>NC_141152.1:105379795-106046224 GCF_053477565.2 Lygodium microphyllum | reverse complement strand
TGTTGGATCCTTTAATAAGGAATTTGATCTTCATGAAAATCCATTTTGGAGAGCGATGCTTCACATTTGTCAATATACTCATCCGATAAAGACAAGGGCTTAATCAAGTATGCATAGCTGAGATGCAATCTGAGATTTTTTTTAAATTATTCTAATCTCTGCATACAAAGTACATATATAAAAAATTCTAAGAGGAATTGAAAGAATGGGATCCCATATGTGTTATTTGTTTTTAAATTTACTCATATCTATAGAGTCTCTAGTTGGGGCTCTTCTTGGAAAGCACAAGTTGCTCCAATCTTTAGACTCAACACTTTCCATGCAATAAATACAAGGATATTTTTTCCATTACATATTCTACGGATACACTTGATAGTTTTTAAGGTAGCACTCATGTGCCATTCCACATCAAAATTACCAACCCGATCAACTACCAATATTTCTCCTTCACTTTGAGACTTAATAATGTTTGGAATACCTATATGAGTGAATAACTATTTCAATGTTTGATGATTGTCAATTGGTACTTGAACTATACCAACCCACCAAATCTCCATCTTAGATTGGAACTTATGCATTGGTGCTTGACCCCCACCATTATTGTAGTCCAATACCCTATTCATGATACAAATGCTAACTCTTTGCATCTTTTGTCATTTTTGAATCAGTGCTTCATCTAACTTTAAGGCAAACTTCAAAGCAGTGTGACATTTCTCTATTATGAGTCTATACATGTGAACCATTGTAATCTGCATTGTTCTTAGATCAACCCATATATTGTCAAATGCATTGTATTTAAAACTATATTTTCTTTTTATCTTTTTGTATGGCATAGACACTTCAATATGAATTTATTCTCCAAAAACATGTGGAATCTTATGATTCATAAATAGTCCTTGCAATAGATACTACAAGGTCTCGAGGCAACCCAAATGTAGTTATTATTCTATTACATTTAAGATTTTTTAACCATAATCTATAAATAGCATGATAACCTTTTTGAGTAATACCCACAATATCATATGTCTCTACAATTTTGTTTGATTTTACTATGTCCTTTAAATCCTTTACCAATTCTTTGAGAGTTTAGCCTCTTAAATCCACATATTGAGGTGACTTAAGAATCCTCAAAATATCATTCTCATTCATGGTCTCTTTCAAAAGACCAATTCTCTCCTCACTCTCTTGAATATTAATGCTCGATATGCTACAGACATATATCTTTGTAAGATTTAGTCTTATTTTATCTACTCTCTCACATAAGCTAGTTATATTTTTTAATGGTCTCTTTCTCTCTCTAAATCCTATTGGAGTTTCCTTCAAGTGTGTTAGCTTGTCTTGTAACAACTTATTAGCATTTTTCAAAATTTCAATCTTACTTGTAAGCTTAGAAATGCTTGCATGTGCAATTAATAATGCTTTTCTCATTTTGTTCATTTGAGCGATGTTTGTACAAGATATAGAGCATTACCGTGTACAATATCCAAGCATCCCATTATAGCCTTCCCCAACATACCTTACATAGTCGTGAATGTTAAAAAAATTAGGAGGTTTACCTATGGAAGGATCCTTGGGATAAATATTTCAAACCATCCACAAATCTATATGTTTCTTTCCCTCTGTTTGCAATTTGTTAGCCTCCATCTCATCTGTTAGTACTCAACGATGGTATACTTCTCCAAGATGTATAAATTGGATTTGGTTCAATGGTAATTTTGTACTTGCATGTGCTCACATCTCTATAACTTGAAGAGGTATTACTAAACATTTTAGTAGTCCAACCAGAAATAAATCTCACAGTGATAAGAAAGTCACGAACATAAAGAAGAGAATGGCAAAAGAGTGGCTACTGTGTGAAAAGAATGTGCTGAAGTAGACAAACGTGATTTTGGTGGATATATCTTGAAAATACAAATCGTCACAAGTTTCAAGATAAAAATGGCTGAAAAGGTGAATCTGTCATAAATCAAAAGATGAGGGCAATTAATGGTTGATCCCTTCAATGAATTAAATATTCTCTTATTAATCACATCTAAGCAAAAAATTTTAGTAGTTTCATTCTTCCAAAATCTCAACTAATTAACAACGTAATGAGTTTCTTACAAGTGTCTTTTTTGAAGCATTTTTTGTTCTAATGCCATATGATACCTTTAGAGAAAATAGAATGCTAAAATTCCTAGGAAAATACTCACCTTACTAACTTATGTAGCTTCCAAGATACAAATAAAGATTCCAAGGTTTCCAACTTAGCTTCACAAATTAAGACAATTTTTTACCATATCATAATACATAGAAGCCTAGAAAAATAGTGCAGACTCATAATAAGGTAAATCAATCAGCTTTCAACAAAGGTTTAGCTTGAGGAAGATTGTAAGCAAAGGTCAAAACATGTTGGAAATTTTAATAAAAACCAAGAAGAGATCCAATGAAGAAGACAACTTAGAATTGTGATGTCAAAGGGATCTTAGTAAAATTGAAAGGAAAACTAGAAAAAATCCAACTTGAAGAAATGAGATCAAGTTGGAAATCTTTTAACTATATTAAAACCTTACTCTGATTGCCTCCCTATTGTGTAGAAATATTATTTTTTGTAAAGTCACTTGTGCTTATAAATAGTACATATAAGTTTACTTGATGCACTGAGGAAGTTTGATTGAATTAATCAAAATCCTAATGTACCAAATTTACAATAGGATAAAAGGAAAGTATGCTAAACCTTCCCCACTGCTAGCTACTACAAATCTCTGATTGTTTTTTGCCACCTCGAAGAGATTGCACCAATCCCAATGAAGAGAGGTTGCTTTGTAGAGGATCCTTGGGTAGGAGTTGAGGGTGGCAAGGAGCCTCTAGGCAATAAACTCTTAGGCTCCTAGAATTCGTTCAAGCCCCTACATGGCTCATGATGTTGGACTTCGTTAGGGCTCGGATACTAGTTAGGAATGGACATCTTGGTAAAATAGAGGCCTTATGTTCATTCTTCCATTTGGGGGTAAAAGGAAAACATTTCTACAAGATTCTCTAATAAATAAAGAAGTTATATTTCAAAGGATTGGTTTCACTATTTATGTGTTGTGATACATTGATTGATAACCCAACCTTCTTCCAAACAAGTATAAAAGTAGTGGCCTTTACTTTGTCTTGGGGTTTCCTAATCCCTTGAGCTCTCTACTTAATACCATATTAGAGAATTTTGGAATATCCCAAGTTCCACTTTTAAATAAGGAGCACTACAAGATATAGGCCTTATACCGACGTTTAAAGCGACGAAAATACAAACAACAAAATTTGCCTGCGTCATCGCAAAAAGCGTCATTATTAACAACGCCATAGAAACATCGGTATTGGCGTCACTATTGGCGTTGCTATCAGCGTTGCATTTGTGACGCCAATAGCGACGCTAATAGTGACGTTTTGCGACACGCATAGTGACGGTAATAGTGACGTGAGCAGTAAAATTTGCGACGCTAATAGCGACGGTAACAGGGATAAAAAAAAATTTTGTGGCAGGGCAGCCACATATAGCACTGTGTGCTTTATGAGAGCCATACAAAATAGTTTCTGCACTATTGTGTACAAAGCGCTTGCAAACAAAAAGAATGTATACTGAAATCATAAAACTGATACATGAAATAAATACATGATCGCATAAAAAGCAATTGGTACAATCATGACAGGATATCACTAATACATAGAAAATGTCTACATAGATCAGGCAACTCAAAAATAAAGGTGTGTGAGCTCCAGGGATCCAAGGGCGAGCTACAAATCCTCGTCCCTCGAAAGCTCGTCTCGCCGCAAAGGAGCATTGAACGGACTCTGTAGAAAAAGAAACAACACATCAATCCACCACACAATAATGAATTCAAATATCTCATGGTAACTACGGACAAGAAAGATGAGTGACTTACAGGGCCGCTGCGTCTATACAATCGGTCGATCAATGCATTAAGACCGTGCCTCTCTGTATATTGAGTCTCAAGGCCAGTCGGATCACGATTTGTAATGGAGTGCTGCAAAGAAAACAAAATGCTAATTGTTAGAAACATGATTTTCACTACAAAGAATATTTCAAAAAAACAAACAAGCAAAACAAAAAAAAAACTTACAAAGTCCTCCAAATATGTCATGTGGCCGCCACTCCAAGATGATGGACCACTCCGGCCTCGAGTCGTGCCCTCGCCACCTCGCGCTGCTGACTCCAACATCATAGAGAATCTCTAGCCTACTCCCTCAGTTGGCACCAGTCGTCTGCATCTAACCACTCGAGCTTTGCAGCCCCACTCTTGATTGCCTTGCGTGTGTCGAATTGTCTATGTGACATGTATGCACGCATGCAATCCATCATCTAGCCTGTAGAGAATCTATCTACTGTGGCTGGCACCAGAAACTCCTCGTGCAAGGATGCTACTATACAGTCCTTGCTCCCCTCCGGTATGTTCTTCCAATGATCCAAGACGTTGTGCCGAAAAACTTGTTGGCACAACTCTCTCATGCGAGCTATCACCCTCCTCCCCTCATCATTCATGATGATGGCTCCTGACCTACTATCAACCAGATATCCATAACCCCTAGGAGTCTGCCTAAGATGGGTCCTCTCCCATCTGCGTCCACGCTCCTAGGCATATCTAGGAGACCCCTCTGCATCCGGTGTATCGACGGGGGTAATCTCTCTCGGAGTGGCACCCAAAAGGGTGCCACGCTGCTGCTGACGACTATAGAAAAGTCGGAGTAACTGGAGTAGATGTCCCCACAGGTGTGACAAATCCTGGAGGTGACGCAGCTCCAGCTGAATGACAAGATGGAGACACCACATCCGTGTCTCCACAGCAGCATCCCCCTGATCCCGATGCACTCCCTCCCTCTGGCCCAAGTCGTGAGCGTCGAGATCGTCTGCTTGAAGCCGAAGCATCCAATCGCACTGAAACAGATCTAGCAGAGTGCCCTGATGAAGAACGAGACAGCTCCTAGTTTGCCATCTCTCTGAATCTCGTGAGCTGGTCTGGAGACATGCATGCGAAGATGTCCTGCAACTCCTCATCGCTCATCCCTCGACTCATCCTGAAAATGTCACCTGCACAGACAAAAAATGATATTAGAATAATCAATTTAAATCATACAAAGAACAGTAATATAAATCATTTAAAAAAAATCTCACTTAAAATGCATATCTTATGTACCTTTATAAGAGATTGGTCAACGAATTGAGTAAGTGGATGCTCCAAGTATGAAGTATCCTATGGTCCCATGTTAATCTCCTGACACAATTCCGCATACACTGGAAGGTCGATAGACATGTCACCACAAAAGAATGAGTCCGCCTCATTCTCAAAAAATTATTGGACTCTTGTATTTCCATCATTGTTAGCTGATGCTGGCTCCAAGCTTTCGACAGCCTCCACCCCTTGCAATATCGACCCCTCTATTTGCATATTATCTTCATCTATGCTCGGAACATCGCTTTGAACATATACTCTCGCACTTCGGGGAGTTGAAGGTATAATATACAACCATTGAGGTTGTCGGGGATTTGGATAGAAGATTACCTCTTCACAAACACATACAAGAGAGTTCAAACCATTGTGACATAAACCATGTTGTAATACAATTAGCAAGCAAATGACTCCATGCACCTGTTCACAATGGGCCGGTAATACAAAGGTGTCGCGCAAATCCATCCATTTTTTTTCGGAATCTATTTCGAGAAATCCAGATGGACCTCGTCGAACTGTTGCTCCAGCTCCTCCAAGTACCACTTTGAACCACTGCACATCGAACAGTATCATGGAGAAGCTATGATAATCCACCGTAATAATACTTTGCAAGTTCCCAAAATACTCCATCTCATCCACAACCGTGTTTGGATCCGTTGCTCATCGCCGGCTCTCTTGCTCGAACCTTGCCATGACACCACAGTCCATTGTGGAGTGCATTTTGTCAATACGCTCCATGCGAAAATGTCGTCCGTGCGACCACGCTGCACTATATATTTTGTAATGTAGATTGAAACACTCAAATTAGATGTCATATATAAAATTTAGATACAATAGATTCTAAACCCCTCATCACCTTTGGACTACATCCCCTCGAGAATTCCCACTCCTCCATTGAGACCTCTGTCCCTTTGCGAGATGCTACGATCAAGGCTCCATGCAACCATCGCGTTGACATAAAACGCGGTGTCATGCTGCTGCGCATCCGAGCCGTATACACCTCCATTTCTTTTGTTGTGCATTTGTGTTATTTTTCCACGTGTGATTCATTGTGTGTGAGATGCATTACGATAAACCGCATCCAATGTATATATTCCGTTAGTGTGTGTGTGTGATTCTGTTTGGATGCATGATGTGTGTGTGTTAGAAAAATATGAAAAACTGATGCCAAAGGACATTATTAAGCTGATAATTTCAATTATGATCTCTAAGAAAAGTGCAGGGAATTGTGGAATCAAAGGAAGATTTGTGGAAGCGATCATCTAAGTTCAAAAGTTCCCATGACATAGAGTTGAAGGAAGTCTCTCAAAAGCTGCTTAAGCGAGTAAAGCATTAGTGAAGCACCGAGGGAGCATTTTGCCACCCAATTCTCAAGGCCGAAGTCGAAGTTTATGCGTAAATCACTCATCGTAAAGCTGACTGTCAATGGGGCAATGCATGACTCCAAAGATAATCCTCAAGGTCAAAATCAATGTTGGTGCATAGATCTCATAAGGGTGTAAAGAAACTATCTTGTCAAAGAGGAGTTTTTTTAATCCCCGCTCAGCTAAAAGAGCAGAAGGGGAGACTAATTTGGTTTAAAACCGTTTTTGGAGGGAAAAAGCATCCTCCGCAGGAAAGCAGGGGGTTTTTTGGGCGGATGATCAATATTCCATCAAGGAGGCAGAGGAAGCAAAAATAATAACAGAGTTTATGGATTGAACGATGGGATATGGGAGCTAGCTATCTATCTTCAATGGAACGGCGAGGCTGCGCGCGAGATAAGCAAGCAGAAGAGCGTCATTGACGAGGAGGGAGCTTCGCTTGACAGCACAGGGGATGCACCTGAGAAAACTGATCGTGCATTCGCTCCAAGCACAAGAAATTCGCCTTGCATTTTTGAAGAATCTATGTATGGGAAAATTTCTCGCTTTGCATTTGAGAGAATCGTCTTCATCACCTCGTTTCCTAAAAGCTAAGCTCTATCGAGGTTGAGACAGAAGGGGCTAAATTTAATCTATTGAAATGAGCCTTGAGCCACAAACCGTATCAATTCGAGCTATCTTCCTGTCGTTCCCACTGTTGCAAGATCCACTCTATCCATTATTCGACGTAATTTGCTAGGATTTCATCGTTTTCACTATTCAAGGGATGCGCATGTACTCGCTCGTTCTGGTTCAATTCCAGCATCAGATTCTACTGTGCTAGTAGTTTACGCTGGCTTGTGTTCCTAGGCTTTTCCGAAGGGAAACGGAAGCTCCGATCAGTCATTGCCGAGAAGCTTTATGCGGGCCTCAACGTCAAGGAGAATGAGATCTTTGTGTCAGATGGTGCAAGTGTGACATTGCGTGCCTGCAACTTCTATTCGGCCCCAATGTTTTGATGGCCGTGCAAGATCCCTCGTATTCAGCCTATGAGGACACCAGTGTGATGGTGGGTCAGACTGGGAAGTATTTGAAAGATGTCCAGCAATACAGCAACATCGGCTACATGAAGTGCTCCCAGATAACAACTTATTCCCTGATTTGTCCTATGTGCCTAGAAAGGATGTAACTTATTTCTGCTTCCCCAAACAATCCCACAGGTTAATGGTCCACTTTGCTTCTGCTCCAACAGATTTCTGATGGGAAAATAAGCAGCCTGCTTGCATAGCTCTGTCAAATCAGAATCACTATAACCATCATTCAAGCTAAACAGACGATCATAATCAACATCATCCTCCACATTCTCATCTTTCAGAACTATGATGGTTAAAGAACAGGGGAACAGCATGAAATTTCAATAGCTATTCTTATGCATACACAATTCCAGATGTGGACATTTGAAACTCTAGAACGAGAATTGGAATGCAGGTTCCAGCACATAGATCCTTTCAGCTCTCTGAATCTTCTGAAATCTTCTGCTGATCAGGCAACTGTCAAGTTACAGAATGTACATGCTGATGTGATCCGTATTTGATAGAAACCTCTGAGAGCATCAGAAATCAGATGTGTTGTACAACAGATGGTTCTTTGCACTAAAGGACATGCTTGACTGGATTATTAGTTCATGCCCATTATTCTGTTCAATGTAACTATCATCATACACCTGAATGTAAACAGTTTATGAGATACTTCAGATTTTTCTGATCATGAACTTCATGTAACTCACTTGACAAGGAATATAGTGAAATTTGGCATCAAATATTTGAATTTTTCTTGTTAGCCTCTTCCCTTGCTGTATCTTGAACCCCGTGTTCTGCAGCCTTTGCGTGAACTCTACGACATTTCTGGTGAATCCGACGTGAAAGTGCTGTGTCACTTTTCAGCAAGATGGGAGATTCGCAAGAAGAGATGACATATGACAATGTCATGAAGAACCTGTTTCAGTCATTTACCACTTATATGCAGCAGCAAGCTCACATGAAATGTGATAGTGATGCCATGGATGCCTTGAAAGCTGTCCAACAGGAGATGAAGAAGTTTAATGGCCAACAAGTGTCAACTTACCTGCATTTGTATGAAGAAAAGATGAAGTTTTTTGGGGTTTCTCAAGATGTTTGGAGCCGCTACTTCTTGTGGATCGTGGTGCGCGCTCTTGAAGTCCGAATTTCAGAAATTCAAGAAACACATGCAGGTTGGGCAGAGTTTAAGAAGGCATTAAAAGATGAATATTTCCTGGAGGATACAGGTCTTATGAACCGCAGGAATTTCTTAGCATGGGTTTCTATGCCTAATAAGGGACTTTCAGTTACCACCCTTTTGCGAGAGTTTGAGAGCCGCTATGATCAGTTGGATGGAACTGAGCAGTAAGCTTTGGAGATGTAGAAAGTGGAATTATTTTTACAGGCCGCTGATGCTGATTTACAGGAAAAGTTGGATGATCTTTTGGAAGATCAAGCTACTGATTCAGGTTTAAAGACCGAATGGAGACATGTCATTGATGCTGTGAATGCTCTTGTTAAGAAGCAGCGCAGGAGAGTACGATTGCATCGTAATACAGGATCTGCTTCTGAAAAATCCTTGGAGACTTCTTCTTCTACCCCTGCTGCAAGTTCTATACCTAAGCCTACTCCTCCTGTTGTAAATCCACCAGTTCTTGCAACTCCAGTGCCCTTATCTATAGATGATGTTATTAAAGGCTTGGCAGATTTGACGATTGAAGCAGTCAAAGCTGAAGTTGGTAAGTTAAAGGAGCAACTTATGTCAGTACCTGCTGTAGCACCTGCTCCAGCGACTGCTTTTCCAGCTGGTCAAAGAAAAGGGAGACGATGTATTTGGTGCGATAGTACAAAGCACCAACACTGCAGAGATTGTGATGCTTTTCAGGAAGCGCGAAAGAAGAATGTAGTGTTCTGGGGACAAGATGGGAAGATATAGCTGACTGAGACTGGTGCTCCTCTTGACACGAACTTTGGTAAGGGAGGCATGAAGAAGCTCGTTGATGATGTGGCTGCGCGATCAGCTTATGTGAGTGTTAGAGGAGATGCTTCAGCTTATGGAGTCCAGCTTGAGCAGAAATCAGATGGAGACTCTGCTTTATGGTCCTCTACCTTGGAGATAGCGAGAAGAGGGAAAGTTCAGGCATCTACTATGACTTGTGTGAGCTCCAGCATTCGAGGAGAAACGGGATGGGATTCGCCTATTGATAGGTATTCTATTTTTGCTTATATGGCAAAAACACAGGGTTTAGATGCCATGGTTGAGGAAAAGAGAAGAAGAGATGAGGAGGGTCCCAGCACCTCCAAAAAGACTAGAGGGGGTGACTTTGTTTCACCACCTGTTACAGCTTCACCTATGTCAAGTTCTCCAGCTCAATCAGGTCCTGAACAACCTATGGGAGACAAGCAGATGAAAGAGAAGAGGCAACCAAGAAAGGAGCCAGGATTCAAGCTCTTGCCAGACCTTGATATGCAGACGGATATGAGTAAGATTTTTCATGAAAGAATTTTGAATAGTGAAGTCACTTTTACTGTTGGAGAAGCTCTTGGGATTGCTAGAAGAGAAATATAGGATCAGATGCAGGATCTTTTGCGGAGGAAACGACATGCGATGGAAGGACCTGCTTTACAGGGATTATGGCATGGAGCTCTTGGGGAAGAGCATGATGATGCAATGATGGTTGAGAATGCTTCTGTCAATCCGCAATTGGAGAAAATAGTTTAGCCTATGCAGTATGAAGATGATGATACCCCTATTCTCATTCCTCGCAGCCATTTTTCATGTAGTCATTGGGCTAGAGCAACCACTGAGACGGTGGTAAGGATTGGAGAGAAACAGATTCATTTGGTCGCTTTAGTCGATCATGGTTCCGAGATTAATCTTATTGCTCGAGGTGTTTATGAGAGTGGCAAGTGGCCTATGGATGCAGAGCATGGCTGGCGCATGAGAGCTGCCAATAATACTTCTGGTGATATGTATGCTGCTTGTCCGAGCATCAGAATTTCTATTGGTAATGTTGAAGAGGATTATCATTGCTTTGTTCAGGATTCTTGCTCTTATCCGATTATTCTTGGACAGCCTTTCATTACAGAAGCAAGAATGGAGACAAAAGTGATGGATGACGGCTCAGCTTATGCAAGGATACGTAGTAAGGATGGTATGCGAGCTGTTTAGTTTATGACTGTTGGGGTAAATCATCCGAGAAATAGGGACTCCTTGTGTGAGGCACCACTACCTGCGAAGGAGTTGGATTTTCATTAGGTACCGCTGTCTTGCGAGACGCCAGTGGTACGGAGCGGAGAAAAGAGGAGATCTCACCTCCTGGCAGCCAGTCTTTCTCCACTAATTTCGTTGGTTTTTCTTCAGATAGTTCAGTGAGTTATCAGAAAATTTCAGCTTTGCCTAGAGCTGCCAGGCGGTACATTGGTCCTAAGGAGAAAGAGTTGAAGATTGCAGGTATTTTGCAAGCAGAAGAGCATGTAGATGGATTGTATGAAGGGATGTCTTATGCAGATACATTGTTTGAGATGGGAACAATGCTGAAAACTGATGTATGTAAGGGTTCAAAGGTCATACCTGTGCAAATCTTGGATATGTTTCAGGAAATTTCTGATTTTATGCTGAAAACAGAGTTAGAGGTTGAGAAAACTCAGCAAACTGAATTTATGTGGCTGATCTTGATCAGCTTACAGAGTTGCAGAGGGTTGAAACCTTTCAGCCACCAACAGAGTTAAATGCTGGAAAAATTCAGCATATGGAGTATGAGGCTGCACCCATGCAGTCCATAGAGCCGAGGGCTGAATCCATTCAGCCAACAGAGTTGAATGCTGAAAAATTTCAGCGTACACAGTTTCACGCTACACCCATGCAGTCCATAGAGCAAAGGGCTAAAATCTTTCAGCCAACAGAGTTGAGAGTTGCTGAAAATTTGCAGAAATTACAGCAAAGAAAAGAGTGCCTGACTGATGTCAACGTTGACATAAAGTATAAAATAGTTGATAAGAAGGTTAAGCCGGTTGCAGGGCCGCTTCCTCCTGATAGTGATGAGCAGATAGAAAAAGCTATGAAGCAGCCTATATTGAGAGATCCTGCAAATATTGGACATAAATTTACAGCTGAAACTCTTGCAGAATTGAAGATTGGAAATGATGATTTCTTGCTTCTAGTGGAAAAAGAATGTTTTAGAGAGATGCTTGGATGTCATGGTAAGGCATTTGCTTTCTTCCCACATGAAATTGGCTGCATTAGTCCCGAATTGGTTGCACCTATGGTCATCTTCACTGTTCCTCATGTACCATGGAATATACGTCCTATACCTGTGCCTAAAGCACACTTGCCAAAGCTAATAGAGTTGCTGAATGATAAGATTAAGATGGGGATTTTGGAACCCTCTTCCGCGCCCTATTCTAACAGGTGGTTTACTGTACCAAAGAAGAATGGTACTTTGAGATTTATTCAAGATATGCAACCCGTGAACAAAGTGACAATCAGGAATGTGGGAACAGGTCCAGTTGTGGATGAATTTGCTGAGGCTTTTGCAGGACGAGCCATCTATTCTCTAGGTGACTTGTATTCTGGTTATGATCAGTTTCAGCTTGCCTTGGAAAGCAGGGATATTACTACTATGCGGACACCTATTGGTCTTGTGAGGATGTGTACCTTGCCTCAAGGTGCCACCAACTCAGTTGCTCATATGATGAATGCTATGCATAGAGTTCTACGAGACTATATTCCGTAGTATACCATGCCTTTCCTAGATGATGTGCCTATTAAGGGTTGTGTAGAAGAAGAAAAGAATGAAAGTCTTGATTTGCGAGGATGTAGACAGTTTGTGGCTGAACACTTGGTTGCTTGTGAGCAAATATTGACACGATTAGAGGAGGTAAATTTGACTCTTTCAGGGCTGAAATCTGTCTTTGGTGTTAATGAAGTCATCATAGTTGGTTGGATATTATGGCAGGAAGCCTTCACCTGCAAAGGTGGATGCCATAAGCAGGATTGCAGAGTATTGCTCGACTACTTCAGAGGTGCGGAGATTTGTGGGAGCTTGTGTATTTTACATGATTTGGATTCCTCATTTTGCTCACATAGCAGATGTTCTTTATCAGCTACTTCGAAAGGGGAAAAAATTTCATTGGGATGAGAAGCATTCGAAAGCCATGCGTAAACTCAAGAAACTGTTGCAGTCAGCTTCTACTCTTCGCAAGGCGGATTATTAGTGTGGATGGCCAATCATGTTGACAGTTGATACTAGCCCTATTGGTATAGGTTGGGCAGTGGGACAGGATGATGCTGATGGAAACAGATATGCAATCCGCTTTGGAGTTAAAGTTCTTAATGAGCGACAGAGGAGATATCCGCAGATCAAAAGAGAGTTGTGGGGAGTAGTCACTGCACTGAAGTGTGATAAAGGGTATTTTATTGGAGCTTGAGTTGTTGTGGAAACAGATTGTTTGCCTTTGCTTGGCATGATTACTAGCTACTCGACTCCAGATATAGCGATGCTTCGGTGGATTGCCTATATCAAATCATTGAATCCAGAATTTCGACACATAGCAGGGAAAGATAATCGAGTTGTTGATATGCTATCTAGAGTGAGATATGAGGATGAGGAGTCAATGCTTGCAGAAGATGATGAGATAGAGTTTGCAGCTTCTGTTCTTATTCATGATTGTCATGTATCTATTGTTGAAGCCTTTATTGAAGAACTTTATGTTGATGAGTGGCTGCAAATTGGACAGTATCTAAGTTCACTGACTCGAAGAGTTGATTGGACAGATGATGAATTCAAGAAAATCAGAAGGAAGGCTTATGGGTATTTCTTGAAAGATGGTTTTCTTTGGAAGCATCCAAAGAAGAGAGGTGGCTTGCCCTTGAGAGTAGTTTGTGATGTAGCGATGCAGATACAAATTATGCGAGAGTTTCATGAGAGCTCATGGGCTGGTCATAGAGGTGTGTGGGCTACCTATGAGAAAATCAAAGAAAGATACTGGTGGAAAGGGATGTATAAAGATGTTTCTCACTTTGTGGAGACTTGTAGGGACTGCCAGCTTTACTCTTTAGTGCGGCATCGTGATGAGTTGCATCCGACCTATCCACTATGTATGCATTATAAGTGGGTGGTAGACTTGGTTACTTTGCCAGTGGGACTTTGGCAGATGAGATATCTTGTCTTGGCTAGGGAGGATCTTACAAACTATGTTGAAGGCAAATCTTTGCGGATGAAGACCACCACTACAGTATGTAAATTCTTGTTGGAAGAAATATTTTGCAGGTATGGATGTATAGGCAAGATTACAGTTGATCGTGGAGAGCTAGATGCAGACGAAGCTAGAGAATTTTTCTCATGGCTTGGGATTAAATTGGCTCTTACTACTGCCTATAATCCAGAGGGAAATGGCAAGAGCGAAAGAGGACATCCACCGATAGTTAAAGCATTGGCAAAAGCTTGTAGAGGTCAGATTGGGGATTGGCCGAGATTACTACCTTTTGCATTGTGGGCAGACCGCTCTACACATAGCGTGACTACTGGATATATGCCTGCAGAGTTGATGTATGGGCAAAAACCTGTCATGCCTATAGAAATCTGTGCTCTCACGTGGAGTGTTCTTCCATGGAATGAGAATTTATCAAGGGAGGAGCTTCTAGCTCTTCGGATTCGTCAACTAGAAAGAAGGACAGAAGATGTGCAGCTAGCAGTTGATCGATTGAAGGCAGCCCGACTCAGAAACAAGGACATGTTTGATTTGAGGCATCGCTTGAGGCCTAGAGCCATAAAAGAAGGAGATTGGGTTCTAGTCTACGACAGTAGTCTAGAGAATCAGCATAGTAGCATGAGAAAAATGGTTCAAAGATGGTTTGGACCGTATGAGGTGAAACAGGTTTTTGGTAATGGTACCTATGAATTGGCTGAATTAGATGGAACAGTATTGAGGGTGCCCATTGCTGGAAAACGAGTCAAGATTTTCAAGAGAAGAGAAGATGAAGAATATTCACTTGAAGCATTGGCAGAAGAAGAGCAGGTAGAAGAAAGTCAAGCAGAAGAAGCAGAGAATATGGATGATGAAGCTGATAGAGAAACATGTCTACTAGAAACTGATGAAGGACTCGACCTGTTTGTGGACTTGAATGATCCTGGATAGTTGGCTCATCCGGAGGATGCGCAGGTTTAGAGGGGGTGGATGTCGTGCTGCTGCACATCTGAGCCGTATACACCTCCATTTCTTTTGTTGTGCATTTGTGTTATTTTTCCACGTGTGATTCATTGTGTGTGAGATGCATTACGATAAACCGCATCCAATGTATATATTCTGTTAGTGTGTGTGCGTGATTTTGTTTGGATGCATGATGTGTGTGTGTTAGAAAAATATGAAAAACTGATGCCAAAGGACATTATTAAGCTGATAATTTCAATGATGATCTCTAATAAAAGTGCAGGGAATTGTGGAATCAAAGGAAGCTTTGTGGAAGCGATCATCTAAGTTCAAAAGTTCCCATGACATAGAGTTGAAGGAAGTCTCTCAAAAGCTGCTTAAGCGAGTAAAGCATTAGTGAAGCACCGAGGGAGCATTTTGCCACCCAATTCTCAAGGCCGAAGTCGAAGTTTATGCGTAAATCACTCATCGTAAAGCTGACTGTCAATGGGGCAATGCATGACTCCAAAGATAATCCTCAAGGTCAAAATCAATGTTGGTGCATAGATCTCATAAGGGTGTAAAGAAACTATCTTGTCAAAGAGGAGTTTTTTTAATCCCCGCTCAGCTAAAAGAGCAGAAGGGGAGACTAATTTGGTTTAAAACCGTTTTTGGAGGGAAAAAGCATCCTCGGCAGGAAAGCAGGGGGTTTTTTGGGCGGATGATCGATATTCCATCGAGGCAGAGGAAGCAAAAATAATAATAGAGTTTATGGATTGAACGATGGGATATGGAAGCTAGCTATCTATCTTCAATGGAACGGTGAAGATGCGCGCGAGATAAGCAAGCAGAAGAGCGTCATTGACGAGGAGGGAGCTTCCCTTGACAGCACAGGGGATGCACCTGAGAAAACTAATCGTGCATTCGCTCGAAGCACAAGGAATTCGCCTTGCATTTTTGAAGAATCTGTGTATGGGAAAATTTCTCGCTTTGCGTTTGAGAGAATCGTCTTCATCACCTCGTTTCCTAAAAGCTAAGCTCTATCGAGGTTGAGACAGAAGGGGCTAAATTTAATCTATTGAAATGAGCCTTGAGCCACAGACCATATCAATTCGAGCTATCTTCTTGTCGTTCCCACTGTTGCAAGCTCCACTCTATCCATTATTCGACGTAATTTGCTAGGATTTCATCGTTTTCACTATTCGAGGGATGCGCCTGTACTCGCTCGTCCTAGTTCAATTCCAGCATCAGATTCTACTGTGCTATAGTTCACGCTGGCTTGTGTTCCTAGGCTTTTCCGAAGGGAAACGGAAGCTCCGATCAGTCATTGCCGAGAAGCTTTATGCGGGCCTCAACGTCAAGGAGAATGAGATCTTTGTGTCAGATGGTGCAAGTGTGACATTGCGTGCCTGCAACTTCTATTCGGCCCCAATGTTTTGATGGCCGTGCAAGATCCCTCGTATTCAGCCTATGAGGACACCAGTGTGATGGTGGGTCAGACTGGGAAGTATTTGAAAGATGTCCAGCAATATAGCAACATCGGCTACATGAAGTGCTCCCAGATAACAACTTATTCCCTGATTTGTCCTATGTGCCTAGAAAGGATGTAATTTATTTCTTCTTCCCCAAACAATCCCAAAGGTTAATTGTCCACTTTTCTTCTGCTCCAACAGATCTCTGATGGGAAAATAAGCAGCCTGCTTGCATAGCTCTGTCAAATCAGAATCACTATAACCATCATTCAAGCTAAACAGACGATCATAATCAACATCATCCTCCACATTCTCATCTTTCAGAACTATGATGGTTAAAGAACAGGGGAACAGCATGAAATTTCAATAGCTATTCTTATGCATACACAATTCCAGATGTGGACATTTGAAACTCTAGAACGGAAGTTGGAATGCAGGTTCCAGCACATAGATCCTTTCAGCTCTCTGAATCTTCTGAAATCTTCTGCTGATCAGGCAACTGTCAAGTTACAGAATGTACATGCTGATGTGATCCGTATTTGATAGAAACCTCTGAGAGCATCAGAAATCAGATGTGTTGTACAACAGATGGTTCTCTGCACTAAAGGACATGCTTGACTGGATTATTAGTTAATGCCCATTATTCTGTTTAATGTAACTGTCATCATACACCTGAATGTAAACAGTTTATGAGATACTTCAGATTTTTCTGATCATGAACTTCATCTAACTCACTTGACAAGGAATATAGTGAAATTTGGCATCAAATATTTGAATTCTTCTTGTTAGCCTCTTTCCTTGTTGTATCTTGAACCCCGTGTTCTGCAGCCTTTGCGTGAACTCTACGACAGCGGCATCTCCTCCATGCCTTCGGGATATCGAATCAGTCTCGATGATGCATACTACATCGAAATTTAGCTCACGCTTCCTCTCGATCTTGCCTTGCAATTTGGTACTTGGCGAGCCACGTCTCCATGGAGGCATGGTGCAACATACAAAAGCGATTCACCTTCTCTTCCATTGAGGCATTCATTCTTTTTTCTACCCCATTTTCAACCACCACATCTCCAGTCAGTCTATCATCGTCCTTCAGCGCGAGCATAGCATTTCATTCTCTAGTTTCACTGTTGATAGCCATTGTGAAATATGCACTAACGCCTCAGACACCAACCAACCTTCGGCCATGCTACCTTCTGGCCGAGCTCGTTGTTGCACAAAGCCTTTCAGGGTTTTCATGAAGCGCTACAGGAAAAACATTCATCGCATATGGACAGGTCCAGCAATCTCCACTTTGTCCACAAGATGCACAAGAAGGTGGATTTATATCATGAGTATGCTAGTGGGCAGGTATTTTTCAAAGAGATAGACCGTCTCCACTGCTCCCCGCCTCGCGGATTCAATAGAGGACGTCTTAATCTCCTTCTGTGAGATCCATTGTCCCAAAGTCGACAACTTGTAAATGGCCCCGCGAATTTCTGGAGTAAGGCATCCTGCAATCGTGATTGGTAGTACAAACTGCCACAAATGAGAAAGCATTATGAATAATGGCCACATTCCAAATAGCAAAATGCCCATGCTAATTACAATCCATTCGTAGCACAAACCTGACATATCTTATACCAATCATGGGATTTTAGCCCCGACAATTGGTCGACAATTGGTCATCTTTAGAAAACGCAGACCTGAGAGAACGCATCATACCCATCGGAGTGCGGATAGACTTGATTACTTGCTTGACAATTGGTCGTCTTATACCAATCATGGGATTTTAGCCCCGACAATTGGTCGTCTTATACCAATCATGGGATTTTAGCCCCAACAATTGGTCGTCTTTAGAAAATGCAGATACCTGAGAGAATGCATCATACCCATCGGAGTGCGGATAGACTTGATTACTTGCTTCACAATGCACTCTTCTTTAGTGGAAAAAACCCAAGGAGCACGAGGAAGCTACACGCGACCATCAGCACTCGATTGTGGCCAAAGCGCCTCCATCTTACCTACCTCCTTCAAATCCATTCGTGCCCCTATAGTGTCTCTCTTTCCTGTGATGTGGTCCCATAGCAAGCTGCCCACATTCTTGAAAATATGCATGGGATCCAACAAGTGGTTGATTTGTAAAAGTGGGTCCAATATGGCAACTCGTAGAAAACTAAGAACCGCCGCATTCCATTTGGATATGATTCCGCGTGGACCATTTTCAGCTCGTACTAGCTTGTAGCGTTCATACGTGTTGGAGGTCGTCCAAGGAAACCTTCCCTGAGTTCATGATCCTCCGGCAAGAAAGCAGCGTGTACTTGATATACCATCTTCTTCATGGTTCGTGACCTTCGAGAGTCTAACCGCACAATGGACATGCATGATAACCTGAGGTAACCAGATCTGTTTCAACACCACGACCTAGTGAATACTTGATTGAATGAGATAAAATATAGATATTACCAGCGAGAATGGAGGCCTGCTCACTTGAGCACTCTCCCAATCCCGGAAAGTCATGCTTCATCCATAGTGACCCCCTCCTCCCACAAAATCTTAAGCTCATCGACTAATGGACGAAGATACACGTCTATATTTTTTACTTTGTAGTGGCCTGGGATGAGCAAGCTAAGGATGAGATGTCCTTTCTTCGTAGAAAGCCATGCAGGGATGTTGTAGTTGACAAGGACTATAGGCCACACACTGTAAGAAGTTGAGCGCAGACCGAATGGGTTCACGCCATCCATTGCGAGACCGAGCCGAAGATTCCTTGGCTCTCGCGCAAAGCCTGGGAAGGTAGAGTCAATGTGGCTCCATGCGCGTGAATCCGCTGATATTTGTTGAACTCCATTCGTGGACCTATTCTGCGCATGCCACGTTGTCAAGCTCGCCATGCCGGACGTATGAAACATGTGGTTTATGCGGGGGATGAGCGGAAAGTGTTTGAGAACTTTTTGAGAGATGGTTTGCCCTTGCAAGTCCTGTCGATACCTGTAAGCACCACACTTTGGACATGTCTCCATAGTCTCGTATTCTCCTCGAAATAGTATGCAATCATTGATACATGTATGGATGTTATTGTAGTCCATGCCAAGCTTCCGTAAAACATGTCGTGCATCATCACGAGACTCAGGCATGGTATTTGTAGGTGCTAATATATGATATTTCAATAACCTGAAAAAAATCATAAAACACCTTGAAAAAGCGCAAATGTTTGTAATAATAGTGTCAAAAAAAAAATCAATGAAGCCTATGTGCAAGGTACCTAAATAACTTGGTCACACTCGTATCACTCCACCCGTATTTTGCTTGCACACTTAAGAGTGCAAGCAGTGTCTTCACCGAGATACTCGGCACCCATCATATAATGGTATGGATGCTTCCTCTCTAAGCGGATCAGAAGTCTCGACATCCATTGAAATCAATGCATCGATCATTGCCTCCATCTCAGGCTCCAAGATTGTAGGTAGGTCTGGAAGGTTGTCTGTCTCCTCTGGCATTGACGGTATAGATTGGCCCTGCGAGTGGTGGATTGGCTCCTGCACTCTATCCATCGCACGCCCACGAACTCGTCTAATTGGCCGAAAAGAGTGCACTCCCCCTTGGGACAAGACATCACCTCCCTGTATAGAAAATTTGCCAACAAGACCTAATCTTATTGTATATGGTATTCAATTAGCTTGCGAGTACAATGCATGATTGATATTAACTTCAAAATTACCGTTTACTGAAAATCCGCAATCGCCTGATCAATGATCTCAGATTGAAACTCGCCAAATTGTCGTAGGTGTTCTATAGACAATCGGCGTTTTTGTCTAATTGCCAACTTGCATTGAGAGCAAGGACATGGGACACGCTGATTAAGATACGCCTCGCGATCTTGAATAACAAGACCTTCTTTGTTTTCTATCTTATCTACATTACAACAAACAATTTAATGACTTGTAATACAATTTGGGAAAACGAGGCTCAAATGGATAGCTTTATGGAGATGTATGTCAAGTTGCAAGTTGACCATAAGCTCTTGCTTGAGAGGTTTTAGCCTCTGCAAGAGGTTGAGAAGTAAATTTTGAAAAACATTGAGGTTGATATTGATGCATCCATGGTGTTGAAATCTAAACTTCAAGATATAAGAAATGCTTTACTGATTGATGTAAAAAATGCATGGGACATAGTAATTGAGAGATTTATTGATGTTATATCTCGGCCATATACCATGCTCAAGGATTTGTTTGTCCCGGTAGATAATTATTCATTATTGTAGAAAAAAAAGCATTGGTTCATAAGGTTCATGAGTTGAAGACTAAATGTTTGGACTTGACTAAAAGATTGGATAATGCCTTAGATGCTAAAAGGAAAAGTGATGAATATGTTACTTCATCGTTGCAACAAAAAGATTGGTGACAAGGATGCTATGATTAATGAAGTTCTTCACGAGGTGAATATAGAGTTGAAGGGGATGGAACACGATTCTTCTTTGGGATTTAGTGGTGATCAGTCAATTATTGAGGTGTCTTCTTGTATGGCCATTATACCTTATATACCTAGCTACGGTCTCTAGGTTATGTACTTTGAGTATCTTAGAGGGGCTCTACTAGAATTACTTATACAACTGCACTAGAGGGCTTTGAGTATAAGTAATCCTAGTCAACAAAATTTATGAGTATCATTGAGGATCTCTTAGTCTAATAATAAATCAGTCTCAACAAAAAGCATCTTAGTAATGTGGTTTTTTTGTCCTAGGTCCATGTATAAAAATTAATGCCATCTATGAAATTTGTCAACTTTTATTGTAATGATTGGAAGACATCAAATGCAACAATGTAATACAAGGTTACCATATCAAAGACAATATCAAATAGTAAAAATGTTTGTGCCTGTGTGGGGGTGTGTGTGTGTGTACCATAGTTATAAAATTTGTTCCAATCAATTATACTCATAGTCATAACATTTGAAGAAAATATCCTATGCTCAATTTAAGGGATTCTTCTTCTATGGCAATACTTTTGGGTTCATTTTGATGAAGTACCATAATGACCATTAGCTAGGGGATCATTTTCTTTTAGTCCTTCCATTGACTAGTTGGCATGATTACTAATTTGTTATGCCTATAAAGTTAATACAAAAACAAGGAATTATGCATATCACAATTAGATCCCCTACTTGGACATTATGAAGGATATGACCAATTTTAAGCAATCTTAAAGAGTCAGCAATGTACGTGGCCCATGGTAAAGCACATTGTATACCATTATCGATAAGTCTATTATCGTGTATCTTAAATCTCCTAATTAGACTTTATAAAGTGTATGACCAATTTTTAGCCCTCTTAAGGAGTCGATGTAATGGTACCCATAAAAAAAGCAAAGTGCATACCATTACCATAATCACGGATATGTTATCGTTCCAATATATACACACACAGGTGGACTACATCTTGAGTAGACAAAAGCTATCCATTTGAGTAGACATACATCTCCATAAAGCTATCCATTTGAGTATACATCTCTTTCTCTTTCTCTCCCTCTCTCATTTCCTCCCCCTTTCTCTCTCCCTCTCCCTCTCTTTCTCTCTCATTTCCTCTCCCTCTCACAATATATCCTAACACTCTCCAAAAGCAAAAGGGAGAGGGAGAGAGAGAATGCACTCTCCCTCCCTCTCCCTCTCCCTCTCCCTCTCTTTCTCTCCCTCTCCCTCTCTCATTTCCTCCCCCTCCCTCTCCCTCTCCCTCTCCCTCTCCCTCTCCCTCTCCCTCTCTTTCTTTTTCTTTTTCTCTTTCTCTTTCTCTTTCTCTATCTGCCTCTCTCTCTCTTTCTCTCCCTCCCTCTCCCTCTCCCTCTCTTTCTCTCTCATTTCCTCTCCCTCTCACAATATATCCTAACAATCTCCAAAAGCAAAAGGGAGAGGGAGAGAGAGAATGCACTCTCCCTCCCTCTCCCTCTCTTTCTATTTCTCTCCCTCTCTCATTTCCTCCCCCTCCCCCTCCCTCTCTTTCTCTTTCTCTCTCTCTCTCTCTCTCTCCCTCTCTCTCTCTCTCTCTCTCTCTCTCTCTCTCTCTCTCTCTCATTTCCTCTCCTAAACAAGCAAAAGAGAAAGTGATTTAAACCTTAAACAAGCAAAAGAAGGAGAGAGGGAGACTCACCGATGAGATATGGTGACTGTGGGGCGGCTCCTCTTCGCGATGAAGGCTCCTCCTCTCCTTCACGAACAACGGCGGCGGCGGCGACGGCAAGTCTTCTTCCTCTCCTTCTCTCACAACGGTCGCTCTCTCCCTCGCTCTCGCTCTCAAAACACAAAACACAAAAATGCGAAATAAAGCCGCGCTCGGTTTCGGCCTGTTTTTTTTCCCTATGGAGCGTCGCTATACCCGCTGTTGCTACCTGCCATCACTATAAGCTTAAATCCTTGTAGCGGAGTAAATATTTGACCGTGTGGCTAAATCTTAACCCCATATTTGAAAGTGGAACTTGGGGGAATTGCTTATATAGTATCTACGAAAAATTTCAACTTCAATTAAGGAGATAAGATTTGACTGTGTGTCCAAATATTAATCACATGAGAAATTCCCAAACTTTATGAAATTTCCAAATTCCTGAATATGTGGTTACTTGCCTTTGAGACCTAGAGTTGTTGTTTGTATCTAGGCCAACCCCGAATAGGATTGATAATAGATCATAATTTGAATCATTTTCAACAAGTTACGTCAAGAAACATTGTGATGACAAAAAACACTAATTAAGAAATCTAATTTTATTTGTTTAATATAAATGTGTTAGATAATTAGATAACTAAACCTATCCAACTGAGGGAAGCGAGATGGAGAGATTCTAGATAAATCTGTCCTAAGACACGGTGGACTTGGTAAGTTGCAAGTTTCTCTACATTTTGATGCATTATAGTATAGGGGATATTGACCATATAGAACTAGTTAGAACCTTGACTTTGCATAATTTTAGGGGAACAAAGGGAGGCTTTGCCTCATAGATAGAGGAGTCAATGTACCATACTCCCCCTTGTTTCTCACTCTTGAACCATGTGCAAAAAGAGTCAATTTTGGTGGTTGCTATAATCTAGGATGACTAGATGCACAATGACTAATGCTAGTTAATTGAAATAGGAGACCTTAGTTTACTTAGAACTTGAAATTCAAGTTAATTCTTGTGGAAACAGCCAAGACCTTCCATTGCAAAGTGGACTAAGAGAGTCTAGGTAGTAAAACTCGTGTTATTTGAAAGAATACCAAACAACATCATTTAGAAAATCATCTTGATGAACCAATAAATTGTACTACTAAAAATGTCTCATAGTGGGTATATCACATGTGATATTGGAATGAAAATTTAATTAATGCATAGAAATAATTATTTCTAATCTTGTTTAAGGAAATATTGGATACAAATATGATACACCCTTTAACAATTGGTGGATTACCTTTCAAAATATACAAGATTGGTATGTAAAAAATGTGTGCTATTCTTATAAATGTTTATCTCTTATACATTTCCTTGATTTTGATTGGCAGGATCACTTCATGAGAATCTAGGAGCATATGTATAATCCTTCATCATTTGTATCAAAGTGCTAGTAGACATCAAGCACATTCTTCTACTTGATCAATGTCGATCAACTTGTCTATCATCAAAACAACCTCAAAAGAATCAATTGGATGGAAGATCTTGAGCTAGACAAGATATTCATATTTGAAGAATCATGTCTAAATACCTTTCTCAACATAGGCATAGAATGGATTCTCCAAAATCATTTTGTTACAACTTCTAGCTTATACTCACCCTAGCTAAAGCACAATAGAAGAAATTTCTTCTCAAGCTAATCAAATTGCCCGACTTTGATAGCAAAAGAAAGGATCTTGAGTCTAAAGCAGAAATTTAGATTGAATCTATGAAGGATTAATTTAGTGCCGTAGGTATTGCTCCTCCTAATCAAGCCATGATAGCTAAGCTAAATTTAACAAGAAAAGCTTGACTTTGGTGGAAGTAATAGTGTAAGGACCAAGGGAATTTGGAAGCAACCATTACTTGGCAAAAGCTAAAGAAAGTTGTATGCGAGTGATACCTCCCATTGGAATACCACACCTTAAAAATGAATGAATTCTTTTGTTTGAAGAAGCATGGGTTGATCTTGCAAGACTAATATTCTATATTTGTATCCCTTTTGAAGTATCCTCCCCCATGGACGTCACCTAGCAAGTGTCGAAGTTTTTCCACATACTAAACCCTCCACTAGATACTCATCTCAAAGCAATGTGTTGATCCTACTTATAAGACACATTAATTTGACCAAGACCCATTATCTAAGAGCTACACACAACATCCAAGAGTGGCAAATTTTTGGGACAAGGTTCTCCATACAAAGGACTACAAGGATATGTCAAAAGGATCCAAGGACAATACCATACGAGTCAAAGGAAAAAGACCAAGACAATTATAGTCTCAAACTTTGTACTTGTAGTTAGTATAATAAGGAGGCACCAATGTGTTACCACTGCAACAAATCTGGCCAGTTCAAAAGATAATATCCAAAGTTAGGCCAAATATTTTACCATGGACACTTTCATGGCCAAAATTGAGTAGTTTCAATAACCAAAAAAAAAAAAGTTGTAACCTTCAAGGTAATGGACAAAGGAATAGATTAAGGTGAAAATACCAATTTATAGGCAGACATGGAAAGAGAATGAGTACATGGTGCTCTCAATAAGGAGGGCCCAAATTACTAGTTCTTAGTGATCTAAACACCTGCAACCTATCAAGATAAAGCCTTTAAGATTTTGATTGATTGTAGAAGCACCCACTCATAGATCTCACCAAAGTGTGCAAAAAGACTAGGAATAGACACTCTACCTACATATAAGTTATTAGTAGAATTAGCAAATTGGAAATAGGCAATTTCTATTCAACAAACTAGAAGAGTGAAGTTTAAATTAGGAGGCAATCTTTCCAGTATGGGATTTAGAGTTATAAATCTAGGGGCTTACAAGTATTTACTAAGAGTTATGAATCTAAGAGTTCACAAGTATTTGCTATGGTGGATAGATTGGCTAGTCCCCAATAATTCTCATTTTTCTTATGGGAAGGGTCAAACCAAGTTCCTAAATAGAAAATGAGAGTTAGTAATCACTCATGCAGAAGCCAAAAATCCTAGAGTCTAATTGGCAAAAGCTTCTTGAATTGTAAAGGGATTAAGAAAAGGATTGCGCATCTACCTAATTAGACATAATAAGATTGAGCAAGAAAAGGAATATGAAGAAGAACCATCCTAGTTAAAGGAATACACCTACTACGTAATTAGACATAATAGGATTGAGAAAGAAAAGGAAGCTGAAGAATAACCATCCTAGTTAAATATGTGTTCCCAGAAGAGCTAACAGTACTTCCCCTACTAAGAGAACTTGATCACGAGATTAAGCTAACATCAGGGCTGCTCTAGTAACAAAGAAACCCTATCATATGTCTCTTTTTGAAGCCATTGAGTTGAAAGAACAAATCAAGAAACTATTGGACTAAGGATACATTAGGCCAAGTTATTCACCATGGGGAGCCCCAATACTATTCCAAAAGAAGAAGGATTGAACCCTCCATATTTGCATCAACTACCCTGGACTAAACTACATGATGATTAAGAACAAGTATCCAATTCTAAGGATAGACAAATTACTTGACCATCTTCAAGGTGCAATGATCTTATTAAAAATTGACTTAAAAGTAGGTTATTATTAGATAAGGATCAAAGAAGAAGACATTTCAAAGATTGTATTTAATACAAGGTACGACCATTATGGATTCATCATGATTTCTTTTGGATTAACTAATGCACTTGCAACCTTCAGCAAACTAATGCAAGACATCTTTCAACCCTATCTTGACTTTCTCCTTGTCTTCTTCGATGATATCCTAAGATACTAGAAGAAATATGAGAATCATGTGCCACAACTCTGAGTTGTTCTTGAAAGAATAAGGGCATAGAAGCTTTATGCCAAGAAGAAGAAATATGCTTTCTTCAAGAAGCAAATTATCTTAGATTTATAGTCTTTGATGAAGGGATTGTGGTAGACCTTGTGCACCCCCAACAACGATTAAGGAAGTCCAAATTCTTTTGGTCTTTAATAGGATGGTACATGATTTTTATCAAGGACTATACTGTAATTGCCACGCCCACCATGACTGACTTACTCAAGAGGCAAGTTGCTATTGTGTGGACTCCCACAGAATAGTCTAGATTTAAGAAGCTTATACAAAGCTTGATCATAGATCCTATCTTGAAATGAATTGACTTAAGCCAAGAATTTGAAGTTTAAACTGATGCAAGCTCTCTTGCATTATATTGTGTACTCATGTAAGAAGGCCATTATTTGATAGTATAATCTTCTAAGAAGTTGAAAACTCATGAGACAAATTATGCCACCCATTATTTGGAGCTACTTGCTATAATTTATACTCTTAAATTATGGAGATAGTATATTCATGGCAACAAGTCCACTTTAGTAACTTACTAGAAGAGTCTCAAATGGATTTTCACTTAGCTAGACCTAAACATGAGGCCACGATAATGGTTGACATCTTAAAAGAGTATGACATTGAGATTAAGTATAGACTAGGTAAGGAGAATGACATTCTGAATGCTCTAAGATACAAAGAATTTCTTAGTGCCCTTATCTTAGAGGAACCATCTAAGGTAAAGGCTCTAGGAGCAATAGTGTCAATACCCTTATCTTAGAGGAACCATCTAAGGTAAAAGCTCTAGGAGCAATAATGTCAATGCCCTATAATCCAATCATAGAAATGGCCAAAGAAGAAGTAGGTAAGGATCCAAGGTCTCAATAGAGGATAAAAGAGGTCCTATATCTAAGGAGGAGAACCCTAACCATAAATTAAAGTATGTAAACTTCTATACAAAGGAAGGACTTGTCTACTTTAAGAGAAGACTATGCATCCCAAGGAGTCAAGATTTCAAGAAAAAGATACTTTGGGAAGACCATGATTCCCCTTTCTTAAAACATTTGGACTATGCAAAGACTCTCAATGCTATAAGAAGAAGCTTTCACTGGGAAAAGTTCAAATTAAATATGCTTAAATATGCAATTGAATATATAGGCTACCAACAGGTAAAGGTTGAGTGCAATAAGATGCCAAGAAAGATCCAATCACTTTACATCCTTCCAATGAAGTGGGAATTGACCAGCATGGATTTTGTAGTTGGATTACCCTATGTCCAAGGAGGATACAATTCAATCCTAGTAATTGTGGATAAAACATTAGTCAGACTTCATCCCTATTGTGTAAAAATATTACTTGAAAAAGAATTACTTGTGCTTAAATGGTGCATAAAATTTTACTTGATGCACTTAGGAAGTTTGATTAATGCACCAAATTTACCATCGAATAAAAGAAATGCATGCTAGACCTCTCCCAAGACTAGTTGTGGATCCCTTTATCAAGGGGGATTAGTTTATGCTAGCTTAGAGAGTTTGGGGTAACCCCTATCACAAGAGGTCACTTCGTAGGGGATCCTTGGGTTGGAGGAGTTGAGGGTGCTAGAGGGGCTTTGGCCAACAAACTCTTAGGCTCGTAAAAACCGTTCAAACTCCTACGTAACTTAGAATGGTGGACTTCTTGAGGGCCCCACTACTAGTTAGGGATAGAAATCTTAGTAAAATAAGGGTATTCAGGTTGTTCTTTTGTATAGATAGAAGTTAAACACTTTAATAAGATTCTTTAATAAATTAAAATTTTATATTTCAAATGATTGTTTTCATCATTTGTGTGTTGTGATTTAAGTTACGTAAATGAACATTGTGACCAAAATAACTAATTAAGAATGTTGATTTTATTCATTTAACTTAAATGTGTTAGATAAGTAGGCAACTAAAACTATCCAATTGAGAGAAGCAGGAGGTCGAGATTCTTGATGAATTCTCCCTACGGCAAGGCAAGGTCTCGGTAAGGAGAGAGTTTCTCTACATTTTTGTGTGTTATAGTGTAGGGGATATTGACTATATAGAATCAGTTAGAACCTTGACTCCATATCATTTTAGTGGAATTGAGTGAGACTTTGCCTTACGAGCAAAGGGATCGATGTAACTATAATCCCCCTCATTTCTCACTCTTCTTGAACCAAGTGTGATATGAGTCTACTTTGATTTGGGAAATCTAGTATAAGTAGATGCTCAAAGACAAAAGCTAGTTAATATGAATATGAGATCTTAGTTTACTTAGAGCTCAAAATTCAAGTTGATTCTTGTGGAAATGACTAAGACATTTCATTTCAAAGTGGACTTGAGAGAGTCTAGATAGCGAATCTCGTGTTATTCGAAAGAGTACCCATCAATGTTACCTAGAAAATCATCTCAATTGACTACTAAATCGTGCTACTAATGATATCTTAGAGTGGGCACACCACAAGACCCCATATACACATGCTAGTGAGACTTTATAATACTTACTAAATTTAAATTAATTTAAAAAATGATAGATATTCAACAAGAAGAGGTAAAAAAACATGGATAAATCTCATTTTTGTAAGGCATTCACTCTTCTTCATCTTCCTCTTGTGTTGCACCATCAATATCACTAGCTTCTACCCATTCACCTTTTGAACTAGATGATGTATCATCTTCTCTACTATAAAAAAGAGCATTGATTTTATCTAGATATAGACATTCCTTTCCAAAGTTTTCAGCTCTACTTCTATTACATCTTGTTTCCTTAGGCTCATCATGATCAGCATCATCATCATCATCATCATTTTACAAACCATGATCTTTCTCTTTAAGAATTAGAATGGTTGACTTCCTAAGATTCAGAGTCTTTGTAAGGGAAAATTTATATACTAATTTATCCGCCTCATTAAGTTTCAATATGCTTGTGGATTGACTTAACTTTCCTTTCTTTTTTTTGTTATAGGATTTCTTGTAGAGTTCATGGCTAGTATATATTTACCTGCAACTGCATCTTTATCTTTTGTTTGAAAGAAGTGTACTTAAATGGAATATATCTTACCTAAAGTATCATCCTTCTTAACTTCCAAAACTTTTTCTATCCAAAATGATGACCCATCTCATCATTCTCATCTAGTATTGCCACAAGTGAGCTTATCTTAATATCATTAATATTAACTTGCCATATTTATTGTAGTTTCTCAATTGTTTTTCTTGATCTTCTACTACCAATATACATTTCTCACTCCTTAGAATGTAAGATCTTTTGGATCTCCTCTAATATTTGTACATTGCTTCTTGCAAGAGGATTTGCAGTACTCAAAATTTTAGGCCATGTAAAAGCTTTTGTTAGATGTCAATTATCGTTTTCTATTTCTGTAAGCATTTTCTCTTAGTCCTAGAAAAAATCATCCCACCAAGTCATATCCAATTTGTTTGCATACTTTCTTGCTTTTCAATTAACTACCTCGTTCTTGTATAGATTTTGCATAGTCGATCTCTTGTCCCTTGTTGGATGATTCTTTGCCTTATTTGACAGAATCCAAGGGTTCTTATTTTTCTACGAGCATTATAGTATATGGGATATATCTTAAGAAATTAAGTCCCTTGGAAGGAAACCACTCCTTACTAAGGGAGAATTGTTTTCCATATACATGTACTCTACTATCTTCCTTTTTTCTCTTTATTAGAAATGTATGTTGAAGGCTGAGGTCATTTAACTAATGCAAATATTTCACATTTTCTTCCTTCGATCCATATGTAAAAAGCTTGAAGTCATATATTTCTCTTAGATGCATGAAAATTGGTTTTAGTGTATAAGCATCATGTATTATGCATATCATTTTAGGCAAGCTAAAAGCATAGTGCCGAGATAATCACTTAGCAAATGTGGGTATTAATATTGATGAAAGGAAAGCATCCTAATAACTATATGTCACAGAAAAATAATGTTGCCAAAGTGCTTTCAATATTTATAACCATATATAGCAAGATAATTTTTATGGCAACAATCATATTGCAATGCATACTTGATTTGTGCATCACTTACAAGTAATCTAGTGTGCTTCATATGATAAATTCCTCTATCCTTTTGGAAATGCATAATTGTTTTAGTGCCAAATCCTTTTTGCATACATGAAACATCTTTAGATGATTTATGATGTTGATATTATGAGTGATCTACATGCTTTGATGACTGCTCCTCCAAAACATTCAAGGAACCTATGATGTCCTCTAAGGTATATGAATCAAAAGACAATTGATCTTGTTATTTGACAATATCCACATCATTTTTCTTTGTAATCTGGGTTTTCCTACACTTGATAGGATTTCTATATCAAAGGATTTAAAAGATAGACCATTAGATCCATCATAGAAATCAAAAGACAAAGTATCCATTCATACAAATATGTAATATAGATGCTAGGAAGAGAAGTAGAGGAAATGCTCGAGGATAATATTATAACTCACTAACAATATCAAAGTGGAATAATAGGCGTGATGGTCTTTTATAAGAAGAGTGGTTGAGGCAAGTGTTAGGTTAGGGTTAGGGTAGGGGGATAGGGCTCAATGTAAAGGTACCCTAAGCTTAGAGACTTGCTAATTTGGGAAACTGTTGTTTATAAGAATGGATATACCTCATTCCTCTCACTTTCAAGCAAAAGATTAGCAAGCTATAATAGAGGAGAACTATAGAAGAAGCAAGACCAACCCATATGAATCTACTATAATAACCTTATAAAAATAATTAAAAATGCCAATGTAAGTAATTTTTAGCTAGTGTTAAAATATTTCAAATATTTTCCTTTTATTGAAACGATAAATTATCAAAAACATTCAAGCAAGCAATTGAGTTATAAGAGGTATAAATAGTTGGATTTTATAGGCCTTCTATTTAGATAATGACTTGATTAAGAAAAGTGATTGATAAAAGTATATCAAATTGAGGTAATGCATCAAGTTATAATGAGTATAATAAATATTTTTGAGCACTCAAGCAATAAATTTTGTTAAGACTATAGAGAACTTCATGCACTACATCAATGTTTTGAGAAACTTCTAACTTCTTAAAGACAACTTGATGGATTATATTGATTTTTAATCAATATCTCTATCAATTTGATGCAATGCTGTCACGTGCCTACCTAAAAGTTCCCTAGTAGCACGTTTTAGTGGTCCATCGGGGAACTATCCTAGATGGCTTCGCCTGGCACTCACGAAAATGCACAGGGTCTATCGTCTAGGTTTCCTAGAGTCCACTCCGTAATGGAAGGTACCGGCCGTCCCCACGATGATCAACCTGCAAGCTCGCTGGCCTAATTTGAAAACTGAGGTCTTGATACATCAGCTAGCTCCATTGGAGGTGTCCCACAAGGGCTTCTTGTCTGATTGGAGCGATCATAGTTACCCTTGGTTCATGGACTGCAATGCTTTTTTTCAGAAACTAGTTAGGATTCAGGGAACCTTAATGGAGTTCTGGCACAATCGCTTCACCTTTTCCCTAAGATAATTATTGATCAAGGTTTTAAGACCGGACCCTAAGGAAGTCAATGCTCGGCTCTACCTAATTTCTCCTAGTTAACGTTTCATTCAATCTCTTGAAAGAAGCTCCCAGCTTATCGGGACCACCCATCCGTAGGACGAACTCATCCGGGATCTCGCCCACCCGCTTTCCATAAATGGTTTTCTTTAGTTTTCTAATTACCTATCACATTAAGTTATGACATATAAAAGCAGCTTCGTTAATTAACCCGTTATCATAGGTTCCTTTGCGTAATTTTATGACACAACACAAAGACAAAGAAAGACAATCTTTTGGCAAAACATATTTATTTATTATTTCGCAAAAGTTATTTACAATGCTTTTCTCCTTCTGCCTATGCAGAAGATAAAACCTCCATTCATCGAAAAATCCATTCTATCTGTGCAGAAGAAAGAAAATCCTCCAAGATTTCCATCCCTTCACTAGTACCGGGGATTGCAGGATCCCATCCTGATTCGCGTAAGGTTCAGGCAGTTCCTTGGAGAAATCGAGAGATTTACAGCCAGAGCCCCCTGGCACTCCCGACTCCTCCTACCTAATGGATTCCTCACCAAGCGACCTCTCACTATCGAGGCTGGTCCAAAGGTTCTCGTGGTGGTACAAAACAATCCCCCTTGGAGTAGGGTTGCACGTCTAGCCGTGGGGGAGGCATAGCATGATCTTTCCTCTTAGTATCCTGATTATATATATACAATCAGATCTAAATGTTACAAGCACAATTAATCATTCTTGTGCAACCATCAATACATGCACAAATAAAAAAAAGAAATAGCAACAAGTGTTTTTAGCATAGGAAGCAACCTCACCTAATTCTACGGTTTGTCTTTTAAGGTCCCACCTTATTCTTAGGGTTTGGCTTCCTACTTGTTTTTTTTTTTCCGGATCCGCGAGTTATTTCGTGAGTCTGTAGTCTATTTTATCCTTATGAAAACTTGGTATTTTTGCCCTAAAAGATAATATGGGCGTTTATACCTATGGCAGGCAATTCATGCACTACCTTGCCCTAACCTACACTTAGCAAGATTTCAAATGCTTTTCCAAGTCTCTTTAGACATTAGAATTTATATTTACAAATTCTTATCAATATCCAATAAGTCTGAAAGGCTATCTATCTCCTACTACATCCAATAAGTAATGGGGGTTTCGCCAATTCCTACTACATCATTTTCTCCATCCATTGTGTTTCTTGCTTCTTTTGCTTTAAATGGCCTTCTTGAAATTTTGCAACCTCGTGGAGCCATGGATGTCAGGTGAAATTAACATGGTAGCTCAGGGAGAGTTGATGGTTATCTAGAAAAATTTTGCCAGTATTTTGCTTAGTGATATGGGTGTATGGAAGAAAGGCGTAATAGGGGATAGAGAAAATGGAAATGAGGTAGAAGAGGGGTATTTTCCTTCTTCAAGGCTCAAGCTAGAATGGAAATGAGATGTAGAGAAATTTTTCCATCATCAAGATGTCTTCCTTCTTGCTTTCTTTGTGAAGGAGAGGGGTTGTATTTATAGCCATGAGGGGAAAGTATGCAGCCACTCATTCTTTTGGCTACTTGTCAAGAGCTACGTAAGCTCGATAAAAAATGCTTTTTGATTGCCTACCTATTGGATGGTAGCATGGGGATGATTTTAAAATGCTTTCTCTCCCTCTAGACGTAAAAAAGTCATGATTTTTTGCATACTTTTTTAAAAACCTTTTTTTATCCTTCAAAACGACTTCATTTGGTAGTTTTTGGCCAAGTTACCTCACGACTTATCTAGTTTATAAAGTCATGCCATACTCTTTGATACTTAACTTACTCAATATCATGCTTGTTCTTGCACGTTCTTTGTCTACCAATTAAGGCTTTTGCAATTTGTATTCTCATTGCAAAATCAATGTGACCTTTGATGCATTAAATGGAATCGAAAATGCTAAGTGAAATATAATGCGAGAAATATTATGATCAAGCCGTCGTAATATTATTTACGAGGCGTATTTGTTTTTTTGTTGGCTGGGTTCATTGAGGCATCTTCTCGTGTCAGATTGCAGAATTGATTTAATGCAAGATTTGATATTATATGCACTCACTTATTGATAACTCAACGAGTAATTTTTAAAACATTTCAAGCCCAAATTTGTTTTATGAAGTGTTATGGAGGGAATATTACAAATGCATCTAATTGGCCGAAAAGAGTGCACTCCCCCTTGGGACAAGACATCACCTCCCTGTATAGAAAATTTGCCAACAAGACCTAATCTTATTGTATATGGTATTCAATTAGCTTGCGAGTACAATGCATGATTGATATTAACTTCAAAATTACCGTTTACTGAAAATCCGCAATCGCCTGATCAATGATCTCAGATTGAAACTCGCCAAATTGTCGTAGGTGTTCTATAGACAATCGGCGTTTTTGTCTAATTGCCAACTTGCATTGAGAGCAAGGACATGGGACACGCTGATTAAGATACGCCTCGCGATCTTGAATAACAAGACCTTCTTTGTTTTCTATCTTATCTACATTACAACAAACAATTTAATGACTTGTAATACAATTTGGGAAAACGAGGCTCAAATGGATAGCTTTATGGAGATGTATGTCAAGTTGCAAGTTGACCATAAGCTCTTGCTTGAGAGGTTTTAGCCTCTGCAAGAGGTTGAGAAGTAAATTTTGAAAAACATTGAGGTTGATATTGATGCATCCATGGTGTTGAAATCTAAACTTCAAGATATAAGAAATGCTTTACTGATTGATGTAAAAAATGCATGGGACATAGTAATTGAGAGATTTATTGATGTTATATCTCGGCCATATACCATGCTCAAGGATTTGTTTGTCCCGGTAGATAATTATTCATTATTGTAGAAAAAAAAGCATTGGTTCATAAGGTTCATGAGTTGAAGACTAAATGTTTGGACTTGACTAAAAGATTGGATAATGCCTTAGATGCTAAAAGGAAAAGTGATGAATATGTTACTTCATCGTTGCAACAAAAAGATTGGTGACAAGGATGCTATGATTAATGAAGTTCTTCACGAGGTGAATATAGAGTTGAAGGGGATGGAACACGATTCTTCTTTGGGATTTAGTGGTGATCAGTCAATTATTGAGGTGTCTTCTTGTATGGCCATTATACCTTATATACCTAGCTACGGTCTCTAGGTTATGTACTTTGAGTATCTTAGAGGGGCTCTACTAGAATTACTTATACAACTGCACTAGAGGGCTTTGAGTATAAGTAATCCTAGTCAACAAAATTTATGAGTATCATTGAGGATCTCTTAGTCTAATAATAAATCAGTCTCAACAAAAAGCATCTTAGTAATGTGGTTTTTTTGTCCTAGGTCCATGTATAAAAATTAATGCCATCTATGAAATTTGTCAACTTTTATTGTAATGATTGGAAGACATCAAATGCAACAATGTAATACAAGGTTACCATATCAAAGACAATATCAAATAGTAAAAATGTTTGTGCCTGTGTGGGGGTGTGTGTGTGTGTACCATAGTTATAAAATTTGTTCCAATCAATTATACTCATAGTCATAACATTTGAAGAAAATATCCTATGCTCAATTTAAGGGATTCTTCTTCTATGGCAATACTTTTGGGTTCATTTTGATGAAGTACCATAATGACCATTAGCTAGGGGATCATTTTCTTTTAGTCCTTCCATTGACTAGTTGGCATGATTACTAATTTGTTATGCCTATAAAGTTAATACAAAAACAAGGAATTATGCATATCACAATTAGATCCCCTACTTGGACATTATGAAGGATATGACCAATTTTAAGCAATCTTAAAGAGTCAGCAATGTACGTGGCCCATGGTAAAGCACATTGTATACCATTATCGATAAGTCTATTATCGTGTATCTTAAATCTCCTAATTAGACTTTATAAAGTGTATGACCAATTTTTAGCCCTCTTAAGGAGTCGATGTAATGGTACCCATAAAAAAAGCAAAGTGCATACCATTACCATAATCACGGATATGTTATCGTTCCAATATATACACACACAGGTGGACTACATCTTGAGTAGACAAAAGCTATCCATTTGAGTAGACATACATCTCCATAAAGCTATCCATTTGAGTATACATCTCTTTCTCTTTCTCTCCCTCTCTCATTTCCTCCCCCTTTCTCTCTCCCTCTCCCTCTCTTTCTCTCTCATTTCCTCTCCCTCTCACAATATATCCTAACACTCTCCAAAAGCAAAAGGGAGAGGGAGAGAGAGAATGCACTCTCCCTCCCTCTCCCTCTCCCTCTCCCTCTCTTTCTCTCCCTCTCCCTCTCTCATTTCCTCCCCCTCCCTCTCCCTCTCCCTCTCCCTCTCCCTCTCCCTCTCCCTCTCTTTCTTTTTCTTTTTCTCTTTCTCTTTCTCTTTCTCTATCTGCCTCTCTCTCTCTTTCTCTCCCTCCCTCTCCCTCTCCCTCTCTTTCTCTCTCATTTCCTCTCCCTCTCACAATATATCCTAACAATCTCCAAAAGCAAAAGGGAGAGGGAGAGAGAGAATGCACTCTCCCTCCCTCTCCCTCTCTTTCTATTTCTCTCCCTCTCTCATTTCCTCCCCCTCCCCCTCCCTCTCTTTCTCTTTCTCTCTCTCTCTCTCTCTCTCCCTCTCTCTCTCTCTCTCTCTCTCTCTCTCTCTCTCTCTCTCATTTCCTCTCCTAAACAAGCAAAAGAGAAAGTGATTTAAACCTTAAACAAGCAAAAGAAGGAGAGAGGGAGACTCACCGATGAGATATGGTGACTGTGGGGCGGCTCCTCTTCGCGATGAAGGCTCCTCCTCTCCTTCACGAACAACGGCGGCGGCGGCGACGGCAAGTCTTCTTCCTCTCCTTCTCTCACAACGGTCGCTCTCTCCCTCGCTCTCGCTCTCAAAACACAAAACACAAAAATGCGAAATAAAGCCGCGCTCGGTTTCGGCCTGTTTTTTTTCCCTATGGAGCGTCGCTATACCCGCTGTTGCTACCTGCCATCACTATAAGCTTAAATCCTTGTAGCGGAGTAAATATTTGACCGTGTGGCTAAATCTTAACCCCATATTTGAAAGTGGAACTTGGGGGAATTGCTTATATAGTATCTACGAAAAATTTCAACTTCAATTAAGGAGATAAGATTTGACTGTGTGTCCAAATATTAATCACATGAGAAATTCCCAAACTTTATGAAATTTCCAAATTCCTGAATATGTGGTTACTTGCCTTTGAGACCTAGAGTTGTTGTTTGTATCTAGGCCAACCCCGAATAGGATTGATAATAGATCATAATTTGAATCATTTTCAACAAGTTACGTCAAGAAACATTGTGATGACAAAAAACACTAATTAAGAAATCTAATTTTATTTGTTTAATATAAATGTGTTAGATAATTAGATAACTAAACCTATCCAACTGAGGGAAGCGAGATGGAGAGATTCTAGATAAATCTGTCCTAAGACACGGTGGACTTGGTAAGTTGCAAGTTTCTCTACATTTTGATGCATTATAGTATAGGGGATATTGACCATATAGAACTAGTTAGAACCTTGACTTTGCATAATTTTAGGGGAACAAAGGGAGGCTTTGCCTCATAGATAGAGGAGTCAATGTACCATACTCCCCCTTGTTTCTCACTCTTGAACCATGTGCAAAAAGAGTCAATTTTGGTGGTTGCTATAATCTAGGATGACTAGATGCACAATGACTAATGCTAGTTAATTGAAATAGGAGACCTTAGTTTACTTAGAACTTGAAATTCAAGTTAATTCTTGTGGAAACAGCCAAGACCTTCCATTGCAAAGTGGACTAAGAGAGTCTAGGTAGTAAAACTCGTGTTATTTGAAAGAATACCAAACAACATCATTTAGAAAATCATCTTGATGAACCAATAAATTGTACTACTAAAAATGTCTCATAGTGGGTATATCACATGTGATATTGGAATGAAAATTTAATTAATGCATAGAAATAATTATTTCTAATCTTGTTTAAGGAAATATTGGATACAAATATGATACACCCTTTAACAATTGGTGGATTACCTTTCAAAATATACAAGATTGGTATGTAAAAAATGTGTGCTATTCTTATAAATGTTTATCTCTTATACATTTCCTTGATTTTGATTGGCAGGATCACTTCATGAGAATCTAGGAGCATATGTATAATCCTTCATCATTTGTATCAAAGTGCTAGTAGACATCAAGCACATTCTTCTACTTGATCAATGTCGATCAACTTGTCTATCATCAAAACAACCTCAAAAGAATCAATTGGATGGAAGATCTTGAGCTAGACAAGATATTCATATTTGAAGAATCATGTCTAAATACCTTTCTCAACATAGGCATAGAATGGATTCTCCAAAATCATTTTGTTACAACTTCTAGCTTATACTCACCCTAGCTAAAGCACAATAGAAGAAATTTCTTCTCAAGCTAATCAAATTGCCCGACTTTGATAGCAAAAGAAAGGATCTTGAGTCTAAAGCAGAAATTTAGATTGAATCTATGAAGGATTAATTTAGTGCCGTAGGTATTGCTCCTCCTAATCAAGCCATGATAGCTAAGCTAAATTTAACAAGAAAAGCTTGACTTTGGTGGAAGTAATAGTGTAAGGACCAAGGGAATTTGGAAGCAACCATTACTTGGCAAAAGCTAAAGAAAGTTGTATGCGAGTGATACCTCCCATTGGAATACCACACCTTAAAAATGAATGAATTCTTTTGTTTGAAGAAGCATGGGTTGATCTTGCAAGACTAATATTCTATATTTGTATCCCTTTTGAAGTATCCTCCCCCATGGACGTCACCTAGCAAGTGTCGAAGTTTTTCCACATACTAAACCCTCCACTAGATACTCATCTCAAAGCAATGTGTTGATCCTACTTATAAGACACATTAATTTGACCAAGACCCATTATCTAAGAGCTACACACAACATCCAAGAGTGGCAAATTTTTGGGACAAGGTTCTCCATACAAAGGACTACAAGGATATGTCAAAAGGATCCAAGGACAATACCATACGAGTCAAAGGAAAAAGACCAAGACAATTATAGTCTCAAACTTTGTACTTGTAGTTAGTATAATAAGGAGGCACCAATGTGTTACCACTGCAACAAATCTGGCCAGTTCAAAAGATAATATCCAAAGTTAGGCCAAATATTTTACCATGGACACTTTCATGGCCAAAATTGAGTAGTTTCAATAACCAAAAAAAAAAAAGTTGTAACCTTCAAGGTAATGGACAAAGGAATAGATTAAGGTGAAAATACCAATTTATAGGCAGACATGGAAAGAGAATGAGTACATGGTGCTCTCAATAAGGAGGGCCCAAATTACTAGTTCTTAGTGATCTAAACACCTGCAACCTATCAAGATAAAGCCTTTAAGATTTTGATTGATTGTAGAAGCACCCACTCATAGATCTCACCAAAGTGTGCAAAAAGACTAGGAATAGACACTCTACCTACATATAAGTTATTAGTAGAATTAGCAAATTGGAAATAGGCAATTTCTATTCAACAAACTAGAAGAGTGAAGTTTAAATTAGGAGGCAATCTTTCCAGTATGGGATTTAGAGTTATAAATCTAGGGGCTTACAAGTATTTACTAAGAGTTATGAATCTAAGAGTTCACAAGTATTTGCTATGGTGGATAGATTGGCTAGTCCCCAATAATTCTCATTTTTCTTATGGGAAGGGTCAAACCAAGTTCCTAAATAGAAAATGAGAGTTAGTAATCACTCATGCAGAAGCCAAAAATCCTAGAGTCTAATTGGCAAAAGCTTCTTGAATTGTAAAGGGATTAAGAAAAGGATTGCGCATCTACCTAATTAGACATAATAAGATTGAGCAAGAAAAGGAATATGAAGAAGAACCATCCTAGTTAAAGGAATACACCTACTACGTAATTAGACATAATAGGATTGAGAAAGAAAAGGAAGCTGAAGAATAACCATCCTAGTTAAATATGTGTTCCCAGAAGAGCTAACAGTACTTCCCCTACTAAGAGAACTTGATCACGAGATTAAGCTAACATCAGGGCTGCTCTAGTAACAAAGAAACCCTATCATATGTCTCTTTTTGAAGCCATTGAGTTGAAAGAACAAATCAAGAAACTATTGGACTAAGGATACATTAGGCCAAGTTATTCACCATGGGGAGCCCCAATACTATTCCAAAAGAAGAAGGATTGAACCCTCCATATTTGCATCAACTACCCTGGACTAAACTACATGATGATTAAGAACAAGTATCCAATTCTAAGGATAGACAAATTACTTGACCATCTTCAAGGTGCAATGATCTTATTAAAAATTGACTTAAAAGTAGGTTATTATTAGATAAGGATCAAAGAAGAAGACATTTCAAAGATTGTATTTAATACAAGGTACGACCATTATGGATTCATCATGATTTCTTTTGGATTAACTAATGCACTTGCAACCTTCAGCAAACTAATGCAAGACATCTTTCAACCCTATCTTGACTTTCTCCTTGTCTTCTTCGATGATATCCTAAGATACTAGAAGAAATATGAGAATCATGTGCCACAACTCTGAGTTGTTCTTGAAAGAATAAGGGCATAGAAGCTTTATGCCAAGAAGAAGAAATATGCTTTCTTCAAGAAGCAAATTATCTTAGATTTATAGTCTTTGATGAAGGGATTGTGGTAGACCTTGTGCACCCCCAACAACGATTAAGGAAGTCCAAATTCTTTTGGTCTTTAATAGGATGGTACATGATTTTTATCAAGGACTATACTGTAATTGCCACGCCCACCATGACTGACTTACTCAAGAGGCAAGTTGCTATTGTGTGGACTCCCACAGAATAGTCTAGATTTAAGAAGCTTATACAAAGCTTGATCATAGATCCTATCTTGAAATGAATTGACTTAAGCCAAGAATTTGAAGTTTAAACTGATGCAAGCTCTCTTGCATTATATTGTGTACTCATGTAAGAAGGCCATTATTTGATAGTATAATCTTCTAAGAAGTTGAAAACTCATGAGACAAATTATGCCACCCATTATTTGGAGCTACTTGCTATAATTTATACTCTTAAATTATGGAGATAGTATATTCATGGCAACAAGTCCACTTTAGTAACTTACTAGAAGAGTCTCAAATGGATTTTCACTTAGCTAGACCTAAACATGAGGCCACGATAATGGTTGACATCTTAAAAGAGTATGACATTGAGATTAAGTATAGACTAGGTAAGGAGAATGACATTCTGAATGCTCTAAGATACAAAGAATTTCTTAGTGCCCTTATCTTAGAGGAACCATCTAAGGTAAAGGCTCTAGGAGCAATAGTGTCAATACCCTTATCTTAGAGGAACCATCTAAGGTAAAAGCTCTAGGAGCAATAATGTCAATGCCCTATAATCCAATCATAGAAATGGCCAAAGAAGAAGTAGGTAAGGATCCAAGGTCTCAATAGAGGATAAAAGAGGTCCTATATCTAAGGAGGAGAACCCTAACCATAAATTAAAGTATGTAAACTTCTATACAAAGGAAGGACTTGTCTACTTTAAGAGAAGACTATGCATCCCAAGGAGTCAAGATTTCAAGAAAAAGATACTTTGGGAAGACCATGATTCCCCTTTCTTAAAACATTTGGACTATGCAAAGACTCTCAATGCTATAAGAAGAAGCTTTCACTGGGAAAAGTTCAAATTAAATATGCTTAAATATGCAATTGAATATATAGGCTACCAACAGGTAAAGGTTGAGTGCAATAAGATGCCAAGAAAGATCCAATCACTTTACATCCTTCCAATGAAGTGGGAATTGACCAGCATGGATTTTGTAGTTGGATTACCCTATGTCCAAGGAGGATACAATTCAATCCTAGTAATTGTGGATAAAACATTAGTCAGACTTCATCCCTATTGTGTAAAAATATTACTTGAAAAAGAATTACTTGTGCTTAAATGGTGCATAAAATTTTACTTGATGCACTTAGGAAGTTTGATTAATGCACCAAATTTACCATCGAATAAAAGAAATGCATGCTAGACCTCTCCCAAGACTAGTTGTGGATCCCTTTATCAAGGGGGATTAGTTTATGCTAGCTTAGAGAGTTTGGGGTAACCCCTATCACAAGAGGTCACTTCGTAGGGGATCCTTGGGTTGGAGGAGTTGAGGGTGCTAGAGGGGCTTTGGCCAACAAACTCTTAGGCTCGTAAAAACCGTTCAAACTCCTACGTAACTTAGAATGGTGGACTTCTTGAGGGCCCCACTACTAGTTAGGGATAGAAATCTTAGTAAAATAAGGGTATTCAGGTTGTTCTTTTGTATAGATAGAAGTTAAACACTTTAATAAGATTCTTTAATAAATTAAAATTTTATATTTCAAATGATTGTTTTCATCATTTGTGTGTTGTGATTTAAGTTACGTAAATGAACATTGTGACCAAAATAACTAATTAAGAATGTTGATTTTATTCATTTAACTTAAATGTGTTAGATAAGTAGGCAACTAAAACTATCCAATTGAGAGAAGCAGGAGGTCGAGATTCTTGATGAATTCTCCCTACGGCAAGGCAAGGTCTCGGTAAGGAGAGAGTTTCTCTACATTTTTGTGTGTTATAGTGTAGGGGATATTGACTATATAGAATCAGTTAGAACCTTGACTCCATATCATTTTAGTGGAATTGAGTGAGACTTTGCCTTACGAGCAAAGGGATCGATGTAACTATAATCCCCCTCATTTCTCACTCTTCTTGAACCAAGTGTGATATGAGTCTACTTTGATTTGGGAAATCTAGTATAAGTAGATGCTCAAAGACAAAAGCTAGTTAATATGAATATGAGATCTTAGTTTACTTAGAGCTCAAAATTCAAGTTGATTCTTGTGGAAATGACTAAGACATTTCATTTCAAAGTGGACTTGAGAGAGTCTAGATAGCGAATCTCGTGTTATTCGAAAGAGTACCCATCAATGTTACCTAGAAAATCATCTCAATTGACTACTAAATCGTGCTACTAATGATATCTTAGAGTGGGCACACCACAAGACCCCATATACACATGCTAGTGAGACTTTATAATACTTACTAAATTTAAATTAATTTAAAAAATGATAGATATTCAACAAGAAGAGGTAAAAAAACATGGATAAATCTCATTTTTGTAAGGCATTCACTCTTCTTCATCTTCCTCTTGTGTTGCACCATCAATATCACTAGCTTCTACCCATTCACCTTTTGAACTAGATGATGTATCATCTTCTCTACTATAAAAAAGAGCATTGATTTTATCTAGATATAGACATTCCTTTCCAAAGTTTTCAGCTCTACTTCTATTACATCTTGTTTCCTTAGGCTCATCATGATCAGCATCATCATCATCATCATCATTTTACAAACCATGATCTTTCTCTTTAAGAATTAGAATGGTTGACTTCCTAAGATTCAGAGTCTTTGTAAGGGAAAATTTATATACTAATTTATCCGCCTCATTAAGTTTCAATATGCTTGTGGATTGACTTAACTTTCCTTTCTTTTTTTTGTTATAGGATTTCTTGTAGAGTTCATGGCTAGTATATATTTACCTGCAACTGCATCTTTATCTTTTGTTTGAAAGAAGTGTACTTAAATGGAATATATCTTACCTAAAGTATCATCCTTCTTAACTTCCAAAACTTTTTCTATCCAAAATGATGACCCATCTCATCATTCTCATCTAGTATTGCCACAAGTGAGCTTATCTTAATATCATTAATATTAACTTGCCATATTTATTGTAGTTTCTCAATTGTTTTTCTTGATCTTCTACTACCAATATACATTTCTCACTCCTTAGAATGTAAGATCTTTTGGATCTCCTCTAATATTTGTACATTGCTTCTTGCAAGAGGATTTGCAGTACTCAAAATTTTAGGCCATGTAAAAGCTTTTGTTAGATGTCAATTATCGTTTTCTATTTCTGTAAGCATTTTCTCTTAGTCCTAGAAAAAATCATCCCACCAAGTCATATCCAATTTGTTTGCATACTTTCTTGCTTTTCAATTAACTACCTCGTTCTTGTATAGATTTTGCATAGTCGATCTCTTGTCCCTTGTTGGATGATTCTTTGCCTTATTTGACAGAATCCAAGGGTTCTTATTTTTCTACGAGCATTATAGTATATGGGATATATCTTAAGAAATTAAGTCCCTTGGAAGGAAACCACTCCTTACTAAGGGAGAATTGTTTTCCATATACATGTACTCTACTATCTTCCTTTTTTCTCTTTATTAGAAATGTATGTTGAAGGCTGAGGTCATTTAACTAATGCAAATATTTCACATTTTCTTCCTTCGATCCATATGTAAAAAGCTTGAAGTCATATATTTCTCTTAGATGCATGAAAATTGGTTTTAGTGTATAAGCATCATGTATTATGCATATCATTTTAGGCAAGCTAAAAGCATAGTGCCGAGATAATCACTTAGCAAATGTGGGTATTAATATTGATGAAAGGAAAGCATCCTAATAACTATATGTCACAGAAAAATAATGTTGCCAAAGTGCTTTCAATATTTATAACCATATATAGCAAGATAATTTTTATGGCAACAATCATATTGCAATGCATACTTGATTTGTGCATCACTTACAAGTAATCTAGTGTGCTTCATATGATAAATTCCTCTATCCTTTTGGAAATGCATAATTGTTTTAGTGCCAAATCCTTTTTGCATACATGAAACATCTTTAGATGATTTATGATGTTGATATTATGAGTGATCTACATGCTTTGATGACTGCTCCTCCAAAACATTCAAGGAACCTATGATGTCCTCTAAGGTATATGAATCAAAAGACAATTGATCTTGTTATTTGACAATATCCACATCATTTTTCTTTGTAATCTGGGTTTTCCTACACTTGATAGGATTTCTATATCAAAGGATTTAAAAGATAGACCATTAGATCCATCATAGAAATCAAAAGACAAAGTATCCATTCATACAAATATGTAATATAGATGCTAGGAAGAGAAGTAGAGGAAATGCTCGAGGATAATATTATAACTCACTAACAATATCAAAGTGGAATAATAGGCGTGATGGTCTTTTATAAGAAGAGTGGTTGAGGCAAGTGTTAGGTTAGGGTTAGGGTAGGGGGATAGGGCTCAATGTAAAGGTACCCTAAGCTTAGAGACTTGCTAATTTGGGAAACTGTTGTTTATAAGAATGGATATACCTCATTCCTCTCACTTTCAAGCAAAAGATTAGCAAGCTATAATAGAGGAGAACTATAGAAGAAGCAAGACCAACCCATATGAATCTACTATAATAACCTTATAAAAATAATTAAAAATGCCAATGTAAGTAATTTTTAGCTAGTGTTAAAATATTTCAAATATTTTCCTTTTATTGAAACGATAAATTATCAAAAACATTCAAGCAAGCAATTGAGTTATAAGAGGTATAAATAGTTGGATTTTATAGGCCTTCTATTTAGATAATGACTTGATTAAGAAAAGTGATTGATAAAAGTATATCAAATTGAGGTAATGCATCAAGTTATAATGAGTATAATAAATATTTTTGAGCACTCAAGCAATAAATTTTGTTAAGACTATAGAGAACTTCATGCACTACATCAATGTTTTGAGAAACTTCTAACTTCTTAAAGACAACTTGATGGATTATATTGATTTTTAATCAATATCTCTATCAATTTGATGCAATGCTGTCACGTGCCTACCTAAAAGTTCCCTAGTAGCACGTTTTAGTGGTCCATCGGGGAACTATCCTAGATGGCTTCGCCTGGCACTCACGAAAATGCACAGGGTCTATCGTCTAGGTTTCCTAGAGTCCACTCCGTAATGGAAGGTACCGGCCGTCCCCACGATGATCAACCTGCAAGCTCGCTGGCCTAATTTGAAAACTGAGGTCTTGATACATCAGCTAGCTCCATTGGAGGTGTCCCACAAGGGCTTCTTGTCTGATTGGAGCGATCATAGTTACCCTTGGTTCATGGACTGCAATGCTTTTTTTCAGAAACTAGTTAGGATTCAGGGAACCTTAATGGAGTTCTGGCACAATCGCTTCACCTTTTCCCTAAGATAATTATTGATCAAGGTTTTAAGACCGGACCCTAAGGAAGTCAATGCTCGGCTCTACCTAATTTCTCCTAGTTAACGTTTCATTCAATCTCTTGAAAGAAGCTCCCAGCTTATCGGGACCACCCATCCGTAGGACGAACTCATCCGGGATCTCGCCCACCCGCTTTCCATAAATGGTTTTCTTTAGTTTTCTAATTACCTATCACATTAAGTTATGACATATAAAAGCAGCTTCGTTAATTAACCCGTTATCATAGGTTCCTTTGCGTAATTTTATGACACAACACAAAGACAAAGAAAGACAATCTTTTGGCAAAACATATTTATTTATTATTTCGCAAAAGTTATTTACAATGCTTTTCTCCTTCTGCCTATGCAGAAGATAAAACCTCCATTCATCGAAAAATCCATTCTATCTGTGCAGAAGAAAGAAAATCCTCCAAGATTTCCATCCCTTCACTAGTACCGGGGATTGCAGGATCCCATCCTGATTCGTGTAAGGTTCAGGCAGTTCCTTGGAGAAATCGAGAGATTTACAGCCAGAGCCCCCTGGCACTCCCGACTCCTCCTACCTAATGGATTCCTCACCAAGCGACCTCTCACTATCGAGGCTGGTCCAAAGGTTCTCGTGGTGGTACAAAACAATCCCCCTTGGAGTAGGGTTGCACGTCTAGCCGTGGGGGAGGCATAGCATGATCTTTCCTCTTAGTATCCTGATTATATATATACAATCAGATCTAAATGTTACAAGCACAATTAATCATTCTTGTGCAACCATCAATACATGCACAAATAAAAAAAAGAAATAGCAACAAGTGTTTTTAGCATAGGAAGCAACCTCACCTAATTCTACGGTTTGTCTTTTAAGGTCCCACCTTATTCTTAGGGTTTGGCTTCCTACTTGTTTTTTTTTTTCCGGATCCGCGAGTTATTTCGTGAGTCTGTAGTCTATTTTATCCTTATGAAAACTTGGTATTTTTGCCCTAAAAGATAATATGGGCGTTTATACCTATGGCAGGCAATTCATGCACTACCTTGCCCTAACCTACACTTAGCAAGATTTCAAATGCTTTTCCAAGTCTCTTTAGACATTAGAATTTATATTTACAAATTCTTATCAATATCCAATAAGTCTGAAAGGCTATCTATCTCCTACTACATCCAATAAGTAATGGGGGTTTCGCCAATTCCTACTACATCATTTTCTCCATCCATTGTGTTTCTTGCTTCTTTTGCTTTAAATGGCCTTCTTGAAATTTTGCAACCTCGTGGAGCCATGGATGTCAGGTGAAATTAACATGGTAGCTCAGGGAGAGTTGATGGTTATCTAGAAAAATTTTGCCAGTATTTTGCTTAGTGATATGGGTGTATGGAAGAAAGGCGTAATAGGGGATAGAGAAAATGGAAATGAGGTAGAAGAGGGGTATTTTCCTTCTTCAAGGCTCAAGCTAGAATGGAAATGAGATGTAGAGAAATTTTTCCATCATCAAGATGTCTTCCTTCTTGCTTTCTTTGTGAAGGAGAGGGGTTGTATTTATAGCCATGAGGGGAAAGTATGCAGCCACTCATTCTTTTGGCTACTTGTCAAGAGCTACGTAAGCTCGATAAAAAATGCTTTTTGATTGCCTACCTATTGGATGGTAGCATGGGGATGATTTTAAAATGCTTTCTCTCCCTCTAGACGTAAAAAAGTCATGATTTTTTGCATACTTTTTTAAAAACCTTTTTTTATCCTTCAAAACGACTTCATTTGGTAGTTTTTGGCCAAGTTACCTCACGACTTATCTAGTTTATAAAGTCATGCCATACTCTTTGATACTTAACTTACTCAATATCATGCTTGTTCTTGCACGTTCTTTGTCTACCAATTAAGGCTTTTGCAATTTGTATTCTCATTGCAAAATCAATGTGACCTTTGATGCATTAAATGGAATCGAAAATGCTAAGTGAAATATAATGCGAGAAATATTATGATCAAGCCGTCGTAATATTATTTACGAGGCGTATTTGTTTTTTTGTTGGCTGGGTTCATTGAGGCATCTTCTCGTGTCAGATTGCAGAATTGATTTAATGCAAGATTTGATATTATATGCACTCACTTATTGATAACTCAACGAGTAATTTTTAAAACATTTCAAGCCCAAATTTGTTTTATGAAGTGTTATGGAGGGAATATTACAAATGCATCAAGTTTGAGTAGAGACATGTTATAATATCTAGTTTCACTTGATTTAGTGTCATAAAATTCTTTAAAATTATGTTGATAGATTGGTATACTTGATGTAATATATCAAGTTGCTTATAATTATTGCCAATATTTCTATTGATATGCTGTAATGGATGTACTAACTTTTGTTCCTACTTGATGCATTACATCAAGTTTTCATGGAATTTTGTTAAATGTTATAGCTAACTTGATATAATGCATCGAGTTGTCCAGATTTTTCCCTAAATTTTCATTTGATTTGATGTAGTGCATCAATTTTACCTACTCTTTATATTAGTTTTGGGTCTTAATTGGTATAATGCATCAAGTTTTAAGTTTTTAAAATTAAGTTTCTAACATCATATGGTGCATCAATTTTCTTAGAAAATTAGTTATTTTTTTATAGTTGATGTAGTGCATCAAGTTTCCTAGAGAGTAATCGCTAATATTTTGGGTAAGTTGATGCAATGTATCAAGTTCACTTGATATTTATATCATTGTTTCTCCTGCTCAATACATTGCATCAAGTTTCCTAAAGAGCATGCTAATTTTTTAATCAAATTTCTTAGAAATTTTACTAAATTTAAATTTTTTAGCCAAGTTGATGATGCAATACATCACGTTTCTTATAGACTTTTCTAATATTTTGACTAAGTTGATATAATGCAATATGTTTCTCATAAACTTTGCTATTTTTTTAATCGAATCGATGTACTACATTGTCTCCTTAAATTTTAGCTAATATTTTGGTTGAGTTGGTATCGTACATCAAGTTTACTTAAATTTCAATGTAATCATTTTGTCTTACTTAATGCAATGCATCAAGTCTCCTTGAAATCTTATTACTTTTTTAACTAGATTAATGTAATCCATGAAGTTTTAATGTGGTACATCAAATTTACTTTAGTTATTATTGATCTTTTTTTTTTTGCCACACTTGATGAAATGTATCAAGTTTATATTAAGCTTGATGTGGCTGATGCCAGGAGGCATATTTCACGGTGGATTCTGTGAGGTTTTACGGTGGATTCCGTAAACTTTTATAATCGGGGCTCATACACAGAGTGGATTCTTTGTGCGAGAAGTTGATGGGGACGCCTATCCTTTTCGGGCGTTTCGTTAATTTAGTGTGTACATGGGTGATTCCATAGCGGGTGATTCCGCAAAATACATATTAAATTAATAAATGTTATGAGTTTAGAGTGCGCACTCGTGATAAATTAAGGTTAGGATTGATTTCTAACCAATTGATTTATTTATGTAGTTGAAGACTGCTAGGTATTCACTTTTGTCGGTTTAATTGTATTATTTTACTAACGATTGTGAATGCTTCAGTTGATGTGTAGAGATAGCAGCAGTGGCGGAGGAAAGCATTGGAGTCTAGCAAGTATTCGACCTATGGATTATATTTTGATAGGCGCCACGCCTATATTTTGTTATGTCTATTGAGGCATCGATTATTTATTATTATTTTGTATGCGCCTATGCGCACGGATATGTTATTTCTATTTGGACATTATATTGGGCGTGCCAGACTCTTTGGGCACCGTCCATTAGCTTTATTTTTATTTTTGTAAAAGCAAACTCAAAAGCTAAAAGCTTGATATATTTTTGTAAATTGGGCTATTATTGAGCATGAAGATGGAATATACATAAAATACATGCTTTGTGAAGCGCTCACACAAGGCATGGGGGGAGATTGAACCCAATTGGTCTCTTGCTCTTGTCGTTCATGCTTTTTACATTGTAATTTGTGCAAAAAGGTAGAGTTCATTGTTCTTGGGGACCTTCCGGGATTCATTATGTGAGCATACAACGACCGATCTGTGCACCAGTGGTATCAGAGCGGAGCTGAGATCAAGAGCTTCCAATCGCTACCCATCTCGTGCGAAGGCGGAGCTCCTGGAACGATCGGGCTCTATGGTCAATCTCGTCGCGAACCGTCGATACAGGCAGACTTCTGGCGATCAAGAACCCCTGTTTCTGTCATCAGACTGCGAAGGACCGGGCTGTACAGGCGGAGGACCACTCATTCATCTTCTTCACCAAAATCATGATAAACAGAGAAAAAGAGTAACTTCCTTTTCATTAAGCTTCAAAGCTTAAAGTTAAAATTTAATAAGCTTGATTAGAAGCTTAAGAAAGCTTCAACAAATCAATCGTTTGCAAAACGGTGTGAGGCTATTATGGGCGGCGAAAATTCCGCCAAGGACATACTCTTGTCCTTAAAATCGACGGCGGATTAAGAAGCTAAAAGCTTCTTAATCCACTAAGTTACCCAAAGCTCCCCAACTCTGCAAGTCAACAACTCCAGGTCCCGCACCTCAGAGATCAAGTTCTGCAAGTCATATGTGATCAAGTTCTGCAAGTTCACTAAGTCGGCTAAGTTCTGCAAGTCTGCAACTCTGCAAGTCACGTAAGTCTGCAACTCTGCAAGTCAGACTAGTCAACTGGAGTCAAAACTGACTTGTGCTCAAAACTCCTAGAAGGGCTGTTCCTGCGCAGAAACTCCGAACTGCAAAGTTATTCCTTGGAAGGTATTCTACCCATACACAGGTTTGCTGAAGCATTTTCAGCATACGAAGAAGGAAAAATCGCAGATTTTCTGAAGATTGAGAAAGAAATACCCAAAAATACATAAGCCTTGTAACCCCGAACTTGAGCTACGCTCATCCCACTAACCTGATTTTGAGTAAGAAAGGTCTTTTGAGTTTTACAGGATGACGGAACCACATATGGATGATCTTATGGCTGAAGAAGACCTACCTGAGCCTACGATGGAGAAGCAAAAGCTGGACTTAATCATGATGCAATTGGAAGAAGAACGAAGGGCTAGGCAATCATTGCAAGCGCAACTGGCAAAATTACAAAGAGCGTCTACCGACAAAGAAGAACCTCAAGCTGAAGATTTGATTCGACGTACCATCGACGCCACCCTTGAAGCTCAAACCATTCGCAAGGAATCTAAGATAAGTAAACGAAGTTTCAAATTCCGTACTTTCAATGGCATACGAGAAGGAAAGACTGTTCTAGCATTCATTAGTCAGTTTGATGACTATTTCCATGAGGAAACCTATCCAGAAAAAGATAAAATCAAGTGTGTTACTAATCATTTGGTAGATAGAGCATCACTTTGGTGGACTGTAGTATGCAAGAGCATAGATTGTCCTGCTACTTGGGAAGATTTCAAGAAGAAGTTCATGTAGAATTTCCTTCCATCGCAATTTCATGAGAAGGCTATTAAGCAATGGGATCTACTCCAGCAACGGGATCATGAGCCTATACCTCAGTATACAGAGCATTTTTGGAATGCACTCCTTCAACTACGCATGCTTGAAGACGTATCAGAGACGACACATAAGCGGAAGTATATGTCTAGACTCCTTGGGCATTACTACGCTGAAGTTAACATGTTCAAGCCTGCTACCCTTGAAGACGCCATTTCACTAGCTCACCACACTGAAGATAAGCTACGCGGTAGAGACAGACGACCACAGCAATTCCAAGCCAATGGTAATTATGGATCTAAACAATTCAATTCCAATTTTAGAAGATTTAATCCAGGTCGTCTCTCTTCATCATCTTTCCGCAAGAATTGGGCTAAACCACCTGCATTACCATCCAATGTCAATCCAAATCCTAAGCCTATTCCACAGCCAAATCCAAATGTACCTAGACTTCCTGCCATTGCAAATAATGTAACCAAAGCCAAGCCAATAGTATGCTATAAATGCCACCAGCCTGGACATCTAGCAGCAAATTGTCATTCGAAGAAGCAACTAGCTCATATCAACTATCTTGGAGCCATGGACGAAGACGAACATGAGGATATGCCTGATTTCACTAAAGATGAGGACGACACTACTACTACTTCCGATACTTTACCAGGTATGCCTACTCCACATTCATTATTGACTATGAAATGTTTGGTGCATGGAAAGGAAAAGACTATTTTGCATGATGACGGTAGTACTCATGATTTTATTTCAGCAAAATTGGTAAAGGAATTGAAATTACAGACTGTACCTACGCATTATCACATAAAAGCTGCATTTTTAGGCAGTAGGTATAATGGTACACAAGAAGTGCAAGATTTAGAGATTCAAATTGGTTCATACACTGAAAGAAGAAATTTCTTAGTTGTTCCATTACAATCAAGTGACATAATTTTAGGTATGCCTTGGCGACACCAGCATAATCCAGATATAGATTATTCCACACACACAATGAATATTAATTTTCAAGGAAAATCTATTATCTTATATGGTATGCATGCATCTAATGTTTTTCCACTGGTTTCGCATACTCAAGCTAAACGTGCATTACGCAAAAGTAGTAAATCCTATCTCATTTGGGTGAATGAATTGCAAGTAAAGGAAAATCATATGCATCCTAGGCATAAGGAATTTCTTGCATATTTTAAGGACTGTTTTGCAAAAGACCTACCACCAGGTTTACCTCCTTCACGTCCAGAAGACCATAAGATAGATTTGATCCCTGGCACACAACCACCTTGCAAAGCACCATATAGGCATAACCAGATAGAGCAAAAAGAAATCCAGAGTCAAGTTGAGGAATTACTAAATAGAGGTTTCTTCTATATTTAGTAAAATTGACCTTAAGTCTGGTTATCATCAGGTGAGGCTAGATAAATCTGACATATTCAAGACTGCATTCAGAACACAGTTTGGTCATTACGAATTTTTAGTCGTGCCATTCGGATTGACTAATGCACCTGCTACCTTTAGTAGAATGATGAACCGTATCTTTTTGAAATATCAGTATTGTGTAATAGTTTTCTTTGATGATATTTTGGTGTTTAGTCAAAATGAGAAAGAACATTATGAGCATTTGTCATTGGTTTTTCAGTTATTGAAAGAAAATCAACTGTATGCAAATCCTGAAAAGAGTGAATTCTTTAAGACAGAAATTGAGTATTTAGGTCATATTGTATCATCTGAAGGAATTAAAGTTGATCCTAAGAAAATTGATGCAATATTGAATTGGCCTGTTCCTAAAAACATGCATGAGTTACGCTCATTCCTTGGTCTTGCTAGTTTTTATAGGAAGTTTGTACGTAATTTTTCATTACTTGCTTTACCATTAACCAAACTTCTCAAGAAAGGAATTGTTTATCAATGGACTGAAAATCAACAGAAATCCTTTGACTTACTGAAACATGCATTAACCCATGCCCCTATTTTACAGTTGCCTGACTTTAATAGACCATTCTTTCTAGTAGTGACCGATGCTAGTGGATCAGGAATAGGAGCCGTACTTATGCAAGACAATCATCCTATAGCATATTCTAGTTGTAAGTTGAAACCCTCTGAGCTGAAATATTCCACTTATGACAAAGAACTATTAGCAGTTGTACAAGCATTAAGACAGTGGAAACACTACTTAATGGGTTCAGAATTTATGATAAAGACCGATCAGCAAAGTATTAGACATTTACTTAGCCAACCCCAAATCTCTGACCGTCATATCAAATGGGCTTTCTTTATTCAAAGTTTTCATCCTATCATTAAATACCAACCTGGAAAAGAAAATATAGTGGCTGATGCATTGAGTAGAAGACCTGCCATTCATAATATTTATGTCATATCTTTTGATTCTTTGATTGCTATGAAAGATACATATCACCAGGATATTACTTTTCATTCTGATTGGAACAAATTAGTTCAAAATAATTTCATTCTTGTTGATTCATTGTCATATAATGATGGATTTATGTTTTATGAAAAGAGACTGTGTGTTACAATTCCATTCCGATCTTTTGTTTTGAATGAAATTCATTGTCCCCCATATCAAGGTCATAGAGGTATCATATCTACATTACGTATGTTAACTGAAGATTTTTATTGGCCGCATATGGATGCTGATCTATCTAACTTCGTTTCTGAATGTTTGATTTGTCAACGAGTTAAGAGACATCATGGTAAACAATATGGATTACTTATGCCTTTGTCTATTCCATCTAAACCTTGGGAACAAAATTCTATGGATTTTATTACTGGTTTACCAAATACTAAATCTAACCATGATATGATTTGGATAGTTGTCGATAGATTTAGTAAACAAGCATATTTCATTCCATGTAAGAAAACTTTAACAACATCACAAGCAGCACAATTGTTTTTGAAAACTGTTTTTACTAACCATGGATTGCCAAAAGTTATCATTTCAGATCGTGATTCTAGATTTTGTAACAATTTTTGGATTACCCTGTTTGCTAACCTAGGCTCAAAGATTGATTTCTCATCTGCATTTCATCCAGAAACTAATGGACAAACAGAAGCCACAAACAGCACCATTCTAGATCTTTTACATGCATATACTATCTCTAAACCTCAGACATGGGACACTCATTTGCATTTATTACAGTTTGTATATAACAATACACCGCACACATCTACAAAGAAAGCACCGTTTGAAGTCATTTATGGATATAGATTATCTACACCTGTTGCATCTTTGTCTAATAGAATTCAGAGTGCTGATGATATTGCTAGTATGCATAACAGTATTTTTGATGAGGTTAAGGATATGATTGCTAAAGCCCAGCAATCATATTTAGCTCCTAGATTCTATGGACCATTTAGAATCATTCATAAAATTAATGATAATGCATTCAAGTTAGAATTACCATCTCATTGGAAAATTCACAATACATTTCACATTAGTTTATTGAGACCATTTAGAGGCCAATTACCTGTACATCCTGTTTATGAAAACCCACCTTTATTAGAGGAAGAAACTGAAATACTTGAACCAGAAGCTATTATAGACACTGATTTTATGACCACTAGAATTGGCCGAAGGTATTCTAGATATCTAGTTAAATTTAAGAACCATCCTGTAGAGGAAGCACAATGGATGCACGCTAGAGACTTAAATGCTTTCCCCACTCTGTTAGCTCCACATTGGGCTAATAGCAATTGAGGTCAATTGCTATCCCACCCCGAGGGTATGATGCCAGGAGGCATATTTCACGGTGGATTCTGTGCCACAGTGGATTTCGTGAGGTTTTACGGTGGATTCCGTAAACTTTGATGACCGGGGCTCATACACAAAGTGGATTCTTTGTGCGAGAAGTTAATGGGGACGCCTGTCCTTTTCGGGCGTTTCATTAATTTAGTGTGTACATGGGTGATTCCATAGCGGGTGATTCTGCAAAATGCATATTAAATTAATAAACGTTTATGAGTTTAGAGTGCGCACTCATAATAAATTAAGGTTAGGATTTATTTCTAACCAGTTGATTTATTTATGTAGCTGAAGACTGCTAGGTATTCACTTTTGTCGGTTTAATTGTATTATTTTACTAACGATTGTGAATGCTTCAGTTGATGTGTAGAGATAGCAGCAGTGGCGGAGGAAAGCATTGGAGTCTAGCAAGTATTCGACCTATGGATTATATTTTCATAGGTGCCACGCCTATATTTTGTTATGTCTATTGAGGCATCGATTATTTATTATTATTTTGTATGCGCCTATGCGCACGGATATGTTATTTCTATTTGGACATTATATTGGGCGTGCCAGACTCTTTGGGCACCATCCATTAGCTTTATTTTTATTTTTGTAAAAGCAAACTCAAAAGCTAAAATCTTGATATATTTTTGTAAATTGGGCTATTATTGAGCATGAAGATGGAATATACATAAAATACATGCTTTGTGAAGCGCTCACACAAGGCATGGGGGGAGATTGAACCCAATTGGTCTCTTGCTCTTGTCGTTCATACTTTTTACATTGTAATTTGTGCAAAAAGGTAGAGTTCATTGTTCTTGGGGACCTTCCGGATTCATTACGTGAGCATACAACGACCGATCTGCGCACCAATGGCGCATCAAAGTATTGTAGAATTTTCTTTTCTATTTTAATTAGTTGATTATAGTATACAAAGTTACCATGAATTAGTCTAATTACATTCTCTCAATCTTGCTATAATGCATTAAATGTCTAGTAGTGAAGCCCAAAATTAATTTGCCAAGCTTTTTTTTGTTTTTTTATAACTATCGCTAAGGGGATCCCTTTTTATGATATATTGATATAATTTTCTCAAAATAGACCCTTTTTAAAATTTTGTTTCTATTCTGCTTTCTTACTTTTTCATTGTGCTTTTGTCCTTTGTTTTAAACAAGTTTGAAAAGTGATAAATCCTGTTTTTTTTATTATCAACTTGATGCAATGCATTAAGTTGTTGCTCGCTAAGGTAAGGTTTTTGAAGAAGTCTCCAAAATCGCAAGTTTTTTCAAGCAAGTTGATGCAGTGCATCAAGTTCTCTTCCTTGCACATTTGGTTGTTCACTACTGCTGTTGAATATTAAGATTTCATGCTTCTTTTTGTCGTTATTGAGATCATTATGCTCAAATTCATCAATATGATCATGTCCAACAATAGTTACAATTAATACCACTTCATTGTTGTTGACACCATTATTTCAATGACCATGGTAGCTTTGGAATGCATCACAGTTACTATCAATAACCATGGAAATTATCAACTACATTACATTGATCGGCCACACATTCTCCTTCCATGCTAAGCTAGAAGAGCTATCACCTTGCTTATGGGCTATCCATGGTGTAACTAATTGAATATCATATACAAAAACATTAGATGTGGTTGTAAAATTCATACAAGGAGGGATGTCTCATCCCAAGGAGGAATGCACATATTGCAACAAGTTAGAAGAGTTCGTGGGCTTGCAATGGATGGAGTGCCTAAGCCAATCCATCACTTGGAAGGCACAACCCAGCCTATACCGTTAATACCGTAGGAGATAGATAGCCTTTCAGACTTTCCTACAATCTTGGAGCCTGAGATGGCAGCAATGATCGATGCATTGATACCCATGGATGCTGAGACATCTGATCCACTAAGAGAGGAAGCATCCATATAATTATATGATGGGTTTTGAGTATCTTTCTTGAAGATGTTGCTTGCATTCCTAAGTGTGCAAGCAAAATATGGGTGGAGCGATGCGAGTGTGACCAAGTTGTTCAAGTACCTTCTACATATGCTTCGTTGATTTCATTTCAGTACCATTATAAAAAAAAATTGTGCTTTTTAAAGGTATTTTATGATTTCTTTTTAGGTTACTAAAGTATCATATATTACCACTTGGAAATACCATGCCTAAGTCTCGTGATGATGTGCGACATGTTTTACGAAAGCTTTGCATGGACTACAACAACATCCATGCATGTATCAACGATTGTGTGCTATTTCGAGGAGAGTACAATACTGTGGAGAGATATCTAGTGTGTGGTGCTCACAGGTATCGACAAGACTTGCAAGGGCAAACCATCCCTCAAAACGTTCTTAGACACTTTCCACTTATCCCCCATATACATCACATGTTTCATACGTCAAACATGGCGAGTTTGAAAATGTGGCATGCGTAGAATAGATCCACATTGACTCTATCTTTCTAGGCTTTGTACAAGACCCAAGGAATCTTTGGCTCGGTCTTGCTATGGATGGCATAAACCCATTCAGTCTCCACTCAACTTCTTATAGTGTGTGGCCTATAGTCCTTGTTAACTACAACATCCGGCCATGGATTTCTACAAATCTTGGTTCAAAGATGGGTCCTTCATAGGAGTTGCTAGTGCTTCACTAGGATCCAAGGTTGCTAAATCAAAGAATAATGTTATTATAAGCTCAAATGGTTATAGTTCTGAAAGGTGAGAAGGATGAAGCTTGCACCCGAGCTATGGCGGGAGAGCAAGAGCAAGAAAGAGAGAGACAAGAAATGGGAACTCCAACAGTCACAATGTGTGACCGGGCCTTCCTTTATTCAAACTGTCACTAAAAGAATAAAGAATAAAGTGACGTGACGGGCGCCCACCACCTGCAGTGTGCAGTGGCGGGTACTGTTGTTGAGATATCGAGCTCCACTCGTGATACGCCAGGGTGACCGTTGTGTATTTATGTCACCGACGTGTCGGTTGCAGATGCGGTTGGTACACCGCCCATGAATAATAGCTACATGATAGCTATCCTTATCTACTCTAGTTCGTGGCTCAGTTAGTATGCCACCTTAGTTAGTTGAGTTTGGTTTGAGACCCATATATAGGGTTCTTCTATTTCTTTGTACTAGAGCTCTTTTGGCTTACACAACTAAGAAAAGGAAAACTGTTTTCAGCCTCCACCCTTGTGTGTCTTCCCCCATTGTGCAAGCAAGAAAGCTTCAAGCGAGACTCCTTCCTTCTCTCCCACAATCTTGACATGGTATCAGAGCCTTGTTCGTGGTAAGGAGCTCAAGAAAGCAAGCCAAGCTCGCGGTGGTCTGGTAAGAGGAGCAGTGTTGCTTTCATTTTCTGTTTTGGGAGCAGATCTCTGCAGGTAGCACAGCCGGAAATTGCAGGAGTGCATTGTCTCAGGTTGAGACGCCCTTCGCGGTGAAGCAAGAGGGCAGTATATGCTGCGGGAAAGAGCTTTAGCTCTTGGCGACCTTGTTTTTTTGATTTGAGGCCATTTCGGGGCCTGTTTTGCAGACGGAAGTTTTCTGCACGCACTCAGGAAAAGGCTCAGTTTTATGCTGTGTAGCCACTGTTCTACAGGTCGGTGAAAAGTTACTGTAGAAATTGCTTCGTATGCTTGTGCGCAGAGACATTGGGAGTTTCAGAATCATCCTTGGTTCCTGTTTATGCAAAATCGTCACTAGGAAGTGACTGTGTGGTCAAATACCACTTTCGCCAGTTTTGCAGATTTGCCCTTGTGAGGCTGAAGCTGTGGTTTTTGCAGTGACAGAATTTTTTGCAGTCTTCTGTAATGGCATCTGATTCTCTTTCACAGATTGTCACTGAAAAGCTTGACAAGAACAACTTCCAGGCATGGAAGTTTAGAATGACGAATTTCCTTATGGGAAAAGGATATTGGGAATTTGTTGCAGGAAATGAAGAAGAACCAGTTCTTCCTGATGTTCCCAATCAACAACAAATGCAGGCATTTAAAGCATGGCATGAGAGAGCTAGGAAAGTTATGTACTGGTTGTCTATCAGTATTTCAGACTCTATGATTGTGCATATTCAGGATGCAAGTACGCCAAAGGAGGCATGGGATACTCTGTCAAAGATGTATAGCACAAATACACAAGCCAGGAAAATGCAGCTCAAGCAAGAGTTGCACAATGTGCAAAGAGAAAATATGAGCATCAATGACTACCACATGAAGGTGAAGAAGATTGCAGATGCACTTGCTTCCATTGGGTCGCCTGTGGAAGATGATGATTTAGTTTCTGTGACCTTGAATGGTCTAGGAAAGGATTATGCACAGTTTCGGACATCCATTTCAGTTCGTGAAAGATTTCCTGATTTTGAGGAGTTGATTGCTCTTCTAATTTCTGAGGAGCAGAGAAATGGTGGTGCATCTTCTTCAGGAGGAACTTCAAAAGAAGCTGTCTTCTACTCAAATGCTGGAAGAGGTAGAGGCAGAGGTAGAGGAGGCCGATTTGGAGGCCGTGGCAGAAATCAGAATATGCAGCAAACTCAAGAAAACCAGTCCTATGGAGGAGGACGTGGTAACTCTAGAGGCAGGGGGAGCCAAAGAGGTCGTGGTGGATGGCAAAGAGGCCAAAATGCAAACAGTAATGTTGAATGCTACTACTGTGGTAAAATGGGTCATATGGCTAAAGACTGCTATAAAAAGCAGAATGACATCATGAATGGAAAACTGCAACAAGGGAATTATGCATCTTCTAGTAGACAGGGTGATGACAGAAATGAGCATTTGTTCATGGTGCAGCACATGAACAATTCTATGACAAGTGCAGAAGAAAGCAATGATGTATGGTATGTTGACTCAGGTGCATCAAACCACATGACAGGTCATGCAGAATGGATGGAGGATGCAAAGAAAATGGAAAAACCAGGATTTGTGGAGACTGGTGATGATACTGCACATCCTATTGTGCAGATTGGAAAAATTCCCTTGTCTATGCAGGGTGGGAAAAAGAAATACCTGTCCGATGTATTTCATGTCCCGAATATCACCAAGAATCTGGTTTCAGTTGGTCAAATGGTTGAACAGGGCTTGCAGGTCAGATTTAATCCTCATGGATGCTTTGTTGAGGATATGAAAAATAAAGGTCGCTTGATAGCAAAAGGAAAGAAGAAGGGCAGAATGTTTACATTGGATGCAGACATGTCTGAATTGAGTGCAGCAATGTTTGCACATGGGACCGGTGTAGTTGCAGATATTGATATCTGGCATAAACGCATTGGTCATGTTAATGTACAGCGACTTAAATCAATGCAGGCCCAAAATATTGTTGCAGGATTGCCCAAATTCAAGGTTGCAGAAATGCATAAGGTATGTGAAGCCTGTCAGTTTGGAAAACAGGCAAGGAAACCATTTCCTAGACATGTTCAAGAGAGTGAGAAGCCATTGGAATTAATTCACTCTGATGTGTGGACAACTAAAGCTGCATCTCTTGGAGGCTGTCATTATTTTGTCAGTTTTATTGATGACTATAGCAGAAAAGTTTGGGTGTATTTTATGAAAAAGAAAAGTGAAGTTTTTGGGCATTTCAAAACTCTTAAAGCTATGGTTGAAAAAGAAACAGGCCTGCAGATAAAATGCCTAAGGTCAGATGGAGGGGGAGAGTACCTCTCAAATGAGTTTGCAAGGTTCCTGCAGGAGCATGGCATAAAGCAGCAATATTCATGCAGTTATACCCCACAACAAAATGGAATTGCAGAAAGAAAAAACAGGCATATTGGAGAGGTATCTCGTGCCATGCTCAATGAAAAAGACTTGCCAGATTTTTATTGGGCTGAAGCAGTTGCTACAGCAGTCTACATAATGAACAGGACTCCCACTGCAGCAATACATGGAACGACTCCAGAGGAGAGGTATACTGGTAGGAAACCAGATATTTCTCATTTGAAAATTTTTGGTTGCATTGCCTATGTACATGTGCCAGATGAGCTGAGATCCAAGTTGGATCCAAAAGCTGAGAAGTGCATCTTTATTGGTTACTCTCTGCAGCAAAAAGGGTATAGATGCTATAACCCTTCTACTCGTAAGTTTACAGTGAGCAGAGATGTTGTTTTTGATGAGATGAGTAGCTGGTATAAACCAGTAAATGTGATTGATGATGAAGATGCACAAAATGGTAATGCTACACAGAATTCACAGCAGCAGTCACAAAATATTAGTGGACCTGGAGCGTCCTCTAGCAGTGGTTCACATTCTTCGCCATGGACAGGCAGATTGAGATCAGGAGAATCTTCTCAAAGCAATGCAGATAGTGGTATGCAGGTATCACGAAAAGGAAAAGAGAAGGTTGATCAGCCCATGTTTGATGTGAATGCAGGTCACTCTTATGTGGATGGTGAATCCAGTGGCTCAGAACAGAGCATTGATGATGAGTTGGGTATTCCTTCTATTGTTACACCTGGAGTAAGGAAGACCAGGGATGTTTTGAGAGCACCTGGGAGTGAACCTACTTTGCGCAGGTCTACAAGAGCTAGGTATCCTGTGGATAGGCTGAAATATGATGGATTTACAGCCATTCACTATGCATATATGGTCAAGGTGATACAGGAACCAGAACCCACTTCTTTTGAGGAAGCCATGGGAAAAGAAAAATGGGAGAAAGCCATGGATGAAGAAATGGATGCCTTGGAAGCAAATGCTACATGGGAGTTAGTACCTTTGCCTAAAGGTAAGAATGCAATTGGCTGTAAGTGGGTTTATAAGGTGAAGCACAATGCTGATGGTTCTGTGAACAGATACAAGGCAAGATTAGTAGTCAAGGGGTATGCACAAACATATGGCATTGACTATGAAGAAACATTCAGTCCGGTTGCAAGGATGGCAACCGTAAGAGCAGCCATTGCTATGGCTGCATCAAAGGGATGGTCTTTACATCAGATGGATGTAAAGAATGCTTTCTTGCATGGTGATTTGCAAGAAGAGGTCTATATGGAGCAGCCACCAGGTTATGTGCATGCTGTTCATCCTGAGTTTGTTTGCAGGTTGAAGAAAGCTTTGTATGGCTTGAAGCAAGCACCTAGAGCATGGTCTGACAAGATAGGACAGTATCTTGTCACTATTGGATTTCAGATTTCCAAGGCAGATTTCTCACTTTATGTGAGAAAAACAGAGAAAGGTATTATGCTGCTTGTCATTTATGTTGATGATTTGATTATGACAGGTGACAGTGATGAAGATATCCTTCATGTGAAAATGCTATTGAAGCAGAAGTTTGAGATGAAGGATTTGGGAGAGCTGCGTTATTTCTTGGGCATTGAGGTGATTAGATCACCAAGTGGGATACAGCTCTTGCAGAGGCAGTATGGATTGGACATGCTGTCCAAATATGGGATGACAGGCTGTAAGCCTATTTCAGTTCCTTTGGAGCAGAATGTGAAGCTGAGCACAGATGCAGGTGAGCTTCTAGAAGACCCTACTATGTACAGACGCATAGTAGGAAGCTTGATTTATATGACTATTACCAGGCCAGATTTGAGCTATGCTGTTGGATTGGTAAGTCAGTTTATGCAGGCTCCAAGGAAACCGCATTTGGATGCGGCTAGACGCATACTCAGGTATGTGAAGTCCACATTGCAGTATGGACTATTTTATCAGACTGGGGTTCAGATACAGCTGCATGGATACACTGATGCTGATTGGGCTGGTAGTATTTCTGATAGAAGATCTACTAGTGGATATGTGTTCTCTTTTGGGAGTGCTGCAGTCACTTGGAGCAGCAAGAAACAGCCTACAGTTGCCTTGTTGAGCACAGAGGCTGAGTACAGGGGTGCAGCAATGGCTGCATGTGAGGTAGCTTGGTTGCATAAGCTACTTTATGATATGCATCAGCCTTCAGATGGGCCAGTTGTCATTTATTGTGACAACATGAGTAGTATACACTTGGCAAATAACCCAGTCTATCATGCTAGAACAAAGCACATTGAGGTGCATTATCACTATGTGCGAGAGAGGGTTTTACTAGGTCTTATTGATCTAGTTTATGTCAGTACAGAGGATCAGGTAGCTGACATATTTACGAAGGCATTGGGCGCAGAGAAGCTGCGCAAGTTCAGAGACCTGCTTGGTGTGGAGGAATTGGGATTGAGCTCGAGGGGGAGTGTTGAGATATCGAGCTCCACTCGTGATACGCCAGGGTGACCGTTGTGTATTTATGTCACCGACGTGTCGGTTGCAGATGCGGTTGGTACACCGCCCATGAATAATAGCTACATGATAGCTATCCTTATCTACTCTAGTTCGTGGCTCAGTTAGTATGCCACCTTAGTTAGTTGAGTTTGGTTTGAGACCCATATATAGGGTTCTTCTATTTCTTTGTACTAGAGCTCTTTTGGCTTACACAACTAAGAAAAGGAAAACTGTTTTCAGCCTCCACCCTTGTGTGTCTTCCCCCATTGTGCAAGAAAGAAAGCTTCAAGCGAGACTCCTTCCTTCTCTCCCACAATCTTGACAACTGTCAGTGTAGTAATACACGGGGCGGCACGGCGGAGGCACCTGTCAGTGTAGTAATACATGGGGCGGCACGGCGGAGGCGCCTTTACCCCCAACAACCTCCCACTTAAAGGCGAATCTTCCCTAGTGAGAGAGAAAAGAAAAAGAAAAGACAGTACAAATGTACACAGGTACAAGGGATGAGGAAAGGCGACATCTCATCCAACGCCCATCAACCTCCTGAGGAAGGCAAAGCGCTCAGTAGTGAGGCTCTTCGTGAGCAGATCTGCAGGATTCTCGTCAGTGGAGATCTTGACAAGGTCAATAGACCTGTCCTCCACGACACCACATATGAAGTGATACCTCACCTCAATGTGTTTCGTCTTCGCATGGAAGACCGGATTCTTAGCCAACTGAATGGCACTCATAGAATCCGAATGCAGTGTAGGTGTAGCATCTATCCCAAGGTCAGCAACTAGACGGCCTAACCATATGGCCTCCTTACAAGCCTCAGTGGCTGCAACATACTCGGCCTCAGTGGTAGACAAAGCCGTACACTTCTGAACCCTGGACATCCAAGAGACAGCCCCTCCAGCATAGGTGAATACATAGCCAGAAGTGGACTTCCTACTATCTGCATGTCCTGCATAATCAAAGTCAGTGTATCCCACGACCCCTATATCCTGGCTGCCATAGCAAATACACATATCTGTTGTGCCCTTCAGGTACCTCATGATACCCTTCACGGCATCCCAATGTCTGCTGCCAGGTGTAGCCATATAGCGTGCCACAACACCAACTGCATGCGCAATATCTGGACGAGTGGCTATCATGGCATACATCAAACTGCCCACGGCTAAAGCATAAGGGATCTTGGCCATCTCGGCCCTGTGCTCATCTGTCTGTGGACAATCGGCCTGTGATACCTTCACCCCTTTCCCCTTGGAATTTAAGCCTTCCCCCTTGCATCCCCCAAAATCCATTTACCCGGTTGTAAACCCTTTTCATGGATTCACTTAAAGCCACACTAGCCGGTTTTAAACCCCCTTTTCTCACTGAATCTCCTTAAGTCCACTTTACCCCTTCATTTTCTTTTAAAGCCCCTTCCCGTGGACTCACATAAAGCCATATTAGCCGGGTTTTAACCCCTTCCCCATTGAATCTTCTTTAAGTCCACTCTACCCTCTGGAATTTAAAACCATCCTTCCCATTGTAACTCCTACAAGCCATTTTACCCCAGGGTTTTTCTTAAGCCTCTTCCGTGAAGACCATTTTATTCCTGGAACTTCTACGAAAGGAAGGGGAAGTTCACAAGTCCCCATTTCCAAAGCCCAATTCCGCAAGATGGTGCTTGGGTCAAGGAAGCCGTACCACAAAGGGAATTTCACATACGAGGGAGACGGACCAAGATCATAAGGCTGCGGCCAAGGCAAGAAGGTGGAGTTCACGATGGCCCCTAAAAAGGCACAAGGTGCAACCGTAGGAGGATCATCTCCTAACATCCATGTGGACATTTCACCACGAGTCCAGGTTTTCTTCCTAATTTTGTTTACGTCGTAATATTTCAATTGTGCATGATTCATTTACGAAAATTAGGATGCACTTTTTGGATTGAAATACCTTGGCTAAATGAAAGGAAATAACTTTGATCAAAGAATCGGTCATTTGTATTAAATGAATGAAAAAGAAGAGCATAAGATCTCTATGCATTCCTAGCAAGTGGTTTTTATGCATTGCAAAGTAATGAACTTAGATTAACTAATGCCCATTTTTACAAGTCGAAATAATGATAGTACACTTCAATTTTGCATGGAAAGAATAAATTGCATGTCGCATTATTAGGCATCTTTCCTTCGAAATGATTCATTAAAGAAGGTTGCTAATCATCCGTAGGAATTTGCAAGGCATGGAAAATGGTTCTTAAGCTGCGTGAAGAAAATTAAACCCTAGTCAATTGGCTTAAATCTCAATCAACTATGTAAATAGTTACAAAAGGTTGTGTAATGCTCATTCAGCGTACGAATATCTCATTTAGAAAAGAAGTTAGAAAAAGTTGCATGGTTCACATAAAACCCTTTAGCTTAGTAACATGAATCTTGATTGCATGTTATAAAAGGAGCAATAGGAATTATGCCATAATCTAACATACGCTTTGATCTTATGCAAGAAAAGTAGGGTTTGTAAATCTACTCAAACGTGGACAATGAATCATGTGGTTACGAAAATGGTATCGTAAATATTTTCAAGAATAGACAAGTAAATTGGTTTAACCTAAACACCTAAAAACCGCGAGGGACTTGTTAGGAATGGTTAAATCGATGCAACATATCCCAAGTGCTAACTGGGATTTAGCATGTTGAGGACATGACCTAATCGCTCTTATTGCCAAAGATGAAACTCTTATATCCTAAAGACTTGCCCTCATTCACCGAATGTAGGGACAATAGGACACACTTATGAGAAACGATCTAGGGTTTTTACCCCAAGGATCGCTTGCTAAAGGAATGAAACTCGATTTGGATTTGGACCTTTAGGACCGACAATATCGACCTAGTGCAATCAGGAACGGATTGTTATGAAGATACCCTAAACCTGTTTCCTATCTAATCATGATTTCGTGATTAGACAACGCCATTCGATGGGTAAAATAGTCCCATGATTTTGATGCGACACTCGCGCAATAGGTTGCAGAGTCGCATGATCTTGTGATTTGATCAAAAGGAGATGGTCAATTCCTCGGAATGAGATTGGCAGATTCTTACGCAAGTTTATCTTGCAAGAGGAGAAATAATCGTCGTGATATAGTACCTTTCTTGGGTAAAGTAACCAAGATACGAGGATTAGATATTTTCTTGGAAGCAAAAAACCAATTAGTAAATTGGAATAACATATTTACTGCTAATAGAACTTAAGGTTTTGATTAAGTTGGGTTAGTAGGGTACGGCCCTAACCCAAGGATATAGGGTTAACAAACAAACCCTTGGGGATCTTGCCAAGTCGCAATTGATCCTGGATCAAGTGCTGGCTGCATTCGGAGAAAAAGATTCATTCCTTAGAAATTGGCCAAATAAAACGACCACTGGAATTGATTGTGCTTGTAACAGTTTAGAAAGCACTGTTTGCATTGTTTGCTCAAGGAACTAAAGGATGAAAAGATATCTAATGCTTCAGGTTGAAGGCCTGAAGGGAGAGGCAGCTTCAGTTACCCCCGACTACCTACCTAACCCTAACCAAGGGGGTTATTGACAGCGCCGAGAACGTGGACCGAACCCGGCGCGAGAGGTTTCTCCGTTGAGTTCTACTTGGAGCAGGAGGACGCTTGGGTGCCAGGGGGGCTCTGGCCGTAAATCCCTCGCCTTTCGGGTCCTGCACAAGAGGCTAACGTGACTTGGGATTGGATCTCGAGGTCCGCATACTAGTTTACGGGTGGAAGCTTGGAATAGTAATCCCTGTGGATTATTGGATAGCCTTCGGGCGGACTATGGACAAGCCTACGGGCGGAACTCCTTGTATTTCAAAGATAAAATGATGAAATGATAATAAAGAATTTGTCTGATATTGTTTTTCTATGTCATGTGATAAGATTACGTGAAGGAACCAGTGCTTAACGGATTAATTAAAGAAGCTGATTGTTACATGTCAAAATTAATGTGTTAGATAATTACATAACTAAAACAAACTGAGGAAAGTGCAGAGGATAGGCCATAGGTCCGTCCTACGGTTGGGTGGTCCCGGTTAGCCGGGAACTTTTCTCAAAAATCTCGAAAAAGAGCGGGATGATCATCATCATCAAAACGAATAACGAGAGCGATGACCTAGAGTTACGTCTTACTCGATTTACGCTGTTTTAGGGGAACGGAATGGGACTATGCCTTATGGTAGAGAGGTTGAGCTTTGCATCCCTCTCATTTTCCATTCTCCTTGAACCAAGTGCAGCGTGATCCCGCTTCGAACCTGGCGTTTTTGCGTAAAGTAGTTCTCTCGGGTCTGATGCTAGTAGCTCAATCAGGAAAACCCTAAACGGCCAGGATACTTCTGCTACATGGCAGACGCGGGAAGACCTAGATCGCAAAACCCGTAACATTCCATGGGAGTGCCGGGCGGAGATTTCTAGACATCCTTTCCGATGGACTGCTAAGACGTGTCCTGGATGATACTAGTGGACACGTTACACTTTGCTGTCCAAGTGTACTCCCAAGTCATTCAGCAACTTCTGTAACCACATAGCTTCACAGGCCGCTAAGGCCGCCCCACGATACTCTGTTTCCATACTGGACAGTGCAACTATAAGCTGTTTCTTACTCTGCCAACTGATCATGCTACTACCCAATCCAAATGCATAGCCGCTGGTTGACCTCCTGTCATAAGTGCAACCAACCCAATCAGCATCAATATACCCCATCAAGTCAAGGGGTTTCCCATATGCATAAAATAGCCCATGATCTGTGGTACTCTTTACATATCTTAGAATTCTCCTGACTGCATCCAAGTGTGGTTTGTGAGGCTTCTGCATGAACTGACTAATCAGCCCCACAGCATAACTCAAGTCAGGTCTAGTGATCGTGAGATAGATCAAGCTGCCTACCATCTGTCTGTACATGGTAACATTCTCAATCTCTGTCCCAATATCAATCTGCGCCACCTTGGCATTCTGCTCTAAAGGCATATCCATAGGCTTGCAATCAGCCATACCATATTTCTGTAACATGTCCTGAGCATACTACTTCTGTAGCAGCCATATGCCTTGAGGTGTAGAGACAACCTCAATCCCCAAAAAATATTTCAGCTCTCCTAGGTCCTTGACCTTAAACTCAACCTGTAAACATGTCTTTACTTCAGCAATCCCGCTTTCATCATCTCCTATAATGATCAAGTCATCAACATAGACAACTAAGAATACATAGCCACGATCTGTCTTCTTCACAAACAAACTATGATCAACATCACCCAATCGGAAACCATGTTGCTGCAAATAACTGCTGATGCAAGCATTCCATGCTCTCGGTGCCTGTTTCAGCCCATATAATGCCTTTTTCAGCCAGCATACATGTGCTGGAAATTCTGGATGCACATAGCCTTTAGGCTGTTCCATGTAAACTTCTTCTTGTAACTCTCCATTCAAAAAGGCATTCTTTACATCCATTTGCCATAGTTTCCAGCCTCTAGCTGCTACCAAAGCAATCAGAGTTCTAACTGTAGCCATCTTTGCTACAGGGCTGAAAGTCTCCTCATAATCAAGACCATAATGATGCGCATACCCTTTTGCAACCAGCCTGGCCTTGTATCTTTCCAATGATCCATCTAATTTACATTTTACCTTATACACCCACTTGCAGCCGATAGGTGTTTTGCCCTCAAGCAACTGTACCAAATCCCATGTGCCATTTTCAGCCAAAGCTGAATATTCCTCATCCATAGCAGCACGCCAATCCTCATCTGCAAACTGCCTCATCAAACTTACTTGGTTTTCTAAAACCTGTTACTTTCGTCATATAAGCATAATGACGGGTTGAATATCCAGTGTAAGTGTACCTATCAAGAGGTCGTCTAACCCTCTCTGATCTCCTGAGCTGTGGCTCACTATGAGATTGCCTCTCATGAGGCAGCACATAATGACTCTGCCTAGCACCTGGCGTCATAACAGACGAAATCCCCAACTCACTGTCTAAGCTGTCACTACTAGATGAGTCATAACCTGCAGTGAGTGGACCTATTACATCTTCAAAAACCTTTTCTTTTCCCTTATCTGTTCTCCCCCTCATTGACATATCCATGTCAGTAGATGCAGTAGTGTGACCGCGCAATCGTCCTGTCCAAGAACTCACTGTATATGATACATCACCTGTTTGACCACTCATGGAAGTACTCTCTACAATAGTATTTTCAGCACGACTCATACTAGGTGAGCCATCAATAGGCATTGCAACAGGATTCCCATACTAGGATGCTAACTCATCAAATACCACACCTCTGCTTATGAGTGTCTCATGCGTAGAAGGTACATAACACTTATAAGCTTTCCGTTCCTATGCATATCCCACAAACACACTCTTCACTACCTTAGGGTCTAGTTTCTTCCTCTTCTCATCCGGTATATGCACATATGCAATGCTGCCAAATATCTTCAAGTGCGAAATATCAGGTTTATGACTACAAAGCCTCTCATATGGAGTGACATCATGAATCCTTGCTGTAGGGGTTCGATTCAGCACATAGACAGCAGTCATCACTGCTTCAGCCCAATAACCATTTGACAGACATTTCTCATTCAGCATAGCTCTAGCTGATTCCATCAGGACCCTATTTTTCCTCTCTGCAACACCGTTTTGCTATGGTGTATAGCTACATGTGAGCTGTCTTCTGATCCCATATTTAGCAAGATACCTGTCAAAGTAGTTAGAGACACATTCACCTCCTCCATCTGATCTCAAATAGGATATGTAGCAGCCCACCTCATTTTCTGCATGCTTCTTAAAGTCTTTGAATGCATCAAACACATCATCTTTATGCTTCAAAATATAAAGCCAAGTGTACATGCTGAAATCATCAATAAATGATACATAATACCATGCACCTCCAAAAGAAGCATTATGTGAAGGGCCCCAGACATCAGAGTGCACCAACTGTAAAGGCCTAGTGTTGTTTTTTACATGTCTCATGAAAGGAAACCGTGCATGTTTCCCAAATTGACGTGCAGGGCATACATGACCAAAGTCATTATACTTGAATTTGGATAATCCAAGTACTACTTCCTTCTGCTGCATAGATTTCAGCTTTTGTACATTGACATGTCCAATCTGCTTGTGCCAAATCTCTACATCCCGAATGGCACTCTCATCATGAGCAAACATGGCTGCCTTAAGTCGCGGAATGGTCGCATCCAATGTAAACATCCTGCCATCCCTTTTGCCCTTGACAATTAACTTGCAGCCATTTCCATACTTCTCAATGAAACATTCATCTTTGTTAAATCTCACTTGCAGATTCTTTTCTGCCATTTGACCCACAGACAAAAGATTCTTTATTATGGTCGATACATGTAATACATCATGCAGGCCTTTCTTCTTGCCATCAAGCATCATGAGAGGAACAATCCCTTTATGCTTTATGTCATGTTGGGTGTCATCCCCAGTACATACATGATCATGTGTACCTGCAACCATCTCATCAAACCACTCTCCATGCAGTGTCATGTGGTTTGCCGCTCCAGAGTCAATGTACCATCTATCATCTCTATTATGTCTCGATGCATTTTTGGATACATGCTGCATGGAAAAGAGTCTATCAACTTGCTCATCATGAGCACCACTGGAATATGCATAGTGCCCATGTTGTCTGCCCTTTGCCTTCATATTGGACTGATTAGATGACTGCCATGAACCAGATCCACCACGTCTACCACGAGGTGATCTCCCCCGGCCTCTAAACCCGCCAGATCCATGCTGGCCTTGTGTATTTGCACCATGCCAATTACCCTGCTACTACTGCTGTCCATAAGCATTACGAGTGTCACCACGACCTCGAAATGAACCACGACCTCTAAATCCTCTTCCACGCTGGCTAGAGTATAACACAGTGTCTCTACTCTAAGATGCACTAGAACCTGTATTCAAACCAAGTTTGACCTCCTCATGCAGCAACAAAGCAACTAGCTCTTCCCAGGTAGGAGGCTCTTCTCTAACAGAAATAGATGTGTCAAAAGCTTTGTACTTTTTCCCTAATCCATTCAAGGCAACAACAATCATATCATCTTCTGATACACTTGAGCCAATGGTAGCAAGTTGATTAGCTATGGTCTTAATCTCCATGGTATACACCTAGATGCTCTTGCCATTCCTAGACATATTGTTGAACTGTTGTTTCAACTGGATCTTTCGTGCATGTGTCATGGTTCCATAATTTTTCATCAGTATGTCCCAAGCATCCTTTGGAGTCTCACATTCAATGATTTGAATTATCATAACATCATATATACATAGAGAAAACCAATGCAGCACCTTGCATGCTCTCTCATTCCATAGCCTATGAGCTCTTTTCTGTTCATTAGTTGGATTCGTTGCAGGCAACTCAGGAGCAGCCTCATCTCCTGTACATAGATCCCAATAACCCCTGCCAACTAGAAAGTTCTTCATTCTGAATTTTCATAATGCAAAGTTCTTGTTGTCTAACTTCTCTTCACCAACTATCTGAGTGATATTATCAGTCCCATGTGCATTAGCCATGATGCAATAGACTGTCTGTCAGATGTTTAACTACCTGCAAACCAACAAGTATGACTGACCAAGTTCAATCCACAACAGTTTATGACAGTTTTCTGCAACTAATTGCAGTAAAAAACTAGGGTATTTCAGCCCACTAATAACCCAAAACATTCCCAAAACAAATGGTTTAACCCGTAGGTAAAAGAGTCAATACATATGCTATGTATTTGCTTCAGTTTAAACTCCTGCAACCTCACTGCCAGGGACCAAAGATGCAATCTGAAAACTGTAGACTGTGTATAACCAGCAACAAATTCAAGTCCAAAAACAAAATTCATACATGTCCTAGAATTTCCCAAATAGCTGCTAGTACATATGTCACTCCAAATATGTCTTTATAAGCACAAAACAGTGCATAAACAACAAGTACAAGTGTCAACTAATTTGGTTGCAGGTTGCAGTCAACCAAAAATCAGCATAACATGCTTTAAGCAGCTCCAAAATGTCTTCAAATCATGTCATACATTTTCTCCAGTGTGACAGAGTCAATACATGACTATGCGGGTAACTCTAGGCTTCCTGCCTTCAATGAGGCAAGTCATACATTGCATTTACAGTCTATATTCAGCCAAGAAGATGAAATTGCATTTGCTTCAGCTCCAAAACTTTAGCATTCAGTAATATCCAAAGCTCTCTTTGATCCTCTAAGAACTCAGCATACATATGTCACCTCATGTAGATGACGGGTGCCCAAGGTAGCATGTAATGCTTCTGTGGAAGATGATGCTTATTGTCCACTATTTAATGACAGTTTTCAGCCATTAAAACATGCCAGATCTGAATTCTTTTTTGTGCCAAACTTCAATCCATAAGCATGAGAGATGATACATAAGCCTTCCTGGACATATCAATTCTTTGATAGAAGCCAAAATACATTTCATGTAGCTTCAGTGTATTAAACAAGACCTCATACATACTGTCTTGTCATAGATTCCAGCATGTCTGCTTCATATTGAGATCTGTGTATCACTCCAGTACCTCATAATAGAGTTCACAGTCACGTATTAGGCTTCAAAGTCATCAAAAACTCTTGCAATGTGTGTATCTAAGCTGCTATCAACTGTAGTATGCACTATACCCTGCATCCCAGCCATGGAGGGCCTTTATGGCAGCAGGCGTAACCATACAAACTTGTCCAGAACTTGCTGCAGTATGTTTTGATGATTACGTTGATGATGAGGCACTAATTAGTGCTCAATACTCCCTTCTCAAGACTCTAAGCAAGCCACAGACAATAGCTTGAACCATAGAATGGGCATTCACACAATGCCTACCTTTCCATTGACAATGGCAGCCTGCCTGTTTTGAAAAGACCTAAGGCTTCAACTTTTGCAGGTCATCTTCACTGCCTCCTGCTCCAAGAAGTCCACCAAGTCCTGCTTTGATACCATGTTCAAAGATGGGAGAGAGAGACAGGGAATACTCCATATCCATGAGCCATCAGGCTCTCATTATGTTTTCTTCATTATTCAAGAACTAACTGAGAAGTACACAATACAGTGTAAAAGTAAACTAGACTAGGTGTAGACCTAACTGACTAACTCTAGTCAGGTCACTGACTAACACATACCTGTAACACATACCCGACTTATTCAATGTAATCACATGGAGACAGCTGTACGCACACACTAGCTATCACAGATGTCGGTCACTCATAAAGACAGACTGAAGTGAGCTTGACTTCTAACAGGTATCGGGATATGAAGAATTGGATGCATAGCACATGTTTTCTATTATGATGACTACACTTGAGTGTGTGAGACAACCTAATGTGTAGGCTAGTCGACCCTTTTCGGGAATTTTTTTGTAAGGACACATGGTATCTCTTGGAATATGTTCAAAATAAAAGAGTGGAACTTGTCTCGTGTATACTTTACATTGGAGTGACGCATCTTGGGGCCAATCCCCGAGGTGTAGGAGAGTTGCAGTGGAGCCATGGCAATCAGCCAAGAGGTGCTCCCTTATGTTTGTGCTACAAGTCATTATGCCTATACATTATGGGATCTCCCTCTGAGGAGAAGGGAGAGTAAATGTTGGACTATGACCTAATACAAAGGCAAAATCAACATTAGCATTTAGTGTAGAGTGAGTTTCAAATTCTCCTGGCCCACGAGGCTCTATGGTGGGGTTGTTTGTTGTGTGCATGAGGTCCACCTAGTGCCATAGCCAATGCCAGCCCATTTTAGGTCCCATAAGTGGTGCATTTGCGGGAGCTGCATATAAGTGGTTGTTTCCAAATCTAGGTTGTAAAGGGACCTAATTTTATAATTTCCATTAGTATTGTGCTAAGTTGTCCATAAAATGGGGCTCGTTCAAGGATGGAAAACCTTGGCTTTCCCTATACAAAACTTACTGATGGATTTAGTTAGTTATGTAGAGCATGAGTCCTCTACAGAAGATAATTTAGGTGATGAGTAGAGTAACCAGTTAGTGATTAACCCATCCTCTCATGCGATGCCATGGGCTGAGGTTCGCATTGGTGTGGTCTCCACCCAAGAGAAATCATGTATAACCATCCATCAACCTAGTCTAAGGGCATGGAACAAGTATGTTGGAAGCTATGGTGGCCATGGACTCAACAAGTGATAATGCTAAAATTGTAGTGCCATGGGCAAAACTCAACATATAGTGGAGTGTAGTTATGGCTGAAACATCCCATGTGATGGGGCATTGTGCCAAAATTTTAGGTATCACAAGGATGTTAAAAGCCCTAGCTATAAAAGGAAACCCCTTGCTTAAAAGGCACGGTCCCCATGTCCTAAGTGCTAAGGATAAGTTTGCTTTTGATGAGGGGCAGAAGCTCCTAGATAAAGGCATCAAGGAAATGCCTAAGAAGGGGCAAGATATAGAAGATCCTCTAAGAAAGGATCGGAATCACATACTAAGAGCTATAGGACTCCCTAGACCACTGCGTGAGTTGGTAGAAAGGGATGGCCAGGATAATATTAACATCTCTACACTAGTAAAGGTGGAAATGGAAGAGGTTTGAGACCCTAAGACACTAGAGTTAGGTCATGAATATGAAGATTTTAATAGCCCAATGCTAATCCCAAAGGACAGGACTAAATGCCCTCCTCCTTATAGGGATCTCCAAGTATTTCATGGGTTGGTAAATGAGGACCCAATGTTGCACTTAAAAGAATACGGCCTAGCTTGACTTGCAAGTGGGTTCAATGATGTTCATCGAATGCTTGTATTTTCTAGCACCTTGAAGGGCGTAGCTAGAAAATTGTACTAGAGTCTCCCAAGGGGGTCTATTAAATCCTTTGAGGAGTTCAGTGACCGATTTTTAAAGGAATATGAGAAGAAGGTACCTATGATGCAATTCTTAGGGAAACTTATGCAGATAAGACAAGAGTCTTACCATTCTACTAAAGAATATGCTAGAGCCTTTGACGATATTCTAAGGCTTTGGCCAAGAAGAGCTACTACTTGGCCAAGAAGAGCTTCTGCATTGCCAAGTGATGTGCTATGTGAGCTCTTTTTTAGTGGCTTAGAGATTAACATGCAAATTCAAGTGGAAATGCAGAATCCTAAGTCGTTACGGGAAGCAAAGATGCATGCCATTGATTATGAGAGACATATTCAGAGATGTTGGGAAAACTTTTGGAGTATTTCCCCCTCAGTACAAGTGCATCCCACCTTCCAACAATTTCTACACAAAGACAGCTCACTCGTTGATACCAAGATAGCCTATGAGGGGAACCTTGGTAGCCAAAATCTCCAAGAAGAAAATGGCAATAGTAGGGATATTATACACCTAGGGATCAAAAGATTCCAAGCCCATTAAGTCCCATCAAGGCTTGCAATGCTTCCATGAAAGGTTGTTGTGAGAATAATGTTGATAGAACCATTGGGCCTATAAGTGTGGATAAGTATCCTATGGGAGGTTATATTTTTGCCAGTGAAAAGGCTCTAAAGAGACTTTTGCCATCTTTAAATGAGTCACGCTTTCTAGTAGATGTTGTTGCTATCAGTAAGAGCATGGTTCTGATAAATAGGCAATTGCAGAGTGGACAAAGGCAAGTAAAGACATCTCGCGTAGAGAAGATGCGGCATGCCAAAGGGCCACCTGTACTAAATAGAAGACATAAGGCTATGGGGCCATCTAGTAATAGTGATAAATCCACAACGAATTTATTAGACTAATGTGGCAAATCCAGAATGTATAAGCATATAAAGAGAAATGTAAGATGGATTTGGAGGACCAAAACCCCTAAAAATATTATTGGTATGTCAAATGAAGGGCCAGGAATTGCATGTGGACATGCTTTGATGGATTCCCAAGAGGATGTGACTAAATGCCATAATGATACATCTAACAATATGCACTGCTCTAGGATACAATCATATGATGGGTCTCAAATTGAAACCCCACCTAGTTTGGGTTGTAGCACTGACTTATGCCAAAACCCAAATGGGGAAGGTTTGAATGAGCACCAAGTTGTGATTCCTTCTGTTGAAGGAGCCTCTAAGCCGCTTGAATGACTAGTTCATTTGGATGACAATAAATTTGGGACATGCGAGCCCAATGATGTCATTCACCTAGCTAATGGTACCCAAGGAAGGATAGGCCATATCGAGGTTTTATAAATAGAAAGGCTTGCGCTAGTGGATTTACAAAAGCCCAAGATCAAACCTTGAGTTATGTGGCATGAGTAGCATGGGGCTAGCCATCCTATTGTATGCTATCCTTGATATCATCATTAGTTTGATAGGATGTGGTGTATATGACAAGAAGACCATGTATTGCATGGATTAGAATAACCTATCCATTTTAGGCCAAGAGGGCCATTTGACTGTGTACTGCGGGTGCATTTTATGGCTTTTTGTTTTAGTGCTATGCAAGACAGATTACGTGGAACCGGGGGGAGCCTTTGCTGTGCCAAAGCTTATTGTGGCCCAATCCAAGTTATATTTTTCCTTTTACGAGTACCATTCTTTTATGTTAGATGCGTCTCTGTACTTGTGAGGGATTTCATTTTCTTATCAGGACCTGCAATCAAGGCATGAAGTCACAGGTTGAGGTTCCGGTATATCTATGGGAGGTCTGAGCAGTTTCTTACCTTCTGTCAAGGCATTGGTAGGCACCAAAAGACCTATTTTAGAAGGCAGACCTAGTGACCCTATCCTGCTAGCCTATTAGGCGACCGTCCTAGGAACCTTTGTTAGTTGTGAGGTAGTTAGAAAAGCCTGCAAGACAAAATGATGATGCAAAGAAGCAAAATATTGAATAGCTAAAAATATATGAATATACGAAGGTGTGTAAAAAGGGGTTCTAGCCCCTCTAAAAATAGAAAAGGAAAGAAAGAAAAATCCTTGGGCAGTTGTTCATCGCCTTGCGAAGGCCTGGTAGGTTCCTGGGGATGAGACAAGACCTGGGGCCGATGCCTTGTCTTATTGGGGGTGGCATCTTGCCAACAATTTTTTTTTAAAAAAAGGGAATGTTGGAGTGAAAATAAAAGTGAGCGTTAGAAAAAGATTACGTGTCACCTTGCGAGGACTTGATAGGCTCTAGGGTATGAAGACAGGACCTAAGGCCAATCGAAACATGGCAGGGACAAGTCAACAAGTCAATTTTCATGAAAAATCAAACGGTGGCGGATGGCTGAGAGCTAGAGTTTCCCTAGATGCATTTCGACATCAGGAATCCAACGTAAGTCTCAGTTTGTCAATCGGAGGTCCTTTGACCCCTCATTTTATCCCCGCAAGGTTTGGCGTTATAAAGCAGCTACTAGATTAGAAAGCCATAAAGTGCGTGGGAGAGGCCAGATGGATGGAGTTCGAAGCCACGAAGCCGCTTGTCCAGTCAGATTGCAAATCAAAGTTCGTTTGTCCCCTCAAAATCGAAAGATCCACTTGCGGGACAGTGTGAACACAAAAAGATGAACCGGTTATTTTAATGTTTTAAACCTTAGGCCTAATAAAAGCCTTGAAACTAATGCAAAAACTATCGATTAGAGGGAAACGCCAATGCACCTCCTCATTTTTGCTCGATGCCTCTCCAATTCAAACCCGTTTTTGGAGAGAGAGGGAGATTCTCTATCAGGGAAAAGAGAGGAACAAGATGGTTGTAAGCTTGCCCATTTTAATGGAGGATTGAAAATTCTCATTTTTTAATATTTATCTCTCCTCCCCCTCTCTCCCCTCTATGGGCTATTCATGAACATTATCTTGAAGGAAAAAACGAAAAGAAGATTGAAGTAAATGATGATGGAGATTAATGGATATGCTAAATATTGATGTGTAGCATGGAATTGAGAGCAATGGAGGCTCCATCCGCTGGTCATGCAGTCGTTAAATGCGTCTCGGGTTTCATAAAAACATTGTATGATTATTTTTTATAAAGGAAATGAAGTTTTTTTTACATTTTATGATGGAAACGATGTTCTTATGTGATGAAAAATTGATTGAGTGCTAGTGCATCATGTTTACTTTCTGTCTATCAGAAAATTCTGATTTCATAATGATTTACATGCGCTATTTATATCCCACAAACCCAAAATTCAATCTTTTAAAGGGTAAAATGATGGTTTTGTCGTTTCGAGTGGGTGAAATGTGTTTCTATGGGGAGAAATGAAAAATAAAATTGAATTTTAGTATGCTGGAATGGTTGGTATTAAAAAATAGAATAAAAAATAGTGATTGTTGTCAAAAAATACTAAAAAATAAGAAAAAATAGGAATACCTTTCATAAAAATAAGAAAAAATATAAAGAGTATTTTGAATTTGTGGTAGTGGCGAAACATAAGGTTTACCTCACTTTTTTCTATATCTTTATCAAAGTTCGTGTTTTATCACTTTTCCTACATCAAAACATAACAAAATGAACCCCTACACCTCTACAACGGAAGCACTACCTAAAAGTAGGGGGTGGGGTGTTTGAATGATACGATTAGAGTGTTGTTTATTACTAATTTTGCTGATGCATAGCATGATATAGGGTTTGTTGTATTTTAATTAAGAGGATAGTAGCATGAGCATTGTCTCGATGCTATCCTTACATTGCCGCAACAAGTTAGTGAATGAGCATTAGGAAGCCTTGTTGTACACAATATGCTTCTGATAAAAAATTATGTTTAAGCACATTAGGATCATCCACTTTTTCATGTGCATATCAACCATGGTATCGGGATATAAAGAATTGGATGCATAGCACCTATTTTCTATTATGATGACCTATACTTGAGTGTGTGAGACAACCTAATCTGTAGGCTAGTCGATCGTTTTTGGGAATTGTTTGGAAAGGACACATGGTATCTCGTGGAATACGTTCAAAATGAAAGATTGGAACTTGTCTTGTGTGTACTTTATGTTGGAGTGACACATCTTGGGGCCAATCCCCAAGGTATAGGAGAGTCACAGTGGAGCTGTGGCAATCATCCGAGAGGTGCTTCCTTATGTTTGTGCTACGAGGCACTATGCCTATACGTTATGGGATCTTCCTCCGAGGAGAAGGGACAGTAAACGTTGGACTATGAACTAGTATAAACACAAAATTGACATTAGCATTTAGTGTAGAGTGAGTCTCAAATGCTCTTGGCCCGTAAGGCCGTGTGGTGGGGTTGTCTGTTTTGTGCATGAGGTCTAGTTAGTGCCATAGCCAATGTCGGCCCATTTTAGGTCCCATCAGCGGTGCATTTGCCGGTGTCGCAATGCATAGGGTTGAAGGTTACCACAAGGGTGTAGCAAGAGAAGATTGTATGGGGGTTCAAGAGCTTAGACTCTAGAGATGGTAGAGATAAGAGAAGGGTTGAAGGTTTCAAGCCAAGTTCTTAAAGATAAGTGACAGTAGGGTGAAGGTAGATTAAAGGAGAGGAGTAGACGGAAGAGAAGGGGTTCGAAGAGACTGAAGATATAGAAGAACACTTCAAAAAACGAATTTAAAAATATAGAAGAATACTAACAGAGATGAAGCATGTCAGTTTCTTTCAACATTATGAAAACATTACTCTAATAGACAAAAGCATATATAAAATAATACCTTCCTCTATGTTGCTCAGATCGCCAATCTGATCCTTCCAATGGCTCCAAAAGGGGGGTTAAATACTAGGACGCCTGGCCAGAATCTTGCCAAATCACTCCTTCATCTCCCACTTTCGGAGTGATGTTCACTGCCTGAAAACTGGTGCATAGATCGGACGCCGTAAGCACACGTAGTGAGCGTCAGAAGGTCCCCAAGAGTAAAAGAACTTTACTTTTTGCACAAAACTCAATGTAGAAAGCATGCACGACATGAACAAGAGACCAATTGGGTGCAATCTCCCCCCATGCCTTGTGTGAGCATTCCACAAAGCATGTACTTTATGTATTAATCATCGTCAAGCTCAAATAATAGCCCAAATTACAAAATAGCACACTTTTGGCTTTTGAGTTTGCTTTAGTGCCAAATAGAAATAAAGCTAATGGGCGAGCACCCAAGAATTCAGGCATACCCAATACAATGTCCAAATACAAATATCTAAATCGTGTGCCCATGCACATACAAAAATAATAAATAAATATCCAACACCTTGATAAATAGGCACGACAAAAAATAGGCGCCATGCCTAAGGTATGCGTCCATCAAAATATTGATGATAACTCGAATACATGCTATCCTCCAATGCTTTCCTCCGCCCACTGCTGCTATCTCTACACATCAACTGAAGCATTCACAATCGTTAGTAAAATAATACAATTAAACCGACAAAAGTGAATACCTAGCAGTCTTCAGCTACATAAATAAATCAATTGGTTAGAAATCAATCCTAACCTTAATTTATCACGAGTGCACACTCTAAACTCATAAACATTTATTAATTTAATATGTATTTTGCGGAATCACCCGCTATGGAATCACCCATGTACACACTAAATTAACGAAATGCCCGAAACGGATAGGCGTCTCCATCAACTTCTCGCACAAAGAATCCACTTTGTGTATGAGCCCCGATAATAAAAGTTTACAGAATCCACCGTAAAACCTCACGGAATCCACCATGGCACCGAATCCACCATGTAATATATCTCCTAGCATCATACCCCCAGGGTGGGATATCAATTGTCCTCAATTGCTATTAGCTCAATGTGGAGCTAACAGAATGGGGAAAGCATTTAAGTCTCTAGCGTGCATCCATTGGGCCTCTTCAACAGGATGGTTTTTAAACTTGACCAAATATCTAGAATATCTACGGCTAGTTCTAGTGGTCATAAAGTCAGTATCTATAATAACTTCAGGTTCAAGGATTTCAGTCTCTTCATCTAACAAAGGTGGATTTTCATAAACAGGGTGTACAAGTAATTGGCCTCTAAAGGGTCGTAATAAACTAATGTGAAAGGTGTTGTGAATTTTCCAATGTGGTGGTAGTTCTAACTTAAATGCATTGTCATTGATTTTGTGAATGATCTTGAATGGGCCATAGAATCTAGGTGCTAATTTCACAACTGGATGTTTATCTACACTTTGTAATCTACGTTTTTCTATTCTTAACCAAACATAGTCATCAACTTTGAAATTCATGGCCTGTCTTTTTTTATTTTCTTGATTTGTATATGATTGTTGGGCTTTCGCAATCATATTTTTAACTTCATCAAAAATAGTAGCGTGCATGTTAGTAATATCATCAGCACTCTCAATCTTATTTGATAAAGATGCAACAGGTGTAGGCAATCTATAACCATAAATAACTTCAAATGGTGCTTTCTTTGTAGCTGTGTGTGGAGTATTATTATATGCAAACTGAAGTAAATGTAGATATGTATCCCATGTATGTGGTTTTGAAATAGTGTAAGCACGTAAAAGATCTAATATAGTACTGTTAGTAGCTTCTGTTTGACCATTACTTTCAGGATGAAATGCAGATGAAAAATCAATCTTTGTTCCTAAGTTAGCAAACAAAGTAATCCAAAAATTATTACAAAATCTAGAATCACGATCAGAAATAATAACTTTTCGTAAACTATGATTAGTAAAAACAGTTTTCAAAAACAATTGAGCTGCTTGAGATGATGTTAAAGTTTTCTTGCATGGAATGAAATATGCTTGTTTGCTAAACCTGTCTACAACAGTCCAAAACATATCATGATTAGCTTTAGTGTTAGGTAAACGAGTAATAAAATCCATAGAAATCTGTTCCCATGGTCGTGATGGAATAGGTAAAGGCATTAGTAAACCATACTGTTTACCATGATGTCTCTTAACTCATTGATAAACTAAACATTCAGAAACAAATTTAGATACATCAGTGTCCATATGTGGCCAATAAAAATCTTCAGTCAATGTACGCAAAGTAGATATAATACCTCTATGACCTTGATATGGAGGACAATGAATCTCATTCAATACAAATGATCTAAATGGAACTGTAACACATAATCTCTTTTCATAAAACATGAATCCATCATTGTAAGACAGTGAATCAATAGGAATCAAATTATTTGCAACTAATTTATTCCAATCAGCATGAAAAGTAAGATCCTAATGATAAGTAACTTTCATAGAGATAAGGTAATCAAATGATATGATAGAAATATTATGAATGGTCGGTCTTCTACTTAAAGCATCAGCTACTACATTTTCTTTCCCTAGTTGATATTGTATAAGGGGATGAAAACTCTGAATGAAAGCTGCCCATTTGATATGTCGGTCAGATATTTGGGGTTGACTAAGGAGATGTCTAATGCTTTGTTGGTCAGTCTTAATTATAAACTCAGAACCCGTTAAGTAATGTTTCCATTGACGTAAGGCTTGTACTATAGCTAGCAATTCTTTATCATAAGTGGAATATTTAAGTTCGGATGGTTTCAGTTTACAGCTAGAGTAGGCTATGGGATGATTATCTTGCATAAGTACGGCTCCTATTCCAGATCCGCTAGCATCAGTAACTACTAAAAAGAATGGTCTATTGAAATCAGGTAGTTGTAATACAGGAGCATGGGTTAATGCATGTTTCAATAAATCAAAAGATTTTTGTTGATTATCAGTCCATTTATAAACAATACCCTTCTTTAAAAGTTTAGTCAAAGGCAAAGCAAGTAATGAAAAATTTCGCATAAACTTTCTGTAAAAACTAGCAAGACCTAGAAAAGAACGTAACTCATGCACATTTTTGGGTATGGGCCAATTCAATATTGCTTCTATCTTTTTAGGGTCAACCTTAATACCTTCTGATGAAACAATATGACCAAGATATTCAATTTCTGTTTGAAAGAATTCACTCTTTTCCGGATTAGCATACAATTGATTATCTTTTAACAACTTGAAAACTAAAGACAGATGTTCATAATGCTCTTTCTCATTTTTACTGAATACCAATATATCATCAAAGAATACTATAACACAATACTGATATTTCAAAAATATACGATTCATCATTCAACTGAATGTAGCAGGTGCATTAGTCAATCCAAAAGTCATCACTAGAAATTCATAATGTCCAAATTGTGTTCGAAATGTAGTTTTGAATATATCAGATTTATCCAATCTCACTTGATGATAACCAGATTTAAGATCTATCTTACTGAATATGGCAGAACCTTGTAGTTTATCCATAAGATCATCTATCCTAGGAATTGGATATCTATTCTTAACAATGATTTTATTCAAGGCACGATAATCAATGCACATGCGATAAATATTATTATTATTCTTTACTAATAAAACAAGTGCACCAAATGGAGAACTACTAGGTCTAATTAATCCTCTGTTTAACAATTCCTCTACTTGATTTTGAATTTTTTTCTGTTCAATTTGATTATGCCTATATGGTGCTTTACAGGGTGGTTGTGTACCAGGAATTAAATCTATTTTGTGATCTTCAGGACATGAATGTGGTAGTCTAGGTAGTAAATCATCGGCAAAACAATCTTTAAATTGTGCAAGAAACTGTTTATGTTTAGGATGCATATGTTTTTCTTTAGCTTGAAGTTCATTTACCTATATTAAATAAGATTTGCTACTTTTACGTAATGCACGTTTAGCTTGAGTATGAGTAAGAAGTTGAAAATTATTAGATGCGTGCATACTACGCGATGTAATTTGTTTTTCTTGAAAATGAATTTTAATTGAATGCGTGGAATAATCTATGTTAGGATTATGCTGATGAAGCCAAGGCATACCTAGGATAATATCACTAGACTGCAAAGGTACAACTAGGAAATTCCTTCGTTCAGTGTATTCACCAATTTTAATTTCTAAGTTATGCACCTCTTGTGTTCCATTATATCTTGTGCCTAAGAATGCTGCTTTAATGCGATAATGTGTAGAAACAGTTTGTAATTTCAATTCTTTCACTAACTTTGCAGAAATAAAATCATGTGTACTACCGTCATCATGCAAAATAATCTTTTCTTTTCCATGCACAAAACATTTCATTTTCAACAAAGAATGTGGAGTTGGCATACCTGGCAAAGTATCTGAAGGAGTAGCAATGTCGTCTTCATCTTCCATAAAGTCACGCATTTCCTCACGTTCTTCATCTTCATTGCTCCAAGATAATTCATATGGATAGGTGGCTTCTTCGATTGGCAATTGGCTGCTAGATGTCCAGGTTGATGGCATTTGTAACAAACTATTGGTTTGTCTTTAGATACATTGTGGGCAATGGCAGGAAGTTTAGGAATATTGGGATTTGGCTATGAGGATGGCTTAGGGTTTTGATTGGTATTTGATGGCAAAGCAGGTGGTTTTATCCAAGACTTATGGAATGATGATGGAAGAAAACGATTTTGATTGAATCTTCTAAAATTTGAATTGAATTGCTTGGAACCATAGTTACCATTTGCTTGAAATTATTGTGGACGCTTGTCTCTTCCTTGAATCTTGTCTTCAGTGTCATAAGTCAAAGAAATTGCATCTTCAAGGGTTGTAGGCTTGAACATATTGACTTCAGCGTAGTAATGTCCAAGTAAACCAGACATAAACTTGCGTTTGTGAGACGCTTCTGGTACATCTTCTAGCATTCGGAGTTGTAGTAGGGCATTCCAAAAACGTTCAGTGTATTGGGAAATAGGTTCACGAACTCTTTGCTGAAGAAGATCCCATTGCTTTATGGCTTTTTCATGGAATTGGGGAGGAAGAAAATTCTGCAAAAACTTCTTTTTGAAACTCTCCCAGGTAGTGGGACAATCAATGCTCTTACGAACCACAGTCCACCAAAGAGATGCTCGATCGACTAAATGATTAGTGACACATTTAATTTTGTCTTTTTTAGCGTATGTCTCTTCATGAAAGTAATCATCAAACTGACAGATAAATGTAAGTACAGTCTTTCCATCTCGAGTTCCATTGAAAGTATGGAATTTGAAATTTCTTTTACTTAACTTTGTTCTTTGCGGATGGATTGAGCTTCGAGCGTCGCATCAATGGTATGTCGGATAAGATCTTCGGGTTGTGCTCCATCTTTGTCAGTGGTAGATCATTGCAATTGGCCAATTGAACTTGCAAAGCTTGTCAGGCTCTTCGTTCTTCATCAAGCTGCATCATAATTAAATCCAATTTTTGTTCCATGGTAGGTTCAGGAAGATCGCCTTCAGCCATTAAATCGTCCATATTTTGTTCCATCATCCTGTAAAAATCCAAAAGACCTCACACTCTTGAAATCTGATTTTGTTGTCTTCGTAGAAATGGTGTATGACCTTCTGCGTGTGCTGAAACTGGTTCAGCAAGTCTGCGTATATGAACAGAGTCTTCTAGGTTGCAATTTTGTATTCTGTGCTTCTACGCAGGAACAGCTATTGTATGTGAAAAAAAGACTTGGAGAGGGAGATGTAGGAGTGGTCCTCCACCTCCTCAGGCCAGTCCTTCACGATCAAAGGTTGTAGACAGAGGTTCTTGACTGCCAGGAATCCACCCCTATCGACTGTTCACGATGAAACTCACTATAGAGATCGATCGTTCCAGGAGCTCCGCCTTCGCGCAAGATGAGTAGCGATTGGAAGCTCTCAATCTCAGCTTCGCTCTGATACCACTGATGCACAGATCGAATGCCGTAAGCGCGCATAGTGAGCGTTAGAATGTCCCCAAGAATAAAAAAACTCTACTTTTTGCACAAAACTCAATGCAGAAAGCATGCAGGACATGAACAAGAGACCAATTGGATGCAATCTCCCCCCATGCCTTGTGTGAGCGCTCCACAAAGCATGTATTTTATGTATTAATCATCTTCAAGCTCAAATAATAGCCCAAATTACAAAATAGCACGCTTTTGGCTTTTGAGTTTGCTTTAGTGCCAAATAGAAATAAAGCTAATGGGCGGGCGCCCAAGAAGTCAGGCATACACAATACAATGTCCAAATACAAATATCTAAATCGTGCGCCCATGCGCATATAAAAATAATAAATAAATATCCAACACCTTGATAAATAGGCGTGACAAAATATAGGTGCCATGCCTAAGGTATGCGCCCATCAAAATATTGATGATAACTCAAATACATGCTATCCTCCAATGCTTTCCTCCGCCACTGCTGCTATCTCTACACATCAACTGACGCATTCACAATCGTTAGTAAAATAATACAATTAAACCGGAAAAAGTGAATACCTAGCAGTCTTCAACTACATAAATAAATCAATTGGTTAGAAATCAATCCTAACCTTAATTTATCACGAGTGCGTACTCTAAACTCATAAACATTTATTAATTTAATATGTATTTTGCGGAATCACCCATGTACACACTAAATTAACGAAACGCCTGAAAAGGATAGGCGTCCTCATCAACTTCTCGCACAAAGAATCCACTTTGTGTATGAGCCCCGATAATAAAAGTTTACGGAATCCACCGTAAAACCTCACGGAATCCACTGTGGCATGGAATCCACCGTGTAATATGCCTCCTAGCATCAAAAACAGCGATCGCGCATCGCGCGATTTCGCTAATCTCTCTTTTCACATAAAATCCAAATTAGCTAAAAGCTATATGCTTTGTTTTACATGTCATCCTAATCTAGAAGTTGTCTATAGTTTTGTAGATTTTTTACAAGAGATAATATCTAGAATATTAAAAATTGAATAAAATCTAATATTTTTGAGCCATGGACACACTAATGTCTAAAATGGCATTCGCTCTCTAAATCTAAAAGGAAGCCACACTCTAGGTTTTTTTTTTACACCGTGTGCGCGTAGCAGCACAACATCCACCCCCTCCTAAACTGCACATCCTCTAGCATTTGCCAAAGTCTTACGGATTTTCAGTATCAGAAGAAGTATCTTCTGCCATGTCAATGTCTTCATCTTCTGTCTCTTCTTCTTCCTCTATATCTTCATGCTCTTGAATTATATTCAAGCCTTCTAGCTCATATGTTGAACTTTCTCTTCGTTTGAAGAGCTTGATTCTTTTTCCAACTATGGGTATCTTCATGCTTGTTCCATCCAATTCAACGAATGAATATGTGGCATTGTCATGAATGACCTTTACCATATATGGGCCAAACCAACGCTTTACCATCTTCTTAGAAGCACTATATTGACTGTCTAGGCTGCTGTCATAGACAAGCATCCAGTCATTTTCTTGAATTGCTCTTGGCCAAAGTCAATGTTGCTTATCAAATCTTCTTTTATTCTTTAGTCTTGCTGTCTTTAGCTTCCCAATAGCTACTTGAACATCTTTAGGCCTTCTTTCTAGCTGCCATATGCGCAAAGTCTGCAACTCTTTTCTATTGATGCCTTCCTCCCAAGGTAGAAGACTCCATGTGAGAATAGATTCTTCAATTGGCATAATTGGTTGTTTTCCATGCATAAGTTCAGCTGGCATACAACTTGTCACTAAACTGTGAGTAGTTCGGTTAGCCCATAATGCAAAAGGTAGCATTTTACGCCATTCTTTGATTTCTCCTCTACAAGACTTTGCTAGAGCTTTGAGAATAGGTTGATGACCTCTCTCACTCTTTCCATTGCCTTCAAGGTTGTAGAATGATATTAAAGCCAACTTAATACCTAATTGAGCAAAGAAGTTGTGGCCTCATCAACATCCAACTCTCCTCTATCTGCAGTTACTTTACCCACACAACCATATCTAAAAAACACTTCTTCAAGAAAAAAATGACAAACAGCTTGAGTGGATTTGGTTGTTAAGGCTTTGCCTTCAACTTGATTGGTTAGATCCTCTCTTTCAAGCACTAAATACTGCATATTTCATATTCTTGTAGGCATGGTTACAAGATCAATAATCCATCTATAATGTATAGACAAAAAATAAGTTAGTTGTAACCCATCTCGATGCTTGACCATAGAATACATTTGACACACATAACAAGTTTCAACAAAATGTGCTATGTCCCGATACATGTTTTGCCACCAATATTTTTCTTTAACTTTACTAAAGGCTCCCCATATGCCTCTATGGCCAGCCCACAAGCTTTCATGAAATTCCTTCATTACCTATTGTTGCAATCTTTTGTTACCTAAAACTCGGACAGGCACTCCTTTCTTCTTCTTTGTGTGCTTCCATAGATGTCATTCTTTAGGAAAAAATCCATAAGCTTTCCTCTTGATATGCTTGAACTTCTCAATAGTCCAAGTCTCCTTCTTCTTCATTGTGCTCAAATATTGGCCAACCTTTAGCCAATCTTCTTTATAATCTTCTTCAAGGAAATGAACTAGAACTTAAGCAATACAATGAGCATGTTGGTTTCTAGTTGAACATCCTGCTTTTTTCAGCTTTGGATCAGTATATGCAGTAACTAAAAAGGTATTTTCAGCAGCCATGGAATGAAATTCAACAAGTATAGATTCTTCAGCTTCATCTTCTTCCATCAGTTCTTCTTCATTGTCATATCCTGCACGTGATAACATGTCAGCAATTGATTCACCTTTCCTGCAATATAATTTATTTTGGGGTTGAGAGACTTAATATATGCAATCCATCTTAGCATAGCAATGTCGGGTGTAGAGCAACTGGCAATCATGCCCAAGAGTGGAAGACAATCAGTTTCTACCACTAGGGAAGCACCTATAAAGTATTAACAATTAAACTTTAATGCTGTTACAACTCCCCACAATTCTCTTTTTACTTGTGCATACCTTCTTTGACGTTCATTGAGAAATTTTGCTCCAAAACGTATTGCATACCTGTTATCTTCAAGATCCTCTTGGCCAATAGCCCATCCTATCCCAATGGGACTTGTATCCACATTAAGGATGATAGGTTGACCATTTGAATAGTCAGTCCTTTTGAGAGTGGGGGGACTGAAATTAATAGCTTCTTTAATTTATGCATAGTGAGAGTATGCTCTTTATTCCAAGAGAATCTTTGGACTTTTCTTAATAATTGATAAAGATTTTCGACTACATGAGAAAAATGTGGTATCCATATGAGATAGAATACACATTGTAGAATACACATGCACCAAGAAATCTTCTCACGTTTGAAACATTTGTGTATTTTTCTTGCATTCTACTGATGGCATCTATCTTGATTGGAGAAGATTTGCGTCCATAGGGGCCACATAGATGACCAACCACTAGCACTTCTTTTACTCCAAAAATTGACTTAGCTCCAGAAAGGGTAAGATGTACCTCTTCTAGCCTTGTCAAAATTCTGTCACAATCATGAATATGGTTAACTACAAATGTCCTACAACCATCTTCGTCAAGCTCCTCATTCTTTTCATTGACTTCACATTCCTTGATAGGTACATCATCAAGAAATGGAAGAGTAAGTTGTGGAATAAAGTTCCTTAAGACTTTGTGCATGGCATTCAAGCTATGCACTACGGAGTTTGTTGCACCTTGGTAGAGTGCACATGCGGACCAATCCAAGAGGTGTCTTCATTGTGGTAATATCTCGGCTTTCTAATGAAAGCTGAAATTGGTCATATCCTGAATATAGGTCGCCCATAATAGAATAAATTTCTCTACCTGCAAAAGCTTCAGCAAACTCATCAACAATTGGACCCGAACCAACATTTCAGATTGTGACACGATTGATAGGCTGTAGATCTTGAATGAATCGTAAAGATCCATTTTTCTTAGGCATAGTAAACCATCGGTTTGAGTAAGGTGCTGAAGAAGGTTCTAAAATCTTCATTCTAATATTCTCATTTAGAAGTTCCAATAATTTGGGCAGATGCGTCCTTGGAACGGGAACGAGCTTCAGGTTCCAAGGCACATGTGGGACCTTGGCAGTAGCCGAAGGTTGGAGTTTTCAGCAAATGGATGTTAAGAATGCCTTCTTGCATGGTGAATTGCAAGAAGAAGTGTATATGGAGCAGCCAGCAGGTTATGAGGATTTAGAGCATCCCACATATGTGTGCAGGTTAAAGAAAGTGCTCTATGGACTAAAGCAAGCACCTAGAGCATGGTCTGACAATATTAGAGAGTATCTTGTTAATATTGGATTTTATATTTCTGATGATGATCTCTCACTCTATGAGAGAAAGGGAGATATAGCTGAAGTTAAGGAATTCTTAAAGAAGAAGTTTGAGATGAAGGATTTGGGTGAGCTGAGATACTTTCTTGTTATTGAGGTGATCAGATGTGATGATGATATATGTCTATCCCAAAGGCAGTATGGCTTGGATATGTTATCCAAGCATGGTATGATAGCATGTAAGCCTCTTTCAGTACCACTGTAACAAAATGTGAAGTTGAGTGCCGACATTGGGGATGAGATAGAAGACCCTACTATGTTTAGGAGGATAGTAGGGAGTTTGATTTACATGACTATCACAAGGCTAGACTTGAGCTATGTTATTGGCCTTGTTAGTTAGTTTATGCAGATGCCTAGAAAGCCTCATTTGGATGTAGTTAGATGTATATTGAGATATGTGAAGTCCACTTTACATTATGGACTTTGTTATGAGGCACATAAGGATATACAAGTCTTTGGATACAGAGATGCAAATTGGGCTAGTAGCATGTCAGACAGAAGATCTACTAATGGATTCATGTTTTCCCTTGGTAGTGCAACAGTTACATGGAGCATCAAAAAGCAACCTACATTTGCTTTATCGAGTATGGAGGCTAAGTATAGAGGTATTGCTATGGCAACATGTGAGGTGGTATGGCTGTAAAAGTTATAAGGTGATTTGGATATGCAAGGAGATGGTCTGGTTGTTGTTCATTGTGACAACATGAGCAGCATACAGTTAGCTAGGAATCCAGTGTCCCATGCTAGGACAAAACACATTGAGGTGCACTATCACTTTGTGAGAGAGAAGGTACTTGCAGGAGAGATTGACTTGGTATATGTCAGCACATAGGATTAGATAACTAACATTTTCACAAATGCATTTGGTGTAGAGAATCTTTAAAAGTTCCGAAGCTTACTTGGAGTTGCAGAGATAGAGTTGAGCTTGAGAGGGAGTCTTGAGGTGGCAAGCTCAACACGTGCAAACATTGATGATGGACCACCTGGCTAGATGGATCCACATATCTACACTTAGCACATTGGTGGTCATTATGATACTCACATGGTCACTAACTTATCACTTATTATATTTAGTTTGTTACACCTACCTACAACTAGCAAAGATATAATGCCAATCGATTAGTGTAGCCTGTTATACAATGTTTGACTCAGTAGGCCATTTTCCTTTATATTGTATCTTATCTATACTTTGTGTACATTGTATAGTGTGTGGAAGAAGAAGAAGAAATCAGTAAGAAAACGTTTTTGCCTCTATCTCTCTTCTTGTGCTCTTGAGTGAGCTTCCTCTTGTGCATACAGTGTGTGTTTGGCACAATAGCTCAAGCAAGTATCCCCACCACATGATTCTTGACACACTTAATCTAGCTTTGTATTCTACTTTCTCCATTTTGACACTCTATGGATGCATATGTGTCAAAGCCATTTCATGGAAATTCTCCAATGAGTGGAAACTTATTTTAAAGTTACCATCTAGTATGTCTAAAATGTCATTCTACTTGAAGTCTTGCTCAATCATTTCTATTTTTCTGTGTAGAGTTCCAATTAGAGATACTTGTGACTTGCAATGTACATGCTAGAAAATACAAGTGATTGAATATTTTAAACGCAAGTTCTTGGATACTACTAATAAACTATATGATTTGGATTAAAATTTTGTGTCTCCATTTTTGTGGAAAGCATGGATATACAACAAGGAATGTATCTATAGATGATAAGCTTGTGTTGCTCTATCAACTTCCACCATAGTTTGGTGCATCTAGGAAGAACCTCACTCAATACTTCAGTCAAAGTAATTTATAAGTTGTGTGTGATAGAACTAACAAAATGGCTCAAGAGTTCATTGTGCTTCATGGAACCTTGATGAGGATGTTTATAAGTTTATTGACCAACTAGATATTACTTGTCTCATAAAGTATAGGTAGCATCTTGCGTTTATACTTAGGATCTTCTCATACTGTGTAGAGGGAGCTAGAACATGGTTTAAGGCCATTTGATTTCCCAATAGGGATAGGAGGAATCTTAAAAGGTAACATATGAAGGTACAAAATGAAGTTAAGTTTACATTTATATTTTTAATCAAACTTAAGATCATTGGTATGAATCTTTAGTTAGGGTGTGTTGCAAACTGCGAGGAAGACGAGAGATGAAAGGAAGAGAGGAGAGAAGAGAGGTATAAGACACCAGAAGTGGAACCCCAGAAGTGTGTCAATTGAGCACACATGATAGGAATATATAGAGGGAACCTGGGGCGCTATATATAGACAGACTATATGTAGCTAACACCCCCGCTCAAATAAAGGTCCCTTACTATGGATGAAAAACCCCTTGGGGGCTCAAGGGAAAAATCCACAGCTCTATATAGGCTTACCATTATATTAATATTCAAAATATCAAATTACAAAGTTGAACTTACAAGAGCTTATTCATAGGCATCAAAGGAGCTACATCACTTGTGAATCATAGAGCCTATTCATAGGCATCAAAGGAGCTATATCACTCATGAATTACATCAACGGAGATTGGAACTACATCACTCAGGAGCGACATCACTCCTGAATTATAACAGCCTATTCAGAGGCATCAAAAGAGCTTTATCACTCCTTAATATACAATATGTAAAATAAGGAGAAGCGACATCACTGCAAAAGATAAAATCTCCAAGAAATTTCTGCAACTGAACTTGGGATGTAAGCAGTATATCTGTCACATCAAAACTTAAAGAAAAACGTTACAGTGACATTAGAACAACACAAGGTCTATAGAGACGGTTTGTGATGCCGCTCTATAGACAACATAACACATGTGGGGCCCCATGAACAGAATATAAATAAAACAATTTGTCATCAGCTTGAATATAGAAGCTCATCAGCTGGAAAGAATATAAACGAAATAATGTGTCATCAGCTGGAATATAGACCCTCATCAACTGGAAAGAATATAAGCCTTGAGTGGCAATGCCATACAAGCAACCTAGCAAGTGCTTCCGACTATATATGTTGTTGACGACAACGTGGAAGCTTTTCTCAGAACTGAAATAAAATGGAAGAACCTCACAAGCTACTTTGGTAACCAGTTTTCCCAATACTTTGAGTGCTTCTGCACTTGAGTCCTACGCATTGTTGTCCTTTGTCATGCTTATTCTAATGACCTCCAAAAGCAAGAACATTCCAACAGGACAAAGTCCTGGAGGATGGATTTTCGCAAAGGGCAAGGGTAACACCAACAGCTTCATAGTGAATGCCAACATCTTCCGAACGCAGCATGAATATTAGAGTTGGTAATGCATTGTACTCAACAATCTGCATTTTATTTTCCTCATTCATCAAAGCTAGGGTACGCAAAGCACCAGCAGCTGCTCGTTGCACCTTGCTGTCAGTAGATTCTAGCAATTCCACTAGAGGTGGGATACCTCCTTCAGTTCTTACACGAGTTTTTATATTGCTGTTCTCGTGAGCAAGATTTGTAATGGCATTAGCAGCTGCCCTGCGGATAACACCATTAACTATTCGAGCATTTGAAACACTTGCTTTCCTCTGCAACAAAGCCACAAGATATGGCAAGGCACCAGCATCTGCAATCAGCCGCTGATGTTATGGCTTAACAGCAAGCAGCCCTAATGCAAAGGCAGCATCTTTCTCAACAGATCCACAATAGAGCGGACACTCTGAGAAGGAGAAATACAAACAAGCAGTCAAAAATCTCTCTCTGGTCTGCCACATGAGAAGAAGAAATACAGACAAGCAGTCAAAAATCTCTCTCTGGTCTGCCACAAGGTTTGTGAACTCTGATAAACGCGTGAGAAATATGCAAGAAATACTTCCAAAGATTTTTCTCTCTCTGCCTTGGATGAAGATGCTTTGTAGCCCTCCCATAACACATGCAGCACTTTCTCATCCCCATCATCATTGAACTGAATTTCTGGCCAAGAAGTTGCAGGTGTTGTTGATGAAGACCCCCTGTTCTGTCTCTGTGGAGCATCTCCTTCCTGACTAACTGAACTTCTTCGAAGAAGTCCTACAACTCCTCTAACAAGATTCATGGTTTTTATACAGGGTGACAATTTGCAGCAATAGGAATCGAATCAATCATTGATGATTCATTGAGGATGGTAATCCAAAGCCAGAATGTGAGGGCTGCTCGTTCTCTGATCACTAAAAGGGCACGTAGCATCGTAGTGCAAAGCAAGACTAGCTGTGTGCTTGTAAATAAGGTTCTAAGGAAGGACGCAACTACTGAAAGAGATCTGTAGTCACCCTGCTACAGATGTGCACTGCAGGACTCGAATAACGCTTAAAAAGCGCCCTTCAGGAAGCTGTAAGAGAAGGTGATAAGGCGCCTGGGGAAGCCGTTCTGAGGCAGAGGCAAAGGGAGGCCTGAAAAGCAGTCCCCCATCCAGACCTGGCCCCAAACACCCGCACCATCCAGGCCCGGCCCCAGACACCCGCACGCACGCTCTTGCTGCCGCAAACCAACAACAGGAAAGGAGCTGAGACAGAGAAGCGCGAAAAGGAGAAATAATCCAAATTTTCTTGCCCCTTCCTTCTTCCTGCCCACCTCATTTATTCAAAGATCCAGATGCAGAGGTAGTAGCACTGTCGCCAAAGGCATTGATGGAATCCAATAGATATGTATGCGAAATCTGTAGACAGGGATTCCAGCGAGAGCAGAACTTGGTAGAGATAGTAGCACTGTCGCCAAAGGCATTGATGGAATCCGATAGATATGTGTGTGAAATCTGTAGACAGGGATTCCAGCGAGAGCAGAACTTGCAGATGCACAAGAGGAGGCATAAGGTCCCATGGAAGCTTCTGAAGCGGGAGGGTGCAACCGATGTACGCAAGCGTGTGTATGTGTGCCCTGAGCCATCTTGCTTGCACCACAGCTCCTCTCATGCCCTTGGTGACCTTGCTCCAAGGCTTATGCAGTCCAATCCGACTACAAAGCTCATTTGAAAACCTGTGGAACAAGAGGCCATTGCTGTGACTGCGGTCGAGTCTTCTCCACAGTGGAGAGCACCCATTCCTTCTCCTCCAGCTCGGGCGTATATTTGTGCGCTCTCATACCATGTTGGAAACTGCGTGGAAGACGAGAGATGAAAGGAAGAGAGGAGAGAAGAGAGGTATGAGACACTAGAAGTGAAACCCTAGAAGTGTGTCAACTGAACACACATGATAGGAATATATAGAGAGGACTTGGGGCGCTATATATAGACAGACTACATATAGCTAACAGGGGCGCTATATATAGACAAACTATATATAGCTAACAGGGTGTAACTACTTGATGTCATGTGGTTATACGTTCAATGAAGAAAAGTAAGGAAAAGACATCTATATAAGTATTCCCCATATATTCTTATGGAATACATAATCATGATACTAACATGCTTTTCTAGGATCAAAATTGATTCATGAAAATGGTGAAGTTTTCATTATTAAGTTACTTAATGCAAAGTTTGGGTGGATCAAAACACACACAAGGAGTTATCTTAGGTGCTACAAGGTGTACATATAGCTAAAGGGGCGCTATATATAGACATACTATATATAGCTAATAGGGTGTAACTACTTGATGTCATGTGGTTATACGTTCAATGAAGAAAAGTAAGGAAAAGACATCTATATAAGTATTCCCCATATATTCTTATGGAATACATAATCATGATACTAACACGCTTTTCTAGGATCAAAATTGATTCATGAAAATGGTGAAGTTTTCATTATTAAGTTACTTAATGCGAAGTTTGGGTGGATCAAAACACACACAAGGAGTTATCTTAGGTGCTACAAGGTGTCCATGTCTAAAAATATAAAATGAAAACATGTTTTTCAAAAAGTGGAATTTTAAACTATTCTAGGACGATTTTGTGAATTGCCTATGATGGCTTGTTAGATAAGGTCTGTTTTGTTAGATTTCAGTACCTGGACAACTATATTTAGAGTTTTGATTTGAAAGTTGGAGAGAAAATAAGTTACAACCAAGCTTAGGACTATACTACTATCTTAAAGGTTTTAATCATGTTCCATTGCTTATAAGGTTTCTTGCTTAAGGCATCTAGTTGCCTACTATTGGTGGGTGCTTTGGTATATCAAAGGCCATTATGATAAATATGGAATGTCTACATTTTGCTATTATATCCTAGGCCTCCATTTTAGAGAGATACACCTATTATCTAGAAATCAAATTTTTTTCTAATAGCCTATTGAGGGCTACAAAATTTCTTAGGTATGTTGCTCTGTCTATAGTGATTAAATGTTTTTTAAAAAAATTGTAAGTATTTTTTATGAATTATTATTGTTGATATCTAGTTAGGATCGATGGAAATAAAGATCTAGTATAAATTTGAACATTAAGTTTGTAACGTTAATAAATTCTTGTATTTAGAAATTTACAGTTAAAATTCTATGAATAAAAAAGGATTTTGTAAGTTTTTGATCTCGTTAGGATAATTTTATTTAGATTCTAAAACCATAGAATAGCATGAGATAGCATCAGTGTTACAGTCTCATACCACTACATAATTTTAGAATTACATATGTGAAATGACAAAGGGATGCTTGTGCATAAAAATATTGTTATACTAATGATTCTATATATAGACAAATTCACATATATATAATAATAAAGGTACATAAAAACTTGCTAATAGGTAATTATTTTATTTGATTAGTATTGATGTTTTCACGAAGAAAAAACATTAGTAACATACTTGTAATGGAGATCTTCAATAGGAAATATAGTAGTGGTAATTGGATTTGTGATAAATACTATAAGTTGGATTGGATTTTGATGTATCCAAGTACTTGAGGGAGTTCAAAGGTGAAGTGTAAGGATGTTGTAGTCCTCAACAAACATTGGGTATAATTTTAGAGTTCAGAAAGTGTTTAATGGGACAAGTACAATAATAGAATTATTGATCCAGCATATTTATACGCATAAATAAATTTGTGTACATGACGAGAACTACATTGTAAAGTACAAAAAAAAATAAGTTTCTAAATTTTATCCTTTTTATTTTTTTGCATCAGAGTTCTTTTTATAATGTTTGCAGCAGTATTCTAATTCAAGTTTGTTTTACTGATAACTCTATATCCATCGACTCTACATGCATGGCACTATGTGGAATGGTTGAGTGACAAGATACATGTTTGGTATGAAGTATAGGTTCTTTGATTCATGATAATAACTTTGCAAGTCAACTTGAAACTCAAAATATCTTTTGTTATAATTCATTGTATGTAGTAGAAAGTCAGAGATTGCAGTATGTCCCATTTTTGCCACTATCTAGTTGTGAATGGATGATTGGTAGCTTGGAGTTGTCATGCTCATATAAGTTCAATATAAATATAACATCAATAGTGCTATGATATCTACCCCAAGCTCCAAAGATATGCATCTTAGTTGGTTTATTACATTTTCACTATTTCCACATTTATTTAGTTCATGTGAGGTTCTAAAGAAAACGAAGATTACTTATCAATGCAAGTGTCTATCTAAGGAATGAATGAGTTAGCTCTATTGGGAAAGTCATTGTGGGAGTTCACGCTCGACCACCAAGAACCATAGACGGCTTATTACTTCAAGTGTTTCAAGCCAAGTGCAATGGCTACCTCTCACATAGCCGTATGTGCTCTCACACCTACGAGTGTAGTGAGCTTACCTCCATGCTCGATCGAGTTGCCTCCTTTCTCAAGCACTCCCGTAGCTCCACGATCCAAGGTGCAAGCTCAAGCAAGCTTGATCCTCAAGCTCCAAGCTTCACGCTCCATTGTAATGCATAAGACAAGAGAAGAGAAAATAAGAAGAAGAGAGAGAAGATGGAGAGCTTCTCCACCACGGTCCCTCGCCCTCACATACTCACTCCCTCACTCTCTTAGACTTCTCTCAAGCACAAGCTCAAGCAAGCAAGAAGAAGAAGAAGAAAAGAAGAGGAGAGCTAGTTTTGCCACACACAAGAATGAGCTTCTCTATTTATTTTTTGGCTTTTATACATACCCTAATCCTTTTTGGCCACCCAATCCTTTTTTTACATGATCGGCCATTTTAGTCTAGGTCCTCTTTTCCTATTCCCTTCTATTTACATTGTGGCTTCACCCATATCTGTCTACTCTTTACAAATTGCACAAGAGGGATGCTGGCACTCTTTTACAAAGATTTAGGGGCACCTTTGCATTTTAAAATGCACCTCTTTCATTTTTTCACTCGCCTTGGATTTTTAAGGTGTCTTTGCACTTTTGGTCATTTTTCTCTTATTTTTGCTGTCGAGCCGCATTTTTCAGCTTTGCCTTGTATCTTAAATTTATTTTGCCTCTTTCTTTTTATTTTTTTCCTTTCTTGCACTAGGGTTAACATTGCCCCCATTACCCCCCTCCTAGTCGAGTGCCAATCCCATGGCACTTGTGGGCTTTGTTCATGAGGGCTTGAGTGGTTGAAAGGTTATCATGGAGGTTGATGATGGGGCCTTGCGAGGATTCGACATAGAGAATAAGCATATTACAGTGGTTGAGGTTGTGGAGGCGGAGAGTGAATTGAGTGGGTGACACGCCCTTCGAGGTCAATGGGTTGTCGTGGTTGGTCGAATTCACTTGAAAAGGAAAGGAAGATGCATTGCCCATGATTCGTGTAAAGGGAAGGTGTGGTGAGTGTAGCTTAGGGAGACATGTCTAAACATTGGCGAGTGTGACCTCCGTAGGTATGTTGTACCCTTCATGAGCTCTAAGTGTGCAGTGGGAGAATAAAAGAGCTAGGGGGTTAGGCATGTAGCTGGCCGACTAAGGCTACTGAACACACCTAAGTTCAGAGCCCCAAAGTGCAATGGTTGTGACACTCTTAATATTATAGTGGACTTTATATTCTCTTCAATTTGTCTTTTCTTTTCTTTTCTTTTCTTTTTTTTCTTCTTTCCTTCCTGTTTTCTCTATTTCTTTTTAGTACAAGTAGGAGGAGATAAGCTAGATGTCATCCTCATGCTCTTTAGGAGCTTCACGAGGGGGCCTAAGGGATTTGCTAAGGGAATGTGAGGCTTAACATGTAGCCTTTCTAATTAATCCTTACATTGAGTGGGGTATTAGAGAGGAAATGATGGTTACATTTCAAGAACCTACTATCACTCATATATTCTAAGAGGATCATGCAAAATGTTGGCAAGAGAGTGGCCCTTAGCGATGAGACACATGATTGAAAAATTGTCTATCCCTACATTGATGTCAAAATAGAGCAGTGGCAAGTGCTCTTCTTATGGTACTATCTTCTATTTTAATAGGAGTCATAAGAGATGAAGGTAATTATAGGTGGTAAGGAAGACCGGGTTTGGGCATGCTATGAACTCATCTAGGAATTGAGCAATGGAAGGCCAGAGGTGTTCAGCTCCAAAAATGAGGCACTCTTCGGGATTGGAGGTGTTGACATTATATATCAAGGGAAAGTCGTACCTACTATGCTTCCCTTGGTCAAAATCCACAATGTGGTGTCTCGGGTAATCCATGTAGGTGGGGTCATTCCTTTTGTATAGGAGAGTATTACAAAAGGCCATCCATGCTTGAAAATTATTGTCCTAGATCTTCGAGCACCATTTAGGCTGCGACTGGTAGCCTTTGACTTTCCTTGGCTCCTCCATCACCTTATCCTCCTAGTATCGGGTAGATTTTCTTCTCCACCTGGGATTTTTGACTCTCTCATCTTGCCACCACTTTCCTAGCCCCTTGGAGATTTGTATGGTCCCTTCAATCTCTTGTGGAGGTAGCATCTTATTCACAGGATCAAGGTAAAAGAATTCGAACTCAAATGGAGTGCATCTGTTCTCTCACTACTTCTAGTGATTCAACTCACGTGCCTAGTTGATTAGCAGTTGTTCTTCAATTTGCAGCATTTGGACATTGGGTGTTGCATGTGGCCTGACACTAAATTTTCTCATTGTGAGATCAGCCAATTTCCTGCGTTTCTTTTTGCTTTATTATTCTTTCCAAGGTCATCGGGTCTTCCTCTTGGCCTTCTGCTTCTTTTGATGGAGGTGGTGGTGGGCTCTGTTTAGCAAATTGACTTTTGGGATCATCCTAGTAGCTCCAAATTTGGACCTTCCTCCATTGATGGTCTTGCTGGGTGGTTGTGGTTGACTATTTTGCTATCCTTGGTATCTAATTTTGAGCTACTCTAAGTCTTCATTGTAGTGAATGAAGCTGAGAGGAGAGAGGAGGAGCTAAAGAGAGAGAAAAAGAGCAAGGAAAAGAGAAAGGAAAACTAGAAGAGGAGAGAGAAAGATAGAAAAGATAGGAGAAAGAAGGAGGAATCCATGGAAGCTGAAGATGAAGGTGAAGAGTATGTTCTTGATAATAATTGGTTGCCTTAATCCGAGACTCTTACACCTTATATACCTCGATTAGTGTGATTGGGTGTCTAACCCTTGGTTTCTATGTTTCCTGCTCTTTTACAATCCATCACTACCTTGAAGGTTTTTTCCCTAAACAATGAAGAGAAGTGGAGGGGAGTGATGGGTGGGCTTAGGAAGTGGGGTGCATAGTACTAGTCTGAGCCACATTACAATGAAGATGGGTGGGTAAAGACTAGGGACAACATGTTGTCCATGACAAGTATGCTGAGGTAAAAATTGTCATAACTTTTGATAGGTTTCTCCAAATGGGGTGTGCCACATATTGAAATAACCGAGCTTATGATGGTGAGTACTTTTAGCCCAGGTATGATGCATATTCCTAAGATCTGGGCAAGTACAAAACTATTCTAAAATAGTGTGCAAGCAGGGGTGGTCAAATGGGTGCATAATTGGCTAGTCTTCAATCCATTGGGCCTCTTAGAGGTGAGAAAATTCATTGATAATGGTGGCTGGGAAGCGCGAGGGGGCTTCTTCTAGGGGTAGGCCTTGAAATTTGATGAGGTACTCCTTGAAGGGTGGAGATCTTAAGTGCTTATCTCATTGCCCAATGATTGCCTCAGGGGTATATTGAATGATACCTTCTTCATCTATGGGGGGAGTTCTTCCATAGAGTCCATTGAGGTGCCCATGAAGGGTTTTAGCTCACTGACATGAAACACATTGTGGATTTTGGTGGGAGGGGGAAGCTCTAATTGGTAGGCCAATTCCCCAACTCTCTTCAAGATCTGGTAGGGGCCATAGAAGCGGTGGGCCAGCTTGTTACGCTGATCTTATCATTGAATAAGATTGTAGGGAGGGGGACCTTATACCCATATAGGGCCTCAAAACATGAAACTCCAATGCTAGAGTGGGTGGAGTTATTATAGGAAAACTCATCCAAGTGAAGCCACGTACCCCAATTGTGGTGTACATCATGGAAAAAGTGCTGCAAATATGTCTCAAGCCATTTTTTACTCTTCTAGTCTGGCCATCAGTTTGAGGATGGTATGTACTAGATGGGGTGAGCTTGGTACCCATTGATGTGAAAACTATCTGTCAAAAGTTTCTCATAAACTTAGCATACCGATCATGTACTATGACTTGTGGTAAGTCATGCAGCTTGAAGACATATTCCATAAATTGAGTGGCCACCTGATAGGTAGTGTATTGGGTCTTAGTGGAGATAAAGTGGGCACCTTTGATGGGGCGATCAACTACCACATATATATTGTTCAAAAATTTTTTGGTCATGGGGAGTCCATTGATGAAGTCCTCGACATCCCTCCATAGGCCTTCCCAATGAAATCTCTTGGAAATCCTATCATGTTTTGAAAACATCCAAATGAACAATAGTGGGACACGAATGCATCTCTTCCATGATCTTCTGTGTGAAGGGGGAAGTGTGTGGGATGAAGATCTTGCCATGGGATCAAATAAGGTAATGCTCAAGCTGATATTGGGAGTTTTCAGTCATGACCCCATGCTATAATCTTGGAAGACGTGGCTGAAGTTATTATCTAACAAATAAGCTTCTTGAATCTCTTCAATCCAATCACTATGCAATTGTGAGATAGAGGATACTCTGCATGCCCACATCCAAGAGAGTGAATCAACCACTACATTATCTTTGCCCTGAGTGTGAGAAATATCAAAGTCATAGTTTTGTAATGTTCCCACCCATTTCCTTTGCTTAGGAGTCAAAGTGGACCGAGTCAAGAAGTACTGGAGGACTGGTTGGTCACTTTTTATTTTAAAGCAGATACCATACAAATAGTAGTGCCATTTCTTGATAGAATGGACGATGGCTAACATCTCCTAGTCATACACATTCATCAGCATCTCCTTATCAACAACCTTGCAGCTCTCAAATGCAATCACACCATGCTCTTGTAGTAATACTACACCAATATCCCTGTTTCTAGCATCACAATGAATGGTAAACACCTTAGAGAAGTCAGGGCGGCAAACAAGGATGGGGAAGGAAGTAAGCATTTGCTTCAACTGCTTGAAGCTTTGATTAGTAGTGGCATCCCAAAAGAATGACTCCTTTTTTAATAAATCAGTCAAAGGTACTACAATGGTGGCATATTTCTTAATGAAGCGTCTATAGAATGAAGACAGATCAAGGAAGCCATGCAATGAAGTGGTGGTGAATGGAATGGGTCAGTCCCTAACACATTGCAGCTTCTTTGGGTCAGCCTGTATACCATTTTTACTCACAATGTGTCCCAAGTACTCCATAGATGTCTGCATGAAGATACATTTTCTCTCCTTAGGAAAAAGAGTTGATTCTCTCTCAATATGTCAAACACCCTTTTGACATGTGCAAAGTGTGCCTCTTGTGACTTGTTGTAAATGAGGATGTCATCAAAGAAGACCAACACAAACTTGGATAGAAAGGGTTGAATAATTTTATTCATGAGGCTCTGAAATGTGGCGGGGGCATTAGTCAATCCAAAAGGCATCAATAGAAAATGACAAAGCCCACGATCAATCCGGAATGTAGTTTTGATATCATCTCCCTCCCTCATACTAATTTGATGGTAGCCAGAGTGTAAATCAATCTTAGTGAAAAATCATACCCCTTTCAACTCATCTAGTAGCAAGTCATCAATCCATAGGATGGGGTAGCAGTTCTTCACTGTGATTTTGCTCAAGTCTTTGTAGTTGATGCACATGTAGAAAGAGCTATCTCTCTTCTTGACTAATAGGAAAAGGGATGCACAAGGGGAAGAACTTGATTCAATAAAACCCATCTCCAATAGATCCTTGACTTGCTTTGCCATCTCTTCACGTTCACACTTGGAGAGTCTATAAGGTGGCTTGTTTACTAGCTTGGAATGCGGCTCTAAATCAAGTGGGTGGTCCACTTGCCTCTTAGGGGGGGAGGGCTGTAGGCATCCAAAAAAGATCACCATACTCCTCAAGTAGGGCTTGCAAGGCTGAATCCTTAGATACTTCAGAGGGATGACCTGAATTGTCCTTATTCAATTGCAAGACAGAGATCTACGACCATTACTTAAACTCCCGTTTGAGTTTCTTTGTTGTAATGAGCTGAAAATCGACATGATCTTCAATTCCCTCTAAGTAGATGAGTTGTCCATGCATCACAAACTCCATGTAGAGTTGAGAGAATTCCATAGCAATTTTCCCCAATTGTTTCATCCAATCAAAACACAAGACAACATCAATGGGGACCATATCTAAGGCAATTAGGTCAACCAATGCCAGATAATTTTCAGTCAAGCATAAGGGAATTGCGGGGCATACATGTGTGTTGATTTCTTCTCAATTTGCTACTTGGACTTTCAAGGGGTGGTGTAATCCAGTGGGTGTGCATTTCAATCAGTCTGGCTGATTTATTAACAAAATTATGAGTGCTACCACTGTCCACAAGGATGAAGGCATGCTTCCAATGGATACTACCTTGAATGCATACGGTACTAGGGCTCCGAGAACCTGTACAAGCATCTAGGGAGATGGAGCAAAGGGAGGTGGTAGTCCAGTGGGATGTCAAATTAGATATCTGGGATGGACAACCACCTGGGTCAAAAGGAAACCCATCCTCCAGGTCATAGAACTACTCATGATCCATATCCTCAACATGCTCCACATGGTCATCCTCATCTTTATGCCAATCTTCCAAGACATACATGCTATGAACCTTAACTTTAGCTATCTTGTAAGGGCACTTAGAGGCATGGTTGGCAGTGTACTTATTCCCACGTTCAAAGAATAGCCCTTTTTCCTTTTGTTTCTTCACAACATTCGATGAAATGAAACATTGGCCATTGGAGCCATGGGAAGATGATGTAGTGGACTATTTATTTTTAGCATACTTACTCTCAGCATTAGAGCCAAATGGAGTCCCAAAAGTGCCCAATTTTCTTTTAGCATGGAAGGTGGGGTAAGAGGATATTTTGGGGCTGTTATTAGACATAGAAGTGCCGCAGAAACCACCTTTGTATGGGGCTGATCTTGCACGGGTACGGGATTGTCTAGAACCTTGCTGAAAATGTTCATTCTTATGGTACTTCCTTGCATGTCTCTTAGCCAATTCAATCGCATTAAATAGCGTGGTGGGATTTTGGGCCATGACATTATTTGGTGGTAGGCTCGGTTCCAACCCATATATATACTTATGAAATTTAGCATTATCGCTAATATTCTCCACATACATGGTCAGGTTCATACATTGATTTGTGTGCTCATGTACATTGAGATTACGTTGGTCAAGAGTGTACCATCATCTTGTCAACCACTCTTTTTCCACAGGGAACACAAATACTTGAACCATATTCATTTTAAAGTCTTCCCGATCAATGAATTGATGATTCTGTCAATTCATATAGAGCCACCATGTGTGGGTAAATCCTTCCAAGTGGTGAGAAGTAAAAATAAAGTTTTTGATCATTAGTGCAAGGATAAATATTGAAGTAGGACTCCAACTTGGATGTCCATTCCTCCAAGTTTGATAGGGAGGGAGATCTCCCATTGTACTTAGTGAGGATAATCTTGTCATGTAGATCATGAGGGCGTTGCTACCCATGAAACCCTTGCTATTGTCAATACATCCCATGATGTCCACACATACCTTGCTGCCCATACATACCATGTGGTACATTTATCCCATTCTACCTATGATTTCCATGCTAGCCATTAGAACCATATTCTCCATGATGGGGCTGATTCATATAGGTTGCATGGGGGCTCCTAGGGAGAGTGGGAGAGCTTCTACCCAAGGTGGGAGAGGGCATCAGTGGGTGCTACATCGTTGATGGGGGAGATCAATAGAGGTTCCTCATGCACATGAGAGGGTTCACCAACATCATAGCTAGAAGGGGGAATTCCCTAAGCTCCAAGGATGCCCTGTGGACCATGCAATGGCTCCTGTGGTGGTGAGCATCTAGATACACGCTTAGAGTCATTTGCCTTCTCTTGGGATGAAGTGTAGCTAGTTGAGCAATAAGAGTGGTTAGGTGCTCCAAGGTTTTTTGAGTTCTCGAGTTTGAGAGGGCCACTTGTTCAATTGCTTCATCAAACTTGGACATCATTTGGCAGTGGTTGGTGACAATTTGATTATGTCGGTCCATGTGACGAAGCTCATGCTGACATAAGGTGTGGTTGAGCAGGTTGTAAGGATCCGTATTGGGCATTTCCCCTTGCATATCACCATGGTAATGTTGTGCAAGCTCAATTCATCATTCATGGAAGTCATGGAGTCCGTAACTCCTTCTCCAGTTCTTCATGGGTCTTACTTTTGCCTTTCTAGACAACCATGTGGATGTAGTCCACATGACCTGCTATTCGTAAATGGGGTGTAACTTTTGGTAGGAAGCTTCGATTGGTGAGATTTTTTTTCAAATCGGAGGGGACAAAGCTCTCTTCGATAAGATATTAAGCTTTGTGACATAAAATGATAATAATATTTTGCAATGGGATTTTTGTGTCTATCCTAGAATGGTTTGCACCCTATCAACAGTGACCCTAGTGCAAAAAAATGGGCATAACTTTGAGACCCTAGCTTCGATTGGGGAGATTTTTTATTCAAACTGGAGGGGACTAAACCCTCTTAGAGATGAGATATAGGGTTTACTCCAAGATTCAATACACAATTATATGTAATTGGATCTTTATGATTGTCTTTCTTGACTTTGACCAGAAACATTGTCTGTCCCTTAATGCAAAAGTACTATATGAATGATTCATATACTGAGAGGCCTGTCTGACAACATGAATAAAATTGTGAGCATATTGATCACTATCCCGAGCATAATTTCATGTCCATCTGCTTTGTCATCATTGCATAAATGAAGTTTATTCCCATACATCTCTTCTGACTACATGCAGCTCAAGTGTCATACATGGGTACCATTAGCACTGAAAGGGTGTCCAAGGGGGATCATTGCATCAAGAGAGGTGGTGTCCAAGGGGGATCATTACATCAGGAGAGGTGGTGATCATGGGAGAGTACCTACACCTGCATACAAGTATTAGGCTTCGGATCACTGAGAGGTGGGAAAAGTTTCCCCCAGGCCAGGTTGTGCACCCCTTTAGGGTCTTAAGTGGTAAGGAGGGTCACCTCTCTTTTGACTTACCACCTCGCTTGGCATTGGCCTTTTTCCTCAATTGAAGTATACATGGTAGATATTTTTACTAAGCAATCAACATGAGATGCATTGGAATCGAAACATTGGGTCATTTCATGAGATGCAAGGATGAATAAAAATCTTGGATGGGGATTACCTTGGCAGTCCACTCACGTAAGCTACTCATGAATATATGTGTGCATCACTTGGGTTCAAAATAAGGTATACTTAAAATACCATTTTTATACATTTTTTAAATACAAAAGGGTGTAATATAAAGGGGTTATTTATAGATTGAATGGAAAAGGCCTATATTTTATTCAAGAAAAATTCACAGATAAGGATATTTATAAATAGGCCTTCAATGTACGTGATGTAGAGGATATACATATAGCAACTTCCCCGAGGTAGTCAAGTGACTCACTGGCTGTGCTACTTATCTATTTACAAAGTTTTATGACTCACTTGAGATTTATCAAAGGCACACAAGATAAAGAGGGATCAACACTTACAATCGATTTTGGACTAGTTATGATGAATTAAGAGGCAAATAGGGTATTGACTTTCAATAGACACATGCATACAAAGAGGGATTTTCTTTGAGATCCTTAACCTTCCATCAAAATTGTCCAGGAGAGCAAAAGGGGCAATGATTGAGGAGGTGACACATTTATACCCAACAAAGACCACATCCCAGCAAGTGTTTGTCCAATAAGAAAAACCACAAAAGGTTATAGAGTCTGAGGATGAAATTTGCAAGAGGAAATCACTATCCTTGGCCCTGTCAATCTGAAGAGAATGGGGGAGGTATATGGGAAAATGGTTGTCAATGTTTCGTGCACTTTTGCGGAAGAGTACTATCTTAGTACATCTCACGAGAACAAGTCCATGCTTGTTGAAAAAGACATTCAATTGTGTGATTCTGTAGTCTTTTTTTGCATGAGGTAAGGCTTTTTGACTCTCAAAATTTTTAGTATATGGAATGATGGTGTTGTTCATTGTTGCAATAGTGCTCCTTTGTTTTTGCTACCAATTTTAGGGCATTGATTGATTCTCTCAACCAAGAAATCTCTAAAAGTATATTTATTGTTGATCTACTATTATCACTGTAATTGTTTTCAAGATGTGGTTTCAAACATAGAAATATTTTTCAAAACATTTGATTCAATCACAAACTACTTTTTTATTTCTTACGTTGAAAGCTATGCAATTTTACAAATGAGTTAATGTATATTTCTTTGTTGTATTCATTTATTACTAACATTTCACTTTGTAGAGGACATTGGAGCCTCATATATATCCATATAGTCACCAGAGAAATTATCCTCACGAACTCTCTTAGTGGTATCCATGGCCAAGCAAAAATGCGCATTGAATATAACAGTGCTTGCTTTTTGGTCTATTGTTTATTTTATTTGATTGTCTATTTTAGTAACATGTTCCATTTGTAGTGCTAGTAGGGTTGTGGCTACCTTTTGGGACACCACCTATGAGGATATTGCTGATCCTAAAAAACCATATAGCTTTCTCCAACAAGAAGTACCCTTGCAAAGTGATGTACATTCTTGGGATGGAGAGTGATTTCAAATGTTTGCAGGACAATAGATTCAAAGACACTCAAGATAGATGGAGTTAATATAAAAATTTTCACATTGTTTGTTTTTTGAGGAACCTGTCTTTGAGTTTTCCACTTATTATAATTTTTCTCACAGTGCCAAGATTACCCCAATTCATATATGTAGTGGATAAGGGAGCGATGTATTAAGTTGATTTTGGATGGCGCAATCATACCAATCGACCCCGACTCCCCTCCACAAAAATCCTCACGTAAGAGTAAGGGTGAGGGCAAGGGAAAGTCATCTCGAAAGACTAGTAAGGTGAAATCCAAAAAGAAAGAATGCCAACACTTTCACCTATGGAGTCTCATCCATCTCCTCGTTAGCTTGAAGAGAAGAGGCCCCTTGTCCAAGTCAAATTCTTCCAAAAACCAAAGAGAAAAGCCATTGTAAGGAGAGTAGATATCTTTGCAAAAAAAGTGACGAAGAAGTTACAAGGGCAAAATAAGATAAATAGATGCAAATGGAAACTAGAAGGAATCCCCATTGTTATTTTGCACCCTTGTATCACTTCAATTTTGTAACTCTTTATTCAATGAAAATTTTTTAATCCTATGTAAATGTAATTGATTTTTTCATATTCATGACTCAAAACTTACAATTGTGGGAGGAAAGCAACTCATACAAGAGAGAGTGTGTTCAAGAGAGAAGCAACTCATACAAGAGAGAGAGTGTGTTCAACTCTTTTTCCAAATTTTTTACCATTGACTTTGAACTTATATCTAGGGGATGTACTATCTAGCAACTCCAAGATATTGCTTACATATTTAAGACTCCAATTGGAAGTAACATTTACCTCCTTTTATTCTTCATATACTATAACTTGCACCTTAAGTTTGAAGGGCATACAATATATATCAGAATCCAAGGGAATCCAAATGCCTAGTTTAAGTTTGTATCTCCTATATTCAAAGCCCAAAGCAAGAGTTTGTTGTGCGATGTTATAACACAATGACAAGGATTGGGGACATACAACACACCTAATCATATTGCCCTTACGATCATACTCTCTAGATTTTCAAAGCCTTCCTATAATACTATCTAGTTCTTCTTTTGCAAAATTTCTACTTAGCCAAGATACCTTTGTCCTTTGTAAATGTGCTATTTTGAAGCATGCCACAAAGATATGCAAGGGTATAAACCATGATAGGTGTATTCTTCTTGAGATCCTTTCAGCTATCATGGACTTTTGAATATCTTGACATATTTTGAATTTAACATTGTGCATCGTTACCTTATGAAGAATCTCCCGATTTAGAGATGAAAGACTTGGCAATGGCAAATCCTTCATATATCCATATGTATCTTCTCTAGAGGAAATCAAATACTATGTATAATATATAAAAACCCTTCTCTCACTAAAAGAACTAACGATGTCATCAGCATAGATAATGTTTGCAAACATGTTATGAATCACATGGAAGGTTTCTTAAGCTCTCCATAGGTTTCCATTTAGTACTTGTTGATGAAAATATATCTACAACCAGGAATTCAATGTTACTACTTACTTAAATGAAAAAACTATCACATATGTTATCAACTGAAGACTTAGAATGTGTTTGTTGGCAAATACGTTCATTTTTGGAGGCAAGTGCATACCCTTGGCCATGTCAACATGTTACACTTTGACAAACCACCTTCATGAGTAATTTTGAAAGCAATGATACGTCTCTTCCAAGGATATTTTATATCCTCTTGTTTTTTTCTTTTCACCTTGTAAGAGCCCTTGGGAGAGGGCCTGCATCATGATAGCCTAATCATTTATGCAAAATGTTTTGGGCTCTCAATTCTATCAGCTTTTTAGCTATAGACAATGCAAAAGTTTACTAAACAAGAAGGGGACCTTCTAAATGCATACTTAGATTGAATTCATAGAGAAAAAAGCTCACTGAGAAAGGCAAATGAGCAGAGAAAGAAGCTCATTGAGAAAGGCGAATGAACTAAAAAGGAATATTAAGAAGTCTAATGAAAATATATTGAGTGTCAAAAGCTCTCGATTTTCAAAAAAGTCATTATTAACTTCACAACATCTTTATCATGTCTTTTGTCAAATTTTGTAAGTAAATAAGGATTTCAGAAAGGACCACCAAACCATGTCAGACTTTAGAGATTTTGGCTAAAAAGGAGTAGAGAATCATGAAGTGGATTCTACTATTTTCGAAAAACGAGGAAATTAGAATACTATATTCTTTCACACGTAGAAAAATCTCTTTGGTCCTTTCCTTAATCTCATGATTAATGAAAGTGCATTTTTTGAAGCGTTTTTGGCCCTAACGGGAAGGTATGTTGTTGGACTTCTAGCCCCGCCTCTATTGCTTTGGCCCTTGCCTCTCTACCAAGATCTGTCCACTTTCAGCTAGAGCTAGGCGTTTGGCCATGTCTCTAACCCTTTCAATATTTTTGTCTTCCTAGGCTTTGGCCTTCTCCTCCATCCTTTCTTGACTATTGCCCTTCTCTCTTGATAACATTGCCATCGCTTGTTCTTTTTCTTTCTAGGTGTTAAGCATTTTTTCTTTGTATTAATTATGGTGGGCCAATTCTTTTTGTAGTTTTTTTTTTCTCTTGGAGAGTCTCTAGAAGTTGGTTCTCTATATGTAGCAACTTTTTGGTCGACTCCTCCTTTTGGGCCTTAACCTCCTACAACTCCTTGTGAGTAGTAGTTCTTTTTGGCTTCTCTATCCATGGTTTTGTGCATGAGATTGATTCTTCACTCTTTTTAGCTCCTTCGTGAGCTCATTTGCGATCCTCTTTAGTTGCTAAAGGACCTCTTTCATGTCCTTTTGTCCTTTCATGAGGCTTGAAAAGTCTATACCCATCCTCTACCTTCTCCAATGGGACTAGAGTTCTTGTATGGCTTCTTCTTGTTTTCTCAACTCCACCTCCTTCTTTGGTTCTAACTCCTTCTTCAAGTCATTTAGCTGCCTTTGATACATAATCACTTATTTCATCTTCTCGAGTTGATATGCAGCAAATGACTCTTTTGCAATCTCGAGCTCAGCCATGGCATCCTTTCTTTTCTCTTTAATATTCTCTAACTCTCCTTGGAGCTCCTATATATATTTATCATAATAAGTCACTGGGGGCAAGGCCTCATGGCTAGGGTCAACTGTTTATCATCTTCTTTTTTCAACCTCTCCTCCTCCTCTAGCTGCTTCCTCTCTCTTTCCTCCTCTACTTTTCACAATTCTTCTTCAATCTTCTTTAGCTGCTCGCTCTATTCCTCCTACATCTTCCTTCGCTCATCCTCTAGCTTCTTTAACTCTTTTAGCTGCTTCCTCTTCCTTGTATCTTGCACAGCTTTTTCTCTTTGCACCCTTGCTGCTTACTCATATACTAGGTTTGTTGTGGGGAGAAAGATAGTGGAGTCTACACCTCTAGTGGTGAATGAGCTAGTGATTCATGTGCAGGGGAGTGCTCTCGAGTCTCTTCCACTACTTTGGGGTTTTGTAGGTTTCCAATGGCCTCCTAAATGATCATAGTGAGTACACCTCCAAATCCTATGTTGGAGGCCATGACTAATGGTTTCTTCCATGCTTTCCCTATTGTGGAAGTTGGGGACTCCCCAACTGTTGGTCTTGCATATGTGGCTAGTGCCTTTGTTGATGCTTTAATGATTTTTTGCAAATAGCCATTCCAATTTACTTCATCTAAGGACGTGGCTGCGAGGCTGGCTGTGAGGCTCTCTAACAATGGTACTCCAATCCGGCTCATTAAAGCATTATACCTTTGATTGGAGAATAGAGCATGGATCATCTTCACCTGCAGCCTCCTCTGACCTTAGGGTCTGGGATGTCCGCTATGTTGACCTTGTTCTTGGTGCAGCGGACTAGGACCTTGTCCATTCCCAGTACATTGTAGACATCCCTTTTGGGTCGCCTGTCAATTTTGTTGACCAAGACCAATGCTCTTTCCACCAGTTTTCAGGGCTCAATTCAACTTCAACCATGTGGGTTTCTTCTCCTTGTCTCACCATTAGAGTGCTAGAGTTCCTGTTAGCATCAAATGTTTGTAGGATTATTGTCTACTTGCTGTAATCCACTGCTTGTCTAACCTTCTCTATGTACTTACTCAAGTTGCATTGGTTGACAATTTGCTTCACTACCTATTCTTCCATGATCACGTCTTCCAAGTTCATGATGTTTCTAAACTTGAATTGGTTGAAGGCCCTTATTTCAACCATCAGGTCGTACTTTACCTACTCTTCTTCCATGAACAGAAGCTTGCTACCTTTGTCTTGACCTATCATATCATATTATTGTTATGAAAATACAACTCATCATTAGTTTTCTTGAGACAAATCTTAACAAGATAAGTAGATAATGAATGCAAGAGATGGAAAGGTAAAATGCTTAAGTTTAGCATGAAAACTTTTGCTTCAAGCAGTCCACACATTCCAAAAATTCTTAAATTTTTCCTTGAAGCCATCACCCTCCTCCCCTCATCATTCATGATGACGGCTCCTGTCTTATCATCTACAAGGTATCCATACCCCTCTAGGATATGAGTCCTCTCCCACCTGCGACCACACTCTTGGGCATATCTAGGAGACCCCTGTACATTTGGTGTACCCACAGGAATGGCATCTCTCGGAGTAGCACCCATAGGAGTATCACCTGTGGATGGCTAAGCAAAAGCTGGAGTGACTAGAGTAGACCTACCCATAGGTGTGACAAATCTCACAAGTGATGCAACTCCAGCTGAATGACGAGATGGAGACACCGTGTCGGTACCTCCACAATAACAACATGAGCCACCCTCTCTCAAACCTGCACAAGAGTGAGGAGTAGCACCTGTATCTTGAGCTGTGATCGCGGGCTCACCGCATCCACGTCTCCGTAGCATCCCCCAAAACCACTCCTCCGTCTGGCCCAAGTCTAGAGCATCGATCTCGTCTATTGGAAACTGAAGTATCAAAGCGTGCCGAAGTAGATCTAACGGAATGGCTTGATGGTGTCCAAGACAGCTCCTAGTCCACCATATCTTTGAATTGAGTCATCTGATCTAGAGACATATGTGTGAAGATCTCATGTAGCTCCTCGTCCCTCATCCCTTGACTCATCGTGTCGTTCAAATATCCACAAAGGTCACATGTACAAACAAAAATTGATGTTAGTATAATCAATATAAAGATTCAAGCAAAGCACGGTAATATAACTCTTAAAAAAATGATCTTACTTAAAATGCATATTCTAGAGTACCCTTATAAGTGATTCATCAATGAATTGAGTAGGTGGATGCTCGAAGTATGATGTACCCTATGGTCCCATGTCAATCTCTTGACACAACTCCGCATACACTGGAAGGTCAATAGAAAGGCCACCACAAAAGGATGAGTCCACCTTGTTCTCAAAGAATTCTTGGCCTCTTATCTTTCCATCATTGTTACCTAATTCTGTCTTCTCTATATGTTCCAAGATTTGGGCAGTCTCCACTCCTTACAATATCGACCCCTCTGTCTGCATACTGTCCTCATCTATGCTGGAAACATTGCTTTCATCATATACTCTTGCACTTCGGGGAGTTGAAGATACAACATACCACCATCGAGGTTGTCGGGGGTTTGGATAGAAAATTACCTATTCAAAATCACATACAGGAGAGATTTAACATTTGTGACATATACCATGTCCTAATAAAATTAAAAAAAACATGGGTTCATGCACCGGTTCACAATGGTCCGGCAACACAAATGTGTCACGCAAGTATGTCCATATTTTTTCGGAATCTATTTCGAGAAATCCAAATGGACCTCGTAGAACAATTGCCCCAGCTCCTTCTAGTACCACTTTGAACCACTGCTCATCAAATAGGATCATGGAGAAGCTATGGTAATGCACTGTGATAATACTTTGTAAGTTCCGAAAATACTCCATCTCTTCTATAATGGTGTTTGGATCCATGCTATCATCGACAACTCTCTTGCTGGAACTTTGCCATGATACCACAATCCGTTGTGGAGTGCATTTTGTCGATACGCTCCACGCAGAAATATCGTTCCCGCGACCACACAGCATTGTATATTTTGTATTGTACATTAAAACGGTTAATTGGTTGTCACATATAAAATCTAGATATGGCAACTTATAAAACATATGGTCACCTTTGGACTACATCCCCTCGAGAATTCTCACTGCTCAATAGAGACTATCAACACTCTTCCTTAGTGGACGAAAACCCAAGGAGCATGAGGTAGTTACAAGTGAGCATCAGTACTTGGCTGCAACCAAAAACTAAGAACCATCACATTCGGTTTGGATGCGATTCCGTGTGGACCATTTTTAGCTCGTACAAGCTTTGGGTGTTCATTCGTGCCGGAGGTCATCCAAGAAAACCTTACCTCAATTCATGACCTCAGTTCATGACCTTCCAGCAAGAAAGTGGTGTATCCTTGATATACCAAATTTTTCATGGTTCGTGACCATCGGGAGTCGTGGCCTACACAATGGACATGCATGATAACCTGAGGAAACTAGACATGTCCCAACCCTTTATCCTGTCAATAAAAAATTGAACGAGCTATGATAGATATTACCAACAACAAGAACAGAAGCCTATTTATTTGAGCACTCCTTGAATCCCAGAAAGTCATGCATGGTCCACATGAGAATGACTCATATATTGACAGACCTTGACCATCGTGCTTGCTCATATCTTCCATGGTGACCCCCTCCTCCCACAAGATCTTAACCTCATTGACTAATGGACGGAGATAGACATTCATATTCTTAACTTTATAGCGGTCAAGAACGAGCAAGCTAAGGATCAGGTGTCCTTTCTTCGTAGAAATCCATGGTGGGATGTTGTAGTTAACAAGTACTATAGGCCACACATTGTAAGAAGTTGAGTGGAGACCGAATGGGTTCAAGCCATCCATAGCTAGATCGAACCGCAAATTCCTTGGCTCTCATGCAAAGCTTGGAAAGGTAGAGGCAATGTGGCTCCATGCATGGTGTGAATTCATTGATATTCCTTGAACTCCATTTGTGGATCTATTCTGTGGATGCCACATTGTCAAGCTCACCAAGCCCGACGTACAAAACATGTGATGTATATGGGGGATAAGGGAAAGTTTCTAAGGACTTTCTGAGGGATGGTTTGCCTTTGCAAGTCCTATCGATACCTGTGACCACCACACTTTGGACATGTCTCCATAGTCTTGTACTCTCCTCAAAATAGCATGCAATCATTGACATGTGCATGGATGCTATTGTAGTCCATGCCAATGTCGAGCATCATCACGAGACTCAAGCATGGTATTTCCAAGTTGTAATGTATGATACTTTAGCAACCTGAAAAGAAATCATAAAACCCCTTGAAAGAGCACAATTTTTTACATAATGGTGCCGAAAAGAAATCAAGGAAGCGTATGTAGAACGTACTTGAACAACTCAATCATACTCTTATCGCTCCACCCATATTTAGCTTGCACACTTAGGAATGCAAGCAGCACTTCACGCGAGATACTTGCAACCCATCATATAATGGTATAGATGCTTCCTCTTTAAGCGGATCAGATGTCTGGGCATCCATGGGCATCAATGTATCGATCATTGCCTCCATCTTAGACTCCAAGATTGCAGGAAAGTCTAAAAGGCTTCCTGTCTCCTCTGGTATTGATGGTATAGATTGGGTAGTGCCTTCCAAGTGGTGGATTGGCTCAGGCACTCCATCTATTAGATGCCCATGACTCTTCTAACTGGCTACAATAGGTGCACTCCTCCTTGGGATGAGACGTCACCTCGCTATAATAAATTTTACAGCCACATCCAATGTTTTTGTATACGATATTCGATTAGTTTGTGTATACAATGCATGATTGGTATACACTTTTCTTGAAATTTACTCAAAGTTTGAGATTGCCTCATTAATTATCTCCGATTGAAACTCACAGAAGCATCGTGCATGTTCTATAGACAATCGACATTTTTGTCGATTGTCTATAGAACATGGGATAACTATTAACGTTTTCGTCTAATTGCTAGCTTGCATTGAGAGCAAGGACACAGGACACGTTGATTAAGATAAACCTCCCAATCTTGAACATCACAACTTTCATCGTTTTTCATTTGGTCTACGTCACGATAAACAATTTATTTTTGTTCTCATTCTCTTTTTCTTTCTTAAATTGTTTGAGAAGGGATTTCTTCTCATGTAACTCAACAAAATTAACGTCAATTAAAGTCTTGGTTTTCTTCCCCTTTCTTTGTTTCTCCCCCTCTCTTTGCACTTTTCTTTGCGCTCTTCATTTTATGTTCTCTCCCCTTTCTCTTTCATGTTTTCTTTGTCTTTCATGTTTATTATCTCTTTCTCATTCTCTCTTCCTCTTCCTTTCTTCTTCTCCCTCTCTTATTTTCTTTCTCTCTCTCTCTCTCTCTCTCTCTCTCTCTCTCTCTCTTGCTCTTTCTCTTTCTTTATTGCCCCTCTCTTTGTTTCTCTCCACACCCTTACGGGCAAGCCTATAGTATGTGAAGTGTAATATGCTATGCATGGGGGCGAGGGACTAGCTACTCTATGTCGCAGTGTTCCCGGTCCTATGGTATTATACCAAACCTCGCCACCTTTTTTCCTTTGTGTGTGACTCGATATGCAGAGCGTAGAAGAAGGTAGCACAAAGCATATCAACAAAACCATTCATTCACCTCCAAGTCCAATCTCTCTTTCACTTTACAGGGCCTAGAGACATAGGCCTTCCACGCCTTCCCGAAGCGTCAAACACACCCAAGGTGTACCTTTAATAAAACCTCTCTCTCTCTCTGTCTCTACTACTACTACTACTACTACTACTACTACTACTACTACTACTACTACTACTACTACTACTACTACTACTACTACTACTACTACTACTACTACTACTACTACTACTACTACTACTACTACTACTACTACTACTACTACTACTACTACTACTACTACTACTACTACTACTACTACTACTACTACTACTACTACTACTACTACTACTACTACTACTACTACTACTACTACTACTACTACTACTACTACTACTACTACTACTACTACTACTACTACTACTACTACTGCCACCATCCAGCCTTTCATATATTACTTAACACTTTTAGAACAACAGACGCGACAACCATTTCTCTCTTCCTCTTCCTTCTTCTCCCTCTCTTATTTCCTATCTCTCTCTCTCTCTCTCTCTCTCTCTCTCTCTCTCTCTCTCTCTGTTATCTCTCTCTTTGTTTCTCTCCACCCCTTGATGTTTTCTCACTCATTCTCCTCTCTCCCTCCCTTCCTCTCTCTCTCTTTTCCCATCTCTTTGTTATCTTTCATGTTTATTCTCTCTCTCTCTCTCTCTCTCTCTCTCTCTCTCTTCATTTTCCTTTCTTCTTCTCCCTCTCTCGTTTCCTATCGTTCTCCCTCAATGCACCACATTCTCTGCCCTCTCTCATTTATTATCTCATTTCCTCTCTTTCTCCCTCAATGCACATCATTGAAGAAAAAACAAACAAGAAAAGAAGAAATTAAAGAACAAGAACAAACCCTCTCTTTTTTTTCACCACTCCTTCGTGTTTTCTCATTCATTCTTCTCTCTCCCTCCCTCTCTCTCTCTATTTCTCTATTTCGTTATTATGTTTCATGTTTATTTCCTCTCACTCTCGTTCTTTCTTCATTTTTCTTTCTTCTTCTCCCTCTCTCATTTCCTCTCTTTCTCCCTCAATGCACATCATTGTAAAAAAAACAAATAAAAAAGAAAACATTAAAGAACAAGAACAAACCCTCTCTTTATTTTTCATTGCCTCTCGTGTTGTCTTATTCATTCTCCTCTCTGCCTCCCTCTCTCTCTATTTGATATCTATTTCTTTATTTATGTTTCATGTTTATTCTCTCTCTCTCTCTCTCTCTCTCTCTCTCTCTCTCTCTCTCTCTCTCTCTCTCTCTCTTTCTCTCTCTCTCTCTCTCTCTCGTTCTTTCTTTCTTTTTCTTTCTTCTTTTCCCTCTCTCATTTCCTCTCTTTTTTCCTCAATGCACCTCATTCTCAACAAAAACAAACAAAGAAAATGAGAAAGAACAAGAATAAACTAAGAGGGAGCAATGCACTCAGCGCAAAGACTTGAGGATGGATCCTTCGTCTTCTCTTCTCGCGACGGCGGCTCCTTTTTGCTCTTCGTGAACTTCCTCCTCTTCTTCACGAATGGCAGCGGCAACGATAGTAAGAAGCTCTTCTTTTCTCTCTTTCTCTCTTTCCCTCCCTCTTCTTCCGAAACGCATGATCTATTTCAATCTCTTTCACTCTTTGCGGCACGGAAAATTTTCGTGCTCGAGTTTCGGCTCTTTTTTTTGTTTGAGTATTGTCACTATTTCTATCGCTAATGACACCACTAATTTGCGTCGAAACTGCCTGTCACTATTGGTGAATATCCTTGTAGTGTTAGATATCATCTCCACTTCATCACTGTCTAGCTTTCCAATTGTCAATCCGAAAAATCCTACGCATCTAGCTTGAGGTCCCGAACAACCCAGAAGTCCTCTTCTTCAATCGGGCAATCAGAAAAATTATGAGAAATTTCCAAGCACTATAACGGTCAAAATTTATATTCGTGTCTTCCATGGTCTCTTAAATTTGTCGAATCCGCGTGTTTCGCTTCCGTCAGCTTTGAATTCCCACATAAAATTTGCATCATTCCGCTCCTTTTTGGCACTTCTTGGGTGTTTAAATTCTGCTCTCAAGTACCTCAGACCTTAGCAAAAATTCTAGATGGTGAGATCACATCGATGGAATTATCGGACACCATAGATTCTCTAGCCACAAGGAAGAGCCCAGGGCTGGATAGTCTTTCAAACAAAATTTACAAGGAATTTAAAGAAGTTCTAATTCAACCTTTATTGGAAAATTGGGAAGATTCTACGAAATATTGGCCTTTCCTTGACAACTAATCCACAAAAGAGATAACAAAGACTACTTCAATAACTAAAGTCCCATAACATGCATGACCTCAGCATACAAGGTCTTTGCAAAAGCTCTACGTAGATGACTATGAAATCACTTAAACGAATGGATAAAAATGGACCAAAAGGGTTTCATCAAAGGTAGATATATTCTAGATTCGATAATAAACTTATGGGAAGAATTTAAACATGCCCAAAGAACAAACCAATACTTTTTCTTCTTTAAAATTGACATCCATAAATCTTAGTATAGATTAGAATGGACTTTTATTTTACAATCTCTTGTTGACACATGGCATTAGGTAAGAAGTTTATCAAATAGCATACAATTTGGAAATGGCACTACTAGCTAGGGTTGTGATTCATGAAGACCTATCAAACTCCTTTCCATTAAGGAGATCTATCAAAGAAGGCTACCCTCTAGCCACTCTTCTGTTTGCCACTACTACAGATACACTAGGATGGCTGATGGACACTAAGATGAACAAAATTATTATTCATAGAATCCAATTACTAGGTAATAAGAAAATGATTCTTAATTAGTTTGTGGATGATACAAATGGAAGAGTAAAAAATGAACTAGTCTCAATACAAACTTTTTGGAATTGTCTTAAAATCTTATTCCTTGCTTCTGATTTTGTTATTAAGCCAACTAAGACACATATCAAAACTTAGTTAAAGGACCCTCCTGAATTGGCTACTTAGGGAAGGGTGTAAAATTCTTGAAGAAGGTAATGTATTTACATTACTGGGTATGACTATGGAATTTGGACTCACATTGAAACAAATGTGGAAATGGGTCCTAGAAAAACAAAAGAAAAAATTGGATAGATAGAAAGGACTAAAATTCAACATGGCATAGAGGGTGATAGTATCCTGAGGGGTCCGCTTGTAAGAAATCATGTATACAATGTACATTCAAAAGATATTAAGAAATACCATTTCTTTACCTACTATAAGGCCTTAAAATGACCCCTTTTTCCTTATTAAGCTTATACATCTTTTTCAAATTGTAATTAAAAAACCTCTTTTGTAAATATAATCCTATAAATTTTACTAAACATAATATCCTTTCTTTTGAACTCACGTGGTATCTTACATGTTCTATAAGGTGGACCCCCCTCCCCCCCAAGGGTAGTATTAATATAGATAACTATTCCTACCACCTTGTACTTCCTCTCTTGCTGCAAACCCTCTATAACTAGACTTAAGCAATTAGATAGTCTATCTGGGAACTTTCTATGATCAGGAGAAAGTATAAAATTTAGGATTAACCCGAAGGTTGCATGGAGTGTTTGCACTCTGAATAAACAAAAAGGTAGATTAGGCCTATCCAATTTAGATTCGATAGCAACTAGAATAACTACAAAATGGATTGTAAGAGGCTTTCAGATTCTAGAAGAGAGCTGGACTCTCTTAATTCATAGTAGTGTGAACCATTTCAAAGTTGAAGGGACCACTAGGTGGAAAGGATTGAGCCCCTTGGTTGTAGCCTTTAGCAAAGCCAATGTAAGAATAAAGGACTACTCCTAGCTTGTCAAACCTTTGGCATTCATGGTTTAGGTTCACTCAACTACTCACTCTCTCACCTCATCTAAACTTCACTCTTCACTGGAACCGGAAAGACTCAATATGATTCAATTACTTTGTATCACATGTGGAGCTTGCACAACACAAAATTTCCCATATGATGTTTGAAAAGGGTATTGAAAACTCAAAAAACATATGAAATAATATTCATGAAAGATTGGATGGACAACACTAGTCTTAAAGAAATATTTAATCTAAAAGACCATGAGATTGAGGTCCTAAAAGGAAGGATGGACAAGTGGAATCAACATATGAAACTAGCAATAAATCTCTAGCTAAGCTTTAGCCTCAGAGGCTTTTGTTGGTATCCAAACAAACCACTACTGCCCATACCCAACCTAGAGTTACCTAGTGGTATACTCTACCAGAAGCTCAATAAAGGATGGCACCTTGATTGGTCTAGTAAACAATGGGACTATGGATTCAAAAACCTATGGCTTAAATCTAATCAAGGAAAAGTTCATTGTGTAGAATGGTTAATAATCCATAAAGTGTTATGGACTTATGACAGAGCACATTAAATAGGTTTTGGGAATGGATTGTGTTCTAGATATGGATGAGATACTAAAAATATTCCCCATCTGTTTATATTTGCATGGCTAATAATAGGATATTGGATTTTTTGCAAGTAACTTTTCATAAAGTTCACCCCACTAGATTTAATTGGAAAGAAGTATTGGTAAAAATCTATGGGATACCATTAGTAATTTGGAACTAGTTCAAGGATTATATCTATGAAGCATTTGAAATGCTAGGAAGACTCAATTTGAGAATATATAAAAAGAACCTCTAAGTTCTTTCCAGTTTGAATTGTGGATGCAAATTAAGGAAGAGAAAGACTCCCTACTACATCAACATGAAAATTGACTTAAGAAGCGCAAGCTAAAATGAAAAGAAAAAAGTGATGTAGCTGATTAATAAAGCCATGATCCCTAATGGAAGAGCTCAAAGTGAAGCTGGTGGTAGTGGATCCCACACTTCCTCCATGTCCTAGATCGTTCAAAGAATGAAAGAAAATGCTTATCACTTGGGTTGAATTGTGAATAGAGCTTACCTACCAAGGGACTCATTTTGTAACTAGATAGCACAAGCATGTCCTCAGCAATGTCCTCTTAGATCTCCCCAACACTAAACAGTATGTATTGGGAGACCTTGTAAATTCTAAGCTTCAACTTTGTACCTCATACTTTTTTTTGTTATTCTTATCGATATATTTTAACATTTCTACCAACAAAGAAGAGAAAGAAAGAAGCCTCTTCCAATGAAAGGGTGTTGCTACTATGAAGCCCTTGTTGAATATGTTGAGAGAAACCAACAACTGAACTAATTTTCCATATGAATCTAGCCCATGAAAAAGGAGAATACAGTAGAAGTGCTCAAATGTGCCTAGTGTTCTTGAATCATTGCAGGTAGAAGGCAACAACGACATTAAGGACTTTCTTTTAATCTTGAATCAGACTCTTGTTCCTCTCTGATAATGCCTTGAGCTCTCCACACACCTCCTTTTGAACGTCCTTCCTATTGATCAATTTTTTTGTTAGCCCATTGACATCTAATCAAGCTCTATAGTCTCTCCATTCCTCCCAAGCCTCACAACTATACCCTAAGCATTGTCATCCTCAAGTGGTTGTGTGGACCTTGAGGCTGGCATGGGAGGAGATTAGCCAAGTGGCCTTTCTAGTGTGATACTAATCCTTTTAATGGGATTAAAGAGCCTTAAAGGTTCAATGCCTTTAATGTGAGTAAAAAGCCTTAAAGGCAAAGACATACCATGTGTAGATGGCTTCTCTAGTCCTTCATTGCATAAAATTTCTCCTTGTTTGTAAGAGTTGGGTCGCCCCAGGGCAGTGTTCATGAAAAACCAAGGTTTAATGTAAATTGAATTACAAATTTTTTTTAAAACCTTAAAAATTTAAAGAAGGTTTAAAACCTCAAATTTTTGAAAATTTTTAGTTATAAAAATGGCAAATATATGTAATTTGACTCAGAAATCCCTGCAAAATTTTGAGTTAAAGGTTTTTGTATCTGCTACAAAAAATGTTTTTCGTGAACATTGCCCCAGGGTCAATGGGGCGACCGAGTTAACTATCATACATGCTATTTTGAAGGTCGCACCTCAGTTTGGAGGGGCCGTTTTGTTGGACGACAAAATTAATAATAGCTCTGCTAAGGATCATTCAGGGTGCGATTCTATTTTTTCATAATTTCTGATTGGTTCTGCTAATTCGGTTGCTAGAAAGGTGGGTCAAGGTGCTGCACGAAATCCAATCGCTAAACATGAATAGCCTTCACCCAGCTAGTATCATCTTAGGGACCCTATTCCTTGAAGGTCCCGGCAGGGTAAGTGTGGAGTGATATACACCCCACTCACCCTGCATCTCCCCAGCACGACCAAGGGGTAGCAGAGGAAATAGTGTCCCACTCCCCCTGCTTGACCTTCGTGCGACCCAGCCCTAAGTTGGAAATATTAACCTTGAAAATTTAGGCTTGGATCGAAGTTGGACGTACATGGATCGACGGCCTTTGTATTTGTCTTGAGTGTCAAATTTTCTCGCACCAAGACACGAGTCACCAGTTACGACTTTGGTATCTACTATCACCCGGGCCCTGGCGAATGGCTTGAGGACAGTTGCAGAACCTGGATATTGTATAAAAGTCAGAACCGTAGGAAAATTGCTGGCAAGTTGTTCCATCGCCCGTGCTCTACCTACAAGACAACAAAACATCACATCACATCACATAGTAATAATCGAAATATTATTTAGCTCAGATGGACTCGTGTGTGCCACCGGACAGATGATTTCAGTCGTATGTTTAGAACACACGATAAAGTATCCATAGCCACGCATTTATGCTTGATACAGGAAACACTCCAGCTCCGATCTGATATTATTCTTGTACGAACCACATTCCACGCTCCTTCTGCTGTAAGCATCGACCACTGTTATCTACATGACGATTAGCAAGCTGCGCGAGCTGCCTGAAGATACAGCAGATGATGAGGGTAGGACAGATAGTGGCTTTCCAGTACTAGGATGTGGAGGCGACAATGTAATGAATGGGCAAGAAGATATTCCCACAAGTCTGTCGAGGCCACATGCGGTGCTGGTGCCTTACCCTCTGTGGGGGAATATCAACCCTATGGTCCAATTCGGGAAGGACCTGGCTATCCAACACGGCTTCAGGGTCACTTTCGTTACCAACCGGCACAATCATGAGCGCATCAGCAGGAACAATACGAGTAATTCTACTAAGGCCGATTCCGAATCGCCTGTCGAATTCGTCTGGGTAGACAATGGGCTTCCAGAGGACTTCGACTACTCGGACATTGTGCCACGCATCAGGGAATTCCACCAGGGTGTCTTCAATATGAGAGAGCCCTTCAAAGACCTTCTCATTAGCCTCAACAAAGGCAGGGATCAGCACAGGACGAGCGTCAGCTGCGTGGTGTTCGGTTCCTTCTGTCCGTGGGCCCACGAGGTGGCGAGAGAAGTGGGCTTGCCCAGCGTGTTGTTCTGGACGCAGTCGGCGTCGGTGCTGGACATCTACTACCATGCCCACCTTCTCGAACTGCACGGCTTCTTCCCTTACCGCAAGCCAGGCACGTTCTATTCAATATTTTACTTACGCCGCTGAATCCTTTATGGCTTGCAATAGTGTTAAGAAAATTTTGCCGATTTGCAGATAGCACTAACCCTGATGATGAAGGCGGACGACTTGTGGACTACTTACCTGGCATCCCTCCCCTGCGGCCATCAGATATCCCGAGCTTGTTCCACGTGGAGAGCATCGACGATCCGGTATACAGATACACGAAGCAGCAGATGGAAGTGCTGACAGAATGCAAGTGCGCTGTCATCAACTCCTTCCACGAATTGGAGGTCGAGGCGTGCGAGGCGCTGGACGCAGCCAACGGCGGATCTCTCTCCATCCACGTGGTAGGGCCTCTCCTCCCCACACCATTCCTGCACGAGGCCAGTCGTGATACAGTAGGAAGCGATGCACGCGTGGACACAAGCCTGCTGGAGGAGATGACGGACTGCATCAAGTGGCTGGACCACCAGAAGGAGGCCTCGGTGCTGTATATCTCCTTCGGAAGCATGTTCACGCCATCAACTGAGGAATGGCGGACCATCGCGGCTGGCGTGCAGGCGAGCAAGCAGCCTTTCCTGTGTGTGATAAGGCCGACCTCGTCCATGAAGAGCCTGTCGGATGTCCTTCCTGACGGCTTTCTAGAAGAGACGAAGGACCGAGGCATGATAATACCGTGGGCGCCGCAGCTGAAAGTACTGTCGCACAGGGCCGTGGGGGCCTTCCTGTCCCACTGCGGCTGGAACTCCACCCTGGAGAGCATCAGCCTCGGGGTGCCCATCCTGGCCTTTCCCCTCTTCTCTGACCAGCTCACCGACTGCAAGTACGTTGTCGACGTCTGGAAGATCGGGCTACAGCTCAAGAGATCACCGCTCGACAGTTACGAGGTGTCTCGCGTTGTCACCATGGCTCTCCAAGATGATGAAGGTCATCGACTGCGAAAGAATGCTCGGAGGCTTCGAGATGCAGCTAAACAGGCTACTCTACCTCAGGGCTCCTCTAGCTTGGACTTCCAACAGTTGGTTCGGACAATCGTTGATAAGGAAAATCCTCAACCAACCCACCCTTAGAACATCTCGCTCTACCTCAGGGCTCCTCTATAAGCTTGGACTTCCAACAGTTGGTTCGGACAATCGTTGATAAGGAAAATCCTCAACCGACCCACCCTTAGAACATCTCGCTCTCCCATGTTTTTAGACGCCAAATGATAGTATTAGTATCAAAATAACATCTTTGAATTATAAAAGTGAGAAAGTGCTACGATCATTTTCGCGGTAGCTTCCCAAATGTTGTTAAGGTCATAGTTTTGGTCTTGAAGATCGCTCCCTTAACTTATTCCAACTTCCAAGCGCTAGATACAACGAAGGCAAAAAGCACCTTGAAGCCATCATTCAACCTTGAATAATCTAGCTTGGATCTCCTTTCACAAATTCCTTGCTAAGCATGTATCCGAAAAGAAGTGCGTCAAAGCCTCTTTACTTCCACATATGCATTTCCCATAAAAATTTCCTCTTCTTTCCAACTTCTCTCATTGAAACAATGTCTCAACAAGCATTCTCCATATGAAGAGCCTTTCCTTCAGAGTTAACTTGGGAGACTAAATTTTCTTGATGATTTCTAAAAATAGAGACTTGGAGAGTTGCATTTTCCACACAGTTTTGAGTAGTCTTTGTTAGCTAGTACCCTGCTAAATAACCCTACATTTAGAGCAGACAATACTTTTCCCTTCAAGTTTGAGCCATAGGATCCTTGTTGAGCTCCAACGATCTTGGTTGATGTAGTAGCAATTAGCTCCAATTAAAGTTTGTTTCTCAAAAACGTTCCACTCTACACTATCCTCTTCAAAAGAGCATATGCCGCCTTCCCACTATAATCAACATTCAACCTTGTTCATCCCCTCCTTCATCATTATCGCACTTCTTTAAGAACTATAGCTAATGATGCTAAATGGCCTAATACCATGTTATCTTCTGCTTCAACTATTGTAACAAGACACTACAAGAACACATGAGCATATTAATGGCCAATTATTAATGTTACGCTTATATCAATGCATAAAAAATCATCACTATTTAGCGACACTAATAGTGATGACATATTGGGGGGGAAAACATGAAATCATCACAATAATTGAGAGAGACAGAGAGAGAGAGACAAAGAGAGGGAGCGAGGGAGGGTGATCCACCAAGATGGAGAACAACACAAAGGAAGGAGAACAAGACCATGGATTTAGTACATCTAGCAACAAGCCTTGATGTGAGTCCATTTCTCATTCACCCCTTCTTTCTCTCTATGTTTTATGTGTGGTGTGTGTGTGTGTGGGGAGAGAGAGAGAGAGAGAGAGAGAGAGAGAGAAAGAGAGAGAATGTGTGTGTGTGTGTGTGTGGAAGAGTGAGAGAATAGGAGATGGAGAAGGAGTCTAGAAAGGGACAAGGAAAGAGAGAGATGGAGGGAGATGGAAATAGGGGAAGAAAGAAGGGCAAGAGTGGAGAAGATGAAGATAGGGAAAGAATAAGAGAAAGACAAAGAGGGGGGGAGTATGAGAGATAGAGATGAAGAGGAGAGAGACAGGGAAGGAGAGATAAAACTTAAAAAAGTGAGAAAAAATGATGAGATTTTTGAAGAGAGAGAGGGGCAAGGAGATGGAGAATAGGTAAGAGAGAAAGAAAATTGTGAAATTTTTTAATATGAAAGTATGTCAATTTATAGATTTCAAGCTTGTACAAGAGAGAGAATTGTAAAAAATATATTTAATTATAAATTTATTCAAAAATTATTAAATTAAATAATATTATTTTGATTATAAAAGAGAGATTAGCTGAGAGAGAGAGAGAAGAGAGAGAAAAAGAAAGAAAGAGTTTAAAAGTATTAGTTTTATTTAAAAATAAAATTATTTAAAATAGTATTTTTATTATAAAAATAAGGACAAGAGAATAAGAGATGAAGAAGACCATTTAGAGAGTGTGTGTGCATGTGTATGTGAGAGAGAGAGAGAGAGAGAGAGAGAGAGAGAGAGAGAGAGAGAGAGAGAGAGAGAAAGAGAGAGAGAGAGAGAGAGTGTGTGTGTGTGTGTGTGTATGAGGATAGGACATGGAGAGGATAGAAAAAATAGTCTGCCCATCTTACCTATGATCAAGCATAGTTGAGGTTAAAAGTCTTGTAATAGAAAATGTGATAGATATCAAAAACCCAAGGCAAATGGGTTAGTTTCTCTACACACATGTGTTAAGGAGTACCAGGAAAAAATTAGATACTAAAGTACATTGCTAATTTTTTGTAATTGTACAAGTTTTCCGAAAATTGATATCTTTTTGAGAATTAGTAGGTCAATTTAAGATTTTCATTAATAACAAATATATCCACTTTGAAGCCCAAAACATTCAATCAAATAGAGAATTTACGTGACGAAACAATTCTCACAACAACACCTAGCAAATCTTGACTATTTCAAGCTATGGCTATTATTTTTCATGTTTCTCATGGTCAAATTCCCTCTAAGAAGGAGGTTCCAGAATGGGTCAAATACAAATCTATTGGAAAGGGCATTCTTCATGCTTAATTGGGTTTAGAGAGAGCTACTCCACTATCTTCCTTCGTTAATAAGGTCTTCTCTTGAGGAAGATAGTTTGTGCTTAAAATATCACAAGATCATGCACTTAGTTGGTATCAACACAAGGTAAAGTATAAATAATATAAATGAGGACCTAATGATCAAAACTACAATACACTTTATAGAGTGGCATTGACATTTCTAGCACCCCCTCTTGATACTTAATAAATGCTATAGTAAGAAGCAATTGATGCTACGACCATGAATACTCAAGTCTCACACATAGACTAGATGTGCCTCAAAGACAACACAAAGAAGATTCAATAATTATGAAGTGTGGGATAAGAAAACAACTTTCCACATGTGGTAGCTCAATAATGTCCAACACTTTCTGAAATCTCCAAGAAGACCATTCAATAGTTGTAGCATTTGGAAGGCCACATAATATCAAAGAAGATCTAAGCCTCATACTATTGATCATAGCAACGACTAGACTCACAAATCATCCCTAAGAACATGAAGACTATTGAATAGTTATAGCATTTGGAAGGCCACATAATGTCAAAGAAGATTCAAGCCTCAAGCTATTGATCATAGCAATGACTAGACTCATAAAACATCCCTAAGAACATGCACTTAACTTCATGAAATTAATAGTTGTAGCATTTGGAAGGCCACATAATGTCAAAGAATATTCAAGCTTCAAGCTATTGATCGTAGCACAACTAGAATCATAAATCATCCCTAAGAACAAATTTATTAGAAAGGGCATTGTTAATGGTTAGTTGGGCTTAGAGAGAGCTACTCCACTATCTTCCTTAGTTAATATACTATTCTCTTGAGGAAGATAGTGTGTGCTTAGAATATCACAAGATCATGCACTTAGTTGGTACCAACACAAGGTAAAGTATCAATAATATAAATGAGGACCCTAATGAGAAAAACCACAATACACTGTATAGAGTGGCATGGACATTTCTAGCACCCCCTCTTGATACTTAATAAATGCTACAATAACAATGGATTGATGCTAGAACCATGAATACTCAAGTCCCACACATAGACTAGATGTGACTCGAAGACAACACAAAGAAGATTCAACAATCATGAAGTGTGGGATACAAAAACAACCCATGTGTGGTAGCTCATCAATGTCCAATAGTTTCTCAAAGCTCCAAGAAGACCATTCAATAGTTGTAGCATTCCGAAGGCCACATGATGTTAAAGAAGATTCAAGCCTCAAGTTTTTGATCATAGCAATGACTAGACTCACAAATCATCCCTAAGAACATACACTTGACTTCATGAAATCAACTACAACCAATATATACTTGAGAAGCACCAATCAACCAATAACATGAAGTGGGAAATTAAGTTCACTATATAAAATTAAGTGAAACAAATATACACTTGAGAAGCACCAATCAAAAAGCATTCCTCAAGATGAATGTGAAATATTTCATGGAAAGGCACTAATTGCCCCCCTCAATTACTAGTTTCCATGTCAAATGGCATATCTTCTTGATACATATTTGATCAATTTATTTGACATTTTTGGCATTTCATCATATAGAGATATCATGTGGATTCTTTTCACAACTGCACCACATAGGGTATACATTAAATAAATTTATTTTATCATATCTCCTTCTTCAAATTCTCTCCTATATCTGATTTACACTTTCTATTCAATAGTGGCTTGCATGCAATGATTCTTGGTATGATATAATGCAACAATCCTTTATTTCAACCCTTTTGTAGCCAAAGAAAGTAGCTTGCAACAACCTTTGCTAACCTTTCAATAGGGTATCACCACATAGGTTTCTTACATGATAAAAGCTTGAGAATTTATGTGAGTATCTTGCATTTTATGTATCACACTTGATGTTAACATAGGACAATATTTCAATGTTAATGAAGGCAATCTAGCAAGATTCTCTCTCTTTCTCTCTCTCTCTCTCTCTCTATATATATATATATATATATATATATATATATAAGGGTCAAGTGATCAACACAAAAGGGTAAGGCCTTTGATTCCTTGCAAGTTGCTACAATAGAATAGGAGCTACCTACGAAACTTTGGGGGGAGCCCCTAATGGAGGAGTTTCCATAGCCATGGTTGCATGCACTCCTCAAGCATTCTAGGCTAGATAGGAATAGTGAATGGGTGCAGTGGAGCAAAACATTTCATCGGCATAGATATACTCTAGTGTGAAAAGAAACACTAGAGCTTGTTGCCTCTAGGTCCATGATGGGATATTTTTTATAATGAGTGGTGTTCCTCCAATTTAATCTCGCATGGTGGCACACCTTGGTAGGTGGCTAAAGGCAGGAAAACCATGGCATGGTGTGCTTCAGTTGGAGTAGGTTGCATGTGAGATAGAGATGGTGTTATGTTCCTTTTCTATGATCTAGGTATGCCTATGAGCTACATTTACATTGTTGGTTCTTTGGAGATGGTGTCTAGCATGGGAGTACCTATTCCAACAAGCTTTCTAGAGGCTCTTTTACGATGTTTCTTGTATGGTGATGATGAAACTTCTTTGGTGAGTGTGGTGGTGAGGGCACATTGTCATCATCTTGAGGTTACTCTAGGGGTGCTAGCGGATGGTGGACCTCTAAGGATATTTCCCATATCATTGCATCATTGTATAAATTTGTGTATTGTCCACGCATGATCTAAGAGAGGGTGTTAACATTACGCAGCTCATTGTGGTCCACACATACTCATGGTCTTGCTATTTTGACTCAATTTGTTCTCAAGCAAGCATGTTTCCTCTCTAGAAACTCTCATTTTTTTATATTGGATCATATTGGGCTATTAGGTTTTGTGCTTGTGCTCACTTAAATGCAAGTCATATTAGGGTTTCTCTAGAGAGAAGGTTACTTTCTCTCATGAGGCCTCTATTTATAGCTCTATTTATAGTCCCCTATCATGAGTTTTCCCCATCCTTTTATAGGCGTGGTTGTTCTTTTAAATGCCCCTTTTCTTAAATGCCCTTTTTACATATGTGGGTTGTTCTTTTGAATGCCCCATTTCATGGTATTGGCTTAAGATGGTTCAACTGGAACTTGATATGGAAGCCATATTTGTAGGTGATTCTAATATGGTAACTTTGCTTGATGTTTTGATCTAACATATGAGATGTTGACACAAGTAGTATTCTTTGGAAACTGATCCGAGAAAATCACAAAAAAATATTTGTCTAACACTTTGTTGATTTTTTGTACATTTGGAGCTTTGAAATAAAGAAGAGGGTGGGAACAACCTCTTGGGAAATCCAAGAAATCATTGGATGAAAATATTTCATGGACCGGTTTACCAAGGGGGGGTGAAGAGTAAAGATCAATGGAAGAAGGTGAAGGGAAAATGTATAATGTGAAAAGAAAAGATATGAAATGGATTTGGAGCCATCCAAAGGGCATGTGAGGCTCATAATGTCATGACTTTGGAGCCTTATGACATTTCAACCAAATGGGACCCTTCTTGGAAGCATTAGTGGAAGAAAAATCAGGCACATGATTTTATAAGATTTTTTTAAAATACTTCCACTCCGATCCAAAAAAACTTTTCAACATGAAAGTTGTAGTGCGTGAGCTGAAGTTTTGGCCAGTATTTTTTTATAATTTTTTAGAGCTACGAGTCGGGAGATATGGCCAAAATGGTGGATGCCAACTTTTTCCAACTGTAGTGGAGACCACCTCCCAATTTTATACACATCCATACTTTCTTCCCCACACTTAACACTTCCATAAAACATCATTCATTAGACTCCCAACCCTTTCCCCTCTCTTCTCCTCTCTCTCAAGCTAATAAACCATTAGAATTCATCTCCTAAATCACCCTCAAATCATCCTTAATTGTAGTAGTAATGTATGAACTCTTATTACTCTCTCTCTATTATTGCTAGATATGATCTTATTTTATGAAGATTCTCTATATTTTTTTATAGGAGAGATCTTGGACTCAAGCTATTGGGGGGGAGAATGGAGACAACTCACCTATGATGGAGCTTGATTAAGTAAAAATTGGTCAACAAAACATCTAGATGGAGCTTCCACATTGGTGGAACTGCCTTAATACAGCTTTGGTGGTGTTAATTCCTATTATATCTTAACGTCCTTCTTAAACACCCTCAAGGCCTATATAAAGAGGCCTTCTCCTTTGTAATTTGCAAGAAGAGAGAGAGCCAAGAGGCCTTCTTCAGCCCTATTGAGCCTTCCCCGTTCTCCCTCATGAGTTTATGCAATTCCTTCCCTTACTATAGCTTATGTATGCTCTATAATGTAATAAGACCATGATATTGGTGTCCATATTGTGTATATTGGTTATGTTCCGAGGGTTCTCCATCTCTTAAGTTTATTGATTCATCTATTTTTTTCGTAGTTCTCTCTCTCTCACTTTCTCTCTCTCTCCCTCTCTTAGTTTTCCTCTCTTCTCCCTCACAATCTCCTCTCCCTCTTGCATAGCGTCCTAGTCCGCTCTTCCATGACTAGGTGGTGCCCTTATCTCATTCACTTTGTGGCAGAAGGGAGTTTGGCATAGTATAGAGGCTGCCATACCAAATTTCCTTTGTTAGAAATTGGTGCCCCCGCTAAGGACATTCTCATCCATGCGGGACGATACAACACATGGTGGTGCATCCTCTACAACAAGTACTCCAAGTGGCTCTTCTCCTACACCTTCACAAACTCTTTTTGAATCTGGTCGAAGTCCACAACTCCCACAATGGTCTCCCAAGGAAGCCCAAGAAAGGAAGTATGCCTATCGGATGACGGCACGTATGCGGGTAAAAGGTGTTCACCCTAGAAATTCCATTCTCTCACAATGGAAAAAATCATGTTGCCATCAATTGCTAGGTTCTCATAATTGTGGTGAGTGTTTTGCAAACAAAGTAAAGGCTCTTCCGGGAGGTCCTCGTCTCCAAATCATCAAATCCCTCTCTCTCTGTGGCCTAATCCATATCAAAGGAGGACAACTATGCATGAACGGTGTGGAGTTTTGTAGAAGTGCAAAGTATGAAGACTACCTTCAACTGTTGTTAGCTCGAAGGTTGGGTGTGGTTGAAAAGGTGGCCATCACACCTTATGAAATATATGTCGCCAAGGATGAAGACACTAAGGCAAGGACAATCATTGGTGAGCAAATTCTCCGTATAGCAAAGTTGGTGGGTTCCAGAAAGAAACACTCTAGGAAAAATCCTTCATAATTCAAGAAAGTGCATTCCCTCTACTCCCTTAAGTAGTTTCCACTCATGAATAATAATAATGGCCCGAATTTTTACACCTTCCACTCTGTACAAAACATCCAAGTTAATGTATGCATTAGTAGGAAGATTTTCTTCCAACAACGTCTTGTCATGTACTTTGGGGCTGAAAGATTAAGGGAGATTCTTGTATCACCAGAACCTATAATCTTCCCAATGCTAGACTACAATGCATAATATGACCTAAATACTCAATTTCTGTTTTAAAGAATTCACTCTTTTCAAGATTTGTATACAATTAATTATCTTTTAATAACTGAAATACCAATGACAAATGCTCATAATGTTCTTTCTCATTTTGACTAAACACCAAAATATCATCAAAGAAGACAATTACACAATACTGATATTTCAGAAATATACGATTCATCATTCTACTAAACGTAGCAGGTGCATTAGTTAATCCAAATGGCATCACTAAAAATTCGTAATGACCAAACTGTGTTCGAAATGCAGTCTTGAATATGTCTGACGTATCTAGTCTCACCTGATGATAACCAGACTTAAGGTCTATTTTACTAAATATAGCAGATCCTTGTAGTTTGTCCATAAGGTCATCAACTCTAGGAATAGGATACCTATTCTTTACAGTGATCTTATTTAAAGCTCGATAGTCAATGCACATACGATAGGTATTATTTTTTTTCTTGACTAACAGAATAGGTGCACCAAATGGAGAACTACTAGGTCTAATCAATCCTCTATTTAGTAATTTCTCAACTTGACTCTGAATTTCTTTTTGCTCTATCTGGTTATGCCTATATGGTGCTTTGCAAGGTGGTTGTGTGCCAGGAATCAAATCTATTTTATGGTCTTCTAGACGTGAAGGAGGTAAACCAGGTGGTAGCTCTTCGGCAAAATAGTCTTTAAAATATGCAAGAAATTCTTTATGCCTAGGGTGCATATGATTATCGTTTACTTGTAATTCATTCACCCAAATGAGATAAGATTTACTACTCTTGCGTAATGCACGTTTAGCTTGAGTATGCGAAAGCAGTGGAAAAACATTAGATGCATGCATACCATATAATGTAATAGGTTTTCCTTGGAAATTAATATTCATTGAGTGTGTGGAATAGTCTATATCTGGATTATGCTGATGACGCCAAGGCATACCTAAAATAATGTCACTCGACTGTAATGGAACAACTAGAAAATTTCTTCTTTCAGTGTATTGACCAATTTGAATCTCTAAGTCATGCACTTCCTGTGTTCCATTATACCTAGTGCCTAAGAATGATGCTTTGATGCGATAATGCATAGGTACAGTCTGTAACTTCAATTCTTTTACTAATTTTGCTGAAATAAAATCATGAGTGCTACCATCATCATGCAAAATAATCTTTTCCTTTCCATGCACCAAACATTTCATAGTCAATAAAGAATGTGGAGTTGGCATACCTGGCAAAGTATTCGAAGGAGTAGTAGTGTCATCCTCATCTTCTGTGAAATCAGGCATATCTTCATGTTCGTCTTCGTCCATTGCTCCAAGGTAGTTGATATGGGCAGGTGGCTTCTTTGAATGACAATTTGCTGCTAGATGTCCAGGCTGGTGGCATTTATAGCATACTATTGGCTTGGCTTTGGTTACATTGTTTGCAATGGCAGGAAGTCTAGATACATTAGGATTTGGCTGTGGAATAGGCTTAGGGTTTTGATTAACATTGGATGGTAATGCAGGTGGTTTTGCCCAATTTTTACAGAAAGATGATGAAGAGAAACGACCTGGATTAAATATTCTAAAGTTGGAATTGAATTGCTTAGATCCATAGTTACCATTGGCTTGGAATTGCTGTGGACGTCTGTCTCTACCTCACAACTTATCTTCAGTGTCGTGAGCTAGTGAAATGGCATCTTCAAGAGTAACAGGCTTGAACATGTTAACTTCAGCGTAGTAATGCCCAAGGAGTCCAGACATATACTTGCGCTTGTGTGTCGCTTCAGGTACGTCTTCAAGCATACGTAGCTGGAGTAGTGCATTCCAAAAATGCTCTGTATACTGAGGAATAGGCTCACGATCCCGTTGCTGAAGAAGATCCCATTGCTTAATAGCTTTCTCATGAAATTGTGAAGGAAGGCAATTCTGCATGAACTTTTTCTTGAAATTCTCCCAGGTAGCGGGACAATCTATACTCTTGCGTACAACAGTCCACCAAAGAGATGCTCTGTCCACTAAATGATTAGTGAACACTTGATTTTATCTTTTTCTGCATAAGTTTCCTCATGGAAATAGTCGTCAAACTGACTGATGAATGCTAGAACAGTTTTTCCTTCTCGTATACCATTGAAAGTACGGAATTTGAAACTTCTTTTACTTATCTTTGATTCCTTGCGGATGGTTTGAGCTTTGAGAGTTGAGTGGATGGTACGTCGGATAAGATCTTTAGCTTGAGGTGCTTCTTTGTCGGTAGACGCTCTTTGTAAATTTGCCAGTTGAACTTGCAATGCTTGCCTAGCCCTTGTTCTTCTTCCAATTGCATCATGATTAAGTCCAGTTTTTGCTCCATCGTAGGTTCAGGTAGGTCGCCTTCAGCCATAAGATCATCCATATGTGGTTCCGTCATCCTGTAAAACTCAAAAGACCTTTCTCACTCAAAATCAAGTTAGCGGAATGAGCGTAGCTCAAGTTCGGGAATACAAGGCTTACGTATTTTTGGGTATAGCTTTCACAATCTTAGAAAAATCTGTGTTTTATCCTTCTTCGTATGCTGAAAATGCTTCAGCAAACCTGTGTACGGGTAGAGTACCTTCCAATGAACAACTTTGCAGTTCGGAGTTTCTGCGCAGGATCAGCCCTTCTAGGAGTTTTGAGCACAAGTCAGTTCTGACTCCAGTTGACTTGTCTGACTTGCGGAGTTGCAGACTTGCAGAACTTAGTCGATTTACAGAACTTGTAGAACTTGACCTGCTTTAGGTGACTTGCAGGATTTCAGCTTGAGAGACTTGCTGAATCTGTTTATGTGACCTGACTTACTGAAGCTTAGGTAACTTTGTTGCTTTGGTAAGTAAGCTCAAAGAGCTTACTGTGCAAAACGTAAATTCGTGGGGGGGGCGTTTTTCTGACGCCGCCGAAATTCACGCTGACATACCGAGTTACCAGACGTCGATTTTTTTTGTGGCTTATGGCTTAATTATTAAGCTTAATACTCATAAAAGCTTTTAAGCTTTTGAAAATATGGAGCTTATCTCTGTGTAACCACGACTTGATGAAGGAGATGTAGGAGTGGTCCTCCCCCTCTGTAGACCGGTCCTTCGCGATCCGGTAATGGAAACAGGGGTTCTTGATCGCCAGAAGTCTGCCTGTATCGACGGTTCGCGACGAGATTGACCGTAGAGCCTGATCGTTCCAAAAGCTCCGCCTTCGTACGAGATGGGTAGCGATTGGAAGCTCTTGATCTCAGCTAAGCTCTGATACCACTGGTGCGTAGATCGGATGCTGTACGCTCGCGTAGTGAATGCCGGAAGGTCCCCAAGAACAATAGAACTCTACTTTTTGCACAAATTACAAGGTAAAAAGCATGAACGACAAAAGCAAGAGACCAATTGGGTGCAATCTCCCCCCATGCCTTGTATGAGCGCTCCACAAAGCATGTATTTTATGTATATTTCATCTTCAAGCTCAAATAATAGCCCAATTTACAAAATAGCAAGCTTTTAGCTTTTGAGTTTGCTTTAACACAAAAATAGGAATAAAGCTAATGGACGGTGCCCAAAGAGTCTGGCACGCCCAATACAATGTCCAAATAAAAATAACATAACCGTGTACCCATGCGCATACAAAATAATAATAAATAATCGATGCCTCAATAAATAGGCATGACAAAATATAGGCGTGACGCCTATCAAAATATAATCCATAAATCAAATACTCGCTATCCTCCAATGCTTTCCTCCGCCACTGCTGCTATCTCTACACATCAACTGAAGCATTCACAATCGTTAGTAAAATAATACAATTAAACCGACAAAAGTGAATACCTAGCAGTCTTCAGCTACATAAATAAATCAACTGGTTAGAAATAAATCCTAACCTTAATTTATTACGAGTGCGCACTCTAAACTCATAAACGTTTATTAATTTAATATGCATTTTGCGGAATCACCCGCTATGGAATCACCCATGTACACACTAAATTAATGAAACACCCGAAAAGGACAGGCGTCCCCATCAACTTCTCGCACAAAGAATCCACTTTGTGTATGAGCCCCGGTCATCAAAGTTTACGGAATCCACCGTAAAACCTCACGGAATCCACCGTGGCACGGAATCCACCATGAAATATGCCTCCTGGCATCATTGACAAATCAAACATTCAGAAACAAAGTTAGATACATCAGTGTCCATATGCGGCCAATAAAAATCTTCAGTTAATATACGTAAAGTAGATATGATACCTCTATGACCTTGATATGGAGGACAATGAATCTCATTCAAAACAAAAGATAGGAATGGAACTGTAACACATAATCTCTTTTCATAAAACATAAATCCATCATTATATGATAATGAATCAATAGGAATCAAGTTATTTTGAACTAATTTATTCCAATCAGCATGAAAAGTAATATCCTGATGATAAGTATCTTTCATAGCAATCAAAGAATCAAAAGATATAACATAAATATTATGAATGGCAGGTCTTTTACTTAATGCATCAGCCACTACATTTTCTTTACCGGGTTGATATTGAATGATAGGATGAAAACTCTGGATAAAAGATGCCCATTTGATATGTCGGTCAGATATTTGGGGTTGACTAAGTAAATGTCTAATACTTTGCTGATCGGTCTTAATCATAAATTCTGAACCCATTAAGTAGTGTTTCCACTGTCTTAATGCTTGTACAACAGCTAATAGTTCTTTGTCATATGTGGAATATTTCAATTCAGAGGGTTTCAGCTTACAACTAGAATAGGCTATAGGATGATTATCCTGCATAAGTACAGCTCCTATTCCTGATCCACTAGCATCGGTCACTACTAAAAAGAATGGTCTATTAAAATCAGGCAACTGTAGGACAGGGGCATGGGTTAATGCATGTTTCAATAAGTCAAAGGATTTCTGTTGATTATCGGACCAATGATAGACAATACCTTTCTTCAGAAGTTTGGTTAATGGTAAAGCAAGTAATGAAAAATTACGTACAAACATCCTATAGAAACTAGCAAGACCAAGGAAAGATCGTAACTCATGCACATTTTTAGGTACATGCCAATTCAATATTGCATCTATTTTCTTAGGGTCAACTTTAATTCCATTAGATGATACAATATGACCTAAATACTCAATTTCTGTTTTAAAAAATTCACTCTTTTCAGGATTTGCATATAGTTGATTATCTTTTAATAACTGGAAAACCAATGACAAATGCTCATAATGTTCCTTCTCATTTTGACTAAACATCAAAATATCATCAAAGAAGACAATTACACAATACTGATATTTAAAAAATATACAGTTCATCATTCTACTAAATGTAGCAGGTGCATTAGTCAATCCAAATGGCATCACTAAAAATTCATAATGACCAAATTGTATCCTAAATGCAGTCTTGAATATGTTTGACTTATCTAGTCTCACCTGATGATAACCAGACTTAAGGTCTATTTTACTAAATATAGCAGATCCTTGTAGTTTATCCATAAGGTCATCAACTCTAGGAATTGGATACCTATTCTTTACAGTGATCTTATTTAAAGCTCGATAGTCAATGCACATACGATAGGTATTATTCTTTTTCTTGACTAACAGAACAGGTGCACCGAATGGAGAACTACTAGGTCTAATCAATCCTCTATTTAGTAATTCCTCAACTTGACTCTGAATTTATTTTTGCTCTATCTGGTTATGCCTATATGGTGCTTTACAAGGTGGTTGGGTACCAGGAATCAAATCTATTTTATGGTCTTCTGGACGTGAAGGAGGTAAACCAGGTGGTAGGTCTTCGGCAAAACAATCCTTAAAGTGTGCAAGAAATTCTTTATGCCTAGGATGCATATGATTTTCTTTTACTTGCAATTCATTCACCAAAATGAGATAAGATTTACTACTCTTGCATAATGCACGTTTAGCTTGAGTATGCGAAAGCAGTGGAACATCATTAGATGCATGCACACGATACAATGTAATAGGTTTTCCTTGAAATTTAATATTAATTGAATGTGTGGAATAATCTATATCTGGGTTATGCTGATGACGCCAAGGCATACCTAAAATAATGTCACTCGACTGTAATGGAACAACTAGAAAATTTCTTCTTTCAGTGTATTGACCAATTTGAATCTCTAAGTCATGCACTTCCTGTGTACCATTATACCTAGTGCCTAAGAATGCTGCTTTAATGCGATAATGCGTAGGTACAGTCTGTAACTTCAATTCTTTTACTAGCTTTGCTGAAATAAAATCATGAGTACTACCGTCATCATGCAAAATAATCTTTTCCTTTCCATGCACTAAACATTTCATAGTCAATAAAGAATGTGGAGTTGGCATACCTGGTAAAGTATCCGAAGGAGTAGTAGTGTCGTCCTCATCTTCTGTGAAATCAGGCATATCTTCATGTTCTTCATCTTCCATTGCTCCAAGGTAGTTGATATAGGCAGGTGGCTTCTTCGAATGGCAATTTGCTGCTAAATGTCCAGGCTGGTGGCATTTATAGCATACTATTGGCTTGGCTTTGGTTACATTGTTTGCAATGGCAGGAAGTCTAGGGATATTGGGATTTGGCTATGGAATAAGCTTGGGGTTTTGATTAACATTGGATGGTAAAGCAGGTGGTTTTGCCCAATTCTTACGGAAAGATGATGAAGAGAAACGACCTTGATTAAATCTTCTAAAGTTTGAGTTGAATTGCTTAGATCCATAGTTACCATTGGCTTGGAATTACTGTGAACGTTTATCTCTACCTCGTAGCTTGTCTTCAGTGTCGTGAGCTAGTGAAATTGCATCTTCAAGAGTAGCAGGCTTAAACATGTTAACTTCAGCGTAGTAATGCCAAAGGAGTCCAGACATATACTTGCGCTTGTGAGTCACTTCAGGTACGTCTTCAAGCATGCATAACTGGAGTAATGCATTCCAAAAATGCTTTGTGTACTGAGGAATAGGCTCACGATCCCGTTGCTGAAGAAGATCCCATTGCTTTATAGCTTTCTCATGAAATTGTGGAGGAAGGAAATTTTGCATAAACTTCTTCTTGAAATTCTCCCAGGTAGCGGGACAATCTAACTCTTGCGTACTACAGTCCACCAAAGAGATGCTCTATCCACTAAATGATTAGTGACACACTTGATTTTATCTTTTTCTGCATAGGTTTCCTCATGAAAGTAGTCATCAAACTGACTAATGAATGCAAGAACAGTTTTTCCCTCTCGAGTGCCATTGAAAGTACGGAATTTGAAATTTCTTTTACTTATCTTTGATTCCTTGCGGATGGTTTGAGCTTCGAGAGTCGCGTGGATGGTACGTCGGATAAGATCTTTAGATTGAGGTTCTTCTTTGTCGGTAGACGATCTTTGTAAATTTGCCAATTGAACTTGCAATGCTTGCCTAGCCCGTCGTTCTTCATCCAATTGTATCATAATTAAGTCCAGCTTTTGCTCCATAGTAGGTTCAGCTAGGTCGCCTTCAGCCATTAAATCATCCATATGTGGTTTCGTCATCCTGCAAAACTCAAAAAACCTTTCTCACTCAAAATCAAGTTAGCGGGATGAGCGTAGCTCAAGTTCAGGAATACAAGGCTTATGTATTTTTGGGTGTGGCTTTCACAATCTTCAAAAAATCTGTGTTTTATCCTTCTTCGTATGCTGAAAATGCTTCAGCAAACTTGCGTATGCATAGAGTACCTTCCAATGAACAACTTTGCAATTCGGAGTTTCTGCGCAGGAACAACCCTTCTATGAGTTTTGAACAGAAGTCAGTTTTGACTCCAGTTGACTTGTCTGACTTACAGAGTACCAGACTAATGTGACTTGCAGAGTTTGTAGACTTGCAGAACTTGGTTGCTTTATGGAACTTGCAGAACTTTGACTTGATAGACTTGCTGAATCTGATTGATTGTGTGTGACCTGTGTGGCTTATGACTTAGCTTAGTAATGTAACTTATGGCTTACTAAGCCCAATCTGATTTTGAGGTATCGCCGCATGCTATCGTCGCGTTTGAAGACGACGAGTTCATACTGACGCTGCCCCAATTGAAATTTTGGTTATTAAGCTTCTTAAAGCTTAATACTAAGATTTATAATTTTTGAGTTTTAAGCTTTTTAAGCTTATAGTCATGAAACTTATCTCTGGTTCTTGACGACTTGTATGTGAGGATGTAGGAGTGGTCCTCCGCCTCTGTAGACGGGTCCCTCATAGTTTGATGATGGAAACAGGGGTTCTTGATCGCCAGGAATCTGCCTGTATCGACCGTTCGCAACGAGATTGACCGTAGAGCCCGATTGTTTTCCAGGAGCTCCGCCTTCGCACAAGATGGGTAGCGATTGGAAACTCTTGATCTCAGCTTTTCTCTGATACCACTGGTGCGCAGATCGGATGCTGTACACTCACGTAGTGAATGCCGAAAGGTCCCCAAGGACAATAGAACTCTACTTTTTGCACAAATTACAAGGTAAAAAGCATGAACAACAAGAGCAAGAGACCAATTGGGTGCAATCTCCCCCCATGCCTTGTGTGAGCACTCCACAAAGCATGTATTTTATGTATTATTCATCTTCAAGCTCAAATAATAGCCCAAATTACAAAATAGCAAGCTTTTAGCTGTTGAGTTTGCTTTAACACAAAATAGGAATAAAGCTAATGGGCGATGCCCAAAAAGTCTGGCATGCCCAATACAATGTCCAAGTAGAAATAACATAATCGTGCGCCCATGCGCATACAAAATAAATATCCAACGTCTCAGTAAATAGGCGTGACAAAATATAGGCGTCATGCCTAAGGTATGCGCCCATCAAAATATAATCAATAAATCGAATACTCGCTATCCTCCAATGCTTTACTCCGCCACTGCTCCTATCTCTACACATCAACTGAAGCATTCACAATCGTTAGTAAAATAATACAATTAAACCAACAAAAGTGAATACCTAGCAGTCTTCAACTACATAAATAAATCAACTAGTTAGAAATAAATCCTAACCTTAATATATTACGAGTGCGCACTCTAAACTCATAAACGTTTATTAATTTAATATGCATTTTGCGGAATCACCCGCTATGGAATCACCCATGTACACACTAAATTAATGAAACGCCCGAAAATGACAGGCGTCCCCATCAACTTCTCGCACAAAGAATCCACTTTGTGTATGAGCCCCGGTCATCAAAGTTTACGGAATCCACCGTAAAACCTCACGGAATCCACCGTGAAATATGCCTCCTGGCATCAAGCTCTTAAGGGCCAAAAATTACTTGGCCACAACTACTTCATGTCTCTCCAAAGCTACGGTGACAATGGTAAAAAATGGTAAGCACAAGGGCAAGGCAAGGTAAAATGGTTAGTGCAATCAAGGCATATGGACTCAAAGATATAGTGCCTATAGTGGAGGCTCAAATTAAAGGTCAACGGATTTGAAAAACATACATCGATAGTGGAGCAGAGGTTTGTGTCATGATAGAAAAACTTATGCATCAATTAGGTTTAGAAGTAATGGAATCCTCAACGTTCAAGGCAAAGATGGCCAACAATGATGCGGTCACATGTGTGGATGTAGTGAAAACTTTGAGAGTTTCTGCTTTTGGAATCACTGCAGCAGTGGATGTTTATGTGATGGCAGTAAACGGGGAAGGATATCCCCTCATCCTAGGGAGACCTTGGCTTATGAGCATCGGAGCTAGGCAAGATTGGGCAACAGGAGATCTGGAGTTGAGGCCACGTAAGGTGGGTGGCCACGATCAAAAGGTGGTTTACAACTTGAAGAGTGGGAGTCAAGAGAACCTTGAACTAGAAACGTCTGCCGATGAGTGGAGCTCAAGTGGATGTTCCTCATTGGTAGAAGAGGAAGAGAGTTCAAGTGGAGAGAGTGATAGCACTCTCAAAGTTATGGGCATCACCTTAAAGGAACCTACCTCATCAGAAGACAACCCAAGAATCCAAGGAGAAGATGTGTGGGATGCTAGCCTAGAGAAGATGATATCCAAGGATATAAAGGATGAAGAAAGGGAGGGTTATGTGAATGTTCTCAAGAAGCATGCATCATTGTTTATTTCTGATTATACTCACATTATAGGTGTCACTGCAGTGAAGCATCACATCCAACTCAAAGAAGGAAGCAAACCTGTAGTACAAAGATTGAGAAGACTGGGAGTTGTGCAACATGATGCACTGTTGATGGAGGTGAAGAGACTCTTGAATGAAGGATTCATATACCCAGTGGAAGATTCAGAATGGGTCTCCCTAGTAGTAGTGAGGCCAAAAATGGCAAGTGGCGAGTATGCATAGATTACAAGCCACTAAATGCTGCAACAAAGAGGGACCACTTCCCTCTCCCATTTCAGGATGAAATCTTGAATGAAGTAGCGGGACATGAGCGGTATACGCTGTGTGATGGCTAATCTGGCTACTTCCAGATTCGCATTGCAGAGGAGGATCAAAAGAAGACTACTTTCATCACACCATGGGGATGTTTTGCCTTTCGAGTCATGCCCTTTGGTCTCACAAATGCCCCAACAACCTTTCAACGATTCATGAATTTGGTTTTCCAACCTTACTTTGGTAAGCCCATAAGGGTTTTCATAGATGACTTTTGTATTTACAACTCAAGGAACATACATCTATGCAAGGTTGATGAAGGATTTACTCGCTTAGCTAGGTTGGGTGGACAACTAAATAAGGATAAATGTCACATTGGGGAAAGCAAGGTTACACTACTAGGCCATGTAGTGTCAATTGAAGGAATTGAGGTAGATACAAATAAGGTAGAAACATTGCTAGCTCTACCTTCCCCAACCTCCATCAAAAAATTGGTCTCCTTCTTACAAAAGCTAAGATATTTGGGTAGATTTATACACTTACTCTCTCAGGCCATATATCCCCTGCAGCAACTAACACGCCAAGAAACACTTGTATGGAGTGAACAAAGTGAAGGACATTTTAAGGAGATAAAGAAAATGTTGGGGTCACTTCCTATAATCCTCCAGCCTTGTTGGGAAGAAACATTCTTTGTAAACCCTAGTGTGGGAGAAGAGGCCATTGGTGCTACTCTCCTACAAAAAGATCCAAAAACATCCTTCATGAGGCCTGTGTATTTCGCTAGCCGCCTCATGAAAGCCTCAGAGAAGGCTTACACCTCCATGGAACAACTAGTGTTGGCCCTCATGTTTGCAATAACCAAATTTCGGCCATATTTACTTCCAAAGAGATTTGTGATCATCACTGTGGAGGACATGTTTTCCTATGCACTACAACATATGGAAATCTCTGACAAAATAGCAAAGTGGGTGCTCCGACTTCAAGAGTTTGACTATACAGTGTAGGTTGAAAAAACAACTCGGGCATGCTTGGCTGATATTTTGACAAATAGGTGCTATGAGAAAAATCTCATGGTGAAAAGAAAGAACCTTCCACCACCCCCATCCATAAAAACTCTTGTAGATGCTTAAAGCCTCTACTTTGATGGTGCATACAAGAGAACTAAGGATAAGGCAGCCGCAAGCATCGTTGTTTTCTCTCCTTTAGGAGAGAAAATCTATTGTGAAGGAACCATCTTGGAAGGTGTCCACTCTAACAATGAGGCAAAATATCAAGCTTTAATTCATGGTCTTTGTTGGTGTCTTAGTAATTCAATCGAGAGATTGAATGATTTTGGAGACTCCATGCTATTGGTAAGGTAGATGCAAGGTACATGGGCATGCAAAAATGCAAACCTCTCTAGTAAAATGAGAGAGGCCAAATCTCTTATGAGAAGATTTAGGGAGGCACAAGTACATCATGTGCCAAGAGACCAGAACAAAGATGCCGACCATCTAGCATCATCAAAGCTGAATGAGTCAATGATGGGAGCAGTGGCTATCAAACCCCCACTTCGATAAGGCAAGGAAGACTTAGAAGATATTCTATATCTCTTAGAATAAGGAGAAGCTCCCAAACACCTGACTAAGGGAGAAAGACAGTGGCTAGCTCGGAAGGCTACAAGATATCGCATGGTAAATGATAGTTTGTATTGTCTTGGTAAGGATGGTGTGCTTAGGAAAGTGCCTTCAAAATGGAAAATTGAAGAAATCTTAAAAATCTTGCCATGATGATGTGTGTGGAGGCCACTTTGCACACGACATCACAAGTAGAAAGGTTCTACAAGCCGGCTTTACTTGGCCTAGTCTACACCGAGATGTCAAATATTGGTGTCAAACATGTGAAGAATGTCAGAAATCAGGACCACGACGGCTCATAGCAGAAGCCCAAACCCCAATCAAGGTCTATGGACACTTTGAGAAGTGGGGAATTGATGCCATAGGGCCTCTACCATACACTCCATAAGGAAAAGAGTATATTATCATGGGGGTAGATTACATGACTAGATGGGCCGAGGCTATGCCAACTAGAAGAATCACTGCTAAGGAAGTGAGTAAATTCATCTTTGACCACATTTGTTGTAGGTTTGGTACCCCTCTTGAAATACTATCAGATAGAGGACCAGGGTTTAGAGCTAATGTGGTGGGTGAACTCATGAAAAAGCTAAATATTAATCGACGACACTCTACCCCTTACTACCCTCAATGCAATGGATTGGTGGAAAAGAAAATGGAATGATTTGTAAAATCATCAGCAAACAGGTACATTCAAGGCCCCGGGATTGGAACAAGCACCTTAGTGGAGCTCTATGGGCTTACAAAACCTCCTTCAAAACCATGTTAGGGTTCACACCTTTTCATCTAGTTTATGGACAAGAGGCTCTTTTGCCTATTGAGGTGAAATTAGCTAGCCTTCGAGTATTAGGTGGCACAGTAGGCTCTCAAAAGGAGAAGTTACATCAAAGATTACTGGACCTAGAGAGGCTACAATTGGATCGTGAAGAAGCCATCAACCACTACTCCCAGGAAGCTGAGAAGTGTAGAGAAAATTTCAACAAGAAGCTGACAAATAAAAACATCAAGGAGGGATCTTTAATGCTTCGATATGACAATTGCTTTGATAAAAGAAAGGATGGCAAGTTTCTCTACCGATGGGAGGAACCGTTTTGGGTCACAAAAAAATTCAACAATGGCTCCTACAAACTTCAAAACATTGAGGGAAAAGTTCACAAGACCAGGGTAAATGGATGGCGCTTAAAACCCTATCACATCAGGGTGGGGTTAGCTCAAGATACCAAAGAGTGTCTAGAGGCATAAATACCTCTAGCCAGGTTGGGGGGGGCTATATGATCCGAGAAAATCACCAAAAAATAGTTGTCTATCACTTTGTTGATTTTTTGTACATTTGGAGCTTTGAAATAAAGAAGAGGGTGGGAACAACCTCTTGGGAAATCCAAGAAATCATTGGATGAAAATATTTCATGGACCGGTTTACCATGGGGGGGTGAAGAGTAAAGATCAATGGAGGAAGGTGAAGGGAAAATGTATAACGTGAAAAGAAAAGATATGAAATGGATTTGGAGCCATCCAAAGGGCATGTGAGGCTCATAATATCATGACTTTGGAGCCTTATGACAATTCAACCAAATGGGACCCTTCTTGGAAGCATTAGTGGAAAAAAAATCAGGCACATGATTTTTTAAGATTTTTTGAAAATAATTTCACTCCGATCCAAAAAAACTTTTCAACATGAAAGTTGTAGCGTGTGAGCTGAAGTTTTGGCTGGTATTTTTTTATAATTTTTTAGAGCTACAAGTCGGGAGATATGGCCAAAATGGTGGATGCCAACTTTTTTCAACTGCAGTGGAGACCACCTCTCAATTTTATACACATCCATACTTTCTTCCCCACACTTAACACTTCCATAAAACATCATTCATTAGACTCCCAACCCTTTCCCCTCTCTTCTCCTCTCTCTCAAGCTAATAAACCATTAGAATTCCTCTCCTAAATCACTCTCAAATCATCCTTAATTGTAGTAGTAATGTATGAACTCTCATTACTCTCTCTCTATTATTGCTAGATATGATCTTATTTTATGAATATTCTCTATATTTTTTTATAGGAGAGATCTCGGACTCAAGCTATGGGGGGGAGAATGGAGACAACTCACCTATGATGGGGCTTGATTAAGTAAAAATTGGTCAAAAAAAATCTAGATGGAGCTTCCACATTGGTGGAACCACCGTAATGTAGCTTTGGTGGTGTTAATTCCTATTATATCTTAACCTCCTCCCTAAACACCCTCAAGGCCTATATAAAGAGGCCTTCTCCTTTGTAATTTGCAAGAAGAGAGAGAGCCAAGAGGCCTTCTTCAGCCCTATTGAGCCTTCCCCATTCTCCCTCATGAGTTTATGCAATTCCTTCCCTTACTATAGCTTATGTATGCTCTATAATGTAATAAGCCCATGATATTGGTGTCCATATTGTGTATATTGGTTATGTTTCGATGGTTCTCCATCTCTTAAGTTTATTGATTCATCTATTTTTTTCGTAGTTCTCTCTCTCTCACTTTCTCTCTCTCTCCCTCTCTTAGTTTCCCTCTCTTCTCCCTCACAATCTCCTCTCCCTCTTGCATAGCGTCCTAGTCCGCTCTTCCATGACTAGGTGGTGCCCTTACCTCATTCACTTTGTGGTAGAAGGGAGTTTGGCATAGTATAGAGGCTGCCATACCGAATTTCCTTCGTCAGAAACTAACATGGAAAAATCTACACTCTAATCAGTCATGAAGGGAAAACTAGGTCTGATCACCTCTATTTCAATGATAGGGTGTTTTGGTGTTTGCAATTGTTCTATATCAAGATTGAAGGTGCAATCAACCCTTGTAAGAAATATGAAGGAGTACAATGAGAGCATTGGAAGCTAGTTCTTGTCCTACATCAATAATTCCTTACAAAAGCAAAAGGAGAATAGAAATTTACCTAGTAGAGTTCAATATCTTATAGATAGGTTGCAACACAATAAGGAAGAAATAATAGCTAAGATGTTACATGGCTTTCTTAAGCCAATGACTTCCTTAACAGGCCACTGTTTGAGGGGGAGATAAAGGTGGTGGTATTCCTCATGAAGATAAAATAAGATACTTGGTGCATAAATCCTTGAAACTAACGTCCTAGCTGCATGAAGAGAGCTATCCCATGTTGTTCTTTTTTTGTATTTCTAAACAAAATCCAAAAATAGCCTAAATAATCTCAAACCCCACTATTCGTGTTTATGATAATGAGAATGAGAATATAGGTAAGTAGGCTATACATTGCTTCTCTTAGAGTGTGTGTGCTCATATGTTTGTTGTGCATTAGAGGCTGCTTGATGAATAAATTGTCAGAGAAAGTGAGATTAGACAAGTCACTAATCTATCTCCTTTAACCTACTCATCAATCATGATTTAGATGAAGTTAAGATCATACGATGTCTTCATAGCTATGTTTATTCATGAAAGCATCATTTACCTACATGTGACCTGTCTCAAAAAGAATTTCAACAAAAGGTTCACATTGGCCTTGGAATATTTCCTTCTTGAATAGATTAACTTAGCAAAGTTTTACACAATTTTCATATAGGGCATGTAGTTGACTTGTCATATGGAGGTTTTTCTAAGAATGTGTATGTGGGTGGGAAAACTGACCATCTTAATTTGTGCACCCAAAAATCTTTTGTCTCCTACTTTCAAGCACAAGGGCTTTGAAAACTTGACATGGCCCATCCTAAGGGATGCCCAAAGCGAATGCACGATTGGGCTTTCCCTCACAATCTAGTCCCGTTTTGAAAAATATTTCACAAAGACTGCACTACATCATGTCCAGGACTAGGGTATATACAGTACTACCTAGGCACATGAGTTGCAACAACATCAAAAAATGAGCAAAGGCTGAAAGAAGAAGGCCCGGAGCAGGATGATGCCCTTGACGACCATCAAGTAGTAAACTTTCTTTCTTTTCCTATACAGGAAACGATGAAAAATTCCTTGTGTTTTGTCTTCTCAAGATTTTTTGTAGCTTTCATGGCTTCTTGCCATTTCTCACTCTTCTTCTAGTCTTCTCTCCTATTTCTCGCTCTTCAACATATTTTCTCTCTCCTCTCCATATCCCCTCCTTACAGTAAGGATCACACACACACACACACACACACACACACACACACACACAATAAGAGCAGGAGCAAGTAAAAGAGAGAAAGCATAAGAGAAAGTAATATATAGATAAAGAAAAAATGAGAATGAGAATATGAGAGAGTGAGAGAGAGAGAGCAAAAGAGAGATTAGATAAGAGTGAAAGAGATTGTGAGTAAGGTTGATAGACATAGAGAAATAGATATTAAAGGGGGGCTGTGTGTGTGCATGTGTGTGTGTGTGTGTGTGTGTGTGTGTGTGTGTGTGTAGATAAAAGAGAAATTTAGGGAGAGAGTAGGAGATAAAGTAAGAGAGTACTAGAGGAATGGAAATTTTGACCTTACCTAAACTATAGCAAAAGTGGGTAGTGTTGAGAACCAAGATATCGGTGATTAGGAGATATATCTTAATCAAGATGTCCCATCCATGCAATCAATGTAAGTGGGAAATTCATATGAAGAGTCATTTTCTTAGAGATCATGTGCAATGCCACATTGAGTTTCAATAAAAAAATCATTAATCAATTGTATGCTACAAGGTAGTGGTAGTAAAATTTATGTGTTTTAGATGGATTTCACATTGAATACAATCATTATTTGCAATATACATAATAAATTTAGTCTACCAATGCATTGTCTTTCTTTACAAATTTGTGAAGGGCAATGACAATACATTGTAACTAGTACATGTATTGTCTCGAATGAGAAAAGCTAGTGGATGTACGATACAAGGATCCCCTAAGTAGATAACCTCATGAGATTTTCTTTCCCAGCTAGTATACCGATAGGAGATGAAATTGGGGATTGGCTAGATAGGTCTCGCATATACTAGAGCCTAATATGGAGGTGGAAATTGAGGAATAGATTCCCATGGATTATTTGTCTTTAGATCCATTGAAAAACAAGGCCTCCATAGTATTGTATAATGAATGCTTGATTTTTGTTTAAAGATACTTCTTGCTCTCTTGAGTATACAAGTATGGATGGAGTGATGCAAATGTAAAAAAGTTTTTTAGGTACACAATGAATTTACCTTACCATTGTTGAGAATATTACTAGATCATGTGTATTAAGATTTACTAACACTTTTGGAGTTCTAGGAACATTGAGATGCCACATCTTGCTTGCCAAAATCATGAAACTTTGGTCTCATGATGATGTAGTTTTGAAAACATTGTAGTGGAAAAGATGGAGTACTTTAACACCTTGTCAAGTATGATTTTAATGGACTATCATAGCTTTTCCATAATTATATTTATTATGTGGTGGTTCAAAGTTTTCTTGGAAGGAGTGGTAGCCACTATTCAGCAAGGGCCCTTTAGATTCTTGGAGATAGATTCTAAGAAGAAGTGGAATGATTTATGGTACACATTCATCGTGTTGAAACACTAGGAGCAAGTGAGAGTTCATTTTCTTACATAGCTTCAAAGGTCAAGAACCATTTAGTGATGATTGGTTCTTGATTGTCCAACACAAATGATCTTCTATTCTAACACACAACAACCTTGCTAGTTATATGTTGTCAATGTAGCACCCTCGGATAGCTTGAATGTACGAGGGATTTCTCTTTCTAGGGAGATGACTACATAGATCTTTTGGTGCATGTTCATCTATGCTAATAAGAAGTTATGAAGATTTAGAGGAGACTGTGTTTGTGAGAGCTTGTTGTTATAATTCTTTTTTACCACATACTTTTTATTCTAATTGTATTTCCTCCACACGTTGGAATAACTAATTTTCATTTTCTTTGTATAGGTCATCACCCTTGATTGCAAGGGCATCGTGAGTGAATAATATGTAGATGAGGAGCTCAAGGCCATATTCCCACATATATCTCCTGATTAGATAATCCATTCCAAAGAGGGAGTGTATGCATGTTTATTTAGTTTATCCTCCTCATATTTTCCTTGATATGCTTAGATGTGGCAATCTCTAACATCTGCAACTAACCCTCTAGCTATGGGTATAGAGGTGTTTGGTATGCCTTGCTTTGGTGGTGGAGCTAGTAGTTGGACATGACTCACTTTGGTGGAGGAGCTAATGGGTTATTAGTCATACCTCACTCTAGTGGTACAAAGTTGGTGGATATAATGAATATGGTAGAGACAAAAATTCTATAATTCCTCATCCTAATGTAACTCCTCACTCTAGTAGTAAGGTTGGCTCCAAGGGTGTTGTGGAGATGTGGATGCTACGATCCCTTAACTTGTTGGTGCTCGTCACTTTGGTTGGGATTATAAAGTATAGTGGCTCTAGTGTATATTGGAGGGATGCTGATGTTATGACTCCTTCTCATCATTGATCAAGTATGATAGGGTCTTTTATATTGGTAAGGCCCATAGCCACTACTTCCCCTGAGTCTCCCACATTTTCTCAACTATCTGTAGCTGCAACTCTTGGGGATATACCTTCTAGAGGGTATTCCTACATGTGCTTCATGGTATACTCCTAGGCTCAATGGAGCCCATACTAGAGTGCTTCCACCATGCTACTCCTACTTATTGGATGAGGATACTAGTGTTGTTCTTATGTTGAATAAGAAGAAGAGGCTTATATCACATATGCATGAGTGATATTAGCATGCATTTCAACCAAACATCTTATATAACTAGAAGTAGTTTCTTGAGAACTCCAAGTAATACATACTTAACTCTCTATGTATGAAGTTTGCATAACCATTTCCTTCCAATCAATTCTTCACTAGGTCAAAGGTCAAGCACATATAGTCATATATATTTGGTTGTTGATCTGATGCACATAAGGCACTAAAAAAGAATACATGAGAATCCCTACGGAAGCGTGAGTAGTTGGATAAGGAGTATTAGGGCTCAAGGGATCACTCATAAATATACGTGATAATCATTTGGGTTCAACATAAGGGATATTTCAAATATCATTCTTATAGTTTTTTACATACAAAAGAATGCCATATAAAGGGGTTACTTATACATTGAATAGGAAACAAGTATATCTTATTTTGGGAAAATTCATACAATAGTATTTATAATTAAGCCTTGAATGCATGTGATATCGAGGATATACATATAGTGAACACCTTGAGGTAGGAGGCCATTTTATCTCTAGAGAGATGGAAGTATTAGAAGATTTTAAAGAGAAATTTTGAGGTACTCTATGAGTTAATGTGCATCTGAAGTTTGGAAACTCATTAGGAGTGTAAAATGAAGAAAGAAGACTAAAAAAGGAAGCCCATTTTACAAGGTCTTCAAGGTGTAAGGCATGAAGCATTTTAAAGCATGATGTGGTTCCACGCATAAAGTCAACCTTGACAATAGTGGAGGAGTATCCAACCATGATATTTTCATGAGATTTCACATTTGGAACAAAAACTCATGATAAAGCACGTTTTTAAATGGGGATAGAGATGGGACATCCTTTAGGACATTCAAATAGGCTAATTTTGGCCAACCTTCAAAAGATATGACTATAAGACTAAAGAAAATATCCCAAAAAAAGGGAGATGGCATGAGAAAGAAGAGGAATTGAGGGATGAACAACATGAAAGAAAAAAATTGAGATGATATTTCCTTATTCTCCTCTTATGCTACACTAAATCAAACATGTGAATATGGAAATATAGCCTACTCTTTACCCTCTGTACGATAATACCACTCTTGCATGATGATATAAAGTATATAAAATTTGGATTTTTCAGTGTGTCTCTCTCTAAAATGCAATCTTTCTCTCTCCTACCTATAGAGCCATAAAAATCAATTCATATGAGAGAAGGGGTGGGTAAGATGGAAGCATGAGAATCATGTCTATGCATGAACCATGAATGCTAGAGTATTTAGGAGACCAAAGAGCTTGCATTAGTAGTAGTCTAATACCTTGTAGAAACCTTGTAATAGCCAAAGCACACAAAAAATAGTGAAAATAACAAATTATTAATATATAGAAAATATTTTCTAATAGATAGATAACATATAAAAATATATAAAAATTTGCATAATGATACTCAAAAGAATTCATGGAAACCTTTATACTGGTTAGTAGCAAAGGTTGGCCTTGGTGCCCCCATAGTTGTGTCATAGTGAGGGACAAAGATATACAGTAATGATAATATCTTAAAATAAAATATTTTCAGTTCTTTTTTGGTTAGTCAAGCACGATTAGGCTCACCTTTGTGACTATATGTCTATTGGGGTAGGATGAAGTGAGTGGGCTCTATACCATGGCTTTGCAATGCCACATTATTATGTGGACTTGCATTCATGTGAAAAGAGAAATATATGGTTTTGCACATACACGTTGATCACTTAAGGTTTTCTTGAGCATGAATCCTCTACATATGTATTAAAGTGCCATCCTTGCACATATAATGTCACAACCTTTTTTTGTTTATACACTATGTTTGTGGGAGGTGTTCTAGGCTATAGGTAGAAAACCATGGTTCTGAACACACAACATAGAACATAAGCTTATTTTTACAAATGGGAAAGTTGTCCTTCCATAGGATCACATGTTATAGACATCTTAAACTTCATTTTCTTAGATCACCATCATAAGTTGCAAGTTGAGGTTAAAGCACTCATCTCCTCCTTTACTCACAAAATATGATTAAGTGGACCCATAAAAAACAATGAACAAAGAAATAAACATCCTTTGATTAAGCCCCAAAGTATAGTCTTATGAAGCACAACCTTTAAACCATACTTGCAAACCTTCATAGGATTGACATCTCCTCCTTTGAGTATGTATTTCTTTGAGAGAATGCTTCTAAATGATTTCATTTGACTATGGTTTGAAATGAAGATAATAAATGAAGAGAAAGAAGGCTCTTTTTATCGTTGTACTTGAAAAGGGAAAGGTAGAGATGACCATTCATTATGGCAACCCATCCTTATGACCCAAACTAAGTTTTTGAGGCATGTTGTATAGATTCATTATGGCAGCCCATCCTTATGACCCAAACCAAGTTGCTAACACATATTATATAGATTTTTGAGATAATTTGTGGGATTCAACTACTTAAAAGGCCATTGGCATTTATCATACATACAAAGCATCAACTCATCATTCCACTCGGTGAGGCTTCTCCATACCTTCCAATTCGGTATTGACTCCAATACATCAAGATGATAGATAATTTTGCTTATTTTTATCGTGGGGGTTGAATCGATGCTCAATCAGTCTATAGCCATGGCCATAGTCATCTCTCCCCATTTGCCCGATGATCCTTGGTATAGCTTTGGTAAGGTATATTACAAACTAATCTCTAATATACTAAGCTCATGAGATCATATGGTAAATCAACTATATGCTTTACAAGCTCCACAAAAGATGCATATACATAACCCAATGTCCTAGCTTGTATTGTAACTATCATTGTTGTAAAAGTTTTACCACCATAACTCATGCACATAGATCCGTACCTTATTTTGCAAGTCTTCTCTTTTCAATGCTTCCAAGCATTGAAAATTTTGTTGTTTCACTTGAGGTAAATCAATTTCTTTAGCACTTGAGGCTAGGGTTTCGATGGAGAAACACCTTGACAAAAAATGGATACCACATCTAAATAATTCCTTTAATTTTTTTAAATTTCCTTATCCAAAATACATTTTCTATTTCTAGAAACCTTGAGTGTACAATGTTTATTACAAAAATCTTTTCTTTGGCTAGCAAAAAGGATACAACATGTTTTCCCCTTCCTGCCTTGGGGGGTCACTGATAAATATATGTGTGTACCACATGGGGTGCAACATAAGGGGCTTTTAAAATATCACTTTTACACATTTTTATATAAAAAAAGGATGCTATATAAAATAATTATTTACAAACTAAATAGAAAAGGGTTATGTTTGGTTGGACGAGAATTTAGAAATATAAATAGGCTTGAATGCACATGATAAAAGGCATGTACATATAGTTAACCCCACATGCTCCCCACTAACTACTATAGCATAATTATGGTTACTAGCATTAAAAAAATTGTGAATACTATAATCCCCACTAACTCCTAGAGTATAATTGTGCTTAGTAGCATAATTATGCTTAGTAGCATCAAACAAATTGAAAATATTGTAATCCCCCTAAGTCCTTGCAAACACCACTTGTGCCTTCGTTTTCCATGTTATCTTGCACTAGGGCCATGAATTAGGGAAAATAATTATTAAGTCTATGGCCATTTACCCTTACCTTTGTGGAGTGTTCAATCAAGACATTTCAATTTATAAGTATCATTCAAGAATTCTTAATGAAAGCTGAATGGTACTTTGCATGAATTTCAAATGGATTTTGTTTTGAAAAGTATTATCTAAATCATTGTTATATCTCAATAGAAGATCATATCGTAAAATTTTCTTATTTCTTAGCTTTCTCATTGGCAACCTTTTGATCATTCTCTAGCATGTTGTTGGAGTATATTTATATTTGCAAGTGATCAAATCACATATTTTATAGGTTGTTTAGCCTTTCTTGCCACTTGTTCCCTCCTTAAAGTGCTTCATTAGCACTTTGAGTACATGTATTCCCACTTCAATATCCTTATGATAGAGTAAGTAATACGGAGAGAATTGAGTCCCTTGCTCTATATAAACCTTGTAAACTCACAAAACCCCTAGGAGCTATAGGTCCCAAGTAGCCTCATATGCTTTCATGTTTGTTGTGATCATCAAGATAAACTTATTGTTGATCCACTTATTTGTATCATTAGATTGGGATACTAGGAGGTGGTATGTCTATGGTTTATACCAGTTTTTTCATAGACATAGTCAATGGGCTTCCTCCAAATCATAATCTATTGTTAGATACAATTTCCAATATATATACAACAATCCTAGGGGGAATATGGACTTAAAAAGGGCCTCCTAAGAAATTGATTAAGAATCCTCAACCTTGGATTGAACTTGGATTCCCGGGGAGTCCACCTTATAGAATATGTAAGACGTGAGTTCAAAAGAAAGGTTATTATATTTAGTAAAACTTACATAATTATATTTGCAAAAGGGGGTTTTTAATTACAATTTGAAAAAAAATCATAAGTTTAGTAACGTAAAAGGGGTCATTTTAAGGCCTTATAGCATGCAAAGAAAGGGTATTTTTAAACATCCTTTGAACGCATGTTATATAGATGATTTCTTATATGTGGACTCCTCGGGCCTGGATTAGTCTCTCTTCAATGGTCCTCATTGCATGTGCTTTTGTCCCCTGTCTCTCCTACATTCCTAGACTCCACCCATTTTTTGGTAGATCCTACCTAGAAAGGAGGGGGGACTCTCTTTCTTTTCACTTTGGTAACTAGCTCTTTTCATCCTCCAAGTTGGGACCACCACTCTTCAAAAATTGCCACATTAGTGACTCCGATTTATGTTTTCCCCTAAGAATGACTTTCAAAAAATATTAATAAAAATTAGGTTTTTTTTTCTTAAAAGATACCCAATCATATTGAAACTAAAATACTCCTTTTCTACATTAAAGGCCCTCTAAATCATTTCATTCTCTAAGAAGGGACCACCACTCTTCCAAAAGTGCCACATTAATAACTTAGATTTATTTTTATCCCAAATGTAATGAATGAGGCTGAGAGGAGAGAGGAGAAAGAGAAAGAGAGAGAGAAATAGAGGAATAAGAGAGAGAAAGATTAGAAGAGGAGAGAGAAAGACATGAAAGAGAGGAGAAGTAAAGAAGCCATGGAAGCTGAAGGAGAAGGTGAATAGTGAGTTCTTGATTATGTTTGGATGCCCTAAACTTGGTATCTTATACCTTTTATATCCTAGTTAGTGCGAGTGGGTATGTAACCCCTAGTTCTCGTATATCCCACTTATTACATTCCATCCTAACCCTAAACGTTATTTCCCTAAAAAATAGAAGATAACTAAAGGGACTTGCCAAGGTGCCCAAGGAGTGGGAGTGAAGAGTACTACTTTGATTTGCATTACAATGAGAAGATTTGGTGAAGACTATGGATAGCATGCTATCCACCACAAGCCTAACGAAGTAAATATATCATTACTTTTGATGGGTTGCTCCAAATGGGGTGTTGCACATGTTGAAATGGAGCTTATGAAGAGCACTTTTAGTGTATGTAGGAAGCACATGGCTATAATTAATATAGATACATAATTGTTCTAAAACAATGTGTAGTTTGCATGTACGGTGGGTTCAAAATATGGCATATCTAGCTAGTCTTTAACCCATTGGGCCTCTTGGACATAAATAAACTCTTCCACGATGGTGATTGGGTGCCAAGAAGCTTCTTCTTAGGGTATTTATGTCCATTTGATGAGGTGACTTTTGATGGATTGAGATCTCAAGTGTTTATCTGCCTGCCTAATGATTGCCTCAAGGATATACTGAATGATGCCTTCTTCATCTATGGGAGGTAGCTCTTCCATATAGTCCACTAAGGTGCTAATGAAGGGCTTTAGTTAGTTGACATGAAACACATTGTGAATCTTGATTATAGGGGGATCTCTAATTGGTAATCCAAGTCACCAACTCTCTTGAGGATCTACTAGGGGCTATAGAAATGGTGGGTCAATGTGTTATTGCTGCTACCCTCCTTAAGAGTGGAGTAACAAGACTTAGGCACTTTCAAGGGGACCAGCTCTCCCTCTTGGAATTCAAAATGCCTTCTTTTTTCCTCAACATAAATCTTCATGTGGTATTGTGCCTTTTAAAGATTCACTTTGTATTGCTGAAGTAGGGCTTGCATGCACTCTAACTCCTCTTTACTTTGGGGGTTAAACTTATCATTGAACAAGACCGTAGGGAGTGGAACCTCATACTTGTATAATGCCATGAAAGAAGAAACCCAAATACTAGATGCAACTTAAATATATGCTTCTTAAACTGAGTGGCAATGTGAGAGGCAATGTACTAGGTCTTAGCTAGGATAAAGTACTAGTAAGGCAATCAACTACCACATAGATACTATTTCATCCTTTCTTGTTGACAAATACATCATTAAATGAAATCCATAGTGATGTGTTTCCATTTTCCTTTAGGAATAGGTAGGGATTGCAAGAGATCAACAGGTCTAAGCATACTCTTCTTGTTTTGTGACACAGAACACAATTGGCTACAAAGTCCTTGATATCCCTCCATAGGCCCTTCTAGTGAAAGCTCTTGGTAATCATATCATATGTTTGGAAAACACCCAAATGACCAGTAGTGGGGTAAGGAAGCATCTCTTTCATGATCTTTCGTATGAAGGGAGAAGTGTGGGGGATGATAGTCTTGCTATGGGACTACATAAGTCCATTTCTGAGCTCATATTGGGAGTTTTCATCCATTAGCCCATACTATAATTTCTAAAATATTTGGCTAAAGTCCTCATCCAACAAATAATTTCCCTGAAGCTCCTTAATCCAATCTCTATGCAACTCTGAAATGAAAGACACTTTGCATGTCGACACCCATGGTGGTGAATTGGTTGCTATATTATCTTTATCCCTAGTGTGAGAGATGCCAGAATCATAATTTTGCAAATTTTCCACCCATCTCCTTTGTTTAGGAGTCAAAGTATATTGAGTCAAGAAGTAGTGGAGGAATCCATGGTTGTTCTTCACTCTAAATCATCTATCATATAAGTAATGGTGCCATTTCATAACAACATAGAGGATGGCCAACATCTCTTAGTCATAAACATTCATTTGTATCTCATTTTCATGAGGCTTACAGCTCACAAAAGCAATCATACCATGCTCTTGCAACAATACAACACCAATACATCAACCATAAGTGTCACACTTAATCGTGAACTCTTTTGAGAAGTCAAGGTATATGAGGATGGGGGTTGAAGTAAGCATTTCCTTCAACTAGTTAAAGTTGTGATCAACAATTGCTTCCCAAAAGAATAATTCCTTCTTTAACTGATCAATCAAAGAGACTGCAATGATGTCATAATTATTAATGAAGTATTTATAAAATGAAGAGAGACCAAGGAAACTACCTAATGAGGTAGTGTTAGATGGTATGGGCTAGCTCTTCACACATTGCACCCCTTTAGGGCCAACCTATATACCATTCTCACTAATAATGTGTCCTAAGTACTCCACTGATGTCTACATAAAGATGCACTTACTTTCCTTAGCAAATGTTCTATATTCTCCTAAGCCATCAAATACCCTTCTAACATATGCGAAGTGCTCCTCTTATGATTTATTGTAAAAATGAGAATGTCATCAAAGAAAATGAGCATACAGTTGAACAAGAAGGGATATAAGATTCTATTCATAAGGCTTTGAAATGTGATGTGGGCTTTATTCAATTGAAAAGCTATTAGTAGAAAATGATAAAGCCCACGAGCAGTCTTGGAAGCTGTTTTGATCTCATCACCATCTCTCATGTGTATTGATGATAGCTAAATTGTGGATCAATCTTAGTAAATACCATGCCCATTTCAACTCATCTAATGAGTCATCAATCGTCGGGACAAGATACTAGTTTTTGAATGTGCGAAAAGAATAATCTTTTTTATTTACTAACAGGGATAGAGATGCATAAGATGAGGAACTCGATTTATTAAACTCTATCTCAAGTAAATCTTTGACTTGTTTTGCAACTTCACATTGAGACTTGGAGATTCTATAAGGTGGCTTGTTCACTGGCTTGAAATGGAGCTCTTGATTAAGTGGGTGGTTCACTTTCCTCTTAGGGGGGAGGGATACATGCATCTAAAATAAATCATCATACTCCTCTAGTAGGGTTTTCAAGGTTGAATTTTTAGATACTTTGGAGGATTGATCTAAATTTTTCATATTCAAGTGTAAGACAGATATCTGTGAGCATTTCTTAAACTCCCTTTTGAGTTTCTCTACAATAATTAGCTAAAAATTAGCTTTATTTTGAACTTCCTCTAAACGAATGAGTGGTCCGTGCATCATGAACTCCATGTGGAATTGAGAAAAGTCCATAGCAAATTTACCCAAATGTTTTATCGAGTCACAACCCAAGACAACATCAATAGGATCCATGTCTAATGGAGTTAGATCAACTAATGCCACATATTTTTAGCCACATATAGGAGAACTTTGGAGCACACATGTGTTCTTCTTCAGCATTTGCTACCTGAAATTTCAAGGGGATACTATAATTCGATAGTGGTGCATTTCAACCAATCAATGCCTAATGTATTGATAAAACTCTGTGTACTAGCACTATCTAGAATGATAAATATACACTTTCCATTAATACTGCCTCGAAAGGATATATTGGAATAGAAACGGATAGTTCTGATACAAATTAGCAGCGTCAATATTTATGTCGCAAATAGCAACACTACTTAGACAAAAAAAACGGGCGAAAACTCGAGAGCAGCATTTTGCTGCAAAGAGTGAAAGAGAGACCAAAATAGATTGTGCATTTGGGAGGGGCAGGGGGAGAAAGAGAGAGAAGGAGAGCTTATCACCACCGTTATTGACGTTTGCAAAGAAGAGGAGGAAGTGCACGAAGGGTGAAGAGAAGCCACCATTGTGAAGAGGAGATGAAGAATCCATCCTTGGGCCTTTGCGGTGAGTGCATTGCTTCCTCTTGGTTTGTTCTTGTTCTTTCTCATTTTCTTTTGTTTTTTTTTGTTGAGAATGAGGTGCATTGAGAGGGAAAAAGAGAGGAAATGAGAGAGGGAGAAGAAGAAAGAAAAAGGAAGAAAGAACGAGAGAGAGAGGGAATAAACATGAAACATAACAAAGAAAGAGAGAAATAGAGAGGGAGGGAGGGAAAAGGGAGAATGAATGAGAAATCACAAGGGGATAGAGAAAAACAAAGAGAGGGTTTGTTCTTGTTCTTTAATTTTTTCTTTTTTTGTTTGCTTTTTTTACAATGATGTGCATTGAGGGAAAGAAAGAGAGAAAATAAGATAAGAAATGGGAGAGGGCAGAGATTGTGGTGCATTGAGGGAGAAGGATAGGAAATGAGAGAGGGAGAAGAAGAAAGGAAAAGAAAGAGTGAACGAGAGAGAGAGAGAGAGAAGAAATATGAAAGATAACAAAGTAATGGGGAAAGAGAGAGAGAGAGAGAGGGAGGGAGAGAGGAGAATGAGTGAGAAAACATAAGGAGGTGGAGAGAAACAAAGAGGGGGGCAACAAAGAAAGAGAGAGAGAGAGAAATAAAGATAGGAAATGGGCTCAGGAGAAGAAAAAAGGAAGAGGAAGAGAGAAATGGCCGTCGCATCTGCTATACTCTCATATTCTAAATAAATGAAAGATAGGATAATGGATGATGTAGTGGTAGTGGTAGAGAGAGAGAGGTTTTGTTAAAGATGCACCATGGGTGTGTTTGATGCTTTTTGGGAAGGTGCAGAAGCCCTGTGTCTCCAGGCCTGGTAAAGAAAAAAAGAGATTGGACTTGAAGGTGAATGGATGGTTTTCTTGACATGCTTTGGGCTACCTCCTCCTATGCTCTGTATATCGAGTCACACACAAAGGAAAAAAGGTAGCTAGGTCTGGTGCAATACCACAGGACGGGGAACTCTCCGATGTAGGGTAGCTAGTCCCTCATCCCCATGCATAACATATTAGACTTTACATATTTTAGGCCCACCCATAAGGGGGTGGAGAGAATAAAGAGGGGCAATAAATAAAGAGAGGAAGAGAAAGAAAGATAGAAAATAAAAGAGGAAGAAGAGATCCCTTCTCAAACAATTTAAGAAAGAAAATGAGAATGAGAACAAAAACAAATTGTTTGTCGTAACGTAGACCAAATGAAAAATGATGAAGGTTGTGATGTTCAAGATCACGAGACTTATCTTAATTAACATCTCTCATATCCTTGCTCTCAATATAAGCCGAAAATTATGCGAAAACATTGATTGTTAATAGAACACATATGACACTTCAGTGAGTTTCAGTTAGAAATAATTGATTAGGTAATCTCAATCTTTGAGAAAATGGTAAAAAAAAGTGTATATCAATTATGAATTGTATTCGCAAACTAATTGAATATCATGTACAAAAACATTGAATGTGATCGTAAAATTTATTACAAGGAGATGACGTCTCATCCCAAGGAGGAGTACACCTATTGTGGATGGAGTGCCTGAGCCAATCCACCACTTGGAAGGAACTACCTAGTCTATACTATCAATACCTAAGGAGGCAAGCATCCTTTTAGACTTTTCTACAATCTTGGAGCCTAAGATGGAGGCAATGATCAATGCATTGATGCCCATGGATGCCAAGATATCTGATCTACTAAGAGAAGGAAGCATCTATACCATTATATGATGGATGCCAAGTATCTCGCATGAAGACGTTGCTTGCACTACTAAGTATGCAAGAAAAATACATGTGGAGCAATGTGAATGTGACCGAGTTGTTTAGGTACCTTCTACGTACACTTTGTTGATTTCTTTTTGACATTAGTATAAAAAATAATTGTGTTTTAAAAAGGTTTTTTATGATGCTAAAGTATCATATATTACCACTTGCAAATACTATGCCTAAGACTTGTGATGATACGCAATATGTTTCACAAAATCTTGACATGGACTACAAAAATATCCATGCATATATCAACGATTGTGTGCTATTTCGAGGAGAGTAGAAGACTTTGGAGACATGTCCAAAGTGTGGTGCTCACAGGTATCAACTAGACTTACAAGGGTAAACCATCCCTCAGAAAGTTCTTAGAAACTTTTCACTTATCCCCCGTATACATTACATGTTTTGTACGTCAAGCTTGGTGAGCTTGACAACGTGGCATGCGTAGAATAGATCCATAGATGGTGTCCAACAAATATCAATGGATTCACGCGCATGGAGCCACATTGACTTTATCTTTCCAAGCTTTGCACAAGAGCCAAGGAATCTTCATCTCAGTCTTACTATGGATGGCATGAACCCATTCGATCTCCGCTCAACTTCTTACACTGTGTGGCCTATAGTTTGTGTTAACTATAATATCCCACCATGGATTTCTATGAAGAAAGGACACCTGATCCTTAGCTTGCTCAATTGTGGCCGCTACAAAGTCAAGAATATGGAGGTGCTACTCCTCGCTCTTGTGCGCATTTGAGAGAGGGTGGCTCAGGTGGTTGTTGTGGAGATACCGACGAAGTGTCTCAGTCTCGTTGTTCTCTAGAGTTACATCACCTGTGGGATTTGTCACACTTGTGGAGACATCTACTCTAGTCAATCCAGTTTTTGCTCATAGCCGTCGGTAGCAAGTGGCACCCCTATGGATGCTACTCTGAGAGATACCACCCTCGTGGGTACACCATATGTATAAGGGTCTCCTGGATATGCCCAAGAGTGTTGTTGTAGGTGGGAGAGGACACATCTTCGATATACCTTTGAGGGGTATGGATACCTTGTAGATGATACGACATGAGCTGTCATCATGAATGATGAGGGGAGAAGGGTGATGTCTCATATCAGAGAGTTGTGCCAACAAGTTTTTCAGCACAACATCTTGGATCATTGGAAGAACATACCAAAGGGGAGCAAGGAGTACATAATAGCATCCTTGCATGAGGAGTTTTCGATACCAACTGTAGTAGATAGGCTTTCGACAGGCTAGATGATGAAGTGTATGCATGTGTACATGTCACATAGAGCATCAAATACATGCAAGGCACTTGAGAGTGGGGTCTCAAAGCCTGAGTAGCTAGACGCAGATGATTGATGTTGACTGAGAGAGGAGGCTATAGATTCTCAAGGATGTTGGAGATAGTAGCACAAGGCAACAAGGGCACGATTAGAGACACGAGTGGTCCATCATCTTGGGAGTGTCGTCCAACCACAAGATTTATCTAGAGGACTTTGTAAGTTTTTCTTTTGTTCTTCTCGCTTATTTTTTTCCAATATTGCTTGTATTGATAATCGTATTTCTAACAGTTGTATTTTGATTTCTTTGCAGCACTCCATTACAAACTGCGATCCCACCGGCCTAGAGACTTAATATGCAAAGAGACACGGTCTCACTTCATTGATTGATAGATTGTATGCATGCGACGGCCCAGTAAGTCACTTATCTTTCTTATCCGTAGTTACTAATTTTAATTACAATGCATTATTATATGGTGGATTGATGTGTAGTTGTCTCTTTTTTTGTAGGGTTTGTTTGATGCTGCTTTGTAGAGTAGGACGAGCTTCTGGATGGCAAGGATCTATAGCTTGCACTTGGATCCATGGAGGTGCACATCCTCTTCTTTTTTGGTCATGTGATTTATGTAGATATTTTCTATGCACTATGTTATTATCATCCTTTGTATCCATGAGCGCTTTCATAAAGCAATCTTGTATTTATTTTATGTATAAGTCATGTGCATTCAAGTACACTTTGCCTTCATTTTGATGACCATTGTACACTTTACTATAAACCCTTTTTTTTCTTTGTAACCGTCGGTATTAGTGTCACAAATTTACTATAGATGTTGTTATTATCGTTGCAGTTTGCATTACAAACTCGTCGCAAAGTGTCATTATTTGCACTGTTATTGCATCATATGCAACACAAATAGCGATACAAATAGTGACACAAATAGCGACATCGATAGTGATAGTTCTATGGCGTCACTAATACCGACGTGTTTAGCGATGACAGGGGTAATTTTTTTGGTGAATATTTTTGTCTCTTTGAATGTCGGTATGAGGCCTGTATCTTGTAGTATACTGAGGCTCCTAGTGCTACTCCATGCATCCATGGAGATGGAGCAAAGGGAAGTGATAGCCATCTAGGGTGTACTCGAGGTAATTAAATAAAAACCATAAGATGAATAACCACATTGGTCAATGGAAAACCCATCCCTCTGGACCATAGAACTACTCCTAGTCTAAATCCTTTGTATACTCCTTATTTTCAACATATAAATTCTCCTAATCATTGTTTCAATTTTCCATTACATACATGCTATTTGCTTTGACCTTTATTATCTTGTAGGGGCATTTTGAAGCATGATCTGTTGTGTGCTTATCACCATGTTTAAAACATATGTCTTTTTTCTTTCCACTCCTTCATAACATCTGGGGAGTTGAACTTTTGATCACTTAGACAATTCGAGGTGAAACAATTCAAGGTCTATTTTCAACACATTTACTCTCACCATGGAATCCAAGTGCTATCCCAAAAGTACCATGTTTTCTTTCAACGTGGAATGGGGATTGAGTAGGTATTTTGGGGTTGCCACTTGATTCCAGGAGGTATATTTCACAGTGGATGCGATGACAACGGTGGATTTCATAAAACTATTTATTGTCGGGGCTCCAACACTCAACAAACAGGTACTGATATGGTACAAGATTCTCTTCTTATGCAGCAAGAACTGCACTCCCTTTGTAAAGTCTATAGAAGAATTCTAACATGACAAAAAGAATTGGCACAAGGTACCACTTCCATCCTACAAGAACTACATTCTTCTTCTACCGAATTTCTTGTTAGACTAGTAAATCAAATTAGGCTATCTCAGTCCCAGATACATAAAGCCAATTCTTTGAACACTGGAGGCCCTATTCCTATGATATGTGTTCAATTAAAAAAACATGCCCCAATTTTATTTATATGTAGATGGTTTGTTGGATACAGGATCAAGCCTAACTATTGCCCCCTTTGAACTTTTCCCTTCAAAATATATTAAATCATCTACTCCAATCATAGTTAAAGATTTTCAAGGCTGCTATCAAAGACCAATACCCAATCTCCCTCTTCTATTGCTCTAGGCCGCAAGCGATGCCTGCTATCAAACCTGTCCTTGTTCCTTAGTCTAGCAACTTTCAACCTGTCAATAGCTAGCTTGCGAGAAGCTGATAGGGACTCTTGGGCATCAGATTAATTTAATGTGCACATGGGTAATTCCACAATGGGTGATTCCATAAAATACAAATTAAATTAATGGATGTGTATGAGTTTAGAGTGCGTACTCGAGTTAAATTAAGGTTAGGATAGAGTTCCAACCTATTTAATTATTTTGTGGTTGAAGACTGCTAGCTATTCACTTTTGTTGGGTTTTATTTAATTATTTTCTAACAATTGTGAATTCTTCAGTTGTGTGTAGAGCAGGTGGAGATGGTGTTGGGTAGCACCGGGCGATGGCGTGAATCCAAATGCCTACAAGAATTACTATTTTTTATGGGTGCGCACCTTATCACCAAAGGCATGGCGCTAATATTTATTTAAGAGCACTTTTTATTAAAGTGCTTAACAAAATATTTATTATCTTGTATGCGCATAGATACTCAATTAAATACTTTACTATTTGATCTTTATATTTGGGTACAACCCAGACTTTTGGACATCCAAATGCTTTACTTTATATTTGGGCAAATGTAAACACAAAAGCAAAAGCATGCTTTTTGTATAGTAGGCTATTTTTTAGCTTGAAGATAAATAAATCTATAAATACATGCCTTGTGAAGCACTCACAGAAGGCATAGGGGGAGATTGAACCCAATTTGTCTCTTTTGTCTCATGTCATGCAAATCTGCTTTTGCTTTGTACTTGAAATTATGAAGGTTTATAGAGTTCTTTGTTCTTGGGTACCTTCCGGTATTCTCTATGCACGTGTATAACATCCGATATGTGCACCAATGATAGTACATAGTGATTGCCAGAAGGGCTCCAAGAATAAAAAACTCTACAAAAAACCTTCATAATCTCAAGGACAAAGCAAAGGTAGATTTGCACAACATGAGACAAAAGAGACAAATTGGGTGCAATCTCCCCCTATGTCGTGTGTGAGCGCTTTACAAGGTATGTATTTATAGATTTGTTTATCTTCAAGCTTAAAAATAGCCCACTATACAAATAGCATGCTTTTGCTTTTGCATTTCTTTTGCCCAAATGTAAAGTAAGGCGTTTGGATGGGCTATGCCCAAATACAAATATCAAATAGTGAAATATTTAATTGAGCACCTATAAGCATACAAGATAATAAATGTTTTGTTAAGAACTTTAATAAATAAAGCGCACTTAAATAAATATTGGTGCCATGCACTTTAGTAATAAGATGTGCACCCATAAAAAATAGTAATTCTTCTAGGCATTTGGATTTATGCCGTCGCTAGCTGCTCTACACATCAACTGAAGCATTCACAATTGTTAGAAAATAATTAAATAAAACCCAACAAAAGTGAATACTTAACAGTCATCATCTACAAGATAATTAAATAGGTTGGAACTCTTTCGTCCTAACTTTAATTTAATTCAAGTGCACACTCTAATCTCATAAACATCCATTAATTTAATTTGTATTTTACGGAATCACCCATGTGCACATTAAATTAATCTAACACCCAAAAAGGACAACCATCCCCGTTAACTTCTCACACAAGGAATCCATCTTCTGTACGAGCCCTGGAAATAAATAGTTTTATAAAATCCACTGTGGTCATGGAATCCATCAGGAAATATGCCTTCCAGATCATACCTCTGATGGTCACGGAATCCACCGTGAAATACGTCTCCTGGCATCATACCCTCGTAATCCATCGTGAAATATGTCTCATGGCATCTGGTGGTCACAAAATTCACCATGAAATATATCTCTTGGCATCATACCCCCGGGGGTATGATGCGAGGAGGCATATTTCACGGTGGATTCTATGACCACGGTGGATTCTGTAAAACTATTTATTGTCGGGGCTCATGCATAAGGTGGATTCCTTGTGTGAGAAGCTAATGGGGATGCATGTCCTTTTCACACGTCAAATTAATTTAATGTACACCTGGGTGATTCCGTAAAATACAAATTAAATTAGTGGATGTTTACGAGTTTAGAGTGTGCACTCGAATTAAATTAAGGTTAGGACAGAGTTCCAACCTATTTAATTATTTTTTAGATGAAAAAGACTACCAGGTATTCACTTTTGTTGGGTTTTATTTAATTATTTTCTAATAATTGTGAATGCTTCAGTTGATGTGGATAGTAGGCGGCGGTGGCGTTGGGTAGCCCTGGGTGATGGCAGGAATCCAAAGAGTGCTTATTTATTAAAGTGCTTAACAAAACATTTATTATCTTGTATGCACATAGACGCTCGATTAAATACTTCACTATTTGATATTTGTATTTAGGCACAGCCTGACTTTTGGATGCCGAAAGGCCTTACTTTATAATTGGGCAAATGCAAATGCAAAAGCAAAAGCAAAAGCATGCTATTTGTATAGTGGGCTATTTTGAGCTTGAAGATAAAAAATCTATAAATACAAGCCTTATGAAGCAATCACACAAGCCATGGGGGGAGATTGCATCCAATTTGTCTCTTTTGTCTTATGTCATGCAAATCTACTTTTTCTTTGTAGTTGAAATTATGAAGGTTTTTAGAGTTCTTTGTTCTTGGGGACCTTGTGGCATTCTCTACGCACACGTACAACATCCGATCTGCGCACCACTACTAGGCATGGGGTTGCCTCTAAAAACACCCCCATATGGGACTGACCTCAATGGGATGCATGGCTATCCATAACCTTGCTAAAATTCTCATTTTATAGTATTTTCTTATGTATATTGTATCCAATTCAATTGCATTTGTTACAGCCTCTAATCTATGAAAAATGCATAATAGGACTGTAGAGCCTCATATGAAAATATATCTCACTACGATAGGTAGTGTAGAAAATATATAATAGTACATGAGGCAACTCATAAACTAGTAATATTGAGACATATGAATACATACAACGCTAATAATCAAGAAATCAGAAACACAGATTAGAGAATATATTGAAAATAGATAGAGACATAGAGAAACATGGCACCAATTGTGAAATCTCATACATCATCATGAAAATCCATCATACAACAAGTCATGAGTATCACAACTGATTAAAAATGAGATATAATAACATAGATACCTGTACAAGTCATGTTGAAAACTACCTACATAACTATACTTCATGAGACACACAACTTTGTGAGGCATCTAAAGAATAATTCACACATAGAACTACTATGTCGACTAAGGTTCTAACCATGCTAAGGGTAAGCATAATGCATCAAACCATGGCGAATGCTTGGCACAACCTAGCGGATGGATGGTACAACCATGATTCAAACCCTTGCATGTCATGGTGTCAAATGTCTTATCCAGAACTAACATACCTAATGAAAAAAATTATGCCTTACTCATAGTCATTAACTCATAGTCGTACACCATGAAGTAAGCTACAATGAATAACGATAAGTAGAGCCTCTCTAGTATGATACTTAGAGCCCTCTATAATGGTTGCATAATCCCCTCAAAATACAATTACAAAATAGAGGTATACATTATTAGCAAAAGAATGATGCAAAAAAGAAAGTCTAATAGTAGTACAAGAGACTCCATGGGGTGCGAGGCTCATGCGCATAATGAGAATTAGTGATAGACTACTCTTTGTACATGCTGCTCGTGATATAAAATGTAGAACATCAACATTATGAATCCTATTAGATGTAAGCTCACATATCTTAACTTATTTAAAATGATATGATGCAAAACTTTGGTGACAATAGCCTTCACAATATTAAAAATAATTTGAGGACAGAATTTCAACTTGTAATGCTGCTCGACACTTTGCAACTAGGTAATCATGCCCAAAAGTCTATCATACTCAACCTAAATTCCTTCAAGATTCTCTTGAGAACATCCTTCCCATGAATCAATGCTTCCAAGTTTTCATAAATAAATGACCATTGCACAAGTGCATATGGATGAGATATTATTTGAGACATTCTCCCAGCAATGGAAATCTATTGATCATGCATAATTCTAACCAATGTATTCTTCATAGTAGCCATATATGTCTACATAAAAATAGAACCTTCTAAGTCAAACTCTAAATCATTCAAAAGGTTCTTCTCAACCTTAAAAAAAGGTTTCAACCGTGCATCTAAGATAATCCTCCTGGTTTTTAGTATTCTCTTGTGCTAAAAAATCAATATCATTATGAAACTTATCTTGCATAGTGTCTGTACACTCCCTAAATTTAGCCAAGGATATCTTACACTTTGACAACATGTCACCATAATCATCAATCTATCATCTCAAAGAATCTACTTTACTAGCATGCAATAGCTTCATTTTGTCCATCTCAATGAGTAGAGTATTGTTCTTGGTCTTTATACAAGACAATTGCTACTATAATGATTGAAGCACATCCATTTTGATAGCACCATATGCAATCATCTCAAAGAATCTACTTTACTAGCCTGCAATAGCTTCATTTTGTCCATCTCAATGAGTAGAGTATTCTTCTTGGTCTTTATACAAGACAATTGCTGCTATAATGATTGAACCGCATCCATTTTGATAGCACCATATGCAATCATACCAACCATAAATGTATAAAAACTAGATATAAGAGAACATGCTTCCCCAAGGCTATGTGGAACATACCCTACAATCAATGGTTTCCTCTCATGAGACATAACATCTCCATGCTTCATACAATCCAATTTTTGAGACATGGTCTCCATCTTCACTTTAGAAAATCAAACCTTCTTTCGCATGCCTCTTATTACAACATCCTCATGAACCACATCATGTTAAGCATCACCATTTAACCATTTAGAAAAATCCAAAGGCATAGTACTACTAGTAGCATCACCATGTGGTACATCATGTAAGGGGAATCCCATATTCAATGGAGCAACTGACTTGTTTCCATGATCATTTTCACTATCTATTAAAGCATTAGAGTGACCTAGACCTCTCTCATATATATCCACAAGGATACCATCCACTAGTTTCTTTCTCTATAAGGCATTAGGCTTCTCACCTTTTTGTGTGTCCCATAGAGATGAATGAATGGTCTTGGACATACAACCTCCAATGTGCATGCAAAGCCACCAACATCAATCCAATCCGACTCTTTTGCTATTGTTTCTTGATAGTAGGCACATGCATCTCCTACATAAGCTTGTCATGAAAGTTCCTAGCCAATTAGTAATAGCTACATTTTTAGATAGCCTTGTTATCTATGCATACCTTATTGCCCATACATACCATGCTATCCATACATGCCATGTTGTGAATTGAATCCATGCTACCCATCGTTCCCATACTAGCCATTAATACCATGATATCCATGATGGGGCTGAGTTAGATAAGTCCCATTGGGGCTCTTAGGGAGAGTGGGTGAGGTTTGCGGCCAGTGTGGGGTGGGGGTCTCAAAGGGAGATTGGTTGCATGGATGATGGGAGAGCTCAAGAGAGGACTCATCCTAACTTTTGGAGGCTCAGAAATCTCAAATGTGAAAGGAGAGGGAATACCCTTACCATGAAGAATACTATATGGACCATGAAGTTGGTGCAATGGAGAGGATGTTGTGATTCATGCTTAGACTCATTGACCTAATCTTGTGCCAAGGTCATGGCTAAGTGGACTACAATAGTGGTCAAGTGTTCCAAGGTATGTTGATTTTGAGAGTTGAAAAGGGCCATTTATTCAATTGTAAGATCTCCTCTACAAAGTAAGGCCCATGGATATGTAGGATATGCTACAAATACAAGAGAGTAACAATCATTTTTACACCATTGAAAATTTGATTTACAAAAACTTGGATTAAATATTCTCTCTTACAAAATAAAATGTGATATCCTTTTCCCCCCATGCCTCATTTATTGCTTGAACAAGATTTATAATTTGACATTTAAACTCTTCTAGATATGTGTATATGGTCTTTTATTGCTTGAGGATCTTTAGAAATACATTGACCTATCTCCAAATCTCCATCCTTAGAAATGCAAGTTCTAGTGTGCTTATAACGTTTGTCATTATCCCACACAGCTCTCTCCAATGCTTCCAAGTAATGCTCACCTATTTTTATATATGGTTTCCTAAAATGTGTTTGGCTTTTGAGACTCCCATTAAAACATTAAGTAAGACATCTTTTATTTTCCTTGAATGTGTTGGATCCTTTAATAAGGAATTTGATCTTCATGAAAATCCATTTTGGAGAGCGATGCTTCACATTTGTCAATATACTCATCCGATAAAGACAAGGGCTTAATCAAGTATGCATAGCTGAGATGCAATCTGAGATTTTTTTTAAATTATTCTAATCTCTGCATACAAAGTACATATATAAAAAATTCTAAGAGGAATTGAAAGAATGGGATCCCATATGTGTTATTTGTTTTTAAATTTACTCATATCTATAGAGTCTCTAGTTGGGGCTCTTCTTGGAAAGCACAAGTTGCTCCAATCTTTAGACTCAACACTTTCCATGCAATAAATACAAGGATATTTTTTCCATTACATATTCTACGGATACACTTGATAGTTTTTAAGGTAGCACTCATGTGCCATTCCACATCAAAATTACCAACCCGATCAACTACCAATATTTCTCCTTCACTTTGAGACTTAATAATGTTTGGAATACCTATATGAGTGAATAACTATTTCAATGTTTGATGATTGTCAATTGGTACTTGAACTATACCAACCCACCAAATCTCCATCTTAGATTGGAACTTATGCATTGGTGCTTGACCCCCACCATTATTGTAGTCCAATACCCTATTCATGATACAAATGCTAACTCTTTGCATCTTTTGTCATTTTTGAATCAGTGCTTCATCTAACTTTAAGGCAAACTTCAAAGCAGTGTGACATTTCTCTATTATGAGTCTATACATGTGAACCATTGTAATCTGCATTGTTCTTAGATCAACCCATATATTGTCAAATGCATTGTATTTAAAACTATATTTTCTTTTTATCTTTTTGTATGGCATAGACACTTCAATATGAATTTATTCTCCAAAAACATGTGGAATCTTATGATTCATAAATAGTCCTTGCAATAGATACTACAAGGTCTCGAGGCAACCCAAATGTAGTTATTATTCTATTACATTTAAGATTTTTTAACCATAATCTATAAATAGCATGATAACCTTTTTGAGTAATACCCACAATATCATATGTCTCTACAATTTTGTTTGATTTTACTGTGTCCTTTAAATCCTTTACCAATTCTTTGAGAGTTTAGCCTCTTAAATCCACATATTGAGGTGACTTAAGAATCCTCAAAATATCATTCTCATTCATGGTCTCTTTCAAAAGACCAATTCTCTCCTCACTCTCTTGAATATTAATGCTCGATATGCTACAGACATATATCTTTGTAAGATTTAGTCTTATTTTATCTACTCTCTCACATAAGCTAGTTATATTTTTTAATGGTCTCTTTCTCTCTCTAAATCCTATTGGAGTTTCCTTCAAGTGTGTTAGCTTGTCTTGTAACAACTTATTAGCATTTTTCAAAATTTCAATCTTACTTGTAAGCTTAGAAATGCTTGCAAGTGCAATTAATAATGCTTTTCTCATTTTGTTCATTTGAGCGATGTTTGTACAAGATATAGAGCATTACAGTGTACAATATCCAAGCATCCCATTATAGCCTTCCCCAACATACCTTACATAGTCGTGAATGTTAAAAAAATTAGGAGGTTTACCTATGGAAGGATCCTTGGGATAAATATTTCAAACCATCCACAAATCTATATGTTTCTTTCCCTCTGTTTGCAATTTGTTAGCCTCCATCTCATCTGTTAGTACTCAACGATGGTATACTTCTCCAAGATGTATAAATTGGATTTGGTTCAATGGTAATTTTGTACTTGCATGTGCTCACATCTCTATAACTTGAAGAGGTATTACTAAACATTTTAGTAGTCCAACCAGAAATAAATCTCACAGTGATAAGAAAGTCACGAACATAAAGAAGAGAATGGCAAAAGAGTGGCTACTGTGTGAAAAGAATGTGCTGAAGTAGACAAACGTGATTTTGGTGGATATATCTTGAAAATACAAATCATCACAAGTTTCAAGATAAAAATGGCTGAAAAGGTGAATCTGTCATAAATCAAAAGATGAGGGCAATTAATGGTTGATCCCTTCAATGAATTAAATATTCTCTTATTAATCACATCTAAGCAAAAAAATTTAGTAGTTTCATTCTTCCAAAATCTCAACTAATTAACAACGTAATGAGTTTCTTACAAGTGTCTTTTTTGAAGCATTTTTTGTTCTAATGCCATATGATACCTTTAGAGAAAATAGAATGCTAAAATTCCTAGGAAAATACTCACCTTACTAACTTATGTAGCTTCCAAGATACAAATAAAGATTCCAAGGTTTCCAACTTAGCTTCACAAATTAAGACAATTTTTTACCATATCATAATACATAGAAGCCTAGAAAAATAGTGCAGACTCATAATAAGGTAAATCAATCAGCTTTCAACAAAGGTTTAGCTTGAGGAAGATTGTAAGCAAAGGTCAAAACATGTTGGAAATTTTAATAAAAACCAAGAAGAGATCCAATGAAGAAGACAACTTAGAATTGTGATGTCAAAGGGATCTTAGTAAAATTGAAAGGAAAACTAGAAAAAATCCAACTTGAAGAAATGAGATCAAGTTGGAAATCTTTTAACTATATTAAAACCTTACTCTGATTGCCTCCCTATTGTGTAGAAATATTATTTTTTGTAAAGTCACTTGTGCTTATAAATAGTACATATAAGTTTACTTGATGCACTGAGGAAGTTTGATTGAATTAATCAAAATCCTAATGTACCAAATTTACAATAGGATAAAAGGAAAGTATGCTAAACCTTCCCCACTGCTAGCTACTACAAATCTCTGATTGTTTTTTGCCACCTCGAAGAGATTGCACCAATCCCAATGAAGAGAGGTTGCTTTGTAGAGGATCCTTGGGTAGGAGTTGAGGGTGGCAAGGAGCCTCTAGGCAATAAACTCTTAGGCTCCTAGAATTCGTTCAAGCCCCTACATGGCTCATGATGTTGGACTTCGTTAGGGCTCGGATACTAGTTAGGAATGGACATCTTGGTAAAATAGAGGCCTTATGTTCATTCTTCCATTTTGGGGTAAAAGGAAAACATTTGTACAAGATTCTCTAATAAATAAAGAAGTTATATTTCAAAGGATTGGTTTCACTATTTATGTGTTGTGATACATTGATTGATAACCCAACCTTCTTCCAAACAAGTATAAAAGTAGTGGCCTTTACTTTGTCTTGGGGTTTCCTAATCCCTTGAGCTCTCTACTTAATACCATATTAGAGAATTTTGGAATATCCCAAGTTCCACTTTTAAATAAGGAGCACTACAAGATATAGGCCTTATACCGACGTTTAAAGCGACGAAAATACAAACAACAAAATTTGCCTGCGTCATCGCAAAAAGCGTCATTATTAACAACGCCATAGAAACATCGGTATTGGCGTCACTATTGGCGTTGCTATCAGCGTTGCATTTGTGACGCCAATAGCGACGCTAATAGTGACGTTTTGCGACACGCATAGTGACGGTAATAGTGACGTGAGCAGTAAAATTTGCGACGCTAATAGCGACGGTAACAGGGATAAAAAAAAATTTTGTGGCAGGGCAGCCACATATAGCACTGTGTGCTTTATGAGAGCCATACAAAATAGTTTCTGCACTATTGTGTACAAAGCGCTTGCAAACAAAAAGAATGTATACTGAAATCATAAAACTGATACATGAAATAAATACATGATCGCATAAAAAGCAATTGGTACAATCATGACAGGATATCACTAATACATAGAAAATGTCTACATAGATCAGGCAACTCAAAAATAAAGGTGTGTGAGCTCCAGGGATCCAAGGGCGAGCTACAAATCCTCGTTCCTCGAAAGCTCGTCTCGCCGCAAAGGAGCATCGAACGGACTCTGTAGAAAAAGAAACAACACATCAATCCACCACACAATAATGAATTCAAATATCTCATGGTAACTACGGACAAGAAAGATGAGTGACTTACAGGGCCGCTGCGTCTATACAATCGGTCGATCAATGCATTAAGACCGTGCCTCTCTGTATATTGAGTCTCAAGGCCAGTCGGATCACGATTTGTAATGGAGTGCTGCAAAGAAAACAAAATGCTAACTGTTAGAAACATGATTTTCACTACAAAGAATATTTCAAAAAAAAAAACAAGCAAAACAAAAAAAAAACTTACAAAGTCCTCCAAATATGTCATGTGGCCGCCACTCCAAGATGATGGACCACTCCGGCCTCGAGTTGTGCCCTCGCCACCTCGCGCTGCTGACTCCAACATCATAGAGAATCTGTAGCCTACTCCCTCAGTTGGCACCAGTCGTCTGCATCTAACCACTCGAGCTTTGCAGCCCCACTCTTGATTGCCTTGCGTGTGTCGAATTGTCTATGTGACATGTATGCACGCATGCAATCCATCATCCAGCCTGTAGAGAATCTATCTACTGTGGCTGGCACCAGAAACTCCTCGTGCAAGGATGCTACTATACAGTCCTTGCTCCCCTCCGGTATGTTCTTCCAATGATCCAAGACGTTGTGCCGAAAAACTTGTTGGCATAACTCTCTCATGCGAGCCATCACCCTCCTCCCCTCATCATTCATGATGATGGCTCCTGACCTACTATCAACCAGATATCCATAACCCCTAGGAGTCTGCCTAAGATGGGTCCTCTCCCATCTGCGTCCACGCTCCTAGGCATATCTAGGAGACCCCTCTGCATCCGGTGTATCGACGGGGGTAATCTCTCTCGGAGTGGCACCCAAAAGGGTGCCACGCTGCTGCTGACGACTATACAAAAGTCGGAGTAACTGGAGTAGATGTCCCCACAGGTGTGACAAATCCTGGAGGTGACGCAGCTCCAGCTGAATGACAAGATGGAGACACCACATCCGTGTCTCCACAGCAGCATCCCCCTGATCCCGATGCACTCCCTCCCTCTGGCCCAAGTCGTGAGCGTCGAGATCGTCTGCTTGAAGCCGAAGCATCCAATCGCACTGAAACAGATCTAGCAGAGTGCCCTGATGAAGAACGAGATAGCTCCTAGTTTGCCATCTCTCTGAATCTCGTGAGCTGGTCTGGAGACATGCATGCGAAGATGTCCTGCAACTCCTCATCGCTCATCCCTCGACTCATCCTGAAAATGTCACCTGCACAGACAAAAAATGATATTAGAATAATCAATTTAAATCATACAAAGCACAGTAATATAAATCATTTTAAAAAAATCTCACTTAAAATGCATATCTTATGTACCTTTATAAGAGATTGGTCAACGAATTGAGTAAGTGGATGCTCCAAGTATGAAGTATCCTATGGTCCCATGTTAATCTCCTGACACAACTCCGCATACACTGGAAGGTCGATAGACATGTCACCACAAAAGAATGAGTCCGCCTCGTTCTCAAAAAATTATTGGACTCTTGTATTTCCATCATTGTTAGCCGATGCTGGCTCCAAGCTTTCGACAGCCTCCACCCCTTGCAATATCGACCCCTCTATTTGCATATTATCTTCATCTATGCTCGGAACATCGCTTTGAACATATACTCTCGCACTTCGGGGAGTTGAAGGTATAATATACAACCATCGAGGTTGTCGGGGATTTGGATAGAAGATTACCTCTTCACAAACACGTACAAGAGAGTTCAAACCATTGTGACATAAACCATGTTGTAATACAATTAGCAAGCAAATGACTCCATGCACCTGTTCACAATGGGCCGGTAATACAAAGGTGTCGCGCAAATCCATCCATTTTTTTTCGGAATCTATTTCGAGAAATCCAGATGGACCTCGTCGAACTGTTGCTCCAGCTCCTCCAAGTACCACTTTGAACCACTGCACATCGAATAGTATCATGGAGAAGCTATGATAATCCACCGTAATAATACTTTGCAAGTTCCCAAAATACTCCATCTCATCCACAACCGTGTTTGGATCCATTGCTCATCGCCGGCTCTCTTGCTCGAACCTTGCCATGACACCACAGTCCATTGTGGAGTGCATTTTGTCAATACGCTCCATGCGAAAATGTCGTCCGTGCGACCATGCTGCACTATATATTTTGTAATGTAGATTGAAACACTCAAATTAGATGTCATATATAAAATTTAGATACGATAGATTCTAAACCCCTCATCACCTTTGGACTACATCCCCTCGAGAATTCCCACTCCTCCATTGAGACCTCTGTCCCTTTGCGAGATGCTACGATCAAGGCTCCATGCAACCATCGCGTTGACATAAAACGCGGTGTCATGCTGCTGCGCATCCGAGCCGTATACACCTCCATTTCTTTTGTTGTGCATTTGTGTTATTTTTCCGCGTGTGATTCATTGTGTGTGAGATGCATTACGATAAACCGCATCCAATGTATATATTCCGTTAGTGTATGTGTGTGATTCTGTTTGGATGCATGATGTGTGTGTATTAGAAAAATATGAAAAACGGATGCCAAAGGACATTATTAAGCTGATAATTTCAATTATGATCTCTAAGAAAAGTGCAGGGAATTGTGGAATCAAAGGAAGATTTGTGGAAGCGATCATCTAAGTTCAAAAGTTCCCATGGCATAGAGTTGAAGGAAGTCTCTCAAAAGCTGCTTAAGCGAGTAAAGCATTAGTGAAGCACCGAGGGAGCATTTTGCCACCCAATTCTCAAGGCCGAAGTCGAAGTTTATGCGTAAATCACTCATCGTAAAGCTGACTGTCAATGGGGCAATGCATGACTCCAAAGATAATCCTCAAGGTCAAAATCAATGTTGGTGCATAGATCTCATAAGGGTGTAAAGAAACTATCTTGTCAAAGAGGAGTTTTTTTAATCCCCGCTCAGCTAAAAGAGCAGAAGGGGAGACTAATTTGGTTTAAAACCGTTTTTGGAGGTAAAAAGCATCCTCGGCAGGAAAGCAGGGGGTTTTTTGGGCGGATGATCAATATTCCATCAAGGAGGCAGAGGAAGCAAAAATAATAACAGAGTTTATGGATTGAACGATGGGATATGGGAGCTAGCTATCTATCTTCAATGGAACGGCGAGGCTGCGCGCGAGATAAGCAAGCAGAAGAGCATCATTGACGAGGAGGGAGCTTCCCTTGACAGCACAGGGGATGCACCTGAGAAAACTGATCGTGCATTCGCTCAAAGCACAAGAAATTCGCCTTGCATTTTTGAAGAATCTATGTATGGGAAAATTTCTCGCTTTGCATTTGAGAGAATCGTCTTCATCACCTCGTTTCCTAAAAGCTAAGCTCTATCGAGGTTGAGACAGAAGGGGCTAAATTTAATCTATTGAAATGAGCCTTGAGCCACAAACCGTATCAATTCGAGCTATCTTCCTGTCGTTCCCACTGTTGCAAGATCCACTCTATCCATTATTCGACGTAATTTGCTAGGATTTCATCGTTTTCACTATTCGAGGGATGCGCATGTACTCGCTCGTTCTGGTTCAATTCCAGCATCAGATTCTACTGTGCTAGTAGTTCACGCTGGTTTGTGTTCCTAGGCTTTTTCGAAGGGAAACGGAAGCTCCGATCAGTCATTGCCGAGAAGCTTTATGCGGGCCTCAACGTCAAGGAGAATGAGATCTTTGTGTCAGATGGTGCAAGTGTGACATTGCGTGCCTGCAACTTCTATTCGGCCCCAATGTTTTGATGGCCGTGCAAGATCCCTCGTATTCAGCCTATGAGGACACCAGTGTGATGGTGGGTCAGACTGGGAAGTATTTGAAAGATGTCCAGCAATACAGCAACATCGGCTACATGAAGTGCTCCCAGATAACAACTTATTCCCTGATTTGTCCTATGTGCCTAGAAAGGATGTAATTTATTTCTGCTTCCCCAAACAATCCCACAGGTTAATGGTCCACTTTGCTTCTGCTCCAACAGATTTCTGATGGGAAAATAAGCAGCCTGCTTGCATAGCTCTGTCAAATCAGAATCACTGTAACCATCATTCAAGCTAAACAGACGATCATAATCAACATCATCCTCCACATTCTCATCTTTCAGAACTATGATGGTTAAAGAACAGGGGAACAGCATGAAATTTCAATAGCTATTCTTATGCATACACAATTCCAGATGTGGACATTTGAAACTCTAGAACGGGAATTGGAATGCAGGTTCCAGCACATAGATCCTTTCAGCTCTCTGAATCTTCTGAAATCTTCTGCTGATCAGGCAACTGTCAAGTTACAGAATGTACATGCTGATGTGATCCGTATTTGATAGAAACCTCTGAGAGCATCAGAAATCAGATGTGTTGTACAACAGATGGTTCTCTGCACTAAAGGACATGCTTGACTGGATTATTAGTTAATGCCCATTATTCTGTTCAATGTAACTATCATCATACACCTGAATGTAAACAGTTTATGAGATACTTCAGATTTTTCTGATCATGAACTTCATGTAACTCACTTGACAAGGAATATAGTGAAATTTGGCATCAAATATTTGAATTTTTCTTGTTAGCCTCTTCCCTTGCTGTATCTTGAACCCCGTGTTCTGCAGCCTTTGCGTGAACTCTACGACATTTCTGGTGAATCCGACGTGAAAGTGCTGTGTCACTTTTCAGCAAGATGGGAGATTCGCAAGAAGAGATGACATATGACAATGTCATGAAGAACCTGTTTCAGTCATTTACCACTTATATGCAGCAGCAAGCTCACGTGAAATGTGATAGTGATGCCATGGATGCCTTGAAAGCTGTCCAACAGGAGATGAAGAAGTTTAATGGCCAACAAGTGTCAACTTACCTGCATTTGTATGAAGAAAAGATGAAGTTTTTTGGGGTTTCTCAAGATGTTTGGAGCCGCTACTTCTTGTGGATCGTGGTGCGCGCTCTTGAAGTCCGAATTTCAGAAATTCAAGAAACACATGCAGGTTGGGCAGAGTTTAAGAAGGCATTAAAAGATGAATATTTCCTGGAGGATACAGGTCTTATGAACCGCATGAATTTCTTAGCATGGGTTTCTATGCCTAATAAGGGACTTTCAGTTACCACCCTTTTGCGAGAGTTTGAAAGCCGCTATGATCAGTTGGATGGAACTGAGCAGTAAGCTTTGGAGATGTAGAAAGTGGAATTATTTTTACAGGCCGCTGATGCTGATTTACAGGAAAAGTTGGATGATCTTTTGGAAGATCAAGCTACTGATTCAGGTTTAAAGACCGAATGGAGACATGTCATTGATGCTGTGAATGCTCTTGTTAAGAAGCAGCGCAGGAGAGTACGATTGCATCGTAATACAGGATCTGCTTCTGAAAAATCCTTGGAGACTTCTTCTTCTACCCCTGCTGCAAGTTCTATACCTAAGCCTACTCCTCCTGTTGTAAATCCACCAGTTCTTGCAACTCCAGTGCCCTTATCTATAGATGATGTTATTAAAGGCTTGGCAGATTTGACGATTGAAGCAGTCAAAGCTGAAGTTGGTAAGTTAAAGGAGCAACTTATGTCAGTACCTGCTGTAGCACCTGCTCCAGCGACTGCTTTTCCAGCTGGTCAAAGAAAAGGGAGACGATGTATTTGGTGCGATAGTACAAAGCACCAACACTGCAGAGATTGTGATGCTTTTCAGGAAGCGCGAAAGAAGAATGTAGTGTTCTGGGGACAAGATGGGAAGATATAGCTGACTGAGACTGGTGCTCCTCTTGACATGAACTTTGGTAAGGGAGGCATGAAGAAGCTCGTTGATGATGTGGCTGCGCGATCAGCTTATGTGAGTGTTAGAGGAGATGCTTCAGCTTATGGAGTCCAGCTTGAGCAGAAATCAGATGGAGACTCTGCTTTATGGTCCTCTACCTTGGAGATAGCGAGAAGAGGGAAAGTTCAGGCATCTACTATGACTTGTGTGGGCTCCAGCATTCGAGGAGAAACGGGATGGGATTCGCCTATTGACAGGTATTCTATTTTTGCTTATATGGCAAAAACACAGGGTTTAGATGCCATGGTTGAGGAAAAGAGAAGAAGAGATGAGGAGGGTCCCAGCACCTCCAAGAAGACTAGAGGGGGTGACTTTGTTTCACCACCTATTACAGCTTCACCTATGTCAAGTTCTCCAGCTCAATCAGGTCCTGAACAACCTATGGGAGACAAGCAGATGAAAGAGAAGAGGCAACCAAGAAAGGAGCCAGGATTCAAGCTCTTGCCAGACCTTGATATGCAGACGGATATGAGTAAGATTTTTCATGAAAGAATTTTGAATAGTGAAGTCACTTTTACTGTTGGAGAAGCTCTTGGGATTGCTAGAAGAGAAATATAGGATCAGATGCAGGATCTTTTGCGGAGGAAATGACATGCGATGGAAGGACCTGCTTTACAGGGATTATGGCATGGAGCTCTTGGGGAAGAGCATGATGATGCAATGATGGTTGAGAATGCTTCTGTCAATCCGCAATTGGAGAAAATAGTTTAGCCTATGCAGTATGAAGATGATGATACCCCTATTCTCATTCCTCGCAGTCATTTTTCATGTAGTCATTGGGCTAGAGCAACCACTGAGACGGTGGTAAGGATTGGAGAGAAACAGATTCATTTGGTCGCTTTAGTCGATCATGGTTCCGAGATTAATCTTATTGCTCGAGGTGTTTATGAGAGTGGCAAGTGGCCTATGGATGCAGAGCATGGCTGGCGCATGAGAGCTGCCAATAATACTTCTGGTGATATGTATGCTGCTTGTCCGAGCATCAGAATTTCTATTGGTAATGTTGAAGAGGATTATCATTGCTTTGTTCAGGATTCTTGCTCTTATCCGATTATTCTTGGACAGCCTTTCATTACAGAAGCAAGAATGGAGACAAAAGTGATGGATGACGGCTCAGCTTATGCAAGGATACGTAGTAAGGATGGTATGCGAGCTGTTCAGTTTATGACTGTTGGGGTAAATCATCCGAGAAACAGGGACTCCTTGTGTGAGGCACCACTACCTGCGAAGGAGTTGGATTTTCATTAGGTACCGCTGTCTTGCGAGATGCCAGTGGTACGGAGCGGAGAAAAGAGGAGATCTCACCTCCTGGCAGCCAGTCTTTCTCCACTAATTTCGTTGGTTTTTCTTCAGATAGTTCAGTGAGTTATCAGAAAATTTCAGCTTTGCCTAGAGCTGCCAGGCGGTACATTGGTCCTAAGGAGAAAGAGTTGAAGATTGCAGGTATTTTGCAAGCAGAAGAGCATGTAGATGGATTGTATGAAGGGATGTCTTATGCAGATACATTGTTTGAGATGGGAACAATGCTGAAAACTGATGTATGTAAGGGTTCAAAGGTCATACCTGTGCAAATCTTGGATATGTTTCAGGAAATTTCTGATTTTATGCTGAAAACAGAGTTAGAGGTTGAGAAAACTCAGCAAACTGAATTTATGTGGCTGATCTTGATCAGCTTACAGAGTTGCAGAGGGTTGAAACCTTTCAGCCACCAATAGAGTTAAATGCTGGAAAAATTCAGCATATGGAGTATGAGGCTGCACCCATGCAGTCCATAGAGCCGAGGGCTGAATCCATTCAGCCAACAGAGTTGAATGCTGAAAAATTTCAGCATACACAGTTTCACGCTACACCCATGCAGTCCATAGAGCAAAGGGCTAAAATCTTTCAGCCAACAGAGTTGAGAGTTGCTAAAAATTTGCAGAAATTACAGCAAAGAAAAGAGTGCCTGACTGATGTCAAGGTTGACACAAAGTATAAAATAGTTGATAAGAAGGTTAAGCCGGTTGCAGGGCCGCTTCCTCTTGATAGTGATGAGCAGATAGAAAAAGCTATGAAACAGCCTATGTTGAGAGATCCTGCAAATATTGGACATAAATTTACAGCTGAAACTCTTGCAGAATTGAAGATTGCAAATGATGATTTCTTGCTTCCAGTGGAAAAAGAATGTTTTAGAGAGATGCTTGGATGTCATGGTAAGGCATTTGCTTTCTTCCCACATGAAATTGGCTGCATTAGTCCCGAATTGGTTGCACCTATGGTCATCTTCACTGTTCCTCATGTACCATGGAATATACGTCCTATACCTGTGCCTAAAGCACACTTGCCAAAGCTAATAGAGTTGCTGAATGATAAGATTAAGATGGGGATTTTGGAACCCTCTTCCGCGCCCTATTCTAACAGGTGGTTTACTGTACCAAAGAAGAATGGTACTTTGAGATTTATTCAAGATATGCAACCCGTGAACAAAGTGACAATCAGGAATGTGGGAACAGGTCCAGTTGTGGATGAATTTGCTGAGGCTTTTGCAGGACGAGCCATCTATTCTCTAGGTGACTTGTATTCTGGTTATGATCAGTTTCAGCTTGCCTTGGAAAGCAGGGATATTACTACTATGCGGACACCTATTGGTCTTGTGAGGATGTGTACCTTTCCTCAAGGTGCCACCAACTCAGTTGCTCATATGATGAATGCTATGCATAGAGTTCTACGAGACTATATTCCGTAGTATACCATGCCTTTCCTAGATGATGTGCCTATTAAGGGTTGTGCAGAAGAAGAAAAGAATGAAAGTCTTGATTTGCGAGGATGTAGACAGTTTGTGGCTGAACACTTGGTTGCTTGTGAGCAAATATTGACACGATTAGAGGAGGTAAATTTGACTCTTTCAGGGCTGAAATCTGTCTTTGGTGTTAATGAAGTCATCATAGTTGGTTGGATATTATGGCAGGAAGCCTTCACCTGCAAAGGTGGATGCCATAAGCAGGATTGCAGAGTATTGCTCGACTACTTCAGAGGTGTGGAGATTTGTGGGAGCTTGTGTATTTTACATGATTTGGATTCCTCATTTTGCTCACATAGCAGATGTTCTTTATCAGCTACTTCGAAAGGGGCAGAAATTTCATTGGGATGAGAAGCATTCGAAAGCCATGCGTAAACTCAAGAAACTGTTGCAGTCAGCTTCTACTCTTCGCAAGGCGGATTATCAGTGTGGATGGCCAATCATGTTGACAGTTGATACTAGCCCTATTGGTATAGGTTGGGCAGTGGGACAGGATGATGCTGATGGAAACAGATATGCAATCCGCTTTGGAGCTAAAGTTCTTAATGAGCGACAGAGGAGATATCCGCAGATCAAAAGAGAGTTGTGGGGAGTAGTCACTGCACTGAAGTGTGATAAAGGGTATTTTATTGGAGCTTGAGTTGTTGTGGAAACAGATTGTTTGCCTTTGCTTGGCATGATTACTAGCTACTCGACTCCAGGTATAGCGATGCTTCGGTGGATTGCCTATATCAAATCATTGAATCCAGAATTTCGACACATAGCAGGGAAAGATAATCGAGTTGTTGATATGCTATCTAGAGTGAGATATGAGGATGAGGAGTCAATGCTTGCAGAAGATGATGAGATAGAGTTTGCAGCTTCTGTTCTTATTCATGATTGTCATGTATCTATTGTTGAAGCCTTTATTGAAGAACTTTATGTTGATGAGTGGCTGCAAATTGGACAGTATCTAAGTTCACTGACTCGAAGAGTTGATTGGACAGATGATGAATTCAAGAAAATCAGAAGGAAGGCTTATGGGTATTTCTTGAAAGATGGTTTTCTTTGGAAGCATCCAAAGAAGAGAGGTGGCTTGCCCTTGAGAGTAGTTTGTGATGTAGCGATGCAGATACAAATTATGCGAGAGTTTCATGAGAGCTCATGGGCTGGTCATAGAGGTGTGTGGGCTACCTATGAGAAAATCAAAGAAAGATACTGGTGGAAAGGGATGTATAAAGATGTTTCTCACTTTGTGGAGACTTGTAGGGACTGCCAGCTTTACTCTTTAGTGCGGCATCGTGATGAGTTGCATCCGACCTATCCACTATGTATGCATTATAAGTGGGTGGTAGACTTGGTTACTTTGCCAGTGGGACTTTGGCAGATGAGATATCTTGTCTTGGCTAGGGAGGATCTTACAAACTATGTTGAAGGCAAATCTTTGCGGATGAAGACCACCACTACAGTATGTAAATTCTTGTTGGAAGAAATATTTTGCAGGTATGGATGTATAGGCAAGATTACAGCTGATCGTGGAGAGCTAGATGCAGACGAAGCTAGAGAATTTTTCTCATGGCTTGGGATTAAATTGGCTCTTACTACTGCCTATAATCCAGAGGGAAATGGCAAGAGCGAAAGAGGACATCCACCGATAGTTAAAGCATTGGCAAAAGCTTGTAGAGGTCAGATTGGGGATTGGCCGAGATTACTACCTTTTGCATTGTGGGCAGACCGCTCTACACATAGCGTGACTACTGGATATATGCCTGCAGAGTTGATGTATGGGAAAAAACCTGTCATGCCTATAGAAATCTGTGCTCTCACGTGGAGTGTTCTTCCATGGAATGAGAATTTATCAAGGGAGGAGCTTCTAGCTCTTCGGATTCGTCAACTAGAAAGAAGGACAGAAGATGTGCAGCTAGCAGTTGATCGATTGAAGGCAGCCCGACTCAGAAACAAGGACATGTTTGATTTGAGGCATCGCTTGAGGCCTAGAGCCATAAAAGAAGGAGATTGGGTTCTAGTCTACGACAGTAGTCTAGAGAATCAGCATAGTAGCATGAGAAAAATGGTTCAAAGATGGTTTGGACCGTATGAGGTGAAACAGGTTTTTGGTAATGGTACCTATGAATTGGCTGAATTAGATGGAACAGTATTGAGGGTGCCCATTGCTGGAAAACGAGTCAAGATTTTCAAGAGAAGAGAAGATGAAGAATATTCACTTGAAGCATTGGCAGAAGAAGAGCAGGTAGAAGAAAGTCAAGCAGAAGAAGCAGAGAATATGGATGATGAAGCTGATAGAGAAACAGGTCTACTAGAAACTGATGAAGGACTCGACCTGTTTGTGGACTTGAATGATCCTGGATAGTTGGCTCATCCGGAGGATGCGCAGGTTTAGAGGGGGTGGATGTCGTGCTGCTGCACATCTGAGCCGTATACACCTCCATTTCTTTTGTTGTGCATTTGTGTTATTTTTCCACGTGTGATTCATTGTGTGTGAGATGCATTACGATAAACCGCATCCAATGTATATATTCTATTAGTGTGTGTGTGTGATTTTGTTTGGATGCATGATGTGTGTGTGTTAGAAAAATATGAAAAACTGATGCCAAAGGACATTATTAAGCTGATAATTTCAATGATGATCTCTAATAAAAGTGCAGGGAATTGTGGAATCAAAGGAAGCTTTGTGGAAGCGATCATCTAAGTTCAAAAGTTCCCATGACATAGAGTTGAAGGAAGTCTCTCAAAAGCTGCTTAAGCGAGTAAAGCATTAGTGAAGCACCGAGGGATCATTTTGCCACCCAATTCTCAAGGCCGAAGTCGAAGTTTATGCGTAAATCACTCATCGTAAAGCTGACTGTCAATGGGGCAATGCATGACTCCAAAGATAATCCTCAAGGTCAAAATCAATGTTGGTGCATAGATCTCATAAGGGTGTAAAGAAACTATCTTGTCAAAGAGGAGTTTTTTTAATCCCCGCTCAGCTAAAAGAGCAGAAGGGGAGACTAATTTGGTTTAAAACCGTTTTTGGAGGGAAAAAGCATCCTCGGCAGGAAAGTAGGGGGTTTTTTGGGCGGATGATCGATATTCCATCGAGGCAGAGGAAGCAAAAATAATAACAGAGTTTATGGATTGAACGATGGGATATGGAAGCTAGCTATCTATCTTCAATGGAACGGTGAAGCTGCGCGTGAGATAAGCAAGCAGAAGAGCGTCATTGACGAGGAGGGAGCTTCCCTTGACAGCACAGGGGATGCACCTGAGAAAACTAATCGTGCATTCGCTCGAAGCACAAGGAATTCGCCTTGCATTTTTGAAGAATCTGTGTATGGGAAAATTTCTCGCTTTGCGTTTGAGAGAATCGTCTTCATCACCTCGTTTCCTAAAAGCTAAGCTCTATCGAGGTTGAGACAGAAGGGGCTAAATTTAATCTATTGAAATGAGCCTTGAGCCACAGACCGTATCAATTCGAGCTATCTTCTTGTCGTTCCCACTGTTGCAAGCTCCACTCTATCCATTATTCGACGTAATTTGCTAGGATTTCATCGTTTTCACTATTCGAGGGATGCGCCTGTACTCGCTCGTTCTAGTTCAATTCCAGCATCAGATTCTACTGTGCTAGTAGTTCACGCTGGCTTGTGTTCCTAGGCTTTTCCGAAGGGAAACAGAAGCTCCGATCAGTCATTGCCGAGAAGCTTTATGCGGGCCTCAACGTCAAGGAGAATGAGATCTTTGTGTCAGATGGTGCAAGTGTGACATTGCGTGCCTACAACTTCTATTCGGCCCCAATGTTTTGATGGCCGTGCAAGATCCCTCGTATTCAGCCTATGAGGACACCAGTGTGATGGTGGGTCAGACTGGGAAGTATTTGAAAGATGTCCAGCAATATAGCAACATCGGCTACATGAAGTGCTCCCAGATAACAACTTATTCCCTGATTTGTCCTATGTGCCTAGAAAGGATGTAATTTATTTCTTCTTCCCCAAACAATCCCAAAGGTTAATTGTCCACTTTTCTTCTGCTCCAACAGATCTCTGATGGGAAAATAAGCAGCCTGCTTGCATAGCTCTGTCAAATCAGAATCACTATAACCATCATTCAAGCTAAACAGACGATCATAATCAACATCATCCTCCACATTCTCATCTTTCAGAACTATGATGGTTAAAGAACAGGGGAACAGCATGAAATTTCAATAGCTATTCTTATGCATACACAATTCCAGATGTGGACATTTGAAACTCTAGAACGGAAGTTGGAATGCAGGTTCCAGCACATAGATCCTTTCAGCTCTCTGAATCTTCTGAAATCTTCTGCTGATCAGGCAACTGTCAAGTTACAGAATGTACATGCTGATGTGATCCGTATTTGATAGAAACCTCTGAGAGCATCAGAAATCAGATGTGTTGTACAACATATGGTTCTCTGCACTAAAGGACATGCTTGACTGGATTATTAGTTAATGCCCATTATTCTGTTTAATGTAACTGTCATCATACACCTGAATGTAAACAGTTTATGAGATACTTCAGATTTTTCTGATCATGAACTTCATCTAACTCACTTGACAAGGAATATAGTGAAATTTGGCATCAAATATTTGAATTCTTCTTGTTAGCCTCTTTCCTTGTTGTATCTTGAACCCCGTGTTCTGCAGCCTTTGCGTGAACTCTACGACAGCGGCATCTCCTCCATGCCTTCGGGATATCGAATCAGTCTCGATGACGCATACTACATCGAAATTTAGCTCACGCTTCCTCTCGATCTTGCCTTGCAATTTGGTACTTGGCGAGCCACGTCTCCATGGAGGCGTGGTGCAACATACAAAAGCGATTCACCTTCTCTTCCATTGAGGCATTCATTCTTTTTTCTACCCCATTTTCAACCACCACATCTCCAGTCAGTCTATCATCGTCCTTCAGCGCGAGCATAGCATTTCATTCTCTAGTTTCACTGTTGATAGCCATTGTGAAATATGCACTAACGCCTCAGACACCAACCAACCTTCGGCCATGCTACCTTCTGGCCGAGCTCGTTGTTGCACAAAGCCTTTCAGGGTTTTCATGAAGCGCTCCAGGAAAAACATTCATCGCATATGGACAGGTCCAGCAATCTCCACTTTGTCCACAAGATGCACAAGAAGGTGGATTTATATCATGAGTATGCTAGTGGGCAGGTATTTTTCAAAGAGATAGACCGTCTCCACTGCTCCCCACCTCGCGGATTCAATAGAGGACGTCTTAATCTCCTTCTGTGAGATCCATTGTCCCAAAGTCGACAACTTGTAAATGGCCCCGCGAATTTCTGGAGTAAGGCATCCTGCAATCGTGATTGGTAGTACAAACTGCCACAAATGAGAAAGCATTATGAATAATGGCCACATTCCAAATAGCAAAATGCCCATGCTAATTACAATCCATTCGTAGCACAAACCTGACATATCTTATACCAATCATGGGATTTTAGCCCCGACAATTGGTCGACAATTGGTCATCTTTAGAAAATGCAGACCTGAGAGAACGCATCATACCCATCGGAGTGCGGATAGACTTGATTACTTGCTTCACAATTGGTCGTCTTATACCAATCATGGGATTTTAGCCCCGACAATTGGTCGTCTTATACCAATCATGGGATTTTAGCCCCAACAATTGGTCGTCTTTAGAAAATGCAGATACCTGAGAGAACGCATCATACCCATCGGAGTGCACATAGACTTGATTACTTGCTTCACAATGCACTCTTCTTTAGTGGAAAAAACCCAAGGAGCACGAGGAAGCTACACGCGACCATCAGCACTCGATTGTGGCCAAAGCGCCTCCATCTTACCTACCTCCTTCAAATCCATTCGTGCCCCTATAGTGTCTCTCTTTCCTGTGATGTGGTCCCATAGCAAGCTGCCCACATTCTTGAAAATATGCATGGGATCCAACAAGTGGTTGATCTGTAAAAGTGGGTCCAATATGGCAACTCGTAGAAAACTGAGAACCGCCACATTCCATTTGGATATGATTCCGCGTGGACCATTTTCAGCTCGTACTAGCTTGTAGCGTTCATACGTGTTGGAGGTCGTCCAAGGAAACCTTCCCTGAGTTCATGATCCTCCGGCAAGAAAGCAGCGTGTACTTGATATACCATCTTCTTCATGGTTCGTGACCTTCGAGAGTCTAACCGCACAATGGACATGCATGATAACCTGAGGTAACCAGATCTGTTTCAACACCACGACCTAGTGAATACTTGATTGAATGAGATAAAATATAGATATTACCAGTGAGAATGGAGGCCTACTCACTTGAGCACTCTCCCAATCCCGGAAAGTCATGCTTCATCCATAGTGACCCCCTCCTCCCACAAAATCTTAAGCTCATCGACTAATGGACGAAGATACACGTCTATATTTTTTACTTTGTAGTGGCCTGGGATGAGCAAGCTAAGGATGAGATGTCCTTTCTTCGTAGAAAGCCATGCAGGGATGTTGTAGTTGACAAGGACTATAGGCCACACACTGTAAGAAGTTGAGCGCAGACCGAATGGGTTCACGCCATCCATTGCGAGACCGAGCCGAAGATTCCTTGGCTCTCGCGCAAAGCCTGGGAAGGTAGAGTCAATGTGGCTCCATGCGCGTGAATCCGCTGATATTTGTTGAACTCCATTCGTGGACCTATTCTGCGCATGCCACGTTGTCAAGCTCGCCATGCCGGACGTATGAAACATGTGGTTTATGCGGGGGATGAGCGGAAAGTGTTTGAGAACTTTTTGAGAGATGGTTTGCCCTTGCAAGTCCTGTCGATACCTGTAAGCACCACACTTTGGACATGTCTCCATAGTCTCGTATTCTCCTCGAAATAGTATGCAATCATTGATACATGCATGGATGTTATTGTAGTCCATGCCAAGCTTCCGTAAAACATGTCGTGCATCATCACGAGACTCAGGCATGGTATTTGTAGGTGCTAATATATGATATTTCAATAACCTGAAAAAAATCATAAAACACCTTGAAAAAGCGCAAATGTTTGTAATAATAGTGTCAAAAAAAAAATCAATGAAGCCTATGTGCAAGGTACCTAAATAACTTGGTCACACTCGTATCACTCCACCCGTATTTTGCTTGCACACTTAAGAGTGCAAGCAGTGTCTTCACCGAGATACTCGGCACCCATCATATAATGGTATGGATGCTTCCTCTCTAAGCGGATCAGAAGTCTCGACATCCATTGAAATCAATGCATCGATCATTGCCTCCATCTCAGGCTCCAAGATTGTAGGTAGGTCTGGAAGGTTGTCTGTCTCCTCTGGCATTGACGGTATAGATTGGCCTTGCGAGTGGTGGATTGGCTCCTGCACTCTATCCATCGCACGCCCACGAACTCGTCTAATTGGCCGAAAAGAGTGCACTCCCCCTTGGGACAAGACATCACCTCCCTGTATAGAAAATTTGCCAACAAGACCTAATCTTATTGTATATGGTATTCAATTAGCTTGCGAGTACAATGCATGATTGATATTAACTTCAAAATTACCGTTTACTGAAAATCCGCAATCGCCTGATCAATGATCTCAGATTGAAACTCGCCAAATTGTCGTAGGTGTTCTATAGACAATCGGCGTTTTTGTCTAACTGCCAACTTGCATTGAGAGCAAGGACATGGGACACGCTGATTAAGATACGCCTCGCGATCTTGAATAACAAGACCTTCTTTGTTTTCTATCTTGTCTACATTACAACAAACAATTTAATGACTTGTAATACAATTTGGGAAAACGAGGCTCAAATGGATAGCTTTATGGAGATGTATGTCAAGTTGCAAGTTGACCATAAGCTCTTGCTTGAGAGGTTTTAGCCTCTGCAAGAGGTTGAGAAGTAAATTTTGAAAAACATTGAGGTTGATATTGATGCATCCATGGTGTTGAAATCTAAACTTCAAGATATAAGAAATGCTTTACTGATTGATGTAAAAAATGCATGGGACATAGTAATTGAGAGATTTATTGATGTTATATCTCGGCCATATACCATGCTCAAGGATTTGTTTGTCCCGGTAGATAATTATTCATTATTGTAGAAAAAAAAGCATTGGTTCATAAGGTTCATGAGTTGAAGACTAAATGTTTGGACTTGACTAAAAGATTGGATAATGCCTTAGATGCTAAAAGGAAAAGTGATGAATATGTTACTTCATCGTTGCAACAAAAAGATTGGTGACAAGGATGCTATGATTAATGAAGTTCTTCACGAGGTGAATATAGAGTTGAAGGGGATGGAACACGATTCTTCTTTGGGATTTAGTGGTGATCAGTCAATTATTGAGGTGTCTTCTTGTATGGCCATTATACCTTATATACCTAGCTACGGTCTCTAGGTTATGTACTTTGAGTATCTTAGAGGGGCTCTACTAGAATTACTTATACAACTGCACTAGAGGGCTTTGAGTATAAGTAATCCTAGTCAACAAAATTTATGAGTATCATTGAGGATCTCTTAGTCTAATAATAAATCAGTCTCAACAAAAAGCATCTTAGTAATGTGGTTTTTTTGTCCTAGGTCCATGTATAAAAATTAATGCCATCTATGAAATTTGTCAACTTTTATTGTAATGATTGGAAGACATCAAATGCAACAATGTAATACAAGGTTACCATATCAAAGACAATATCAAATAGTAAAAATGTTTGTGCCTGTGTGGGGGTGTGTGTGTGTGTACCATAGTTATAAAATTTGTTCCAATCAATTATACTCATAGTCATAACATTTGAAGAAAATATCCTATGCTCAATTTAAGGGATTCTTCTTCTATGGAAATACTTTTGGGTTCATTTTGATGAAGTACCATAATGACCATTAGCTAGGGGATCATTTTCTTTTAGTCCTTCCATTGACTAGTTGGCATGATTACTAATTTGTTATGCCTATAAAGTTAATACAAAAACAAGGAATTATGCATATCACAATTAGATCCCCTACTTGGACATTATGAAGGATATGACCAATTTTAAGCAATCTTAAAGAGTCAGCAATGTACGTGGCCCATGGTAAAGCACATTGTATACCATTATCGATAAGTCTATTATCGTGTATCTTAAATCTCCTAATTAGACTTTATAAAGTGTATGACCAATTTTTAGCCCTCTTAAGGAGTCGATGTAATGGTACCCATAAAAAAAGCAAAGTGCATACCATTACCATAATCACGGATATGTTATCGTTCCAATATATACACACACAGGTGGACTACATCTTGAGTAGACAAAAGCTATCCATTTGAGTAGACATACATCTCCATAAAGCTATCCATTTGAGTATACATCTCTTTCTCTTTCTCTCCCTCTCTCATTTCCTCCCCCTTTCTCTCTCCCTCTCCCTCTCTTTCTCTCTCATTTCCTCTCCCTCTCACAATATATCCTAACACTCTCCAAAAGCAAAAGGGAGAGGGAGAGAGAGAATGCACTCTCCCTCCCTCTCCCTCTCCCTCTCCCTCTCTTTCTCTCCCTCTCCCTCTCTCATTTCCTCCCCCTCCCTCTCCCTCTCCCTCTCCCTCTCTTTCTTTTTCTTTTTCTCTTTCTCTTTCTCTTTCTCTATCTGCCTCTCTCTCTCTTTCTCTCCCTCCCTCTCCCTCTCCCTCTCTTTCTCTCTCATTTCCTCTCCCTCTCACAATATATCCTAACAATCTCCAAAAGCAAAAGGGAGAGGGAGAGAGAGAATGCACTCTCCCTCCCTCTCCCTCTCTTTCTATTTCTCTCCCTCTCTCATTTCCTCCCCCTCCCCCTCCCTCTCTTTCTCTTTCTCTCTCTCTCTCTCTCTCTCCCTCTCTCTCTCTCTCTCTCTCTCTCTCTCTCATTTCCTCTCCTAAACAAGCAAAATAGAAAGTGATTTAAACCTTAAACAAGCAAAAGAAGGAGAGAGGGAGACTCACCGATGAGATATGGTGACTGTGGGGCGGCTCCTCTTTGCGATGAAGGCTCCTCCTCTCCTTCACGAACAACGGCGGCGGCGGCGGCGACGGCAAGTCTTCTTCCTCTCCTTCTCTCACAACGGTCGCTCTCTCCCTCGCTCTCGCTCTCAAAACACAAAACACAAAAATGCGAAATAAAGCCGCGCTCGGTTTCGGCCTGTTTTTTTTCCCTATGGAGCGTCGCTATACCCGCTGTTGCTACCTGCCATCACTATAAGCTTAAATCCTTGTAGCGGAGTAAATATTTGACCGTGTGGCTAAATCTTAACCCCATATTTGAAAGTGGAACTTGGGGGAATTGCTTATATAGTATCTACGAAAAATTTCAACTTCAATTAAGGAGATAAGATTTGACTGTGTGTCCAAATATTAATCACATGAGAAATTCCCAAACTTTATGAAATTTCCAAATTCCTGAATATGTGGTTACTTGCCTTTGAGACCTAGAGTTGTTGTTTGTATCTAGGCCAACCCCGAATAGGATTGATAATAGATCATAATTTGAATCATTTTCAACAAGTTACGTCAAGAAACATTGTGATGACAAAAAACACTAATTAAGAAATCTAATTTTATTTGTTTAATATAAATGTGTTAGATAATTAGATAACTAAACCTATCCAACTGAGGGAAGCGAGATGGAGAGATTCTAGATAAATCTGTCCTAAGACACGGTGGACTTGGTAAGTTGCAAGTTTCTCTACATTTTGATGCATTATAGTATAGGGGATATTGACCATATAGAACTAGTTAGAACCTTGACTTTGCATAATTTTAGGGGAACAAAGGGAGGCTTTGCCTCATAGATAGAGGAGTCAATGTACCATACTCCCCCTTGTTTCTCACTCTTGAACCATGTGCAAAAAGAGTCAATTTTGGTGGTTGCTATAATCTAGGATGACTAGATGCACAATGACTAATGCTAGTTAATTGAAATAGGAGACCTTAGTTTACTTAGAACTTGAAATTCAAGTTAATTCTTGTGGAAACAGCCAAGACCTTCCATTGCAAAGTGGACTAAGAGAGTCTAGGTAGTAAAACTCGTGTTATTTGAAAGAATACCAAACAACATCATTTAGAAAATCATCTTGATGAACCAATAAATTGTACTACTAAAAATGTCTCATAGTGGGTATATCACATGTGATATTGGAATGAAAATTTAATTAATGCATAGAAATAATTATTTCTAATCTTGTTTAAGGAAATATTGGATACAAATTTTTTTTCTCCCTTTAACAATTGGTGGATTACCTTTCAAAATATACAAGATTGGTATGTAAAAAATGTGTGCTATTCTTATAAATGTTTATCTCTTATACATTTCCTTGATTTTGATTGGCAGGATCACTTCATGAGAATCTAGGAGCATATGTATAATCCTTCATCATTTGTATCAAAGTGCTAGTAGACATCAAGCACATTCTTCTACTTGATCAATGTCGATCAACTTGTCTATCATCAAAACAACCTCAAAAGAATCAATTGGATGGAAGATCTTGAGCTAGACAAGATATTCATATTTGAAGAATCATGTCTAAATACCTTTCTCAACATAGGCATAGAATGGATTCTCCAAAATCATTTTGTTACAACTTCTAGCTTATACTCACCCTAGCTAAAGCACAATAGAAGAAATTTCTTCTCAAGCTAATCAAATTGCCCGACTTTGATAGCAAAAGAAAGGATCTTGAGTCTAAAGCAGAAATTTAGATTGAATCTATGAAGGATTAATTTAGTGCCGTAGGTATTGCTCCTCCTAATCAAGCCATGATAGCTAAGCTAAATTTAACAAGAAAAGCTTGACTTTGGTGGAAGTAATAGTGTAAGGACCAAGGGAATTTGGAAGCAACCATTACTTGGCAAAAGCTAAAGAAAGTTGTATGCGAGTGATACCTCCCATTGGAATACCACACCTTAAAAATGAATGAATTCTTTTGTTTGAAGAAGCATGGGTTGATCTTGCAAGACTAATATTCTATATTTGTATCCCTTTTGAAGTATCCTCCCCCATGGACGTCACCTAGCAAGTGTCGAAGTTTTTCCACATACTAAACCCTCCACTAGATACTCATCTCAAAGCAATGTGTTGATCCTACTTATAAGACACATTAATTTGACCAAGACCCATTATCTAAGAGCTACACACAACATCCAAGAGTGGCAAATTTTTGGGACAAGGTTCTCCATACAAAGGACTACAAGGATATGTCAAAAGGATCCAAGGACAATACCATACGAGTCAAAGGAAAAAGACCAAGACAATTATAGTCTCAAACTTTGTACTTGTAGTTAGTATAATAAGGAGGCACCAATGTGTTACCACTGCAACAAATCTGGCCAGTTCAAAAGATAATATCCAAAGTTAGGCCAAATATTTTACCATGGACACTTTCATGGCCAAAATTGAGTAGTTTCAATAACCAAAAAAAAAAAAGTTGTAACCTTCAAGGTAATGGACAAAGGAATAGATTAAGGTGAAAATACCAATTTATAGGCAGACATGGAAAGAGAATGAGTACATGGTGCTCTCAATAAGGAGGGCCCAAATTACTAGTTCTTAGTGATCTAAACACCTGCAACCTATCAAGATAAAGCCTTTAAGATTTTGATTGATTGTAGAAGCACCCACTCATAGATCTCACCAAAGTGTGCAAAAAGACTAGGAATAGACACTCTACCTACATATAAGTTATTAGTAGAATTAGCAAATTGGAAATAGGCAATTTCTATTCAACAAACTAGAAGAGTGAAGTTTAAATTAGGAGGCAATCTTTCCAGTATGGGATTTAGAGTTATAAATCTAGGGGCTTACAAGTATTTACTAAGAGTTATGAATCTAAGAGTTCACAAGTATTTGCTATGGTGGATAGATTGGCTAGTCCCCAATAATTCTCATTTTTCTTATGGGAAGGGTCAAACCAAGTTCCTAAATAGAAAATGAGAGTTAGTAATCACTCATGCAGAAGCCAAAAATCCTAGAGTCTAATTGGCAAAAGCTTCTTGAATTGTAAAGGGATTAAGAAAAGGATTGCGCATCTACCTAATTAGACATAATAAGATTGAGCAAGAAAAGGAATATGAAGAAGAACCATCCTAGTTAAAGGAATACACCTACTACGTAATTAGACATAATAGGATTGAGAAAGAAAAGGAAGCTGAAGAAGAACCATCCTAGTTAAATATGTGTTCCCAGAAGAGCTAACAGTACTTCCCCTACTAAGAGAACTTGATCACGAGATTAAGCTAACATCAGGGCTGCTCTAGTAGCAAAGAAACCCTATCATATGTCTCTTTTTGAAGCCATTGAGTTGAAAGAACAAATCAAGAAACTATTGGACTAAGGATACATTAGGCCAAGTTATTCACCATGGGGAGCCCCAATACTATTCCAAAAGAAGAAGGATTGAACCCTCCATATTTGCATCAACTACCCTGGACTAAACTACATGATGATTAAGAACAAGTATCCAATTCTAAGGATAGACAAATTACTTGACCATCTTCAAGGTGCAATGATCTTATTAAAAATTGACTTAAAAGTAGGTTATTATTAGATAAGGATCAAAGAAGAAGACATTTCAAAGATTGTATTTAATACAAGGTACGACCATTATGGATTCATCATGATTTCTTTTGGATTAACTAATGCACTTGCAACCTTCAGCAAACTAATGCAAGACATCTTTCAACCCTATCTTGACTTTCTCCTTGTCTTCTTCGATGATATCCTAAGATACTAGAAGAAATATGAGAATCATGTGCCACAACTCTGAGTTGTTCTTGAAAGAATAAGGGCATAGAAGCTTTATGCCAAGAAGAAGAAATATGCTTTCTTCAAGAAGCAAATTATCTTAGATTTATAGTCTTTGATGAAGGGATTGTGGTAGACCTTGTGCACCCCCAACAACGATTAAGGAAGTCCAAATTCTTTTGGTCTTTAATAGGATGGTACATGATTTTTATCAAGGACTATACTGTAATTGCCACGCCCACCATGACTGACTTACTCAAGAGGCAAGTTGCTATTGTGTGGACTCCCACAGAATAGTCTAGATTTAAGAAGCTTATACAAAGCTTGATCATAGATCCTATCTTGAAATGAATTGACTTAAGCCAAGAATTTGAAGTTTAAACTGATGCAAGCTCTCTTGCATTATATTGTGTACTCATGTAAGAAGGCCATTATTTGATAGTATAATCTTCTAAGAAGTTGAAAACTCATGAGACAAATTATGCCACCCATTATTTGGAGCTACTTGCTATAATTTATACTCTTAAATTATGGAGATAGTATATTCATGGCAACAAGTCCACTTTAGTAACTTACTAGAAGAGTCTCAAATGGATTTTCACTTAGCTAGACCTAAACATGAGGCCACGATAATGGTTGACATCTTAAAAGAGTATGACATTGAGATTAAGTATAGACTAGGTAAGGAGAATGACATTCTGAATGCTCTAAGATACAAAGAATTTCTTAGTGCCCTTATCTTAGAGGAACCATCTAAGGTAAAGGCTCTAGGAGCAATAGTGTCAATACCCTTATCTTAGAGGAACCATCTAAGGTAAAAGCTCTAGGAGCAATAATGTCAATGCCCTATAATCCAATCATAGAAATGGCCAAAGAAGAAGTAGGTAAGGATCCAAGGTCTCAATAGAGGATAAAAGAGGTCCTATATCTAAGGAGGAGAACCCTAACCATAAATTAAAGTATGTAAACTTCTATACAAAGGAAGGACTTGTCTACTTTAAGAGAAGACTATGCATCCCAAGGAGTCAAGATTTCAAGAAAAAGATACTTTGGGAAGACCATGATTCCCCTTTCTTAAAACATTTGGACTATGCAAAGACTCTCAATGCTATAAGAAGAAGCTTTCACTGGGAAAAGTTCAAATTAAATATGCTTAAATATGCAATTGAATATATAGGCTACCAACAGGTAAAGGTTGAGTGCAATAAGATGCCAAGAAAGATCCAATCACTTTACATCCTTCCAATGAAGTGGGAATTGACCAGCATGGATTTTGTAGTTGGATTACCCTATGTCCAAGGAGGATACAATTCAATCCTAGTAATTGTGGATAAAACATTAGTCAGACTTCATCCCTATTGTGTAAAAATATTACTTGAAAAAGAATTACTTGTGCTTAAATGGTGCATAAAATTTTACTTGATGCACTTAGGAAGTTTGATTAATGCACCAAATTTACCATCGAATAAAAGAAATGCATGCTAGACCTCTCCCAAGACTAGTTGTGGATCCCTTTATCAAGGGGGATTAGTTTATGCTAGCTTAGAGAGTTTGGGGTAACCCCTATCACAAGAGGTCACTTCGTAGGGGATCCTTGGGTTGGAGGAGTTGAGGGTGCTAGAGGGGCTTTGGCCAACAAACTCTTAGGCTCGTAAAAACCGTTCAAACTCCTACGTAACTTAGAATGGTGGACTTCTTGAGGGCCCCACTACTAGTTAGGGATAGAAATCTTAGTAAAATAAGGGTATTCAGGTTGTTCTTTTGTATAGATAGAAGTTAAACACTTTAATAAGATTCTTTAATAAATTAAAATTTTATATTTCAAATGATTGTTTTCATCATTTGTGTGTTGTGATTTAAGTTACGTAAATGAACATTGTGACCAAAATAACTAATTAAGAATGTTGATTTTATTCATTTAACTTAAATGTGTTAGATAAGTAGGCAACTAAAACTATCCAATTGAGAGAAGCAGGAGGTCGAGATTCTTGATGAATTCTCCCTACGGCAAGGCAAGGTCTCGGTAAGGAGAGAGTTTCTCTACATTTTTGTGTGTTATAGTGTAGGGGATATTGACTATATAGAATCAGTTAGAACCTTGACTCCATATCATTTTAGTGGAATTGAGTGAGACTTTGCCTTACGAGCAAAGGGATCGATGTAACTATAATCCCCCTCATTTCTCACTCTTCTTGAACCAAGTGTGATATGAGTCTACTTTGATTTGGGAAATCTAGTATAAGTAGATGCTCAAAGACAAAAGCTAGTTAATATGAATATGAGATCTTAGTTTACTTAGAGCTCAAAATTCAAGTTGATTCTTGTGGAAATGACTAAGACATTTCATTTCAAAGTGGACTTGAGAGAGTCTAGATAGCGAATCTCGTGTTATTCGAAAGAGTACCCATCAATGTTACCTAGAAAATCATCTCAATTGACTACTAAATCGTGCTACTAATGATATCTTAGAGTGGGCACACCACAAGACCCCATATACACATGCTAGTGAGACTTTATAATACTTACTAAATTTAAATTAATTTAAAAAATGATAGATATTCAACAAGAAGAGGTAAAAAAACATGGATAAATCTCATTTTTGTAAGGCATTCACTCTTCTTCATCTTCCTCTTGTGTTGCACCATCAATATCACTAGCTTCTACCCATTCACCTTTTGAACTAGATGATGTATCATCTTCTCTACTATAAAAAAGAGCATTGATTTTATCTAGATATAGACATTCCTTTCCAAAGTTTTCAGCTCTACTTCTATTACATCTTGTTTCCTTAGGCTCATCATGATCAGGATCATCATCATCATTTTACAAACCAGGATCTTTCTCTTTAAGAATTAGAATGGTTGACTTCCTAAGATTCAGAGTCTTTGTAAGGGAAAATCTATATACTAATTTATCCACCTCATTAAGTTTCAATATGCTTGTGGATTGACTTAACTTTCCTTTCTTTTTTTTGTTATAGGATTTCTTGTAGAGTTCATGGCTAGTATATATTTACCTGCAACTGCATCTTTATCTTTTGTTTGAAAGAAGTGTACTTAAATGGAATATATCTTACCTAAAGTATCATCCTTCTTAACTTCCAAAACTTTTTCTATCCAAAATGATGACCCATCTCATCATTCTCATCTAGTATTGCCACAAGTGAGCTTATCTTAATATCATTAATATTAACTTGCCATATTTATTGTAGTTTCTCAATTGTTTTTCTTGATCTTCTACTACCAATATACATTTCTCACTCCTTAGAATGTAAGATCTTTTGGATCTCCTCTAATATTTGTACATTGCTTCTTGCAAGAGGATTTGCAGTACTCAAAATTTTAGGCCATGTAAAAGCTTTTGTTAGATGTCAATTATCGTTTTCTATTTCTGTAAGCATTTTCTCTTAGTCCTAGAAAAAATCATCCCACCAAGTCATATCCAATTTGTTTGCATACTTTCTTGCTTTTCAATTAACTACCTCGTTCTTGTATAGATTTTGCATAGTCGATCTCTTGTCCCTTGTTGGATGATTCTTTGCCTTATTTGACAGAATCCAAGGGTTCTTATTTTTCTACGAGCATTATAGTATATGGGATATATCTTAAGAAATTAAGTCCCTTGGAAGGAAACCACTCCTTACTAAGGGAGAATTGTTTTCCATATACATGTACTCTACTATCTTCCTTCTTTCTCTTTATTAGAAATGTATGTTGAAGGCTGAGGTCATTTAACTAATGCAAATATTTCACATTTTCTTCCTTCGATCCATATGTAAAAAGCTTGAAGTCATATATTTCTCTTAGATGCATGAAAATTGGTTTTAGTGTATAAGCATCATGTATGATGCATATCATTTTAGGCAAGCTAAAAGCATAGTGCCGAGATAATCACTTAGCAAATGTGGGTATTAATATTGATGAAAGGAAAGCATCCTAATAACTATATGTCACAGAAAAATAATGTTGCCAAAGTGCTTTCAATATTTATAACCATATATAGCAAGATAATTTTTATGGCAACAATCATATTGCAATGCATACTTGATTTGTGCATCACTTACAAGTAATCTAGTGTGCTTCATATGATAAATTCCTCTATCCTTTTGGAAATGCATAATTGTTTTAGTGCCAAATCCTTTTTGCATACATGAAACATCTTTAGATGATTTATGATGTTGATATTATGAGTGATCTACATGCTTTGATGACTGCTCCTCCAAAACATTCAAGGAACCTATGATGTCCTCTAAGGTATATGAATCAAAAGACAATTGATCTTGTTATTTGACAATATCCACATCATTTTTCTTTGTAATCTGGGTTTTCCTACACTTGATAGGATTTCTATATCAAAGGATTTAAAAGATAGACCATTAGATCCATCATAGAAATCAAAAGACAAAGTATCCATTCATACAAATATGTAATATAGATGCTAGGAAGAGAAGTAGAGGAAATGCTCGAGGATAATATTATAACTCACTAACAATATCAAAGTGGAATAATAGGCGTGATGGTCTTTTATAAGAAGAGTGGTTGAGGCAAGTGTTAGGTTAGGGTTAGGGTAGGGGGATAGGGCTCAATGTAAAGGTACCCTAAGCTTAGAGACTTGCTAATTTGGGAAACTGTTGTTTATAAGAATGGATATACCTCATTCCTCTCACTTTCAAGCAAAAGATTAGCAAGCTATAATAGAGGAGAACTATAGAAGAAGCAAGACCAACCCATATGAATCTACTATAATAACCTTATAAAAATAATTAAAAATGCCAATGTAAGTAATTTTTAGCTAGTGTTAAAATATTTCAAATATTTTCCTTTTATTGAAACGATAAATTATCAAAAACATTCAAGCAAGCAATTGAGTTATAAGAGGTATAAATAGTTGGATTTTATAGGCCTTCTATTTAGATAATGACTTGATTAAGAAAAGTGATTGATAAAAGTATATCAAATTGAGGTAATGCATCAAGTTATAATGAGTATAATAAATATTTTTGAGCACTCAAGCAATAAATTTTGTTAAGACTATAGAGAACTTCATGCACTACATCAATGTTTTGAGAAACTTCTAACTTCTTAAAGACAACTTGATGGATTATATTGATTTTTAATCAATATCTCTATCAATTTGATGCAATGCTGTCACGTGCCTACCTAAAAGTTCCCTAGTAGCACGTTTTAGTGGTCCATCGGGGAACTATCCTAGATGGCTTCGCCTGGCACTCACGAGAATGCACAGGGTCTATCGTCTAGGTTTCCTAGAGTCCACTCCGTAATGGAAGGTACCGGCCGTCCCCACGATGATCAACCTACAAGCTCGCGGTCCTAATTTGAAAACTGAGGTCTTGATACATCAGCTAGCTCCATTGGAGGTGTCCCATAAGGGCTTCTTGTCTGATTGGAGCGATCATAGTTACCCTTGGTTCATGGACTGCAATGCTTTTTTTCAGAAACTAGTTAGGATTCAGGGAACCTTAATGGAGTTCTGGCACAATCGCTTCACCTTTTCCCTAAGATAATTATTGATCAAGGTTTTAAGACCGGACCCTAAGGAAGTCAATGCTCGGCTCTACCTAATTTCTCCTAGTTAACGTTTCATTCAATCTCTTGAAAGAAGCTCCCAGCTTATCGGGACCACCCATCCGTAGGACGAACTCATCCGGGATCTCGCCCACCCGCTTTCCATAAATGGTTTTCTTTAGTTTTCTAATTACCTATCACATTAAGTTATGACATATAAAAGCAGCTTCGTTAATTAACCCGTTATCATAGGTTCCTTTGCGTAATTTTATGACACAACACAAAGACAAAGAAAGACAATCTTTTGGCAAAACATATTTATTTATTATTTCGCAAAAGTTATTTACAATGCTTTTCTCCTTCTGCCTATGCAGAAGATAAAACCTCCATTCATCGAAAAATCCATTCTATCTGTGCAGAAGAAAGAAAATCCTCCAAGATTTCCATCCCTTCACTAGTACCGGGGATTGCAGGATCCCATCCTGATTCACGTAAGGTTCAGGCAGTTCCTTGGAGAAATCAAGAGATTTACAGCCAGAGCCCCCTGGCACTCCCGACTCCTCCTACCTAATGGATTCCTCACCAAGCGACCTCTCACTATCGAGGCCGGTCCAAAGGTTCTCGTGGTGGTACAAAACAATCCCCCTTGGAGTAGGGTTGCACGTCTAGCCGTGGGGGAGGCATAGCATGATCTTTCCTCTTAGTATCCTGATTATATATATACAATCAGATCTAAATGTTACAAGCACAATTAATCATTCTTGTGCAACCATCAATACATGCATAAATAAAAAAAAGAAATAGCAACAAGTGTTTTTAGCATAGGAAGCAACCTCACCTAATTCTACGGTTTGTCTTTTAAGGTCCCACCTTATTCTTAGGGTTTGGCTTCCTACTTGTTTTTTTTTTTCCGGATCCGCGAGTTATTTCGTGAGTCTGTAGTCTATTTTATCCTTATGAAAACTTGGTATTTTTGCCCTAAAAGATAATATGGGCGTTTATACCTATGGCAGGCAATTCATGCACTACCTTGCCCTAACCTACACTTAGCAAGATTTCAAATGCTTTTCCAAGTCTCTTTAGACATTAGAATTTATATTTACAAATTCTTATCAATATCCAATAAGTCTGAAAGGCTATCTATCTCCTACTACATCCAATAAGTAATGGGGGTTTCGCCAATTCCTACTACATCATTTTCTCCATCCATTGTGTTTCTTGCTTCTTTTGCTTTAAATGGCCTTCTTGAAATTTTGCAACCTCGTGGAGCCATGGATGTCAGGTGAAATTAACATGGTAGCTCAGGGAGAGTTGATGGTTATCTAGAAAAATTTTGCCAGTATTTTGCTTAGTGATATGGGTGTATGGAAGAAAGGCGTAATAGGGGATAGAGAAAATGAAAATGAGGTAGAAGAGGGGTATTTTCCTTCTTCAAGGCTCAAGCTAGAATGGAAATGAGATGTAGAGAAATTTTTCCATCATCAAGATGTCTTCCTTCTTGCTTTCTTTGTGAAGGAGAGGGGTTGTATTTATAGCCATGAGGGGAAAGTATGCAGCCACTCATTCTTTTGGCTACTTGTCAAGAGCTACGTAAGCTCGATAAAAAATGCTTTTTGATTGCCTACCTATTGGTTGGTAGCATGGGGATGATTTTAAAATGCTTTCTCTCCCTCTAGACGTAAAAAAGTCATGATTTTTTGCCTACTTTTTTAAAAACCTTTTTTTATCCTTCAAAACGACTTCATTTGGTAGTTTTTGGCCAAGTTACCTCACGACTTATCTAGTTTATAAAGTCATGCCATACTCTTTGATACTTAACTTACTCAATATCATGCTTGTTCTTGCACGTTCTTTGTCTACCAATTAAGGCTTTTGCAATTTGTATTCTCATTGCAAAATCAATGTGACCTTTGATGCATTAAATGGAATCGGAAATGCTAAGTGAAATATAATGCGAGAAATATTATGATCAAGCCGTCGTAATATTATTTACGAGGCGTATTTGTTTTTTTGTTGGCTGGGTTCATTGAGGCATCTTCTCGTGTCAGATTGCAGAATTGATTTAATGCAAGATTTGATATTACATGCACTCACTTATTGATAACTCAACGAGTAATTTTTAAAACATTTCAAGCCCAAATTTGTTTTATGAAGTGTTATGGAGGGAATATTACAAATGCATCAAGTTTGAGTAGAGACATGTTATAATATCTAGTTTCACTTGATTTAGTGTCATAAAATTCTTTAAAATTATGTTGATAGATTGGTATACTTGATGTAATATATCAAGTTGCTTATAATTATTGCCAATATTTCTATTGATATGCTGTAATGGATGTACTAACTTTTGTTCCTACTTGATGCATTACATCAAGTTTTCATGGAATTTTGTTAAATGTTGTAGCTAACTTGATATAATGCATCGAGTTGTCCAGATTTTTCCCTAAATTTTCATTTGATTTGATGTAGTGCATCAATTTTACCTACTCTTTATATTAGTTTTGGGTCTTAATTGGTATAATGCGTCAAGTTTTAAGTTTTTAAAATTAAGTTTCTAACATCATATGGTGCATCAATTTTCTTAGAAAATTAGTTATTTTTTTATAGTTGATGTAGTGCATCAAGTTTCCTAGAGAGTAATCGCTAATATTTTGGGTAAGTTGATGCAATGTATCAAGTTCACTTGATATTTATATCATTGTTTCTCCTGCTCAATACATTGCATCAAGTTTCCTAAAGAGCATGCTAATTTTTTAATCAAATTTCTTAGAAATTTTACTAAATTTAAATTTTTTAGCCAAGTTGATGATGCAATACATCACGTTTCTTATAGACTTTTCTAATATTTTGACTAAGTTGATATAATGCAATATGTTTCTCATAAACTTTGCTATTTTTTTAATCGAATCGATGTACTACATTGTCTCCTTAAATTTTAGCTAATATTTTGGTTGAGTTGGTATCGTACATCAAGTTTACTTAAATTTCAATGTAATCATTTTGTCTTACTTAATGCAATGCATCAAGTCTCCTTGAAATCTTATTACTTTTTTAACTAGATTAATGTAATCCATGAAGTTTTAATGTGGTACATCAAATTTACTTTAGTTATTATTGATCTTTTTTTTTTGCCACACTTGATGAAATGTATCAAGTTTATATTAAGCTTGATGTGGCTAATGCCAGGAGGCATATTTCACGGTGGATTCCGTGAGGTTTTACGGTGGATTCCGTAAACTTTTATTATCGGGGCTCATACACAGAGTGGATTCTTTGTGCGAGAAGTTGATGGGGACGCCTATCCTTTTCGGGCGTTTCGTTAATTTAGTGTGTACATGGGTGATTCCATAGCGGGTGATTCCGCAAAATACATATTAAATTAATAAATGTTATGAGTTTAGAGTGCGTACTCGTGATAAATTAAGGTTAGGATTGATTTCTAACCAATTGATTTATTTATGTAGTTGAAGACTGCTAGGTATTCACTTTTGTTGGTTTAATTGTATTATTTTACTAACGATTGTGAATGCTTCAGTTGATGTGTAGAGATAGCAGCAGTGGCGGAGGAAAGCATTGGAGTCTAGCAAGTATTCGACCTATGGATTATATTTTGATAGGCGCCACGCCTATATTTTGTTATGTCTATTGAGGCATCGATTATTTATTATTATTTTGTATGCGCCTATGCGCACGGATATGTTATTTCTATTTGGACATTATATTGGGCGTGCCAGACTCTTTGGGCACCGTCCATTAGCTTTATTTTTATTTTTCTAAAAGCAAACTCAAAAGCTAAAAGCTTGATATATTTTTGTAAATTGGGCTATTATTGAGCATGAAGATGGAATATACATAAAATACATGCTTTGTGAAGCGCTCACACAAGGCATGGGGGGAGATTGAACCCAATTGGTCTCTTGCTCTTGTCGTTCATGCTTTTTACATTGTAATTTGTGCAAAAAGGTAGAGTTCATTGTTCTTGGGGACCTTCCGGGATTCATTATGTGAGCATACAGCGACCGATCTGTGCACCAGTGGTATCAGAGCGGAGCTGAGATCAAGAGCTTCCAATCGCTACCCATCTCGTGCGAAGGCGGAGCTCCTGGAACGATCGGGCTCTATGGTCAATCTCGTCGCAAACCGTCGATACAGGCAGACTTCTGGCGATCAAGAACCCCTGTTTTTGTCATCAGACTGCGAAGGACCGGGCTGTACAGGCGGAGGACCACTCATTCATCTTCTTCACCAAAATCATGATAAACAGAGAAAAAGAGTAACTTCCTTTTCATTAAGCTTCAAAGCTTAAAGTTAAAATTTAATAAGCTTGATTAGAAGCTTAAGAAAGCTTCAACAAATCAATCGTTTGCAAAACGGTGTGAGGCTATTATGGGCGGCGAAAATTCCGCAAGGACATACTCTTGTCCTTAAAATCGACGGCGGATTAAGAAGCTAAAAGCTTCTTAATCCACTAAGTTACCCAAAGCTCCCCAACTCTGCAAGTCAACAACTCCAGGTCCCGCACCTCAGAGATCAAGTTCTGCAAGTCATATGTGATCAAGTTCTGCAAGTTCACTAAGTCGGCTAAGTTCTGCAAGTCTGCAACTCTGCAAGTCACCTAAGTCTACAACTCTGCAAGTCAGACTAGTCAACTGGAGTCAAAACTGACTTGTGCTCAAAACTCCTAGAAGGGCTGTTCCTGCGCAGAAACTCCAAACTGCAAAGTTATTCCTTGGAAGGTATTCTACCCATACACAGGTTTGCTGAAGCATTTTCAGCATACGAAGAAGGAAAAATCGCAGATTTTCTGAAGATTGAGAAAGAAATACCCAAAAATACATAAGCCTTGTAACCCCGAACTTGAGCTACGCTCATCCCACTAACCTGATTTTGAGTAAGAAAGGTCTTTTGAGTTTTACAGGATGACGGAACCACATATGGATGATCTTATGGCTGAAGAAGACCTACCTGAGCCTACGATGGAGGAGCAAAAGCTGGACTTAATCATGATGCAATTGGAAGAAGAACGAAGGGCTAGGCAATCATTGCAAGCGCAACTGGCAAAATTACAAAGAGCGTCTACCGACAAAGAAGAACCTCAAGCTGAAGATTTGATTCGACGTACCATCGACGCCACCCTTGAAGCTCAAACCATTCGCAAGGAATCTAAGATAAGTAAACGAAGTTTCAAATTCCGTACTTTCAATGGCATACGAGAAGGAAAGACTGTTCTAGCATTCATTAGTCAGTTTGATGACTATTTCCATGAGGAAACCTATCCAGAAAAAGATAAAATCAAGTGTGTTACTAATCATTTGGTAGATAGAGCATCACTTTGGTGGACTGTAGTATGCAAGAGCATAGATTGTCCTGCTACTTGGGAAGATTTCAAGAAGAAGTTCATGTAGAATTTCCTTCCATCGCAATTTCATGAGAAGGCTATTAAGCAATGGGATCTACTCCAGCAACGGGATCATGAGCCTATACCTCAGTATACAGAGCATTTTTGGAATGCACTCCTTCAGCTACGCATGCTTGAAGACGTATCAGAGACGACACATAAGCGGAAGTATATGTCTAGACTCCTTGGGCATTACTACGCTGAAGTTAACATGTTCAAGCCTGCTACCCTTGAAGACGCCATTTCACTAGCTCACCACACTGAAGATAAGCTACGCGGTAGAGACAGACGACCACAGCAATTCCAAGCGAATGGTAATTATGGATCTAAACAATTCAATTCCAATTTTAGAAGATTTAATCCAGGTCGTTTCTCTTCATCATCTTTCCGCAAGAATTGGGCTAAACCACCTGCATTACCATCCAATGTCAATCCAAATCCTAAGCCTATTCCACAGCCAAATCCAAATGTACCTAGACTTCCTGCCATTGCAAATAATGTAACCAAAGCCAAGCCAATAGTATGCTATAAATGCCACCAGCCTGGACATCTAGCAGCAAATTGTCATTCGAAGAAGCAACTAGCTCATATCAACTATCTTGGAGCCATGGACGAAGACGAACATGAGGATATGCCTGATTTCACTAAAGATGAGGACGACACTACTACTATTTCCGATACTTTACCAGGTATGCCTACTCCACATTCATTATTGACTATGAAATGTTTGGTGCATGGAAAGGAAAAGACTATTTTGCATGATGACGGTAGTACTCATGATTTTATTTTAGCAAAATTGGTAAAGGAATTGAAATTACAGACTGTACCTACGCATTATCACATAAAAGCTGCATTTTTAGGCAGTAGGTATAATGGTACACAAGAAGTGCAAGATTTAGAGATTCAAATTGGTTCATACACTGAAAGAAGAAATTTCTTAGTTGTTCCATTACAATCAAGTGACATAATTTTAGGTATGCCTTGGCGACACCAGCATAATCCAGATATAGATTATTCCACACACACAATGAATATTAATTTTCAAGGAAAATCTATTATCTTATATGGTATGCATGCATCTAATGTTTTTCCACTGGTTTCGCATACTCAAGCTAAACGTGCATTACGCAAAAGTAGTAAATCCTATCTCATTTGGGTGAATGAATTGCAAGTAAAGGAAAATCATATGCATCCTAGGCATAAGGAATTTCTTGCATATTTTAAGGACTGTTTTGCAGAAGACCTACCACCAGGTTTACCTCCTTCACGTCCAGAAGACCATAAGATAGATTTGATCCCTGGCACACAACCACCTTGCAAAGCACCATATAGGCATAACCAGATAGAGCAAAAAGAAATCCAGAGTCAAGTTGAGGAATTACTAAATAGAGGTTTGATTCGACCTAGCAGTTCTCCATTCGGTGCACCTGTATTGTTAGTCAAGAAAAAGAATAATACCTATCGTATGTGCATTGACTATCGAGTTTTAAATAAGATCATTGTAAAGAATAGGTATCCTATTCCTAGAGTTGATGACCTTATGGACAAACTGCAAGGATCTTCTATATTTAGTAAAATTGACCTTAAGTCTGGTTATCATCAGGTGAGGCTAGATAAATCTGACATATTCAAGACTGCATTCAGAACACAGTTTGGTCATTACGAATTTTTAGTCGTGCCATTCGGATTGACTAATGCACCTGCTACCTTTAGTAGAATGATGAACCGTATCTTTTTGAAATATCAGTATTGTGTAATAGTTTTCTTTGATGATATTTTGGTGTTTAGTCAAAATGAGAAAGAACATTATGAGCATTTGTCATTGGTTTTTCAGTTATTGAAAGAAAATCAACTGTATGCAAATCCTGAAAAGAGTGAATTCTTTAAGACAGAAATTGAGTATTTAGGTCATATTGTATCATCTGAAGGAATTAAAGTTGATCCTAAGAAAATTGATGCAATATTGAATTGGCCTGTTCCTAAAAACATGCATGAGTTACGCTCATTCCTTGGTCTTGCTAGTTTTTATAGGAAGTTTGTACGTAATTTTTCATTACTTGCTTTACCATTAACCAAACTTCTCAAGAAAGGAATTGTTTATCAATGGACTGAAAATCAACAGAAATCCTTTGACTTACTGAAACATGCATTAACCCATGCCCCTATTTTACAGTTGCCTGACTTTAATAGACCATTCTTTCTAGTAGTGACCGATGCTAGTGGATCAGGAATAGGAGCCGCACTTATGCAAGACAATCATCCTATAGCATATTCTAGTTGTAAGCTGAAACCCTCTGAGCTGAAATATTCCACTTATGACAAAGAACTATTAGCAGTTGTATAAGCATTAAGGCAGTGGAAACACTACTTAATGGGTTCAGAATTTATGATAAAGACCGATCAGCAAAGTATTAGACATTTACTTAGCCAACCCCAAATCTCTGACCGTCATATCAAATGGGCTTTCTTTATTCAAAGTTTTCATCCTATCATTAAATACCAACCTGGAAAAGAAAATATAGTGGCTGATGCATTGAGTAGAAGACCTGCCATTCATAATATTTCTGTCATATCTTTTGATTCTTTGATTGCTATGAAAGATACATATCACCAGGATATTACTTTTCATTCTGATTGGAACAAATTAGTTCAAAATAATTTCATTCCTGTTGATTCATTGTCATATAATGATGGATTTATGTTTTATGAAAAGAGACTGTGTGTTACAATTCCATTCCGATCTTTTGTTTTGAATGAAATTCATTGTCCCCCATATCAAGGTCATAGAGGTATCATATCTACATTACGTATGTTAACTGAAGATTTTTATTGGCCGCATATGGATGCTGATCTATCTAACTTCGTTTCTGAATGTTTGATTTGTCAACGAGTTAAGAGACATCATGGTAAACAATATGGATTACTTATGCCTTTGTCTATTCCATCTAAACCTTGGGAACAAATTTCTATGGATTTTATTACTGGTTTACCAAATACTAAATCTAACCATGATATGATTTGGATAGTTGTCGATAGATTTAGTAAACAAGCATATTTCATTCCATGTAAGAAAACTTTAACAGCATCACAAGCAGCACAATTGTTTTTGAAAACTGTTTTTACTAACCATGGATTGCCAAAAGTTATCATTTCAGATCGTGATTCTAGATTTTGTAACAATTTTTGGATTACCCTGTTTGCTAACCTAGGCTCAAAGATTGATTTCTCATCTGCATTTCATCCAGAAACTAATGGACAAACAGAAGCCACAAACAGCACCATTCTAGATCTTTTACACGCATATACTATCTCTAAACCTCAGACATGGGACACTCATTTGCATTTATTACAGTTTGTATATAACAATACACCGCACACATCTACAAAGAAAGCACCGTTTGAAGTCATTTATGGATATAGATTATCTACACCTGTTGCATCTTTGTCTAATAGAATTCAGAGTGCTAATGATATTGCTAGTATGCATAACAGTATTTTTGATGAGGTTAAGGATATGATTGCTAAAGCCCAGCAATCATATTTAGCTCCTAGATTCTATGGACCATTTAGAATCATTCATAAAATTAATGATAATGCATTCAAGTTAGAATTACCATCTCATTGGAAAATTCACAATACATTTCACATTAGTTTATTGAGACCATTTAGAGGCCAATTACATGTACATCCTGTTTATGAAAACCCACCTTTATTAGAGGAAGAGACTGAAATACTTGAACCAGAAGCTATTATAGACACTGATTTTATGACCACTAGAATTGGCCGAAGGTATTCTAGATATCTAGTTAAATTTAAGAACCATCCTGTAGAGGAAGCACAATGGATGCACGCTAGAGACTTAAATGCTTTCCCCACTCTGTTAGCTCCACATTGGGCTAATAGCAATTGAGGTCAATTGCTATCCCACCCCGGGGGTATGATGCCAGGAGGCATATTTCACGGTGGATTCTGTGCCACAGTGGATTTCGTGAGGTTTTACGGTGGATTCCGTAAACTTTGATGACCGGGGCTCATACACAAAGTGGATTCTTTGTGCGAGAAGTTAATGGGGACGCCTGTCCTTTTCGGGCGTTTCATTAATTTAGTGTGTACATGGGTGATTCCATAGCGGGTGATTCTGCAAAATGCATATTAAATTAATAAACGTTTATGAGTTTAGAGTGCGCACTCGTAATAAATTAAGGTTAGGATTTATTTCTAACCAGTTGATTTTTTTATGTAGCTGAAGACTGCTAGGTATTCACTTTTGTCGGTTTAATTGTATTATTTTACTAACGATTGTGAATGCTTCAGTTGATGTGTAGAGATAGCAGCAGTGGCGGAGGAAAGCATTGGAGTCTAGCAAGTATTCGACCTATGGATTATATTTTCATAGGTGCCACGCCTATATTTTGTTATGTCTATTGAGGCATCGATTATTTATTATTATTTTGTATGCGCCTATGCGCACGGATATGTTATTTCTATTTGGACATTATATTGGGCGTGCCAGACTCTTTGGGCACCGTCCATTAGCTTTATTTTTATTTTTGTAAAAGCAAACTCAAAAGCTAAAATCTTGATATATTTTTGTAAATTGGGCTATTATTGAGCATGAAGATGGAATATACATAAAATACATGCTTTGTGAAGCGCTCACACAAGGAATGGGGGGAGATTGAACCCAATTGGTCTCTTGCTCTTGTCGTTCATACTTTTTACATTGTAATTTGTGCAAAAAGGTAGAGTTCATTATTCTTGGGGACCTTCCGGATTCATTACGTGAGCATACAACGACCGATCTGCGCACCAATGGCGCATCAAAGTATTGTAGAATTTTCTTTTCTATTTTAATTAGTTGATTATAGTATACAAAGTTACCATGAATTAGTCTAATTACATTCTCTCAATCTTGCTATAATGCATTAAATGTCTAGTAGTGAAGCCCAAAATTAATTTGCCAAGCTTTTTTTTGTTTTTTTATAACTATCGCTAAGGGGATCCCTTTTTATGATATATTGATATAATTTTCTCAAAATAGACCCTTTTTAAAATTTTGTTTCTATTCTGCTTTCTTACTTTTTCATTGTGCTTTTGTCCTTTGTTTTAAACAAGTTTGAAAAGTGATAAATCCTGTTTTTATTATTATCAACTTGATGCAATGCATTAAGTTGTTGCTCGCTAAGGTAAGGTTTTTGAAGAAGTCTCCAAAATCGCAAGTTTTTTCAAGCAAGTTGATGCAGTGCATCAAGTTCTCTTCCTTGCACATTTGGTTGTTCACTACTGCTGTTGAATATTAAGATTTGTTGTTGACACCATTATTTCAATGACCATGGTAGCTTTGGAATGCATCACAGTTACTATCAATAACCATGGAAATTATCAACTACATTACATTGATCGGCCACACATTCTCCTTTCATGCTAAGCTAGAAGAGCTATCACCTTGCTTATGGGCTATCCATGGTGTAACTAATTGAATATCATATACAAAAACATTAGATGTGGTTGTAAAATTCATACAAGGAGGGATGTCTCATCCCAAGGAGGAATGCACATATTGCAACAAGTTAGAAGAGTTCGTGGGCTTGCAATGGATGGAGTGCCTAAGCCAATCCATCACTTGGAAGGCACAACCCAGCCTATACCGTTAATACCGTAGGAGATAGATAGCCTTTCAGACTTTCCTACAATCTTGGAGCGTGAGATGGCAGCAATGATCGATGCATTGATACCCATGGATGCCGAGACATCTGATCCACTAAGAGAGGAAGCATCCATATAATTATATGATGGGTTTTGAGTATCTTTCTTGAAGATGTTGCTTGCATTCCTAAGTGTGCAAGCAAAATATGGGTGGAGCGATGCGAGTGTGACCAAGTTGTTCAAGTACCTTCTACATATGCTTCGTTGATTTCATTTCAGTACCATTATAAAAAAAAATTGTGCTTTTTAAAGGTATTTTATGATTTCTTTTTAGGTTACTAAAGTATCATATATTACCACTTGGAAATACCATGCCTAAGTCTCGTGATGATGTGCGACATGTTTTACGAAAGCTTTGCATGGACTACAACAACATCCATGCATGTATCAACGATTGTGTGCTATTTCGAGGAGAGTACAAGACTGTGGAGAGATATCTAGTGTGTGGTGCTCACAGGTATCGACAAGACTTGCAAGGGCAAACCATCCCTCAAAACGTTCTTAGATACTTTCCACTTATCCCCCATATACATCACATGTTTCATATGTCAAACATGGCGAGTTTGAAAATGTGGCATGCGTAGAATAGATCCACATTGACTCTATCTTTCTAGGCTTTGTACAAGACCCAAGGAATCTTTGGCTCGGTCTTGCTATGGATGGCATAAACCCATTCAGTCTCCACTCAACTTCTTATAGTGTGTGGCCTATAGTCCTTGTTAACTACAACATCCGGCCATGGCTTTCTACAAAGAAAGGATACCTCATCCTTAGCTTGCTTGTTCCTAGCCGCTACAAAGTCAAGAATATGAATGTTTATTTTTGTCAATTAGTCGATGAGCTTAAGATTTTATGGTATGAGGGGGTCGTCGTGGAAGATATGAGAAAGTACAATGGTCAACGGTTCGCCAATATACGAGCCATTATCATGTGGACCATGCATGACTTTTTGGGATTGTAGGAGTGCTCAAGTAAGTAGGCTTCCGTTTGCATTGGTTATATCTATCATAGCTCATTCAAGTTTTTGTTCACTTAATAGAGGTGTTGGGGCAGGTCTGGTTACCTCAAGTTATCATGGATGTTCATTGTGTGGGCCAGAGTTAGACTCCCGAAGGTCACAAACCATGAAGAAGATGGTATATCAAGGACACACCTATTTCTTTCTGGAGGGTCATGAACTAGGGAAGGTTTTCTTGGATGACCTCTAGCACGAATGAATGCCCAAAGCTGGTATGAATTGAAAATGGTGCACACGGAGTCACATCCAAATGGATTGCGATGATTCTCAATATTCTATGAGTTGTTGTATTGGATCCACTTACAAATCAACCACTTGTTGAATCCCATGCATATTTTCAAGAATGTGGGCAGCTTACTATGGGACCACATCATAGGAAAGAGAGACATTATAGGGGCACAAATGGATTTGAAGGTGGTAGGCCAGATGGAGCCACTTTAGCCACAAGTGAGTGTTGATGGTTAGTTGCAATTACCTCGCGCTCCTTGGGTTTTGTCCACTAAATAAGAGTGCATTGTGAAGCAAATTATTAGTTCTATCCACACTCCAACAGGTATGATGCGTTCTATCAAATTCGCTTTTTTTTAAAGTCAACCAACTATCAGGGCTAGAATCCCATGATTGGCATAAGATATGTCAGGTTTGTACTATGAATGGATTGTAAGTAGCTGGCATATTTTGCTATTTGGAGTCTATTCAATGTTTGTAATGCTTCTTCATTTGTGGCAGTTTATACTACCGATCGTAATCATAGGATGCCTCGCTCAAAAAATACACGGGGCAATTTACAGGTTGTTAAATTTAGTTCAATGGATCTCAAAGAAGGAGATCAATACATCCTCTATTGAATCCACAAGACGCGGAGTAGTGGAGATGGTCTATCTCTTTGAGAAGTACCTGCCCACCAGCATGCTCATGATACAAACCCACCTCCTAGTGTATCTTGTAGATGAAGTGGAGATTGTGGGACGTATCCATACACGATGGATGTTCTTCTTTGAGTGCTTTATGAAAAACCTAAAAGGATTTGTGTGACAATGAGCTCGGTCAGAAGGTAGCATGGCTGAAGATTGGTTAGTGTCTAAGGCGTTAGCGCATATTTCAAAGTAGCTACCAACAGTGGATTCAGACAATAGTATGCTATGGTCACTGAAGGGCGATGATAGACTAACTGAAGATGTGGTGGTTGGAAATGGGGTAGAAAAAAGGATGGATGATACAATGGAGGAGAATGTGAATTGTTTTTGTATGTTGCACCATGCATCCATGGAGACGTGGCTCGCTAGTTACGAGTAGGCCATGAAAGATCGAGAAGAAGAACGATTAGAATTTTGACATAGTATGCACCATCGACTAATTTGATATCCCAAGGGCATGCAGAAGATGCCACGGTTTATGTCTATGTGATGGTTACATGGAGCTTTGATCGCAACCTCTCGCGTGAAGGGGTGGAGGTCTCTATTAAGGAGTTGAAATTCTCGAGGGGATGTAATCCAAAGGTGACCACATGTTTTATAGGCTATCGTATCTAGATTTTATATGTGACAAATAATCTAATAGTTTCAATGAATAGTAAAAAATATGCAATGCGATGTGGTCACGTGGGCGACATTTCCATTGTCGTGACACTGCGCATCCACCACTGCAAATTTGAGGGCGAAGCTTTTCGCCAAGAATTTGATCACATTAGTCAGTGTCATTTGGAATTTATTTTTTGTTGTGTGTGTCTTTTTGTTTATGCATAAACGCATGCAGGTAGGCTAGACACATTTTCTTCAGTGCATTCACAATTCTTGTGGAGCATCCTTTATTTGCATGCATCACATGGATTCGACATTGTAAAATTCTCGAATCATGAATGATTTGGCGTAAACTTATGCTACATAACATATTCCTACTAATGCACATCGCATGAAAAACAGGTTCTTACGAAGAGAATGTATGTTTTGAAGATGAGACAAGTCGGGTGTGGTTGAATGATCCTTCAATTGCATCTATCTCTTTAACGAAGTTGATAGATTTCTGTCCAAGAAGAGAATGGATAAAGAACATATTAATTATATAGAGATGACTTTGAATTTTTGACTTCAAGTTTACAGGTGGTATCCATGTATCTTCACAATCACACAAGCTACATCGACATAGAGGAATTATTGGGAATGTAACCGAAGCAAGGGATCTTGGTTCAAAGATGGGTCCTTCATAGGAGTTGCTAGTGCTTCACTAGGATCCAAGGTTGCTAAATCAAAGAATAATGTTATTATAAGCTCAAATGGTTATAGTTCTGAAAGGTGAGAAGGATGAAGCTTGCACCCGAGCTATGGCGGGAGAGCAAGAGCAAGAAAGAGAGAGACAAGAAATGGGAACTCCAACAGTCACAATGTGTGACCGGGCCTTCCTTTATTCAAACTGTCACTAAAAGAATAAAGAATAAAGTGACGTGACGGGCGCCCACCACCTGCAGTGTGCAGTGGCGGGTACTGTCAGTGTAGTAATACACGGGGCGGCATGGCGGAGGCGCCTGTCAGTGTAGTAATACACGGGGCGGCACGGCGGAGGTGCCTTTACCCCCAACAACCTCCCACTTAAAGGCGAATCTTCCCTAGTGAGAGAGAAAAGAAAAAGAAAAGACAGTACAAATGTACATAGGTACAAGGGATGAGGAAAGGCGACATCTCATCCAACGCCCATCAACCTCCTGAGGAAGGCAAAGCGCTCAGTAGTGAGGCTCTTCGTGAGCAGATCTGCAGGATTCTCGTCAGTGGAGATCTTGACAAGGTCAACAGACCTGTCCTCCACGACACCACATATGAAGTGATACCTCACCTCAATGTGTTTCGTCTTCGCATGGAAGACCGGATTCTTAGCCAACTGAATGGCACTCATAGAATCCGAATGCAGTGTAGGTGTAGCATCAATCCCAAGGTCAGCAACTAGACGGCCTAACCATATGGCCTCCTTGCAAGCCTCAGTGGCTGCAACATACTCGGCCTCAGTGGTAGACAAAGCCGTACACTTCTAAACCCTGGATATCCAAGAGACAGCCCCTCCAGCATAGGTGAATACATAGCCAGAAGTGGACTTCCTACTATCTGCATGTCCTGCATAATCGAAGTCAGTGTATCCCACGACCCCTATATCCTGGCTGCCATAGCAAATACACATATCTGCTGTGCCCTTCAGGTACCTCATGATACCCTTCACGGCATCCCAATGTCTGCTGCCAGGTGTAGCCATATAGCGTGCTACAACACCAACTGCATGCGCAATATCTGGACGAGTGGCTATCATGGCATACATCAAACTGCCCACGGCTAAAGCATAAGGGATCTTGGCCATCTCGGCCCTGTGCTCATCTGTCTGCGGACAATCGGCCTGTGATACCTTCACCCCTTTCCCCTTGGAATTTAAGCCTTCCCCCTTGCATCCCCCAAAATCCATTTACCCGGTTGTAAACCCTTTTCATGGATTCACTTAAAGCCACACTAGCCGGTTTTAAACCCCCTTTTCTCACTGAATCTCCTTAAGTCCACTTTACCCCTTCATTTTCTTTTAAAGCCCCTTCCCGTGGACTCACATAAAGCCATATTAGCCGGGTTTTAACCCCTTCCCCATTGAATCTTCTTTAAGTCCACTCTACCCTCTGGAATTTAAAACCATCCTTCCCATTGTAACTCCTACAAGCCATTTTACCCCAGGGTTTTTCTTAAGCCTCTTCCGTGAAGACCATTTTATTCCTGGAACTTCTACGAAAGGAAGGGGAAGTTCATAAGTCCCCATTTCCAAAGCCCAATTCCGCAAGATGGTGCTTGGGTCAAGGAAGCCGTACCACAAAGGGAATTTCACATACGAGGGAGACGGACCAAGATCATAAGGCTGCGGCCAAGGCAAGAAGGTGGAGTTCACGATGGCCCCTAAAAAGGCACAAGGTGCAACCGTAGGAGGATCATCTCCTAACATCCATGTGGACATTTCACCACAAGTCCAGGTTTTCTTCCTAATTTTGTTTACGTCGTAATATTTCAATTGTGCATGATTCATTTACGAAAATTAGGATGCACTTTTTGGATTGAAATACCTTGGCTAAATGAAAGGAAATAACTTTGATCAAAGAATCGGTCATTTGTATTAAATGAATGAAAAAGAAGAGCATAAGATCTCTATGCATTCCTAGCAAGTGGTTTTTATGCATTGCAAAGTAATGAACTTAGATTAACTAATGCCCATTTTTACAAGTCGAAATAATGATAGTACACTTCAATTTTGCATGGAAAGAATAAATTGCATGTCGCATTATTAGGCATCTTTCCTTCGAAATGATTCATTAAAGAAGGTTGCTAATCATCCGTAGGAATTTGCAAGGCATGGAAAATGGTTCTTAAGCTGCGTGAAGAAAATTAAACCCTAGTCAATTGGCTTAAATCTCAATCAACTATGTAAATAGTTACGAAAGGTTGTGTAATGCTCATTCAGCGTACGAATATCTCATTTAGAAAAGAAGTTAGAAAAAGTTGCATGGTTCACATAAAACCCTTTAGCTTAGTAACATGAATCTTGATTGCATGTTATAAAAGGAGCAATAGGAATTATGCCATAATCTAACATACGCTTTGATCTTATGCAAGAAAAGTAGGGTTTGTAAATCTACTCAAACGTGGACAATGAATCATGTGGTTACGAAAATGGTATCGTAAATATTTTCAAGAATAGACAAGTAAATTGGTTTAACCTAAACACCTAAAAACCGCGAGGGACTTAAATCGATGCAACATATCCCAAGTGCTAACTGGGATTTAGCATGTTGAGGACATGACCTAATCGCTCTTATTGCCAAAGCTGAAACTCTTATATCCTAAAGACTTTCCCTCATTCACCGAATGTAGGGACAATAGGACACACTTATGAGAAACGATCTAGGGTTTTTACCCCAAGGATCGCTTGCTAAAGGAATGAAACTCGATTTGGATTTGGACCTTTAGGACCGACAATATCGACCTAGTGCAATCAGGAACGGATTGTTATGAAGATACCCTAAACCTGTTTCCTATCTAATCATGATTTCGTGATTAGACAACGCCATTCGATGGGTAAAATAGTCCCATGATTTTGATGCGACACTCGCGCAATAGGTTGCAGAGTCGCATGATCTTGTGATTTGATCAAAAGGAGATGGCCAATTCCTCGGAATGAGATTGGCAGATTCTTACGCAAGTTTATCTTGCAAGAGGAGAAATAATCGTCGTGATATAGTACCTTTCTTGGGTAAAGTAACCAAGATACGAGGATTAGATATTTTCTTGGAAGCAAAAGACCAATTAGTAAATTGGAATAACATATTTACTGCTAATAGAACTTAAGGTTTTGATTAAGTTGGGTTAGTAGGGTACGGCCCTAACCCAAGGATATAGGGTTAACAAACAAACCCTTGGGGATCTTGCCAAGTCGCAATTGATCCTGGATCAAGTGCTGGCTGCATTCGGAGAAAAAGATTCATTCCTTAGAAATTGGCCAAATAAAACGACCACTGGAATTGATTGTGCTTGTAACAGTTTAGAAAGCACTGTTTGCATTGTTTGCTCAAGGAACTAAAGGATGAAAAGATATCTAATGCTTCAGGTTGAAGGCCTGAAGGGAGAGGCAGCTTCAGTTACCCCCGACTGCCTACCTAACCCTAACCAAGGGGGTTATTGACAGCGCCGAGAACGTGGACCGAACCCGGCACGAGAGGTTTCTCCGTTGAGTTCTACTTGGAGCAGGAGGACGCTTGGGTGCCAGGGGGGCTCTGGCCGTAAATCCTTCGCCTTTCGGGTCCTGCACAAGAGGCTAACGTGACTTGGGATTGGATCTCGAGGCCCACATACTAGTTTACGGGTGGAAGCTTGGAATAGTAATCCCTGTGGATTATTGGATAGCCTTCGGGCGGACTATGGACAAGCCTACGGGCGGAACTCCTTGTATTTCAAAGATAAAATGATGAAATGATAATAAAGAATTTGTCTGATATTGTTTTTCTATGTCACGTGATAAGATTACGTGAAGGAACCAGTGCTTAACGGATTAATTAAAGAAGCTGATTGTTACATGTCAAAATTAATGTGTTAGATAATTACATAACTAAAACAAACTGAGGAAAGTGCGGAGGATAGGCCATAGGTCCGTCCTACGGTTGGGTGGTCCCGGTTAGCCGGGAACTTTTCTCAAAAATCTCGAAAAAGAGCGGGATGATCATCATCATCAAAACGAATAACGAGAGCGATGACCTAGAGTTACATCTTACTCGATTTACGCTGTTTTAGGGGAACGGAATGGGACTATGCCTTATGGCAGAGAGGTTGAGCTTTGCATCCCTCCCATTTTCCATTCTCCTTGAACCAAGTGCAGCGTGATCCCGCTTCGAACCTGGCGTTTTTGCGTAAAGTAGTTCTCTCGGGTCTGATGCTAGTAGCTCAATCAGGAAAACCCTAAACGGCCAGGATACTTCTGCTACATGGCAGACGCGGGAAGACCTAGATCGCAAAACCCGTAACATTCCATGGGAGTGCCGGGCGGAGTTTTCTAGACATCCTTTCCGATGGACTGCTAAGATGTGTCCTGGATGATACTAGTGGACACGTTACACTTTGCTGTCCAAGTGTACTCCCAAGTCATTCAGCAACTTCTGTAACCACATAGCTTCACACGCCGCTAAGGCTGCCCCACGATACTCTGTTTCCATATTGGACAGTGCAACTATAAGCTGTTTCTTACTCTGCCAATTGATCATGCTACTACCCAATCCAAATGCATAGCCGCTGGTTGACCTCCTGTCATAAGTGCAACCAACCCAATCAGCATCAATATACCCCATCAAGTCAAGGGGTTTCCCATATGCATAAAATAGCCCATGATCTGTGGTACTCTTTACATATCTTAGAATTCTCCTGACTACATCCAAGTGTGGTTTGTGAGGCTTCTGCATGAACTGACTAATCAGCCCCACAACATAACTCAAGTCAGGTCTAGTGATCGTGAGATAGATCAAGCTGCCTACCATCTGTCTGTACATGGTAACATTCTCAATCTCTGTCCCAATATCAATCTGCACCTTGGCATTCTGCTCTAAAGGCATATCCATAGGCTTGCAATCAGCCATACCATATTTCTGTAACATGTCCTGAGCATACTACTTCTGTAGCAGCCATATGCCTTGAGGTGTAGAGACAACCTCAATCCCCAAAAAATATTTCAGCTCTCCTAGGTCCTTGACCTTAAACTCAACCTGTAAACATGTCTTTACTTCAGCAATCCCGCTTTCATCATCTCCTATAATGATCAAGTCATCAACATAGACAACTAGGAATACATAGCCACGATCTGTCTTCTTCACAAACAAACTATGATCAACATCACCCAATCGGAAACCATGTTGCTGCAAATAACTGCTGATGCAAGCATTCCATGCTCTCGGTGCCTGTTTCAGCCCATATAATGCCTTTTTCAGCCAGCATACATGTGCTGGAAATTCTGGATGCACATAGCCTTTAGGTTGTTCCATGTAAACTTCTTCTTGTAACTCTCCATTCAAAAAGGCATTCTTTACATCCATTTGCCATAGTTTCCAGCCTCTAGCTGCTACCAAAGCAATCAGAGTTCTAACTGTAGCCATCTTTGCTACAGGGCTGAAAGTCTCCTCATAATCAAGACCATAATGATGCGCATACCCTTTTGCAACCAGCCTGGCCTTGTATCTTTCCAATGATCCATCTAATTTACATTTTACCTTATACACCCACTTGCAGCCGATAGGTGTTTTGCCCTCAAGCAACTGTACCAAATCCCATGTGCCATTTTCAGCCAAAGCTGAATATTCCTCATCCATAGCAGCACGCCAATCCTCATCTGCAAACTGCCTCATCAAACTTACTTGGTTTTCTAAAACCTGTTACTTTCGTCATATAAGCATAATGACGGGTTGAATATCCAGTGTAAGTGTACCTATCAAGAGGTCGTCTGACCCTCTCTGATCTCCTGAGCTGTGGCTCATTGTGAGCTTGCCTCTCATGAGGCAGCACATAATGACTCTGCCTAGCACCTGGCGTCATAACAGACGAAATCCCCAACTCACTGTCTAAGCTGTCACTACTAGATGAGTCATAACCTCCAGTGAGTGAACCTATTACATCTTCAAAAACCTTTTCTTTTCCCTTATCTGTTCTCCCCCTCATTGACATATCCATGTCAGTAGATGCAGTAGTGTGACCGCGCAATCGTCCTGTCCAAGGACTCACTGTATATGATACATCACCTGTTTGACCACTCATGGAAGTACTCTCTACAATAGTATTTTCAGCACGACTCATACTAGGTGAGCCATCAATAGGCATTGCAACAGGATTCCCATACTAGGATGCTAACTCATCAAATACCACACCTCTGCTTATGAGTGTCTCATGCGTAGAAGGTACATAACACTTATAAGCTTTCCGTTCCTATGCATATCCCACAAACACACTCTTCACTGCCTTAGGGTCTAGTTTCTTCCTCTTCTCATCCGGTATATGCACATATGCAATGCTGCCAAATATCTTCAAGTGCGAAATATCAGGTTTATGACTACACAGCCTCTCATATGGAGTGACATCATGAATCCTTGCTGTAGGGGTTCGATTCAGCACATAGACAGCAGTCATCACTGCTTCAGCCCAATAACCATTTGGCAGACATTTCTCATTCAGCATAGCTCTAGCTGATTCCATCAGGACCCTATTTTTCCTCTCTGCAACACCGTTTTGCTATGTGTATAGCTACATGTGAGCTGTCTTCTGATCCCATATTTAGCAAGATACCTGTCAAAGTAGTTAGAGACACATTCACCTCCTCCATCTGATCTCAAATAGGATATGTAGCAGCCCACCTCATTTTCTGCATGCTTCTTAAAGTCTTTGAATGCATCAAACACATCATCTTTATGCTTCAAAATATAAAGCCAAGTGTACCTGCTGAAATCATCAATAAATGATACATAATACCATGCACCTCCAAAAGAAGCATTATGTGAAGGGTCCCAGACATCAGAGTGCACCAACTGTAAAGGCCTAGTGTTGTTTTTTACATGTCTCATGAAAGGAAACCGTGCATGTTTCCCAAATTGACATGCAGGGCATACATGACCAAAGTCATTATACTTGAATTTGGATAATCCAAGTACTACTTCCTTCTGCTGCATAGATTTCAGCTTTTGTACATTGACATGTCCAATCTGCTTGTGCCAAATCTCTACATCCCGAATGGCACTCTCATCATGAGCAAACATGGCTGCCTTAAGTCGCGGAATGGTCGCATCCAATGTAAACATCCTGCCATCCCTTTTGCCCTTGACAATTAACTTGCAGCCATTTCCATACTTCTCAATGAAACATTCATCTTTGTTAAATCTCACTTGCAGATTCTTTTCTGCCATTTGATCCACAGACAAAAGATTCTTTATTATGGTCGATACATGTAATACATCATGCAGGCCTTTCTTCTTGCCATCAAGCATCATGAGAGGAACAATCCCTTTATGCTTTATGTCATGTTGGATGTCATCCCCAGTACATACATGATCATGTGTACCTGCAACCATCTCATCAAACCACTCTCCATGCAGTGTCATGTGGTTTGCCGCTCCAGAGTCAATGTACCATCTATCATCTCTATTATGTCTCGATGCATTTTTGGATACATGCTGCATGGAAAAGAGTCTATCAACTTGCTCATCATGAGCACCACTGGAATATGCATAGTGCCCATGTTGTCTGCCCTTTGCCTTCATATTGGACTGATTAGATGACTGCCATGAACCAGATCCACCACGTCTACCACGAGGTGATCTCCCCCTGCCTCTAAACCCGCCAGATCCATGCTGGCCTTGTGTATTTGCACCATGCCAATTACCCTGCTACTACTGCTGTCCATAAGCATTACGAGTGTCACCACGACCTCGAAATGAACCACGACCTCTAAATCCTCTTCCACGCTGGCTAGAGTATAACACAGTGTCTCTACTCTAAGATGCACTAGAACCTGTATTCAAACCAAGTTTGACCTCCTCATGCAGCAACAAAGCAACTAGCTCTTCCCAGGTAGGAGGCTCTTCTCTAACAGAAATAGATGTGTCAAAAGCTTTGTACTTTTTCCCTAATCCATTCAAGGCAACAACAATCATATCATCTTCTGATACACTTGAGCCAATGGTAGCAAGTTGATCAGCTATGGTCTTAATCTCCATGGTATACACCTAGATGCTCTTGCCATTCCTAGACATATTGTTGAACTGTTGTTTCAACTGGATCTTTCGTGCATGTGTCATGGTTCCATAATTTTTCATCAGTATGTCCCAAGCATCCTTCGGAGTCTCACCTTCAATGATTTGAATTATCATAACATTAGATATACATAGAGAAAACCAATGCAGCACCTTGCATGCTCTCTCATTCCATAGCCTATGAGCTCTTTTCTGTTCATTAGTTGGATTCGTTGCAGGCAACTCAGGAGCAGCCTCATCTCCTGTACATAGATCCCAATAACCCCTGCCAACTAGAAAGTTCTTCATTCTGAATTTTCATAATGCAAAGTTCTTGTTGTCTAACTTCTCTTCACCAACTATCTGAGTGATATTATCAGTCCCATGTGCATTAGCCATGATGCAATAGACTGTCTGTCAGATGTTTAACTACCTGCAAACCAACAAGTATGACTGACCAAGTTCAATCCACAACAGTTTATGACAGTTTTCTGCAACTAATTGCAGTAAAAAACTAGGGTATTTCAGCCCACTAATAACCCAAAACATTCCCAAAACAAATGGTTTAACCCGTAGGTAAAAGAGTCAATACATATGCTATGTATTTGCTTCAGTTTAAACTCCTGCAACCTCACTGCCAGGGACCAAAGATGCAATCTGAAAACTGTAGACTGTGTATAACCAACAACAAATTCAAGTCCAAAAACAAAATTCATACATGTCCTAGAATTTCCCAAATAGCTGCTAGTACATATGTCACTCCAAATATGTCTTTATAAGCACAAAACAGTGCATAAACAACAAGTACAAGTGTCAACTAATTTGGTTGCAGGTTGCAGTCAACCAAAAATCAGCATAACATGCTTTAAGCAGCTCCAAAATGTCTTCAAATCATGTCATACATTTTCTCCAGTGTGACAGAGTCAATACATGACTATGCGGGTAACTCTAGGCTTCCTGCCTTCAATGAGGCAAGTCATACATTGCATTTACAGTCTATATTCAGCCAAGAAGATGAAATTGCATTTGCTTCAGCTCCAAAACTTTAGCATTCAGTAATATCCAAAGCTCTCTTTGATCCTCTAAGAACTCAGCATACATATGTCACCTCATGTAGATGACGGGTGCCCAAGGTAGCATGTAATGCTTCGGTGGAAGATGATGCTTATTGTCCACTATTTAATGACAGTTTTCAGCCATTAAAACATGCCAGATCTGAATTCTTTTTTGTGCCAAACTTCAATCCATAAGCATGAGAGATGATACATAAGCCTTCCTGGACATATCAATTCTTTGATAGAAGCCAAAATACATTTCATGTAGCTTCAGTGTATCAAACAAGACCTCATACACACTGTCTTGTCACAGATTCCAGCATGTCTGCTTCATATTGAGATCTGTGTATCACTCCAGTACCTCATAACAGAGTTCACAGTCACGTATTAGGCTTCAAAGTCATCAAAAACTCTTGCAATGTGTGTATCTAAGCTGCCTATCAACTGTAGTATGCACTATACCCTGCATCCCAGCCATGGATGGCCTTTATGGCAGCAGGCGTAACCATACAAACTTGTCCAGAACTTGCTGCAGTATGTTTTGATGATTACGTTGATGATGAGGCACTAATTAGTGCTCAATACTCCCTTCTCAAGACTCTAAGCAAGCCACAGACAATAGCTTGAACCATAGAATGGGCATTCACACAATGCCTACCTTTCCATTGACAATGGCAGCCTGCCTGTTTTGAAAAGACCTAAGGCTTCAACTTTTGCAGGTCATCTTCACTGCCTCCTGCTCCAAGAAGTCCACCAAGTCCTGCTTTGATACCATGTTCAAAGATGGGAGAGAGAGACAGGGAATACTCCATATCCATGAGCCATCAGGCTCTCATTATGTTTTCTTCATTATTCAAGAACTAACTGAGAAGTACACAATACAGTGTAAAAGTAAACTAGACTAGGTGTAGACCTAACTGACTAACTCTAGTCAGGTCACTGACTAACACATACCTGTAACACATACCCGACTTATTCAATGTAATCACATGGAGACAGCTGTACGCACACACTAGCTATCACAGATGTCGGTCACTCATAAAGACAGACTGAAGTGAGCTTGACTTCTAACACGTATCGGGATATGAAGAATTGGATGCATAGCACATGTTTTCTATTATGATGACTACACTTGAGTGTGTGAGACAACCTAATGTGTAGGCTAGTCGACCCTTTTCGGGAATTGTTTTGTAAGGACACATGGTATCTCTTGGAATATGTTCAAAATAAAAGAGTGGAACTTGTCTCGTGTATACTTTACATTGGAGTGACGCATCTTGGGGCCAATCCCCGAGGTGTAGGAGAGTTGCAGTGGAGCCATGGCAATCAGCCAAGAGGTGCTCCCTTATGTTTGTGCTACAAGTCATTGTCCCTATACATTATGGGATCTCCCTCTGAGGAGAAGGGAGAGTAAATGTTGGACTATGACCTAATACAAAGGCAAAATCAACATTAGCATTTAGTGTAGAGTGAGTTTCAAATTCTCCTGGCCCACGAGGCTCTATGGTGGGGTTGTCTGTTGTGTGCATGAGGTCCACCTAGTGCCATAGCCAATGCCAGCCCATTTTAGGTCCCATAAGTGGTGCATTTGCGGGAGCTGCATATAAGTGGTTGTTTCCAAATCTAGGTTGTAAAGGGACCTAATTTTATAATTTCCATTAGTATTGTGCTAAGTTGTCCATAAAATGGGGCTCGTTCAAGGATAGAAAACCTTGGCTTTCCCTATACAAAACTTACTGATGGATTTAGTTAGTTATGTAGAGCATGAGTCCTCTACAGAAGATAATTTAGGTGATGAGTAGAGTAACCAGTTAGTGATTAACCCATCCTCTCATGCGATGCCATGGGCTGAGGTTCGCATTGGTGTGGTCTCCACCCAAGAGAAATCATGTATAACCATCCATCAACCTAGTCTAAGGGCATGGAACAAGTATGTTGGAAGCTATGGTGGCCATGGACTCAACAAGTGATAATGCTAAAATTGTAGTGCCATGGGCAAAACTCAACATATAGTGGAGTGTAGTTATGGCTGAAACATCCCATGTGATGGGGCATTGTGCCAAAATTTTAGGTATCACAAGGATGTTAAAAGCCCTAGCTATAAAAGGAAACCCCTTGCTTAAAAGGCACGGTCCCCATGTCCTAAGTGCTAAGGATAAGTTTGCTTTTGATGAGGGGCAGAAGCTCCTAGATAAAGGCATCAAGGAAATGCCTAAGAAGGGGCAAGATATAGAAGATCCTCTAAGAAAGGATTGGAATCACATACTAAGAGCTATAGGACTCCCTAGACCACTGCGTGAGTTGGTAGAAAGGGATGGCCAGGATAATATTAACATCTCTACACTAGTAAAGGTGGAAATGGAAGAGGTTTGAGACCCTAAGACACTAGAGTTAGGTCATGAATATGAAGATTTTAATAGCCCAATGCTAATCCCAAAGGACAGGACTAAATGCCCTCCTCCTTATAGGGATCTCCAAGTATTTCATGGGTTGGTAAATGAGGACCCAATGTTGCACTTAAAAGAATACGGCCTAGCTTGACTTGCAAGTGGGTTCAATGATGTTCATCGAATGCTTGTATTTTCTAGCACCTTGAAGGGCGTAGCTAGAAAATTGTACTAGAGTCTCCCAAGGGGGTCTATTAAATCCTTTGAGGAGTTCAGTGACCGATTTTTAAAGGAATATGAGAAGAAGGTACCTATGATGCAATTCTTAGGGAAACTTATGCAGATAAGACAAGAGTCTTACCATTCTACTAAAGAATATGCTAGAGCCTTTGACGATATTCTAAGGCTTTGGCCAAGAAGAGCTACTACTTGGCCAAGAAGAGCTTCTGCATTGCCAAGTGATGTGCTATGTGAGCTCTTTTTTAGTGGCTTAGAGATTAACATGCAAATTCAAGTGGAAATGCAGAATCCTAAGTCGTTACGGGAAGCAAAGATGCATGCCATTGATTATGAGAGACATATTCAGAGATGTTGGGAAAACTTTTGGAGTATTTCCCCCTCAGTACAAGTGCATCCCACCTTCCAACAATTTCTACACAAAGACAGCTCACTCGTTGATACCAAGATAGCCTATGAGGGGAACCTTGGTAGCCAAAATCTCCAAGAAGAAAATGGCAATAGTAGGGATATTATACACCTAGGGATCAAAAGATTCCAAGCCCATTAAGTCCCATCAAGGCTTGCAATGCTTCCATGAAAGGTTGTTGTGAGAATAATGTTGATAGAACCATTGGGCCTATAACTGTGGATAAGTATCCTATGGGAGGTTATATTTTTGCCAGTGAAAAGGCTCTAAAGAGACTTTTGCCATCTTTAAATGAGTCACGCTTTCTAGTAGATGTTGTTGCTATCAGTAAGAGCATGGTTCTGATAAATAGGCAATTGCAGAGTGGACAAAGGCAAGTAAAGACATCTCGCGTAGAGAAGATGCGGCATGCCAAAGGGCCACCTGTACTAAATAGAAGACATAAGGCTATGGGGCCATCTAGTAATAGTGATAAATCCACAACGAATTTATTAGACTAATGTGGCAAATCCAGAATGTATAAGCATATAAAGAGAAATGTAAGATGGATTTGGAGGACCAAAACCCCTAAAAATATTATTGGTATGTCAAATGAAGGGCCAGGAATTGCATGTGGACATGCTTTGATGGATTCCCAAGAGAATGTGACTAAATGCCATAATGATACATCTAACAATATGCACTGCTCTAGGATACAATCATATGATGGGTCTCAAATTGAAACCCCACCTAGTTTGGGTTGTAGCACTGACTTATGCCAAAACCCAAATGGGGAAGGTTTGAATGAGCACCAAGTTGTGATTCCTTCTGTTGAAGGAGCCTCTAAGCCGCTTGAATGACTAGTTCATTTGGATGACAATAAATTTGGGACATGCGAGCCCAATGATGTCATTCACCTAGCTAATGGTACCCAAGGAAGGATAGGCCATATCGAGGTTTTATAAATAGAAAGGCTTGCGCTAGTGGATTTACAAAAGCCCAAGATCAAACCTTGAGTTATGTGGCATGAGTAGCATGGGGCTAGCCATCCTATTGTATGCTATCCTTGATATCCTCATTAGTTTGATAGGATGTGGTGTATATGACAAGAAGACCATGTATTGCATGGATTAGAATAACCTATCCATTTTAGGCCAAGAGGGCCATTTGACTGTGTACTGCGGGTGCATTTTATGGCTTTTTGTTTTAGTGCTATGCAAGACAGATTACGTGGAACCGGGGGGAGCCTTTGCTGTGCCAAAGCTTATTGTGGCCCAATCCAAGTTATATTTTTCCTTTTACGAGTACCATTCTTTTATGTTAGATGCGTCTCTGTACTTGTGAGGGATTTCATTTTCTTATCAGGACCTGCAATCAAGGCATGAAGTCACAGGTTGAGGTTCCGGTATATCTATGGGAGGTCTGAGCAGTTTCTTACCTTCTGTCAAGGCATTGGTAGGCACCAAAAGACCTATTTTAGAAGGCAGACCTAGTGACCCTATCCTGCTAGCCTATTAGGCGACCGTCCTAGGAACCTTTGTTAGTTGTGAGGTAGTTAGAAAAGCCTGCAAGACAAAATGATAGTGCAAAGAAGCAAAATATTGAATAGCTAAAAATATATGAATATACGAAGGTGTGTAAAAAGGGGTTCTAGCCCCTCTAAAAATAGAAAAGGAAAGAAAGAAAAATCCTTGGGCAGTTGTTCATCGCCTTGCGAAGGCCTGGTAGGTTCCTGGGGATGAGACAAGACCTGGGGCCGATGCCTTGTCTTATTGGGGGTGGCATCTTGCCAACAATTTTTTTTAAAAAAAAGGGAATGTTGGAGTGAAAATAAAAGTGAGCGTTAGAAAAATATTACGTGTCACCTTGCGAGGACTTGATAGGCTCTAGGGTATGAAGACAGGACCTAAGGCCAATACCCTATTCTCCTTGGGTCACTACGCTTAGCTCCCTCCTTTTTACATGGTCGAGTATTGAAAATAAAAGGCTATATAGACAATGTGCTAAAAAATAATATTTCTTGATCAGACTATAGGAGTCCTCGCCTAGTAGGAGCTCCTAGTTGAGTTGTCATTTGTTAGGATGGTAGTTCAGACCACCACTTAGGATGAACTCTTTGATAGTTCTTTTTAGCTTGGCCATGCTAGAGTAGTTGGTTAGTGACTAGCTTTGGGCTTTCTGTCAGATTATGGTGGGCCTACTTCTCGTGGATTTCATACCTTAGTTTTATCAAGGGATAGGGTGAAAGATGTGATGTGTTTTGTTGAGTATTTTTTGTATCAACCTGATGCTCTTTGTGGTTGTGTTAATGTGCAAATCTATTCTGGGGTTCGATGAGCTGTCACCCTATCCCATGGTCGCGAATGAGAGCTGCATTCTAGGAGCCACGAATTTAAGCCGATCTAGAAGAAGTTCAAGCTCATTTTAAAGTGGAAACATGGCAGGGACAAGTCAACAAGTCAATTTTCATGAAAAATCAAACGGTGGCGGATGGCTGAGAGCTAGAGTTTCCCTAAATGCATTTCGACATCAGGAATCCAACGTAAGTCTCAGTTTGTCAATCGGAGGTCCTTTGACCCCTCATTTTATCCCCGCAAGGTTTGGCGTTATAAAGCAGCTACTAGATTAGAAAGCCATAAAGTGCGTGGGAGAGGCCAGATGGATGGAGTTCGAAGCCACGAAGCCGCTTGTCCAGTCAGATTGCAAATCAATGTTCGTTTGTCCCCTCAAAATCGAAAGATCCACTTGCGGGACAGTGTGAACACAAAAAGATGAACCGGTTATTTTAATGTTTTAAACCTTAGGCCTAATAAAAGCCTTGAAACTAATGCAAAAACTATCGATTAGAGGGAAACGCCAATGCATCTCCTCATTTTTGCTCGATGCCTCTCCAATTCAAACCCGTTTTTGGAGAGAGAGGGAGATTCTCTATCAGGGAAAAGAGAGGAACAAGATGGTTGTAAGCTTGCCCATTTTAATGGAGGATTGAAAATTCTCATTTTTTAATATTTATCTCTCCTCCCCCTCTCTCCCCTCTATGGGCTATTCATGAACATTATCTTGAAGGAAAAAACGAAAAGAAGATTGAAGTAAATGATGATGGAGATTAATGGATATGCTAAATATTGATGTGTAGCATGGAATTGAGAGCAATGGAGGCTCCATCCGCTGGTCATGCAGTCGTTAAATGCGTCTCGGGTTTCATAAAAACATTGTATGATTATTTTTTATAAAGGAAATGAAGTTTTTTTTACATTTTATGATGGAAACGATGTTCTTATGTGATGAAAAATTGATTGAGTGCTAGTGCATCATGTTTACTTTCTGTCTATCAGAAAATTCTGATTTCATAATGATTTACATGCGCTATTTATATCCCACAAACCCAAAATTCAATCTTTTAAAGGGTAAAATGATGGTTTTGTCGTTTCGAGTGGGTGAAATGTGTTTCTATGGGGAGAAATGGAAAATAAAATTGAATTTTAGTATGCTGGAATGGTTGGTATTAAAAAATAGAATAAAAAATAGTGATTGTTGTCAAAAAATACTAAAAAATAAGAAAAAATAGGAATACCTTTCATAAAAATAAGAAAAAATATAAAGAGTATTTTGAATTTGTGGTAGTGGCAAAACATAAGGTTTACCTCACTTTTTCCTATATCTTTATCAAAGTTCGTGTTTTATCACTTTTCCTACATCAAAACATAACAAAATGAACCCCTACACCTCTACAACGGAAGCACTACCTAAAAGTAGGGGGTGGGGTGTTTGAATGATACGATTAGAGTATTGTTTATTACTAATTTTGCTGATGCATAGCATGATATAGGGTTTGTTGTATTTTAATTAAGAGGATAGTAGCATGAGCATTGTCTCGATGCTATCCTTACATTGCCGCAACAAGTTAGTGAATGAGCATTAGGAAGCCTTGTTGTACACAATATGCTTCTGATAAAAAATTATGTTTAAGCACATTAGGATCATCCACTTTTTCATGTGCATATCAACCATGGTATCGGGATATAAAGAATTGGATGCATAGCACCTATTTTCTATTATGATGACCTATACTTGAGTGTGTGAGATAACCTAATCTGTAGGCTAGTCGATCGTTTTTGGGAATTGTTTGGAAATGACACATGGTATCTCGTGGAATACGTTCAAAATGAAAGATTGGAACTTGTCTTGTGTGTACTTTATGTTGGAGTGACGCATCTTGGGGCCAATCCCCAAGGTATAGGAGAGTCACAGTGGAGCTGTGGCAATCATCCGAGAGGTGCTTCCTTATGTTTGTGCTACGAGGCACTATGCCTATACGTTATGGGATCTTCCTCCGAGGAGAAGGGACAGTAAACGTTGGACTATGAACTAGTATAAACACAAAATTGACATTAGCATTTAGTGTAGAGTGAGTCTCAAATGCTCTTGGCCCGTAAGGCCGTGTGGTGGGGTTGTCTGTTTTGTGCATGAGGTCTAGTTAGTGCCATAGCCAATGTCGGCCCATTTTAGGTCCCATCAGCGGTGCATTTGCCGGTGTCGCAATGCATAGGGTTGAAGGTTACCACAAGGGTGTAGCAAGAGAAGATTGTATGGGGGTTCAAGAGCTTAGACTCTAGAGATGGTAGAGATAAGAGAAGGGTTGAAGGTTTCAAGCCAAGTTCTTAAAGATAAGTGACAGTAGGGTGAAGGTAGATTAAAGGAGAGGAGTAGACGGAAGAGAAGGGGTTCGAAGAGACTGAAGATATAGAAGAACACTTCAAAAAACGAATTTAAAAATATAGAAGAATACTAACAGAGATGAAGCATGTCAGTTTCTTTCAACATTATGAAAACATTACTCTAATAGACAAAAGCATATATAAAATAATACCTTCCTCTATGTTGCTCAGATCGCCAATCTGATCCTTCCAATGGCTCCAAAAGGGGGGTTAAATACTAGGACGCCTGGCCAGAATCTTGCCAAATCACTCCTTCTTCATCTCCCACTTTCGGAGTGATGTTCACTGCCTGAAAACTGGTGCATAGATCGGATGCCGTAAGCACACGTAGTGAGCGTCAGAAGGTCCCCAAGAGTAAAAGAACTTTACTTTTTGCACAAAACTCAATGTAGAAAGCATGCACGACATGAACAAGAGACCAATTGGGTGCAATCTCCCCCCATGCCTTGTGTGAGCATTCCACAAAGCATGTACTTTATGTATTAATCATCGTCAAGCTCAAATAATAGCCCAAATTACAAAATAGCACACTTTTGGCTTTTGAGTTTGCTTTAGTGCCAAATAGAAATAAAGCTAATGGGCGAGCACCCAAGAATTCAGGCATACCCAATACAATGTCCAAATACAAATATCTAAATCGTGTGCCCATGCACATACAAAAATAATAAATAAATATCCAACACCTTGATAAATAGGCACGACAAAAAATAGGCGCCATGCCTAAGGTATGCGTCCATCAAAATATTGATGATAACTCGAATACATGCTATCCTCCAATGCTTTCCTCCGCCCACTGCTGCTATCTCTACACATCAACTGAAGCATTCACAATCGTTAGTAAAATAATACAATTAAACCGACAAAAGTGAATACCTAGCAGTCTTCAGCTACATAAATAAATCAATTGGTTAGAAATCAATCCTAACCTTAATTTATCACGAGTGCACACTCTAAACTCATAAACATTTATTAATTTAATATGTATTTTGCGGAATCACCCGCTATGGAATCACCCATGTACACACTAAATTAACGAAATGCCCGAAACGGATAGGCGTCCCCATCAACTTCTCGCACAAAGAATCCACTTTGTGTATGAGCCCCGATAATAAAAGTTTACAGAATCCACCGTAAAACCTCACGGAATCCACCATGGCACCGAATCCACCGTGTAATATATCTCCTAGCATCATACCCCCAGGGTGGGATATCAATTGTCCTCAATTGCTATTAGCTCAATGTGGAGCTAACAGAATGGGGAAAGCATTTAAGTCTCTAGCGTGCATCCATTGGGCCTCTTCAACAGGATGGTTTTTAAACTTGACCAAATATCTAGAATATCTACGGCTAGTTCTAGTGGTCATAAAGTCAGTATCTATAATAACTTCAGGTTCAAGGATTTCAGTCTCTTCATCTAACAAAGGTGGATTTTCATAAACAGGGTGTACAAGTAATTGGCCTCTAAAGGGTCGTAATAAACTAATGTGAAAGGTGTTGTGAATTTTCCAATGTGGTGGTAGTTCTAACTTAAATGCATTGTCATTGATTTTGTGAATGATCTTGAATGGGCCATAGAATCTAGGTGCTAATTTCACAACTGGGTGTTTATCTACACTTTGTAATCTACGTTTTTCTATTCTTAACCAAACATAGTCATCAACTTTGAAATTCATGGCCTGTCTTTTTTTATTTTCTTGATTTGTATATGATTGTTGGGCTTTCGCAATCATATTTTTAACTTCATCAAAAATAGTAGCGTGCATGTTAGTAATATCATCAGCACTCTCAATCTTATTTGATAAAGATGCAACAGGTGTAGGCAATCTATAACCATAAATAACTTCAAATGGTGCTTTCTTTGTAGCTGTGTGTGGAGTATTATTATATGCAAACTGAAGTAAATGTAGATATGTATCCCATGTATGTGGTTTTGAAATAGTGTAAGCACGTAAAAGATCTAATATAGTACTGTTAGTAGCTTCTGTTTGACCATTACTTTCAGGATGAAATGCAGATGAAAAATCAATCTTTGTTCCTAAGTTAGCAAACAAAGTAATCCAAAAATTATTACAAAATCTAGAATCACGATCAGAAATAATAACTTTTCGTAAACCATGATTAGTAAAAACAGTTTTCAAAAACAATTGAGCTGCTTGAGATGCTGTTAAAGTTTTCTTGCATGGAATGAAATATGCTTGTTTGCTAAACCTGTCTACAACAGTCCAAAACATATCATGATTAGCTTTAGTGTTAGGTAAACGAGTAATAAAATCCATAGAAATCTGTTCCCATGGTCGTGATGGAATAGGTAAAGGCATTAGTAAACCATACTGTTTACCATGATGTCTCTTAACTCATTGATAAACTAAACATTCAGAAACAAATTTAGATACATCAGTGTCCATATGTGGCCAATAAAAATCTTCAGTCAATGTACGCAAAGTAGATATAATATCTCTATGACCTTGATATGGAGGACAATGAATCTCATTCAATACAAATGATCTAAATGGAACTGTAACACATAATCTCTTTTCATAAAACATGAATCCATCATCGTAAGACAGTGAATCAATAGGAATCAAATTATTTGCAACTAATTTATTCCAATCAGCATGAAAAGTAAGATCCTAATGATAAGTAACTTTCATAGAGATAAGGTAATCAAATGATATGATAGAAATATTATGAATGGTCGGTCTTCTACTTAAAGCATCAGCTACTACATTTTCTTTCCCTAGTTGATATTGTATAAGGGGATGAAAACTCTGAATGAAAGCTGCCCATTTGATATGTCGGTCAGATATTTGGGGTTGACTAAGGAGTTGTCTAATGCTTTGTTGGTCAGTCTTAATTATAAACTCAGAACCCGTTAAGTAATGTTTCCATTGACGTAAGGCTTGTACTACAGCTAGCAATTCTTTATCATAAGTGGAATATTTAAGTTCGGATGGTTTCAGTTTACAGCTAGAGTAGGCTATGGGATGATTATCTTGCATAAGTACGGCTCCTATTCCAGATCTGCTAGCATCAGTAACTACTAAAAAGAATGGTCTATTGAAATCAGGTAGTTGTAATACAGGAGCATGGGTTAATGCATGTTTCAATAAATCAAAAGATTTTTGTTGATTATCAGTCCATTTATAAACAATACCCTTCTTTAAAAGTTTAGTCAAAGGCAAAGCAAGTAATGAAAAATTTCGCATAAACTTTCTGTAAAAACTAGCAAGACCTAGAAAAGAACGTAACTCATGCACATTTTTGGGTATGGGCCAATTCAATATTGCTTCTATCTTTTTAGGGTCAACCTTAATACCTTCTGATGAAACAATATGACCAAGATATTCAATTTTTGTTTGAAAGAATTCACTCTTTTCCGGATTAGCATACAATTGATTATCTTTTAACAACTTGAAAACTAAAGACAGATGTTCATAATGCTCTTTCTCATTTTTACTGAATACCAATATATCATCAAAGAATACTATAACACAATACTGATATTTCAAAAATATACGATTCATCATTCAACTGAATGTAGCAGGTGCATTAGTCAATCCAAAAGTCATCACTAGAAATTCATAATGTCCAAATTGTGTTCGAAATGTAGTTTTGAATATATCAGATTTATCCAATCTCACTTGATGATAACCAGATTTAAGATCTATCTTACTGAATATGGCAGAACCTTGTAGTTTATCCATAAGATCATCTATCCTAGGAATTGGATATCTATTCTTAACAATGATTTTATTCAAGGCACGATAATCAATGCACATGCGATAAATATTATTATTATTCTTTACTAATAAAACAGGTGCACCAAATGGAGAACTACTAGGTCTAATTAATCCTCTGTTTAACAATTCCTCTACTTGATTTTGAATTTTTTTCTATTCAATTTGATTATGCCTATATGGTGCTTTACAGGGTGGTTGTGTACCAGGAATTAAATCTATTTTGTGATCTTCAGGACATGAATGTGGTAGTCTAGGTGGTAAATCATCGGCAAAACAATCTTTAAATTGTGCAAGAAACTGTTTATGTTTAGGATGCATATGTTTTTCTTTAGCTTGAAGTTCATTTACCTATATTAAATAAGATTTGCTACTTTTACGTAATGCACGTTTAGCTTGAGTATGAGTAAGAAGTGGAAAATTATTAGATGCGTGCATACTACGCGATGTAATTTGTTTTTCTTGAAAATGAATTTTAATTGAATGCGTGGAATAATCTATGTTAGGATTATGCTGATGAAGCCAAGGCATACCTAGGATAATATCACTAGACTGCAAAGGTACAACTAGGAAATTCCTTCGTTCAGTGTATTCACCAATTTTAATTTCTAAGTTATGCACCTCTTGTATTCCATTATATCTTGTGCCTAAGAATGCTGCTTTAATGCGATAATGTGTAGAAACAGTTTGTAATTTCAATTCTTTCACTAACTTTGCAGAAATAAAATCATGTGTACTACCGTCATCATGCAAAATAATCTTTTCTTTTCCATGCACAAAACATTTCATTTTCAACAAAGAATGTGGAGTTGGCATACCTGGCAAAGTATCTGAAGGAGTAGCAATGTCGTCTTCATCTTCCATAAAGTCACGCATTTCCTCACGTTCTTCATCTTCATTGCTCCAAGATAATTCATATGGATAGGTGGCTTCTTCGATTGGCAATTGGCTGCTAGATGTCCAGGTTGATGGCATTTGTAACAAACTATTGGTTTGTCTTTAGATACATTGTGGGCAATGGCAGGAAGTTTAGGAATATTGGGATTTGGCTATGAGGATGGCTTAGGGTTTTGATTGGTATTTGATGGCAAAGCAGGTGGTTTTATCCAAGACTTATGGAATGATGATGGAAGAAAACGATTTTGATTGAATCTTCTAAAATTTGAATTGAATTGCTTGGAACCATAGTTACCATTTGCTTGAAATTGTTGTGGACGCTTGTCTCTTCCTTGAATCTTGTCTTCAGTGTCATGAGTCAAAGAAATTGCATCTTCAAGGGTTGTAGGCTTGAACATATTGACTTCAGCGTAGTAATGTCCAAGTAAACCAGACATAAACTTGCGTTTGTGAGACGCTTCTGGTACATCTTCTAGCATTCAGAGTTGTAGTAGGGCATTCCAAAAACGTTCAGTGTATTGGGAAATAGGTTCACGAACTCTTTGCTGAAGAAGATCCCATTGCTTTATGGCTTTTTCATGGAATTGGGGAGGAAGGAAATTCTGCAAAAACTTCTTTTTGAAACTCTCCCAGGTAGTGGGACAATCAATGCTCTTACGAACCACAGTCCACCAAAGAGATGCTCGATCGACTAAATGATTAGTGACACATTTAATTTTGTCTTTTTTAGCGTATGTCTCTTCATGAAAGTAATCATCAAACTGACAGATAAATGTAAGTACAGTCTTTCCATCTCGAGTTCCATTGAAAGTATGAAATTTGAAATTTCTTTTACTTAACTTTGTTCTTTGCGGATGGATTGAGCTTCGAGCGGCGCATCAATGGTATGTCGGATAAGATCTTCGGGTTGTGGTCCATCTTTGTCAGTGGTAGATCATTGCAATTGGCCAATTGAACTTGCAAAGCTTGTCAGGCTCTTCGTTCTTCATCAAGCTGCATCATAATTAAATCCAATTTTTGTTCCATGGTAGGTTCAGGAAGATCGCCTTCAGCCATTAAATCGTCCATATTTTGTTCCATCATCCTGTAAAAATCCAAAAGACCTCACACTCTTGAAATCTGATTTTGTTGTCTTCGTAGAAATGGTGTATGACCTTCTGCGTGTGCTGAAACTGGTTCAGCAAGTCTGCGTATATGAACAGAGTCTTCTAGGTTGCAATTTTGTATTCTGTGCTTCTACGCAGGAACAACTATTGTATGTGAAAAAAAGACTTGGAGAGGGAGATGTAGGAGTGGTCCTCCGCCTCCTCAGGCCAGTCCTTCACGATCAAAGGTTGTAGACAGAGGTTCTTGACCGCCAGGAATCCACCCCTATCGACTGTTCACGATGAAACTCACTATAGAGATCGATCGTTCCAGGAGCTCCGCCTTCGCGCAAGATGAGTAGCGATTGGAAGCTCTCAATCTCAGCTTCGCTCTGATACCACTGATGCACAGATCGAATGCCGTAAGCGCGCATAGTGAGCGTTAGAAGGTCCCCAAGAACAAAAAAACTCTACTTTTTGCACAAAACTCAATGCAGAAAGCATGCAGGACATGAACAAGAGACCAATTGGATGCAATCTCCCCCCATGCCTTGTGTGAGCGCTCCACAAAGCATGTATTTTATGTATTAATCATCTTCAAGCTCAAATAATAGCCCAAATTACAAAATAGCACGCTTTTGGCTTTTGAGTTTGCTTTAGTGCCAAATAGAAATAAAGCTAATGGGCGGGCGCCCAAGAAGTCAGGCATACACAATACAATGTCCAAATACAAATATCTAAATCGTGCGCCCATGCGCATATAAAAATAATAAATAAATATCCAATGCCTTGATAAATAGGCGTGACAAAATATAGGTGCCATGCCTAAGGTATGCACCCATCAAAATATTGATGATAACTCAAATACATGCTATCCTCCAATGCTTTCCTCCGCCACTGCTGCTATCTCTACACATCAACTGACGCATTCACAATCGTTAGTAAAATAATACAATTAAACCGGCAAAAGTGAATACCTAGCAGTCTTCAACTACATAAATAAATCAATTGGTTAGAAATCAATCCTAACCTTAATTTATCACGAGTCGTACTCTAAACTCATAAACATTTATTAATTTAATATGTATTTTGCGGAATCACCCGCTATGGAATCACCCATGTACACACTAAATTAACGAAACGCCCGAAAAGGATAGGCGTCCTCATCAACTTCTCGCACAAAGAATCCACTTTGTGTATGAGCCCCGATAATAAAAGTTTACGGAATCCACCGTAAAACCTCACGGAATCCACTGTGGCATGGAATCCACCGTGTAATATGCCTCCTAGCATCAAAAACAGCGATCGCGCATCGCGCGATTTCGCTAATCTCTCTTTTCACATAAAATCCTCTCAAATTAGCTAAAAGCTATATGCTTTGTTTTACATGTCATCCTAATCTAGAAGTTGTCTATAGTTTTGTAGATTTTTTACAAGAGATAATATCTAGAATATTAAAAATTGACTAAAATCTAATATTTTTCAGCCATGGACACACTAATGTCTAAAATGGCATTCGCTCTCTAAATCTAAAAGGAAGCCACACTCTAGGTTTTTTTTTACACCGTGTGCGCGTAGCAGCACAACATCCACCCCCTCCTAAACTGCACATCCTCTAGCATTTGCCAAAGTCTTACGGATTTTCAGTGTCAGAAGAAGTATCTTCTGCCATGTCAATGTCTTCATCTTCTGTCTCTTCTTCTTCCTCTATATCTTCATGCTCTTGAATTATATTCAAGCCTTCTAGCTCATATGTTGAACTTTCTCTTCGTTTGAAGAGCTTGATTCTTTTTCCAACTATGGGTATCTTCATGCTTGTTCCATCCAATTCAGCGAATGAATATGTGGCATTGTCATGAATGACCTTTACCATATATGGGCCAAACCAACGCTTTACCATCTTCTTAGAAGCACTATATTGACTGTCTAGGCTGCTGTCATAGACAAGCATCCAGTCATTTTCTTGAATTGCTCTTGGCCAAAGTCAATGTTGCTTATCAAATCTTCTTTTATTCTTTAGTCTTGCTGTCTTTAGCTTCTCAATAGCTACTTGAACATCTTTAGGCCTTCTTTCTAGCTGCCATATGCGCAAAGTCTGCAACTCTTTTCTATTGATGCCTTCCTCCCAAGGTAGAAGACTCCATGTGAGAATAGATTCTTCAATTGGCATAATTGGTTGTTTTCCATGCATAAGTTCAGCTGGCATACAACTTGTCACTAAACTGTGAGTAGTTCGGTTAGCCCATAATGCAAAAGGTAGCATTTTACGCCATTCTTTGATTTCTCCTCTACAAGACTTTGCTAGAGCTTTGAGAATAGGTTGATGACCTCTCTCACTCTTTCCATTGCCTTCAAGGTTGTAGAATGATATTAAAGCCAACTTAATACCTAATTGAGCAAAGAAGTTGTGGCCTCATCAACATCCAACTCTCCTCTATCTGCAGTTACTTTACCCACACAACCATATCTAAAAAACACTTCTTCAAGAAAAAAATGACAAACAGCTTGAGTGGATTTGGTTGTTAAGGCTTTGCCTTCAACTTGATTGGTTAGATCCTCTCTTTCAAGCACTAAATACTGCATATTTCATATTCTTGTAGGCATGGTTACAAGATCAATAATCCATCTATAATGTATAGACAAAAAATAAGTTAGTTGTAACCCATCTCGATGCTTGACCATAGAATACATTTGACACACATAACAAGTTTCAACAAAATGTGCTATGTCCCGATACATGTTTTGCCACCAATATTTTTATTTAACTTTACTAAAGGTTCCCCATATGCCTCTATGGCCAGCCCACAAGCTTTCATGAAATTCCTTCATTACCTATTGTTGCAATCTTTTGTTACCTAAAACTCGGACAGGCACTCCTTTCTTCTTCTTTGTGTGCTTCCATAGATGTCATTCTTTAGGAAAAAATCCATAAGCTTTCCTCTTGATATGCTTGAACTTCTCAATAGTCCAAGTCTCCTTCTTCTTCATTGTGCTCAAATATTGGCCAACCTTTAGCCAATCTTCTTTATAATCTTCTTCAAGGAAATGAACTAGAACTTAAGCAATGCAATGAGCATGTTGGTTTCTAGTTGAATATCCTGCTTTTTTCAGCTTTGGACCAGTATATGCAGTAACTAAAAAGGTATTTTCAGCAGCCATGGAATGAATTTCAACAAGTATAGATTCTTCAGCTTCATCTTCTTCCATCAGTTCTTCTTCATTGTCATATCCTGCACGTGATAACATGTCAGCAACTGATTCACCTTTCCTGCAATATAATTTATTTTGGGGTTGAGAGACTTAATATATGCAATCCATCTTAGCATAGCAATGTCGGGTGTAGAGCAACTGGCAATCATGCCCAAGAGTGGAAGACGATCAGTTTCTACCACTAGGGAAGCACCTATAAAGTATTTACAATTAGACTTTAATGCTGTTACAACTCCCCACAATTCTCTTTTTACTTGTGCATACCTTCTTTGACGTTCATTGAGAAATTTTTCTCCAAAACGTATTGCATACCTGTTATCTTCAAGATCCTCTTGGCCAATAGCCCATCCTATCCCAATGGGACTTGTATCCACATTAAGGATGATAGGTTGACCATTTGAATAGTCAGTCCTTTTGAGAGTGGGGGACTGAAATTAATAGCTTCTTTAATTTATGCATAGTGAGAGTATGCTCTTTATTCCAAGAGAATCTTTGGACTTTTCTTAATAATTGATAAAGATTTTCGACTACATGAGAAAAATGTGGTATCCATATGAGATAGAATACACATTGTAGAATACACATGCACCAAGAAATCTTCTCACGTTTGAAACATTTGTGTATTTTTCTTGCATTCTACTGATGGCATCTATCTTGATTGGAGAAGGTTTGCGTCCATAGGGGCCACATAGATGACCAACCACTAGCACTTCTTTTACTCCAAAAATTGACTTAGCTCCAGAAAGGGTAAGATGTACCTCTTCTAGCCTTGTCAAAATTCTGTCACAATCATGAATATGGTTAACTACAAATGTCCTACAACCATCTTCGTCAAGCTCCTCATTCTTTTCATTGACTTCACATTCCTTGATAGGTACATCATCAAGAAATGGAAGAGTAAGTTGTGGAATAAAGTTCCTTAAGACTTTGTGCATGGCATTCAAGCTATGCACTACGGAGTTTGTTGCACCTTGGTAGAGTGCACATGCGGACCAATCCAAGAGGTGTCTTCATTGTGGTAATATCTCGGCTTTCTAATGAAAGCTGAAATTGGTCATATCCTGAATATAGGTCGCCCATAATAGAATAAATTTCTCTACCTGCAAAAGCTTCAGCAAACTCATCAACAATTGGACCCGAACCAACATTTCAGATTGTGACACGATTGATAGGCTGTAGATCTTGAATGAATCGTAAAGATCCATTTTTCTTAGGCATAGTAAACCATCGGTTTGAGTAAGGTGCTGAAGAAGGTTCTAAAATCTTCATTCTAATATTCTCATTTAGAAGTTCCAATAATTTGGGCAGATGCGCCCTTGGAACGGGAACGAGCTTCAGGTTCCAAGGCACATGTGGGACCGTAAAAATGACCATAGGAGCCAAAATATTTGGATCCACACAATCTATTTCACTTGGTTGAAATGTAAAAGCTTTTCCATGTTTCATTAGCATTTGCATAAAAGAGTGTTTTTTAACCGAAGAAAGGAAAGAATTTTCACCTATTTTGAGCTCTTTTATACTTTCAGATATGAACTTGTGACCAATGTTTGAAGGATCACGAAGACTTGGCTGCTTTGCTGCCCTATCAGCGAGCCCTTCACTTTCAGGAGGCAGTGAGGTTTGACTTTCTTATCCATTGTCTTGTATTTTTTCTCCACTTGTGCTTCAGTCTTATTGAGTAAACCATTGTCTTCCTGTTCAACAAATTCTTGAATTGTTTGATAAAAATCCAATGTACATACTTATATGGACTGATTTTCAGCCTGATTTTCTACATGAGTAGCTGCATACATTTTAGCCAATGTGTCAGTAGTAATCAATCCAAAAAAAATGCCCGAAATATCTTCATTTTCAGCCATCATGTCATAAGTTTTCAGCTCTCTTTTTACATGACATAAATATTTTCTTTCAGCCTTAGTCATGGTCGGAAAAGACTTATAACAGCCCATACTATTGGCTATACATACATACAAATTTGCTAGAGACATAGTTTTTGTAGCATAAGGAGGTTCAATCTTTTTACATGACGCACTACCATAGCCTCCCTTTATAGTAGTGCAGCCCGAAAACCCTTGAATTCTCGGGCATTAGGAGGCATAGGATAATCACACAGTCGATCTCTATTTTGATGATGGTTAACACACATAGTAAGAAATTGGACAGCTCGTTCATTATCCTTGCTTCGGATTCGAGCATAGGAAGAACCATCATCAAGAGCTTTTGTTTTCAAGAGGGCTTCAAAAATGTAAGGTTGCCCAATAATGATAGGGTAACTACAAGATTCTTGAACAAAAAAGTGAAAATTGTCTTTTATGTCTCCAATAGTTACCTACACATTAGGACATGCAGCATATAACTCTCCAGAAGAGTTGTTTGCAGCTCTCATTTGCCAACCTAGATCAACATCTATGGGCCATCTGCCACTTTCGTAGAGACTCCTTGCCATGACGTTTATCTGCGAGACATGGTCTAAAAATGCAATACATGGTGCTCCTTTTTCTCCAATTTTGACAACTATCTCCGTTGTTGCTCTTGCCCAATGTGTACGGGAGTAGTGACTGCTTGGAATGAACCGAGCCTCTTCTTCCTCATGCATGTGCTGTAGACGGCCTTCTTTTTGAGAGGTGGGCTGCCAATTGGTTTGGACCAGCTGACCATTACATTTTTAGCTTTCACTTCTTTAATTTTTGCATTCATGTTTTCTTTATCTTCAGCTTCAATTGCTGCAATTAATTCTTTAACTGCTTCAACTTGAATTCCTTGTGAAGTCAGCTTCTCTTCATCCTGCACAAAAACTCGAAGAACTTGCAAAAAAGCATGCACTGTTTCTTCAGCTTCATCACCAACATATTGTCTTTTCCTTTTGATTACATTAATAATTATATCATGGAATTCATATTTGGCAATTCCAAGAATTTCGCCTAAGGTGAATTCAATTTTTCTTCCTAGAATTCATTCTTCTAGGACTCGTTTGAGATCGGTTGCAGATTCTATGCCACACTGCAATTTGTAGCCTCTGGTTGCTTGCCTTTCTTCTTTCCTTCGGTCTTCTTTGTTTGTGGCACATCTTCCATCTCTTGATCTGGGGTTATATTTTTAGCAAGCTTTGGTTGTTCATGCGTTCTTCTAGTTACCCATTTCGGAGGGCCAGAAGAGGAAGGTCCTCGTTCATCTTCTCTTTTCTTCAATCAAGATTTTTTTATGATTGATGTCAGCTAAATATGCAAAGGCAAAAAAAGAATCTACTGGTTCTTTCCAACCAGTTATTCCTCGAATATATTGATTGGTGTTAGCCAAATCTTCTTTACTTTCCCTGGTTGTCCCCTTATTGCCTTTACTTTCCTCCATTAAGTTCCTTTGCAAATCTTAGATCCCATTGGTTCACTCTGATACCAATTGTAATGTGCGCGCTTGTCCACTTGCGGGACACGTCTTAGCAGCCCATTGGGAGGAGGGTCTACAAGGCTCCACCTGGCACTCGCAGGGAATGAGATAGGGTTTGCAATCTAGTTCTTTCGGAGTCTGCCCTGAGTGGAAGTGTCTAGTCGTTCCCACTTGGGATCAACCTGAGGTCAAGGTTCCTTTCCTATCAGCAAACTCTCTAGGAAGAAGTTAGCATCAAGCTCCAGTTGTACCACCTTTCATAGGAATAACAAAGACGAAGCGGTTTCAAGCTGCACTTGGTTCATGGAGAATGGAAGACGAGAGAGATGCAAAGCTCAACCTCTCTGTCGTACGGCATAGACCCATTCCTTTCCCCTAAAAAAGAATAAACTGAAGATTCTACATCCACTGACACTAGGTCTTCATTGTCTTATTATCTCAACATTTGAGAAAAGTTCCCAGCTAACCGGGACCACCCTTTCGTAGGATGGACCTAAGTCATGTCCACCGCACTTTCTTCAGTTTGCTTTAGTTATCTAATTACCTAACACATTACGTATTGACATGCAAAATCAGCTTCCTTAATTAAACAAGTTAATCACGGGTTCCTTCACGTAACTTAGACACTGACACAAAAAAAATGTCAAGCAAGTTCTTTTTCTCCAATTACTGCTCTTTATTTTTTTATAAAAATCCTAGAGTATATCCAATATCACCCCCGAAGGCTATCCCAGCAATCTACAGGATTGCTCCTCCAAGTTCCGCCCGTTGACTAGTACACGAGCCTGGAGATCCCATCTCGAGTCACGTTGGCCTCTTACACGGGATCCAGAGGCAAGGGATTTACAGCCAGAGCCTCCCCTGGCACCCAAGCGTCGTCCCGCTCCAAGAAGTACCCACGGAGAGACTTCTCGCAGCGGGTTAGGTCCATATACCCGGCCCGGCTAACAACCCCTTTGGATAGGGCCAGGCAGACAGTCGGAGGTAACTATTCCTGCCTCTCCCTCTAGGCTTTCAACCTGAAGCATTAAGTGATTTCCTTGAATTAGTTCCTTGAGCAAAGAGATCAATTAATGTACCTAAGTACAAGCACGAACATTTCGGAGGTCGTTTGTACGATCAACTACTAAGGTGTGACTCCTTTTTTCCCTAGATGCTCCCAGCATCCGATCTTGGGTCTTTTCGCGATTTGGCGAGAACCCAATAATTTCAAACAAGATTACGCAAGCAAATGGTCTTGGTAAGTTGATTTATACTTTCCCTTTTTTCCTTGGGTTTTACCTTAGGGTATCTTAGTCCCTAATTCAAGCATTAGCTGGTTAGTCAAGGCAACGGACATGCCTTATTCACAACCCAACCAAGGGTTTTTTAATCTCTAATTCCAACCAAGCTCAGTTAACACACATGGCAACACATGATTCTTCGTTTAGACTTTAAAGATGCCTTCAAATGCATGCGATCCTTCCAATTATCTTAGTGCGGTTCTATGCAAGATTTCCCAATCAACCTTAATCATCATGCACATTGTGTGTTTAGTATAGTTGTGTAAAATATTACACGGCGCAGCGAACAGAATCTGAGAAAGAGATAGAGAGTACACAACAGATAAGAGGAGAATCAGTAAATTCTTTAACTCCAAACAACTGATACAAAGATGGCTCTGTCCACCCGTGCGCTTCCACTGTGTGAAGCTTAGATGGCGATCTAGACAGAAGATAGGTGAAGAGCTTAAGGCTAGCTGGAACAACAACTCTGACTGGGTGAAAGATGAGTGTGAGATGGCTGCGAAGGGGTTTAGCTTTTATAGCCCGCGAAGGTCGCTAGGTCGGCCTGCTGACCGACCTACCATATGAGCCTCCACTAGTCGGCCAGGGAATATTCCAGGGAATATTCCCTTTACCATCGGGCCGGGGGCGCTGCCCCCGGACCCCCGCCAGGGGGGCCGCTGGCCCCCCTGGGACCCCCCAGCCAGGGGCCGCTTCCGCGGCCCCCGGACCCCACAATAGGGGCCCCTTTTAACTCCCTTACTACGCAACTCAATGCAATGTGCCTCGAGTTGCTACCAGCTTAACCACTCTGTCTAACCCAAAGATTAGACCCACAATGGTCACCTTTTTGCCATCCGGTCACATAGACCTCATCTGATATACAAGTCAGGACTCCACCAATGTCCGGGCTCACATTTGGCTTCTCCTCATAATGGGGGCCTTACAACTTTGAGCACCATGGATCATTGGTAGCACCTAATGAGGGTGGGGCATTGATCATATCTAACACCCCCCCTCAATGTCCACCCATAGGTGAACTATCTCCTCGGCCCAATGCCGAGTCTCTGAAGATGAACTTGAAGCAGATCCTTCGTAAGTGCTTTGGTGAAGATATCTGCTCCATTCTCCTCTGTTGGACAGTAGACCAATTCCACTATCCCATCCTCCATCAAATCACGCACATAGTGATACTGGATCTCTATATGTTTGGTGCGTGCATGAAACACTGGATTTTTGGCAATGGCGATGCAACTCTGATTGTCACATCTCAGCACAGTTGGTTCTTCATCCTGCACTCCCATATGCCATAGAATCCTTCTCAACCATACGGCCTCACATGCAGCAAAACAAGCTGCCTTGTACTCTGCTTCAGTAGAAGACAATGCCACTGTTGGTTCCTTCTTACTAATCCAAGAGAAAATTCCTGAACCCAAAGAGAAACAATAACCAGAAACTGACTTCCTGGAATCAATGTCTCCTGCCCAATCTGAGTCACAGTTCCCCACAAGAGAAGTTCCGAAACTGTATGTGATACCATAGTCAAGAGTTTTCTTCAAGTATCTGAGCACCCGCATCCCAGCCTTCCAATGACTCTCATGAGGTTTGTTTGAGAACCTGCTCAAAACACCAACAGCAAAACTGATATCTGGTCTGGTGTTACACAAGTAGATTAGACTGCCGACCAACCTCCTATACCTCCCAATGTCTGCTAGTGCTGATGTATCCTCAACGGATAACTTTACATTCACCTCCATAGGTGTAGCTATCTCCTTGCACTCGGTCATGCCAAATGCCTTCAAGATCTCCCATGCATACTTCTTCTGAGAGATGAAGATCTTTCCTGGCTCTTGCCAGACTTCAATCCCCAAACAATAGTGCAGCAAGCCCAAGTCTGTCATTTCAAACTCAAAACTCAAAGCCTTTCGAGTTTGGTTGATCATATCTTCATAGTCACCTGTAATAAGAAGGTCGTCCACATATAGGACAATCACTACAGACTTTTTACCATCCCTGTAAACATACAAGTTAGCATCTGAGGCACATCTTTTGAAGTTTAGGTTTAAAAAGAACCTATCTATCCGCTGGTACCATGCTCTGGGGGCTTGTTTCAGCCCATACAATGCCTTCTTCAGTTTACACACTTTGTTCTCAGAATGGGGGGCCTCAAACCCTAGTGGCTGAGCCACGTACACCTCCTCCTTGAGGTCACCATTTAAGAACGCTGACTTAACATCCATTTGGTACACTGGCCACTTCTTGTGGGCAGCCACTGCAAGTACCGTGCGAATAGTGGTCATTCTGGCAGTTGGGGCAAATGACTCTTGAAAATCAAACCCTTCAACTTGTGAAAATCCTTGGGCAACCAGTCTAGCTTTGTACTTTTCTAAGGTACCATCAGCCTTGTACTTTACCTTCCAGATCCACTTGGTGCCAATAATCTTCCGCTTTGCTGGCCGATCCACTAGCTCCCAAGTGTCATTCTTCATTATGCTGTCATACTCCGCCTGCATAGCAGCCTTCCATGATGGATCTGCAAGTGCTTCTTCTAAGTCAGTTGGCTCCTTTACTTCTCTCATAATCTCAACCATCAAGGCCATGTTGACTATGTGAGCAGAAGCCCTCCTTTGCTCCTCTATTCTCTGAGACCTCCTTGGTCCGTCTGCCTTCTCCTCAACAGATGCAGGCCTAGGATTATTGTGGTCATAGAGCTGCTTCACCCAGCGCGGCAATGGCTTTTCCGGTGGGGTGATGTCAGGTTGGTGAACTTTTTCCTCATCATCTGAAGATGATGCTTCCTCCTCCTTAAGGATAGGGATAGCTCTCGGGACAGGTTCATAGTGGACTACTTCTTCGCTTGATGATAAAGTGGAAGACCTTGCCTTCTCCTCCTCCACTGTATGCGGCTCCTCCTTGAACACCACATCACGGCTCGCGATGATCTTCTTTGCCTCTTGGTCATATAACTTGTAAGCCTTCTGCTCATCACTATAACCCAAGAAGATACATTTTCTGCTTTTTGGTTGTAACTTGTTTCTCTTCTCATCTGGAACATGTGCATAACATTCACATCCAAAAATTCTGAAATGTGAAACAGATGGTTTCTTACCAGTGTAAGCCTCATGAGGTGTTTTTCCCTTGAGAGCCTTTGTGTAGCTCCGATTTAGAATGTAGACTGCAGTATTAACAGCTTCAGCCCAAAAATGGTTAGGCAATCCCTTGCCCTTTAGCATGCATCTTGCCATCTCCACAATGGTACGATTCCTGCGTTCCACAACACCATTCTGCTGAGGTGTGTGAGGCGTCGTCAATTGACGCTTGATCCCTTTGCTCTTGCAAAAGCCTTCAAACTCCTTTGAGTTGAACTCACCACCACCATCTGTTCTAAATTTCTTCACACTTTTCCCTGTTTCATTCTCAACAAGTATTAGCCATTCTTTAAACTTACCAAAAGCTTGAGCCTTATCACGAAGGAAGTACACCCACATCTTCCTACTGTAGTCATCGACAATCAACATAAAATAAGAAGATCCCCCCAAGGCCTGTGTAGGCATCTTACCACACAAGTCAGCATGCACCAACTCTAGAGGAGCATGTGCTCTATTCTTGCTTTCTTGTGGAAATGCCTTTCTCTGTTGCTTGCCCATCATACAAGCTTCACATGGTTCCTTCAATTCAGTTATTGTAGGTAGGTGAGCAGCCATACCTTGCTTTTGCATCTCCTTCAATACTGCAAATCCGATGTGTCCAAACCTTTCATGCCAAAGCTTACTTGTGCCCACTCCAGCGGTGGCTGTAAGAGCACTTAGCTCATACAGGTTGTTCCTTCTTTCTCCTTTGCCAACAATTGTGCCAGCACTATCAATAATTTCTGCACCTGTCTTCTTGAACCTCACTTCATGACCAAGATCAGTTATGGCAGCAACTGATAAGAGATTTCTCCTGATTTCGGGAACATACAACACATTTGAAAGCTTTTTGACTTCACCATTTGCAGCAACAAAAGAAATAGTACCTGTGCCCGCAGCAGGGCATTTAGCATCATTTCCAACCGTCACAGTGATGGATTCTTGTAGAGGCTGCATAGAACTGTATAGACCTTTCTTGTTGGTCATGTGACGGGAGGCCCCACTATCCAACACCCAAGAGTCAGTGGTAGATTCTTCTTGTGCCGAGGAGCACACTTCCTCAATGGTCGCCATGAATAATTCCAACTCTGCTTCAGCCGTATTGGCTGTCTCTTTCCCTTTAGTTTTAAGGGTACCATTCTTTTCATCTGCCTTCTTGACACGACAATCTGCAATCGCATGTCCTTTCTTCTTACAGTAGAAGCACTCTCCTTGAAACTTCTTCTTGCCGCCCTTTTTCTTTTTGTCACCATCATTTTTGGTGGAGGAAACACCTTTGCCTTTTGCATTGGCAGAGAATGCAGCATCTCCATTGTTGCTTCCTTCTCGGGCTTTCAGCCTCAACTCCTCCTCCATTAATAATGCACAAAACTCCTCAAAAGTCAAAGCTTGAGGTCTCACCTGAGTATTAAGGGCAGTTACTAGTCCATCAAACTTTTGTGGACAAATCCGAAGACACCTCTGAGCTAGCTCTTCGCTAGTCTTTTGTATCCCAGCGCCAGCCATCTGGTCGCGCAGATTCTTAATCCGAGTGATGAATGCTTCAACCGTCTCTCCTTCAGCAAACTTCTCCGCTGCTAGTTGATTCTCCAAGTTTTGAATCCTTGTTTGGTTTCGTGTTTCATACTGACTCCTTAGTACATTCCAAGCCTCTGACGCTTTGGTTGTATGCTGAATCAGAGTCAAAACACTGTCAGAACAGCTTGTAACTAAGGCACACAATGCATCTGCATTCCTTCGTTTCCAAGCTCGTAGAAGATCTGCATTCGGAGGAATCATCACACTAGGATTTGATGGGTCGGGGGTAGGCTGTGGTTCTGCGTCAGTCCCCAGCACAGTCTCCAGAAGCTCATAAGAATCAAGGATAGTAGTAATTTTGAACTTCCACAAGGTGTAGTTTGTACCATCTAACTTGCCTTCGCTGAAGGTTGGCGGACGAATCCTCAGTGTTTGAATAGCCGGTACAGCAGCACCACCTCCTGCACCGCTTCCTGATGCGCCAGAACTGCTTCCCGGAGTCGACATCGTTTCTCTTTGCTGTTGAAGCCTTTGCCTCTTGCACTCTCTCCGATCTCTAGAGCCCCCTGGGCTCTGATACCATGTAAAATATTACACGGCGCAGCGAACAGAATCTGAGAAAGAGATAGAGAGTACACAACAGATAAGAGGAGAATCAGTAAATTCTTTAACTCCAAACAACTGATACAAAGATGGCTCTGTCCACCCGTGCGCTTCCACTGTGTGAAGCTTAGATGGCGATCTAGACAGAAGATAGGTGAAGAGCTTAAGGCTAGCTGGAACAACAACTCTGACTGGGTGAAAGATGAGTGTGAGATGGCTGCGAAGGGGTTTAGCTTTTATAGCCCGCGAAGGTCGCTAGGTCGGCCTGCTGACCGACCTACCATATGAGCCTCCACTAGTCGGCCAGGGAATATTCCAGGGAATATTCCCTTTACCATCGGGCCGGGGGCGCTGCCCCCGGACCCCCGCCAGGGGGGCCGCTGGCCCCCCTGGGACCCCCCAGCCAGGGGCCGCTTCCGCGGCCCCCGGACCCCACAATAGGGGCCCCTTTTAACTCCCTTACTACGCAACTCAATGCAATGTGCCTCGAGTTGCTACCAGCTTAACCACTCTGTCTAACCCAAAGATTAGACCCACAATGGTCACCTTTTTGCCATCCGGTCACATAGACCTCATCTGATATACAAGTCAGGACTCCACCAATGTCCGGGCTCACATTTGGCTTCTCCTCATAATGGGGGCCTTACAACTTTGAGCACCATGGATCATTGGTAGCACCTAATGAGGGTGGGGCATTGATCATATCTAACAAGTTGTACCTCCTAAACGACTTTTATCTTTCTTTATTTCCGACAATGAGTACTTATTTCCAATGCACTGGATCACATGTGACTTGCATATATGAAGTCTAGGGTTTTGCCTAACATTGCAAGTGCATCTCATGAATAGAAATTAACATTTCATGTGTTTTCTTTAACCATGATTGCGAAATGTGAATTCTAAATTACTACTCATGCACTGAACTGGTTAAAAAGCTATCATTTTATGTGAAGTAAGGTGATAACCTTATCATTTTATGTGAGTAAAAGATATCATTTCATGCTTAAAATCTTATGCAAATTCCAAACTCTACCGTTTCGCACATGCATCTTAGTAGTTAGAGTAAACAGAACCCTAAGACTCATTCTTGTTCCATGCACATCATCAATCCTTTCATCCCTTCCACGATAAATAATTCCTAATAAATTTTAAAGCTTAGAACTTGGGCTTGATTTGTGTGTGCCACGTTGGTCGTTCCGCTCGCCCCTCCAGCATTACCAGTGGCTTGGGTGCCTATGCAATTTGAAGACTTCAAATATGTGTTGACTTTGGGAAGCTTAATTCAAAGACAGAGAAGGATCATTTCCCTATCCCTTTTACCGACCAACTATTGGACATAGTGGCAGGCCATAAGCTCTATTCCCTCTTGGATGGATTCAGTAGATATAACGAAGTCCAAATCGCAGAAGAGGACCAATCCAAAACAACCTTGACCACAGAATGGGGGACCTATGCCTATAGAGTGACGCCATTTGGGCTCTATAATGCTCCTGCCACCTTCCAACACATAATGATGGCTAGCTTTTAGAATCATTTACATGATTTCATTGAGGTGTATCTTGATGACTTTTGTGTCTATAGTTTGATCAGTGAGAATTGGGGACACCTAGAGCAATGTTTTGACAGATGCCGAGAGTATGGGATTTCTCTTAACCCCGACAAATGTGTCTTTGGCATCTCATCAGGAGTTCTACTAGGCCATATTGTCTCTGCATAAGGGATTGCAATAGACCCGACGAAGATTGAGAAGATTACTGCCTTGGCAGCACCAACAAACCTCAAGCAATTGAGAGGATTTCTTGGCCATGTGGGCTACTACAGAAGATTTATTGCACATTTTGCAACCAAGGCATCCCCTCTGCATAAGCTCCTAAGGAAAGATGCGGATTTCATTTGGATTGATGACTGTGAAGAGGCCTTTAATACCCTAAAACAGTGCCTTATCAAAGCACCTATCTTGCAGCCTCCTGACTGGATGAAGGAGTTCCATGTGCACACAAATTCATCAGTTGAAGGGCTAGGTGATGTCCTATGTCAAAAGGGCCCCTCTAAATTAGATCAACCCATTTCTTATGCAAGCCAAAAGGTTAGTGATAGGGAACGGAACTACACAGTGACAAAGCTTGAGTGCTTGGCAATGGTGTTTGCACTAGAGAAGTTTCAACACTATTTATTGTCAACACATTTTAAGTTCTACGTGGATCATGAAGCCTTGTCCTTCCTGATGAAAAAAGCAGATGTTAAAGGACAACTGATGAGATGGTTGCTCCTATTCCAGGAGTTCGATTTTGAAGAGGTCACTAAGCCTGGCCGTTCCCATGTCCTAGCCGATCATCTATCACGGATCCCTCAAACAGAAGAAGAGAAACAAGATGATCCAAACCTTCCTAATGCTTCCTTGTTTCTAGTTGAAACAATTATTTCATGGTATGCAGACATAGCCAACCTCCTGGCAACTCAACAGTATCCTCCTAGCATCTCAAGCCATGAGAAGAATAAGCTTATGTTAGAATCAGCCCCCTACACTTTGCTAGGCGGTGCACTGCACAAGAGAGGCAAAGATGAAGTATTTCAAAGATGTGTTGCAGGGGATGAAATCGGCATAGTTTTGAAAGCATGCCATGACGAACCATGTGGTGGACACTTCGTAGGGGAAGCGACAGCCAAGAAGGCTCTGTTAGCAAGATATTGGTGGCTGACCCTCCACAAGGATGCATATGATTACTGCAAGAGATGTGATGCTTGTCAGCGAATGGGGTAACCTACCAAAACAAGTGCCATGCCACTACAACCCATTCTTCCCCTGTAGCCGTTGGAGAAGTGGGGGATTGATTTTGTGGGTCCCATTGATCCACCCACCAGATGAAAGCAGAACAGATACATCTTAGTATGTACGGATTATGTCACAAAGTGGTGTGAAGCTAAAGCCCTGAAGCGGGATGATGGTAACAACGTAGCCTTGTTCATGTACAAGAATATTATCACCCATTTTGGTAGCCCCCTCGAACTCATAAGTGACAGAGGTACTCATTTCCTTAACAAGATCATGGAGGAGCCCAGAGCCAATGTCCAAGTTGAAGTTACCAATCGCATCCTTTGCTCGATTCTGACAAGAACGATTGCCGCACATCGTCACGACTGGGATGATCGACTTAGGGAGGCCGTCTGGGCATACAGAACCTCCCATAAGGCAGCTACAGACCCTCCCATAAGGCAGCTACAGACCCCTTTCTAGCTAGTGTATGATACAAAAGCTGTCTTTCCTATTGAACTGGAATTGCTCTCTTTGCGAGTGGCAGTTAAAGAACGCTTGGGAGATGATGAGTCACTACAATGCCATCTCCTGCACTTGGAATGCTTGGATGAGATACAGCGGATGGCCCTACAGTGCATGGAAACCACTCAAGCGCGACACAAAGCCTATCATGAGGGTTTTATCAAGCATAAGGAGTTCAAAGTAGGTGATCTTGTCCTGGCCTATGATTCAACGTTTGGCAAGTTTCCTGGCAAGCTTCAACAATGGTGGATGGGCCCGTACAAGGTACTTGCTATCAATCCTAACGGCTCTATTCAAGTGCAGACCGTTGATGCCTCTAATGATCATTTCCTCATCAATGGCTATCGTCTGAAGATGTACTTCCCTCCCTGGGGATCTTGACAATCACAGTCGACCTACTCTTCCCCTTTTGGGCATTGCACTATCCTTCTTTTCGTGCTTCTGATAGCCCTTATGATTCTCCTCATGAGGCGGTTTCATTTTGCTAACCCCTTGCAGATACATCTCCACCGGACCTTCTTCTCTTCTTATCTGATCCAACAACGGTGGCGAGGTTGGTCTTGACACATGGCATTTCTACCATTCTCTTTCTTCATGAAAAAAAAAGAAAAAGAAAAAAGAAAAAAAAAACAAACAAACTGTTATGGGAGAAAATAATAGGCCTCGTTCCAAGAAAATGTGGAAACACCCTTGGGCGGGAAGCTGACTGTGGAAAAGGTGGTCACGCCCTGCAGTTCAGGATAGCTGACTCATCAGCAGACCCTTTTTAGCAAGTAATTTGAGGCCACCTCCCTTGGTGTGCTATCTCTGCAATATCAGTCCGTTTGCCCTTCTTAACAAACAACTTTTCTTACAAATCCTTGAAGTGCGAGACTTGTTTGCTGTCTCCCTTGGTACGCCTCATCTTCAAGATCCTAATGACAACAACAGCCAACAGGATCTTCATCACCAACCCCTTGAGTGATGTGAGCTTTCATCCTAACAAGATGGGGATGTGAGTGTGGGCTGCCCTTTGTATCTATCAGAGAGTAAGACAGAGGGTGGGGTGAGTGAACAGTCTTTCCCTTCAAATCAAATGAGAGGTGAGATGGTTGAACGGAGTGTTGCAGACACGGGATGGGCCTCTCAATGCACAATGCACGATTTGTTCGTGTGCACTGCACCATAAGGCTCCTTGGCTTTCCTTCTTGCATTGTATGCCGGTACAGGGTGGGATGCACTGTTGCACTATCAAATGAGCACAAGGCATATAACCTCTGCACAAGTGACAGTGAGGATTACATCAACCGGTTTCAGGAATGGGATACCCTCTGTATCTTTCAACAGAGCGTGAGACAAAGGGTGGGCTGAGTGTGACTAGTGTTTCTTCAATCAATTATCGAGAGGTGAAGATTAAGGGACATTACGACCATTGGAGTCATGTACGTTCCCGTTTCTCTCTGCATCCACGGGATGGGTCTTTGCCATCAGCACAGGACATGTCACTCTGTTCTGTACACTACACTGCAAGGCTCCCTAGCCTTCCTACTTGCACCTATGCCAAATGGGATTGGATGTACTAATGCACCATCAATTGTGCATCCTGGCGTACTCTTTCTACACCACCCCCTTGTCAATTCCTAAACTGGGTGTGAGATCTGGGTTCCATCATTATTTCCTCGAGTGATGTTAGTAATGGGGCAAGTGATTGTTCTTTCATTCCATTTAAGTGATTGTGAGTTGAGTACCATATCCCTTGTCATCGATGAATTTCCTGTGATTCCTTCAATGTGCTATCTCCCTGGGTGCTGCCGCGTGGTCCTTGCCACGAAGGACAAAGGATGTGTGCTATGAAGACACCTTGTTACCTCCTGCAGCCAACAATGACACAAGACGCAACCTCGATAGTCAACATTCCTCCTCGGCAATATGGGCCAAGTTTTTCTAACCCTACACCTTCTGTTTCTCAGTGACGGTCATGTCTTAAGTATGGGGACATTTGTGGTTGGTCTGATGTGTGGTACTAGGTCCTTGATATTTGGTTTACCCTTCCTGCTAAGGTTTTAAGTGTGGGGACATGTCCCTAGGCGTCTATGTTGCATACCCCCATGTATATACCCTGCTATGATCATGCATCTATGCCATGACTTCATTTTACCCTAATGGGGTCCCTTCCCCACTCCTCCATTCTATTTCACCTTGTCCTCAGGGCTGTTTCTTGACCGTTTACCCTTATCCTTTGTTTTGTGATTTTTCCATATGAACGCATCCTACGTTCACTGAGAATCACATCCAACCTTACCGCCCTCTTCGTCCCTTCAAAATGCCCTTTCTTTTTTCCAAACCCTGTTCCGATAGACGGTTCTAAAGTTATTAATTTTTGAAGCAATTCTTGTAAATTGAACGATTTTCCATGTGAACGCATCTTTATTGCTTCGGAACCCTGATCTGATGTGCCAGCCTTGTCCTACCCATTCCTCCTAACATTTTTTCGTTTTACTCCCTATCATTCCGATGCGCAGTTGGTCCGCTATTAATTTTTGGGAGTTTTCAAGTCCTTTTTGTACCTATTTTCCACATTTTTCCATGTGAATCTGCTCTATTTTCATCGGACTTCAAGTTAACTTGACAACCGTGTGCTTTTAGCCTTTCTCCCACTTTTTCCTTTTTCCTCTCCCCTCTTCCGCCTGTCGGATTTTTAGTTATTAATTTTTTCGAGTGTTTTCAAGTGTTTTTTTGTGTTTTTCCCATGTGAACCCTTCCTAATTTCCCCCAAACTGAGTTTTGATATGCCAACCCTATGAATCTCTTTCTTTCGAACATTTTTCCTGTTTCTTGCACTTCGTTCCGGCAATTGGTTCTTCCCATATTAATTTCGAAGTCCATTTTCGGGTCTGTTTTTGGGGTTTCTCCCATGTGAACACGTCCTATCTCGATCCAAATTGTGTTTTGCCATGACAAACTTGTTGGAAACATTATTTTGCACATTTTTCCTTTTTACAATTTTTCGATCCGACGCGCAGATTTTTCGGTATGAATACACGTATGTGTTTTTGGGTTTGTTTCTTGTGTTTTTTCCATGAGAACACCCTGATTTTGCCCTGGAACCAGTGTCGCATTTTTCTATCATCTTCCCCTTGTCTCTTGGCACATTTTTCCTTTTTACGATTTTTCAATCCGACGTGCGGTTTGAGTTTTATTAATTTTTCTTCCTTTTTTGCTGTGTGGCTACATTTCTCGTGTCGCGCGTGAACACACCTATTTTTGGTTTTACGCGCCTCGGGACGTCCCCGTGGAATTTGTGGCTCACGCGTCGCGTCCTTGACCCGTTTGATCCCATCGATGCAAATTTTTTTACTCCCGCCCCGCGCATGCGCGCGGGCCGGGGGTGCGCTCTTTTTCTTACATCCATAACCAATTTATCTTTTTTTACAAAAAAAAAAAACAACCAAACAATAAACACCATGAAAACATGAAAAACATACAAAACACACATCCATAAACAAACACTAAAAAAAACAAAAAAATAAATTAAAATAATCATAAAATAAACTTTAAAAACAACATAATTTTTTTATTAAAAAAATACCCACCTACACCCAACCATACATTTTTTTTTAAAACAAACAAGCGAAAAAAAAACGACTCATTTACTTAACTTACTAACTTAACCTAATTCACTTAGGTTACTCCCCTAACCTAATTACCTTAGGTTACTACCCTAACCTAATTTCCTTCTTCTAACCATCGTTTTCCCCCGTGTTAGTCCCCGTTTCTGCCCCTTTGCCCCTCTTCCTTCTTTGTTCCTCCGTCGTGTGCACATGTGTTCGTGAGCTGCTAGCGGGCGTTCACGAGCGAGAACGCGCTTCCGACTTATCCGTGCGGTGGTGTGTTGCAGTCAGCCGTTCACACGTAGTCATTATCCACTCCTCACATGCAGCTCGGATACCGCCTTTTAATTTCCAAGCCCGAAAAATATATAAAAACACATAAAAATACACATAAAATACAAAAAAACTTTAAAAATCATTAAAATTCAATTCAAATCCATAAAAATTACAAAAAAAATCATTTAAAATTTCCAATATTGTTGAAATCATTTAGAATATTTTCTAAAGTGGGAATTCAAGAAAAAAAATTAGGGAAAATTCACAATTTCAAAACTCTTCCAAAAATACATGCAAAATGAGAGAAATTCATTAAAAATTAGTAAAAATTTAAAAATATTTTCAAAAAAAATTCAAAAATTTTCACAAACCCCCTTGCCTCTTTTTCCAATAATTTCTCAATAGAAACTACTTCCATAAATGGCCAAAGTATTATTTGAAGTCAAGATCTTAAAATTTAATACTTTATCTCATGAAAATTCATTTTAAATTCCAAAAATCAGCTAAAAAATCATGGATAAATTACAACACATTGTTGACACTTGTTGGATTGTTGAAATTCTACCCTTATACTTCACTACATATTCATGTGTCCTATATCTCCTTTTAATTATTTTAAAAAATAGAAAAAGAAAAAGAATAACAAAACAAACAAAACAAAACCAAACACTATACAAAATACAAACACACCTAATATACAATTTTTTAAAAAATAAAAATAAATAAATAAATTTTTAAGAAAATCAAAATAACACAAAAACACTAAGATGCTTTATTTTTTCCAATCAATGGGATTTGTTTTTTTTTACTAGATTCCTTGCATTTGGGGACTACTCCGTGCACCTTGAGTTTCTTGCATACACATCTCTACCAAATATTTATTTTTGAGCTTCATTTATTTTCATTATCCCTTAACCACAATTAATTACTAAAATGAACTATATTCACGTGTGCTCGCGCTAAACACACAGTTTCTAATAATTTAAAAATCAACCAGTCGTTCACTTTGCACGCGCTATGTGCGTTTCAGAGGCACTTTATTTTTTAATTAAAAATGAACCAGCCGTCACAAAAAATCACGCAGTAGCAAAAAAGCGCTCCACATCACCATTAATTTTTAATTAATGAATTTGCATTTAGAGACCCCAATCTGGGAATCGCATTCCGGGTTTCGTTAAAGTACCGCTTCACCTTAATAAATTGTAATTAAAATTTTAAGAATGAACCGTTGTTTTCTTATTAAGGTTTATAACTTAATACAATGTCACCCATTGTTAATAATTTCTTAAAATGAACCCTTCATTAAAACCATTTTTCCTCACTATACTTTTTTCCTTTTTTTTAATAAACACACTTCCTGGGATGGGCAAGTAAAGTCATCTTAGCTGAAATTGTTAGTCAAAGTTATGGTTAGGTCCTGATTAGATTTTTATGGTATTATGGTTTGCTTATGTGCTATAATTACAGGTGTGGTGTGTAGTGTTTTTTCTTTTTTGCCTGATACGGTGTCTTGGGTGTCTGCTTGTTGCATCGCATGAAGTTTTTGGTCACATATGTGTAGAGGTCATGCTGAATTTTTTCTAGGATGTGGATTGTTTTGGGTGGTAAATTGGTTAGTTACGTTTGTGTGTGTCCTTCTTTTGATTGATTTCTTTTTTATAGCTATTTTGGTTGTTTTGCAGGCATTCTTTGTGATTGTTTGTGTTTATGGTGTGTGTGTTTTCCATCTGAATGGCGCCTCACGCTCCTCCTCTTATCTAGTATGTCCTGTTGATCAGTAGGGATTATTCTTCCCTACTGGCTTTTGAGCCTATAGCGAAAGCAGGACTTGCAAATTTCATGGCTGCTTCACTCCCATTGATTCCAGAAGATCCATCCATGTGTGATGAGTTTCTTGCATCATATAGTAAGAAATCGGGCATGGTTCATGGTGCTTCCATGGTATTGATACCCCGAGGGTTAGGGAAGGCTTTGTCTTTTCCCTACAAAGGAGAGCCCTTTGTTACAGCTAGACAATTATTCTCCAATGATGAGATTCTTAAGCTGTTATAGAAGTAGACCAAAGAGATTCTGGATTTCAAGAAAGTGATAAATACTTCCGGAGTATCTTTTTCCATGATCACTGATCCTCTTTGGAAGTTAGTCTCCTGGTTCCTCCAAGACAGGTTTATGCCTGCTAAAACACCATCCCATTATTTGTCCAAAGAACTCTTCACAGCTTCCATGATTAAGCAATTGCAGGACCAACTGGCACAGTCACGATCTGTTTCTCCAAGCCCGAATGTTCCTATGATTCCTTCTATCTCTCAACAGGACTTGGTAGTTCTCTAGAGACAGGCCACATTGTGTCCATTGTTTCTTGATAAAGTGGAAAGATTGCAGTCGAGGATGGATTTGTTATGGTCTACATTTGAGCACTTTCAGGAGTATGTTCCTCCGGACCATTCCTTCTTTGTCCACTATTAGTTGCTGAAGTTGGCCTTCTATATGAAGCTTTCAACAATGGATCTCCCTCTTCCAGAGGATGGTTGGAGTGGGGCTGTTGAGATATCGAGCTCCACTCGTGATATGCCAGGGTGACCGTTGTGCATTTATATCACTGACTTGTCAGTTGCAGATGCGATTGGTACACCGCCCATGAATAATAGCTAGATGACAACTATCCTTATCTACTCTAGTTCGTGGCTCAGTTAGTATGCCACCTTAGTTATTTGAGTTTGGTTTGAGACCCATATATAGGGTTCTTCTATTTCTTTGTATGAGAGTTCTTTTTTGCTTACACAACTAAGAAGAGGAAAACTGTTTTCAGCCTCCACCCTTGTGTGTATTCCCCCATTGTGCAAGCAAGAAATCTACAAGTGAGACTCCTTCCTTCTCTCCCACAATCTTGACATGGTATCAGAGCCTTGTTCGTGGTAAGGAGCTCAAGAAAGCAAGCCAAGCTCGCGGTGTTCTGGTAAGAGCAAAATCGTCACTAGGAAGTGACTGAGTGGTTAAATATCACTTTCGTCAGTTTTGCAGATTTGCCCTTGTGAGGCTGAAGCTGTGTTCTCTGCAGTGACAGAATTTTTTGCAGGATTCTGTAATGGCGTCTGATTCTCTTTCACAGATTGTAACTGAAAAGCTTGACAAGGACAACTTCCAAGCATGGAAGTTTAGAATGACGGATTTCCTTATGGGAAAAGGATATTGGGAATTTGTTGCAGGAAATGAAGAAGAACCAGTTCTTCCTGATGTTCCCAATCAACAGCAAATGCAGGCATTCAAAGCATGGCATGAGAGAGCCAGGAAAGTTATGTACTGGCTGTCTATCAGTATTTCAGACTCTATGATTGTGCATATTCAGGATGCAAGTACGCCAAAGGAGGCATGGGATACTTTGTCAAAAATGTACAGCACAAATACTCAAGCCAGGAAAATGCAGCTCAAGCAAGAGTTGCATAATGTGCAAAGAGAAAATATGAGCATCAATGACTACCACATGAAGGTGAAGAAGATTGCAGATGCACTTGCTTCCATTGGGTCTGTTGAGATATCGAGCTCCACTCATGATACGCCAGGGTGACAGTTGTGTATTTATGTCACCGACTTGTCAGTTGCAGACGGGGTTGGTACACCGCCCATGAATAATAGCTACATGATAGCTATCCTTATCTACTCTAGTTCGTGGCTCAGTTAGTATGCCACCTTAGTTAGTTGAGTTTGGTTTGAGACCCATATATAGGGTTCTTCTATTTCTTTGTATTAGAGTTCTTTTGGCTTACACAACTAAGAAGAGGAAAACTGTTTTCAGCCTCCACCCTTGTGTGTCTTCCCCCATTGTGCAAGCAAGAAAGCTACAAGTGAGACTCCTTCCTTCTCTCCCACAAACTTGACATGGTATCAGAGCCTTGTTCGTGGTAAGGAGCTCAAGAAAGCAAGCCAAGCTCGCGGTGTTCTGGTAAGAGGAGCAGTGTTGCTTTCATTTTCTGTTTTGGGAGCAGATCTCTGCAGGTAGCACAACCGAAAATTGCAGGAGTGCATTGTCTCAGGTTGAGACGCCCTTCGCGCTGAAGCAAGAGGGCAGTATATGCTGCGGGAAAGGGCTTTAGCCCATGGCGATCCTGTTTTTTTGATTTGAGGCCATTTCGGGGCCTGTTTTGGAGGCGGAAGTTTTCTGCACGCACTCAGGAAAAGGCCCAGTTTTATGCTGTGCAGCCACTGTTCTACAGGTCGGTGAAAAGTTACTGTAGAAATTGCATCGTATGCTTGTGTGCAGAGACATTGGGAGTTACAGAATCATCCTTGGTTCCTGTTTATGCAAAATCATCACTAGGAAGTGACTGTGTGGTCAAATACCACTTTCGCCAGTTTTGTAGATTTGCCCTTGTGAGGGTGAAGCTGTGTTTTTTGCAGTGACAGAATTTTTTGCAGTATTCTGTAATGGCGTCTGATTCTCTTTCACAGATTGTAACTGAAAAGCTTGACAAGAACAACTTCCAAGCATGGAAGTTTAGAATGACGAATTTCCTTATGGGAAAAGGATATTGGAAATTTGTTGCAGGAAATGAAGAAGAACCAGTTCTTCCTGATGTTCCCAATCAACAGCAAATGCAGGCATTCAAAGCATGGCATGAGAGAGCCAAAAAAGTTATGTACTGGCTGTCTATCAGTATTTCAGACTCTATGATTGTGCATATTCAGGATGCAAGTACGCCAAAGGAGGCATGGGATACTTTGTCAAAAATGTATAGCACAAATACGCAAGCCAGGAAAATGCAGCTCAAGCAAGAGTTGCATAATGTGCAAAGAGAAAATATGAGCATCAATGACTACCACATGAAGGTGAAGAAGATTGCAGATGCACTTGCTTCCATTGGATCGCCAGTGGAAGATGATGATTTAGTTTCTGTGACCTTGAATGGTCTAGGAAAGGATTATGCACAGTTTCGGACATCCATTTCAGTTCGTGAACGATTTCCTGATTTTGAGGAGTTGATTGCTCTTCTAATTTCTGAGGAGCAGAGAAATGGTGGTGCATCTTCTTCAGGAGGAACTTCAAAGGAAGCTGTCTTCTACTCAAATACTGGAAGAGGTAGAGGCAGAGGTAGAGGAGGCCGATTTGGAGGCCGTGGTAGAAATCAGAATATGCAACAAACTCAAGAAAACCAGTCCTATGGAGGAGGACATGGTAACTCTAGAGGCAGGGGGAGCCAAAGAGGTCGTGGTGGATGGCAAAGAGGCCAAAATGCAAACAGTAATGTTGAATGCTACTATTGTGGTAAAATGGGACATATGGCTAAAGACTGCTACAAAAAGCAGAATGACATCATGAATGGAAAACTGCAACAAGGAAATTATGCATCTTCTAGTAGACAGGGTGATGACAGAAATGAGCATTTGTTCATGGTGCAGCACATGAACAATTCTGTGACAAGTGCAGAAGAAAGCAACGATGTATGGTATGTTGACTCAGGTGCGTCAAACCACATGACAGGTCATGCAGAATGGATGGAGGATGCAAGGAAAATGGAAAAACCAGGATTTGTGGAGACTGGTGATGATACTGCACATCCGATTGTGCAGATTGGAAAAATTCCTTTGTCTATGCAGGATGGGAAAAAGAAATACATGTCCGATGTATTTCATGTCCCGAATATCACCAAGAATCTGGTTTCTGTTGGTCAAATGGTTGAGCAGAGCTTGCAGGTCAGATTTAATCCTCATGGATGGTTTGTTGAGGATATGAAAAATAAAGGTTGCTTGATAGCAAAAGGAAAGAAGAAGGGCAGAATGTTTACGTTGGATGCAGACATGTCTGAATTGAGTGCAGCAATGTTTGCACATGGGACCAGTGTAGTTGCAGATATTGATATCTGGCATAAACGCATTGGTCATGTTAATGTACAACGACTTAAATCAATGCAGGCCCAAAATATTGTTGCTGGATTGCCTAAATTCAAGGTTGCAGAAATGCATAAGGTATGTGAAGCCTGTCAGTTTGGAAAACAAGCAAGGAAACCATTTCCTAGACATGTTCAAGAGAGTAAGAAGCCATTGGAATTAATCCACTCTGATGTGTGGACTACTAAAGCTGCATCTCTTGGAGGCTGTCATTATTTTGTCAGTTTTATTGATGACTATAGCAGAAAAGTTTGGGTGTATTTTATGAAAAAGAAAAGTGAAGTTTTTGGGCATTTCAAAACTCTTAAAGCTATGGTTGAAAAAGAAACAGGTCTGCAAGTAAAATGCCTAAGGTCAGATGGAGGGGGAGAGTACCTCTCAAATGAGTTTGCAAGGTTCCTGCAGGAGCATGGCATAAAGCAGCAATATTCATGCAGTCATACCCCACACCAAAATGGAATTGCAGAAAGAAAAAACGGACATATTGGAGAGGTGTCTCGTGCCATGCTCAATGAAAAAGACCTGCCAGATTTTTATTGGGCTGAAGCAGTTGCTACAGCAGTCTACATAATGAACAGGACTCCCACTGCAGCAATACATGGAATGACTCCAGAGGAGAGGTATACTGGTAGGAAACCAGATATTTCTCATTTGAAAATTTTTGGTTGCATTGCCTATGTACATGTGCCAGATGAGTTGAGATCCAAGTTGGATCCAAAAGCTGAGAAGTGCATCTTTATTGGTTACTCTCTGCAGCAAAAAGGGTATAGATGCTATAACCCTTCTACTCGTAAGTTTACAGTGAGCAGAGATGTTGTTTTTGAAGAGATGAGTAGCTGGTATAAACCAGTAAATGTGATTGATGATGTAGATGCACAAAATGGTAATGCTGCACAGAATTCACAGTAGCAGTCACAAAATATTAGTGGACCTGGAGCGTCCTCTAGCAGTGGTTCACATTCTTCGCCATGGACAGGCAGATTGAGATCAAGAGAATCTTCTCAAAGTAATGCAGATAGTGGTATGCAGGTATCACGAAAAGGAAAAGAGAAGGTTGATCAGCCCATGTTTGATGTGAATGCAGGTCACTCTTATGTGGATGGTGAATCTAGTGGCTCAGAATAGAGCATTGATGATGAGTTGGGTATTCCTTCTATTGTTACACCTGGAGTAAGGAAGACCAGGGATGTTTTGAGAGCACCTGGGAGTGAACCCACTTTGCGCAGGTCTACCAGAGTTAGGTATCCTGTGGATAGGCTGAAATATGATGGATTTACAGCTATTCACTATGCATATATGGTCAAGGTGATACAGGAACCAGAACCCACTTCTTTTGAGCAAGCCATGGGAAAAGAAAAATGGGAGAAAGCCATGGATGAAGAAATGGATGCCTTGGAAGCAAATGCTACATGGGAATTCGTACCTTTGCCTAAAGGTAAAAATACAATTGGCTGTAAGTGGGTTTATAAGGTGAAGCACAATGCAGATGGTTCTGTGAACAGATACAAGGCAAGATTAGTAGTCAAGGGGTATGCACAAACATATGGCATTGACTATGAAGAAACATTCAGTCCGGTTGCAAGGATGGCAACCGTAAGAGCAGTCATTGCTATGGCTGCATCAAAGGGGTGGTCTTTACATCAGATGGATGTAAAGAATGCCTTCTTGCATGGTGATTTGCAAGAAGAGGTCTATATGGAGCAGCCACCAGGTTATGTGCATGCTGTTCATCCTGAGTTTGTTTGCAGGTTGAAGAAAGCTTTGTATGGCTTGAAGCAAGCACCTAGAGCATGGTCTGACAAGATAGGACAGTATCTTGTCACTATTGGCTTTCAGATTTCCAAGGCAGATTTCTCACTTTATGTGAGAAAAATAGAGAAAGGTATTATGCTACTTGTCATTTATGTTGATGATTTGATTATGACAGGTGACAGTGATGAAGATATCCTTCATGTGAAAATGCTATTGAAGCAAAAGTTTGAGATGAAGGATTTGGGAGAGCTGCGTTACTTCTTGGGCATTGAGGTGATTAGATCACCAAGTGGGATACAGCTCTTGCAGAGGCAGTATGGATTAGACATGCTGTCCAAATATGGGATGACAGGCTGTAAGCCTATTTCAGTTCCTTTGGAGCAGAATGTGAAGCTGAGCGCAGATGCAGGTGAGCTTCTGGAAGACCCTACTATGTACAGACGCATAGTAGGAAGCTTGATTTATATGACTATTACCAGGCCAGATTTGAGCTATGCTGTTGGATTGGTAAGTCAGTTTATGCAGGCTCCAAGGAAATCGCATTTGGATGTGGCTAGATGCATACTCAGGTATGTGAAGTCCACATTGCAGTATGGACTATTTTATGAGACTGGGGTTCAGATACAGTTGCATGGATACACTGATGCTGACTGGGCTGGTAGTATTTCTGATAGACGATCTACCAGTGGATATGTGTTCTCTTTTGGGAGTGCTGCAGTCACTTGGAGCAGCAAGAAACAGCCTATAGTTGCCTTGTCGAGCACAGAGGCTGAGTACAGGGGTGCAGCAATGGCTGCATGTGAGGTAGCTTGGTTGCATAAGCTACTTTATGATATGCATCAGTCTACAGATGGGCCAGTTGTCATTTATTGTGACAACATGAGTAGTATACACTTGGCAAATAACCCAGTCTATCATGCTAGAACAAAGCACATTGAGGTGCATTATCACTATGTGCGAGAGAGGGTTTTACTAGGTCTTATTGATCTAGTTTATGTCAGCACAGAGGATCAGGTAGCTGACATATTTACGAAGGCATTGGGCGCAGAGAAGCTGCGTAAGTTCAGAGACCTGCTTGGTGTGCAGGAACTGGGATTGAGCTCGAGGGGGAGTGTTGAGATATCGAGCTCCACTCGTGATACGCCAGGGTGATAGTTGTGTATTTATGTCACCGACTTGTCAGTTGCAGACGCGGTTGGTACACCGCCCATGAATAATAGCTACATGATAGCTATCCTTATCTACTCTAGTTCGTGGCTCAGTTAGTATGTCACCTTAGTTAGTTGAGTTTGGTTTGAGACCCATATATAGGGTTCTTCTATTTCTTTGTATTAGAGTTCTTTTGGCTTACACAACTAAGAAGAGGAAAACTATTTTCAGCCTCCACCCTTGTGTGTCTTCCCCCATTGTGCAAGCAAGAAAGCTACAAGTGAGACTCCTTCCTTCTCTCCCACAATCTTGACAGGGTCGCCAGTGGAAGATGATGATTTAGTTTCCGTGACCTTGAATGGTCTAGGAAAGGATTATGCACAGTTTCGGACATCCATTTCAGTTCGTGAAAGATTTCCTGATTTTGAGGAGTTGATTGCTCTTCTAATTTCTGAGGAGCAGAGAAATGGTGGTGCATCTTCTTCAGGAGGAACTTCAAAAGAAACTGTCTTCTACTCAAATGCTGGAAGAGGTAGAGGCAGAGGTAGAGGAGGCTGATTTGGAGGCCGTGGTAGAAATCAAAATATGCAGCAAACTCAAGAAAACCAGTCCTATGGAGGAGGACGTGGTAAGTCTAGAGGCAGGGGGGATGACAAAGAGGCCAAAATGCAAACAACAATGTTAAATGCTACTACTGCGGTAAAATGGGTCATATGGCTAAAGACTGCTATAAGAAGCAGAATGACATCATGAATGGGAAATTGCAACAAGGGAATTATGCATCTTCTAGTAGACAGGGTGATGACAGAAATGAGCATTTGTTTATGGTGCAGCACATGAACAATTCTGTGACAAGTGCAGAAGAAAGCAACGATGTGTGGTATGTTGACTCAGGTGCATCAAACCACATAATAGGTCATGCAGAATGGATGGAGGATGCAAGGAAAATGGAAAAACTAGGATTTGTGGAGACTGATGATGATACTGCACATCCTATTGTGCAGATTGGAAAAATTCATTTGTCTATGCAGGATGGGAAAAAGAAATACCTGTCCGATGTATTTCATGTCCCGAATATCACCAAGAATCTGGTTTCTATTGGTCAAATGGTTGAGCAGGGCTTGCAGATCAGATTTAATCCTCATGGATGCTTTGTTGAGGATATGAAAAATAAAGGTCGCTTGATAGCAAAAGGAAAGAAGAAGGGCAGAATGTTTATGTTGGATGCAGACATGTCTGAATTGAGTGCAGCAATGTTTGCACATGGGACCGGTGTAGTTGCAGATATTGATATCTGGCATAAACGCATTGGTCATGTTAATGTACAACGACTTAAATCAATACAGGCCCAAAATATTGTTGCAGGATTGCCTAAATTCAAGGTTGCAGAAATGCATAAGGTATGTGAACCCTGTTAGTTTGGAAAACAGGCAAGGAAACCATTTCCTAGACATGTTCAAGAGAGTAAGAAGCCATTGGAATTAATCCACTCTGATGTGTGGACTACTAAAACTGCATCTCTTGGAGGCTGTCATTATTTTGTCAGTTTTATTGATGACTATAGCAGAAAATTTTGGGTGTATTTTATGAAAAAGAAAAGTGAAGTTTTTGGGCATTTCAAAACTCTTAAAGCTATGGTTGAAAAAGAAATAGGCCTGCAAATAAAATGCCTAAGGTCAGATGGAGGGGGAGAGTATCTCTCAAATGAGTTTGCAAGGTTCTTGTAGGAGCATGGCATAAAGCAGCAATATTCATGCAGTTATACCCCACAGCAAAATGGAATTGCAGAAAGAAAAAACAGGCATATTGGAGAGGTATCTCGTGCCATGCTTAATGAAAAAGACTACATAATGAACAGGACTCCCACTGCAGCAATACATGGAATGACTCCAGAGGAGAGGTATACTGGTAGGAAACCAGATATTTCTCATTTGAAAATTTTTGGCTGCATTGCCTATGTACATGTGCCAGATGAGTTGAGATTCAAGTTGGATCTAAAAGCTGAGAAGTGCATCTTTATTGGTTACTCTGTGCAGCAAAAAGGGTATAGATGTTATAACCCTTCTACTTGTAAGTTTACAATGAGCAGAGATGTTGTTTTTGATGAGATGAGTAGCTGGTATAAACCAGTAAATGTGATTGATGATGTAGATGCACAAAATGGTAATGCTGCACAGAATTCACAGCAGCAGTCACAAAATATTAGTGGACCTGGAGCGTCCTCTAGCAGTGGTTCACATTCTTCGCCATGGACAGGTACATTGAGATCAGGAGAATCTTCTCAAAGCAATGAAGATAGTGGTATTCATGTATCACGAAAAGGAAAAGAGAAGGTAGATTAGCCCATGTTTGATGTGAATGCAGGTCACTCTTATGTGGATGGTGAATCCAGTGGCTCAGAATAGAGCATTGATGATGAGTTGGGTATTCCTTCTATTGTTACACTAGGAGTAAGGAAGACCAGGGATGTTTTGAGAGCACCTGGGAGTGAACCTACTTTGCGCAGGTCTACGAGAGCTAGGTATCCTGTGGATAGGCTGAAATATGATGGATTTACAGCCATTCACTATGCATATATGGTCAAAGTGATACAGGAACCAGAACCCACTTCTTTTGAGCAAGCCATGGGAAAAGAAAAATGGGAGAAAGCCATGGATGAAGAAATGGATGCCTTGGAAGAAAATGCTACATGGGAATTGGTACCTTTGCCTAAAGGTAAGAATGCAATTGGCTGTAAGTGGGTTTATAAGGTGAAGCACAATGCAGATGGTTCTGTGAACAGATACAAGGCAAGATTAGTAGTCAAGGGGTATGCACAAACATATGGCATTGACTATGAAGAAACATTCAGTCCGATTGCAAGAATGGCAACCGTAAGAGTAGTCATTGCTATGGTTGCATCAAAGGGATGGTCTTTACATCAGATGGATGTAAAGAATGCATTCTTGCATGGTGATTTGCAAGAAGAGGTCTATATGGAGCAGCCACCAGGTTATGTGCATGTTGTTCATCCTGAGTTTGTTTGCAGGTTGAAGAAAGCTTTGTATGGCTTGAAGCAAGCACCTAGAGCATGGTCTGACAAGATAGGACAGTATCTTGTCAGGTGACAGTGATGAAGATATCCTTCATGTGAAAATGCTATTGAAGTAGAAGTTTGAGATGAAGGATTTGGGAGAGCTGCATTATTTCTTGGGCATTGAGGTGATTAGATCACCAAGTGGGATACAGCTCTTGCAGAGGCAGTATGGATTGGACATGCTATCCAAATATGGAATGACAGGCTGTAAGCCTATTTCAGTTCCTTTGGAGCAGAATGTGAAGCTGAGCGCAGATGCAGGTGAGCTTCTGGAAGACCCTACTATGTACAGACGCATAGTAGGAAGCTTGATTTATATGACTATTATCAAGCCAGATTTGAGCAATGCTGTTGGATTGGTAAGTCAGTTTATGCAGGCTCCAAGGAAACCGCATTTGGATGCGGCTAGACGCATACTCAGGTATGTGAAGTCCACATTGCAGTATAGACTATTTTATGAGACTGGGGTTCAGATACAGTTGCATGGATACACTGATGCTGATTGGGCTGGTAGCATTTCTGATAGACGATCTACCAGTGGATATGTGTTCTCTTTTGGGAGTGGTGCAGTCACTTGGAGTAGCAAGAAACAGCCTACAGTTGCCTTGTTGAGCATAGAGGCTGAGTACAGGGGTGCAGCAATGGCTGCATGTGAGGAAGCTTGGTTGCATAAGCTACTTTATGATATGCATCAGCCTACAGATGGGCCAGTTGTCATTTATTGTGACAACATGAGCAGTATACACTTGGCAAATAACCCAGTCTATCATGCTAGAACAAAGCACATTGAGGTGCATTATCACTATGTGCGGGAGAGGGTTTTACTAGGTCTTATTGATCTAGTTTATGTCAGCACAGAAGATTAGGTAGCTGACATATTTACGAAGGCATTGGGCGCAGAGAAGCTGCGCAAGTTCAGAGACCTGCTTGGTGTGCAGGAATTGGAATTGAGCTCAAGGGGGAGTGTTGAGATATCGAGCTCCACTCGTGATATGCCAAGGTGACCGTTGTGCATTTATGTCACCGACTTGTCAGTTGCAGATGCGGTTGGTACACCGCCCATGAATAATAGCTAGATGACAGCTATCCTTATCTACTCTAGTTCGTGGCTCAGTTAGTATGCCACCTTAGTTATTTGAGTTTGGTTTGAGACCCATATATAGGGTTCTTCTATTTCTTTGTATGAGAGTTCTTTTTGGCTTACACAACTAAGAAGAGGAAAACTGTTTTCAGCCTCCATCCTTGTGTGTATTCCCCCATTGTGCAAGCAAGAAAGCTACAAGTGAGACTCCTTTCTTCTCTCCCACAATCTTGACAGGGGCTTGGTCTCTTGATTTGCTAAGAGAAGTGGTCCGTATAGTTTTTGAAGATTCTGTGACGACAAATACCATATTGCTGTCTTACATGTATCTACGAGGTGATCTGTTGATTTCAGATGATGTAGATTTGGCCTGGTATGTGGGGGATGTGGTTTTGCAAGCTGTCTTGTATGTCAACTATTTGGAGTTGAGGATAGAAGAAATATTCCGGAGTTATTCTTCCAAAGTGGCTACGTGCCATGACAATTCATGGCATTCAATGATTAATTCATGGAGATATATCAATGAAGGTGATCCATGGAGAAGGACTCAATGAAGGTGATCCATGTATTTTGGATGATTCTTAATGATATATATCTCTTTTTGGAGGTGTCATTCAGATGGTTGAGTTTAGTGTTTGTGTGTGTTGTAATAATTTGAATGTGATGAGTTCATGCTCGTTGAATAATTTGTTTGAGAGCTCTTTTCAAACTATTGATGGTGGATCGAAAGCCTATGGTGGAAAGCTGAAGAAGAAACTCTTATATCATTTACAAAATTTTTATTACTTTTAAATGATTATCAGATGTGTTGACGAATAACGAAGTTTTCCTTTAGTAGTTTTTTCTAGAGATATAGGTGATAAGTTGGGGTCGTGGTTTGGTGAGATTATTGAAGATACTACGAAAGATAAAATTAAGCTCTTTAGTGAACTTATATTATTCTTTTCCTTAGGTCGCGAGGACGCTTTCTTTCTAAGTGTGGGGATATGTTGAGAGTGGAAGAAGACTGAATTTTTGACTGATTTTTATTGATTTTAAGGACTGAATGATTGATTTTTGATGGATTTAGAGTGATGTATGATTGTTAATGGAAGTGTTTGAGAGTGTTTTGGATGATATTGATTATGTTTTGGAAGCTCATGATGATTCTCAGTAGAGATATGAAGCGTTGTGATGTTCTGATAGGTTCTGTTGAGGTTTTGATTGGTTCTGTATACCTTATATATAGCTTTGTTTTGTTTTGATTTTCTTCTGTATTAAGCATGGATTGATGATTGATGACGATTGAAATCTTTTGGAAGCATATTGAATAGTTTTTGATAGTTTGGAATGGTTTTAGTATGAGTTATGAGGTTTTGATGACCTTCTGTAACCCTTTGTAAACCTTCTGTAGAGCCTCTATCTCTACTCTGTCTTTGTTCTGTATTTGCTCTGGTCTTATAATGTACTGTTATGTAGATCTTCTGTAAGTGTTTTGTAGAAAGTATATGTGACTTTGGGAAAATTTTCTAATTTTTGGAAAGGATGAATCTAAGTTCAAAAGAGCTAAAACAAATGGAAGAAGCAGCTGCTGAAGACTAAAGAGAAGACTGAGTGACAGTGACAGTAGTGAGCTATGAAGAGACACTGTAGTGTTTCTAGTGTCTCTTCACATCAAACATACCTCTTGGGAGGTGCATCCACGACCTAAGAAGGATTATTATGAGTCATTATGAGAGTATTGTAGTGATGAGATGACGTACTATTGAGAGAGAGAGAGAGAGAGAGAGAGAGCAAAAGATAGCCAATTCTATCAAAATAGTGTAACTGTATATGAGAGATTGAGAGAGAGAACTATGAAGACATTGAAGATGAATACTATGTGATTGATTCCATTAAAAAATGGTGTATTATTTTGTGTTCTTTGTTCTATGGAAGTATTTTATGAAGATGTTGAAGATTATGGTTGATTCTATAAAATCCATGGGAGATATCTACTATGATGTTGCGTGAAGATTCGCTGTTTTCTTTGTTTTGGTCATCAAAAGAATGAAATAAAAGCTTGTTGATGTTACAAGATAGATTTTCTTAAGTAGAATCCCCTTTTCTTTGGTGTCTCTCTTGGGGATCCACACAGCTTATTCAGCATCAACTATAATATATGTAAGGAAGAAAGGTAGCTAATGCCAGGAGGCATATTCCACGGTGGATTCCGTGCCACGGTGGATTCCGTGCCACGGTGGATTCCGTGCCACGGTGGATTCCGTGAGGTTTTACGGTGGATTCCGTAAACTTAGATGACCGGGGCTCATACACAAAGAGGATTCTTTGTGCGAGAAGTTGATGGGGATGCCTGTCCTTTTCGGGCATTTCATTAATTTAGTGTGTACATGGGTGATTCCATAGCGGGTGATTCCGCAAAATGCATATTAAATTAATAAATGTTTATGAGTTTAGAGTGCGCGCTCGTAATAAATTAAGGTTAGGATTTATTTCTAACCAGTTGATTTATTTATGTAGCTGAAGACTGCTAGGTATTCACTTTTGTCGGTTTAATTGTATTATTTTACTAACGATTGTGAATGCTTCAGTTGATGTGTAGAGATAGCAGCAGTGGCGGAGGAAAGCATTGAAGTCTAGCGAGTATTCGATCTTTGGACTATATTTTGATAGGCGCCACGCCTATATTTTTTTATGTCTATTGAGACATTGATTATTGATTATTATTTTGTATGCGCCTATGGGCACGGATATGTTATTTCTATTTGGACATTGAGATTGGGCGTGCCAGACTCTATGGGCACCGTCCATTAGCTTTATTTTCCTATTTTTGTAGAAAGCAAACTCAAAAGCTAAAAGCTTGTCATATTTTTGTAATTGGGCTATTATTGAGCATGAAGATGGAAATATACATTAAATACATGCTTTGGAAAGCGCTCACACAAGGCATGGGGGAGATTGAACCCAATTTGTCTCTTGTCTCTTGTCGTGCAAGCTTTTACATTGTTTTTTGTGCAAAAAGGTAGAGTTCATTGTTCTTGGGGACCTTCAGGGATTCACTACGTGAGCTATCTGCGACCGATCTGCGCACCAGTGGTATCAGAGCGGAGCAGAGATCAAGAGCTTCCAATCGCTACCAATCTCGAGCGAAGGCGGAGCTCCAGGAACAAACGAGCTCTACAGTCAATCTCGTCGCGAACCGTCGATACAGGCAGACTTCTGGCGATCAAGAACCCCTGTTTCCACTGTCAGATCGCGAAGGACCAGGCTCTGCAGGCGGAGGACCACGCATTCATCTCCATCAACAAGTCGTTGAAAAACAGTGAGAAAATTCTTAATCTTCTCAATTAAAAGCTTAATTACAAAGCTTTATAAGCTTAAGGGAAGCTTAAGACCTCTCAATTTCACCTCGGTGTGTCAGAGAGTGGCCCCGAAATTTTCGCGCGGCCAAAAAAACGGCCCCCCCCTCGAAAATTTACGCCGCCTGCTAAGTCCTTCCTTAAGCTTCATAAGCTTAAGCTTAATCACTTAAGCTTAAGCCACTGCAAGTCACACAGGGCAGACAAGTTGGCAAACTCCAGGTCCCGCACTTCTGAAGTTAAGTTCCGCAAGTCGACGGTAATCAAGTTCTGCAAGTTCTGCAAGTCGGCCTAAGTTCAGCAAGTCCACAACTCTGCAAGTCTGCTAAGTCTGCAACTCTGCAAGTCAGACTAAATCAGAACTGACTAGTGCTCAAAACTCCTAGAAGACTTGTTCGTATGCAAAAACTCTGAACTAGAAAGTTGTTCGCAGCAAGCTGTTCTACCTATCTGCAAGTTCGTTGAAGTACTTTCAGCAAATGGAGACAGAAATATTGCAGATTTTCTGAAAATTGAAGAAGAAATACCCAAAAATACATAGCCTTGTAACCCCAAATTTGAGCTACGCTCATCCCGCTAACCTGATTTTGAGAGAGAAAGGTTTGTTGAGTTTTACAGGATGACTACCCCACATATGGATGATCCTATGGCTGAAGACGACCTACCTGAGCCTACCATGGAACAAAAGCTGGATCTAATCATGCTACAATTGGAAGAAGAGCGAAGAGCTAGGCAAGCATTACAAGCGCAATTGACAACACTTCAAAGAGCGTCCATCGATAAAGAAGAACCTCAAGCTGAAGATTTGATTCGCCGTACCATCGACGCCACTCTTGAAGCACAAACCATTCGCAAGGAATCCAAGATAAGTAAACGAAGTTTCAAGTTTCGCACTTTCAATGGCATAAGAGAAGGAAAGACTGTTTTATCATTCATTAGCCAGTTTGATGACTATTTCCATGAGGAAACTTATCCCGAAAAAGATAAAATCAAGTGTGTTACTAATCATCTGATAGACAGAGCATCACTTTGGTGGACTGTAGTCCGCAAGAGCATAGAATGTCCTGCTACTTGGGAAGATTTCAAGAAGAAGTTCATGCAAAATTTCCTTCCACCGCAATTTCATGAGAAGGCTATCAACCAATGGGATTTACTTCAACAGCGAGATCGTGAGCCTATTCCACAGTATACAGAGCGTTTTTGGAATGCACTCCTACAGCTACGCATGCTTGAAGACGTACCAGAGACGACACATAAGCGGAAGTATATGTCTGGACTTCTTGGACATTACTACGCTGAAGTGAACATGTTCAAGCCTGCTACCCTTGAAGACGCCATCTCACTAGCTCACGACACTGAAGATAAGTTACGCGGAAGAGACAGACGACCATAGCAATTCCAAGCCAACGGTAATTATGGATCTAAACAATTCAATTCCAATTTTAGAAGGTTTAATCCAGGTTGTTTCTCATCACCATCTTTCCGCAAGAATTGGCCTAAACCACCTGCATTACCATCCACTGTCAATTCAAATCCAAAGCCTATTCCACAAGCAAATCCAAATGTACCCAGACTCCCAGCCATTGCAATTAATGTGACCAAAGCCAAGCCAATAGTATGCTACAAGTGTCACCAGCCAGGGCATCTCACAGCAAATTGTCATTCAAAGAAGCCACCAGCACATATCAACTACCTTGGAGCTATGGACGAAGACGAGCATGAGGATATGCCGGATTTCACTGAAGATGAGGATGATCCTATTACTACTTCCGACACTTTACCAGGTATGCTTACTTCACATTCATTGTTGACTATGAAATGTATGGTGCATGGAAAGGAAAGAACTATATTGCATGATGATGGTAGTACCCATGACTTTATTTCAGCAAAATTGGTAAAGAAATTGAAATTGCATACTGTACCTACGCATTATCGTATAAAAGCTGCATTTTTAGGCACTAGGTACAATGGCACACAAGAAGTACAAGATTTAGAAATTCAAATTGGTCCGTATATTGAAAGAAGAAATTTCTTAGTTGTCCCATTACAGTCAAGTGACATTATTCTAGGAATGCCATGGAGACACCAGCATAATCCAAATATAGATTATTCCACGCACACAATGAATATTAATTTTCAAGGAAAATCTATTACATTATATGGTATGCATGCATCTCATATTTTTCCACTGCTTTCGCATACTCAAGCAAAACGTGCACTACGCAAGAATACTAAATCATATCTCATTTGGGTGAATGAATTGCACGCAAAGGAAAATCATATGCACCCTAGGCATAAGGAATTTCTTGCATATTTTAAGGATTGTTTTGCAGAAGACCTACCACCAGGTTTACCACCTTCACGTCCAGAAGACCATAAGATTGATCTAATTCCTGGCACACAACCACCTTGCAAAGCACCATATAGGCACAATCAAATAGAGCAAAAAGAAATCCAGAGTCAAGTTGAAGAATTACTAAATAGAGGCTTAATTCGACCTAGCAGTTCTCCATTCGGTGCACCCGTGCTCTTAGTCAAGAAAAAGAATAATACCTATCGTATGTGTATTGACTACCGAGCATTAAATAAAATCACTGTAAAGAATAGGTATCCTATACCTAGAGTTGATGACCTTATGGACAAACTGCAAGGATCTTCTATATTTAGTAAAATTGACCTTAAGTCTGGATATCATCAGGTGAGGCTCGATAAATCCGACATATTTAAGACTGCATTCAGGACACAGTTTGGCCATTACGAATTCTTAGTCATGCCATTCGGATTAACTAATGCACCTGCTACTTTCAGTAGAATGATGAACCGTATCTTTCTGAAATATCAATATTGTGTGATTGTTTTCTTTGATGATATTTTGGTGTTCAGTCAAAGTGAAAAAGAGCATTATGAGCATTTATCATTAGTTTTTCAATTACTGAAAGAAAATCAATTGTTTGCAAATCCTGAAAAGAGTGAATTCTTTAAGACAGAAATAGAATATTTAGGTCATATTGTATCAAAAGAAGGAATTAAAGTTGATCCTAAGAAAATTGATGCAATATTGCATTGGCCTATTCCTAAAAATGTACATGAATTACGCTCATTCCTTGGTCTTGCTAGTTTTTTATAGGAAGTTTGTACGTAATTTTTCATTACTTGCTTTACCACTAACCAAACTTCTTAAGAAAGGAATTGTTTATCAATGGAATGAAACTCAGCAGAAATCCTTTGACTTACTTAAACGTGCATTAACTAATGCCCCTGTTCTACAATTGCCTGACTTTAATAGACCATTCTTTCTAGTTGTGACCGATGCTAGCGGATCAGGAATAGGAGCCGTACTAATGCAAGACAACCATCCAATAGCATACTCTAGTTCTAAGCTGAAACCCTCTGAGCTCAAATATTCCACTTATGACAAGGAACTATTAGCAGTTGTACAAGCATTAAAACAATGGAAGCATTATTTAATGGGTTCAGAATTCATGATAAAGACTGATCAGCAAAGCATTAGACATCTACTTAGCCAACCCCAAATTTCTGACCGTCATATCAAATGGGCTTCCTTCATTCAAAGTTTTCATCCTATCATTCAATACCAACCTGGAAAAGAAAATGTAGTTGCTGATGCATTGAGTAGAAGACCTGCAATTCATAATATTTCTATCATATCTTTTGATTCTTTGATTACTATGAAAGATACATATCACCAGGATATTACTTTTCATTCTGATTGGCAAAAATTAGTTCAAAATAATTTCATTCCTGTTGATTCATTGTCATATAATGATGGATTTATGTTTTTTGAAAAGAGACTGTGTGTTACTATTCCATTCCGATCTTTTCTTTTGAATGAAATTCATTTTCCCCCATATCAAGGTCATAGAGGTATCATTTCTACATTACGCATGTTAACTGAAGATTTTTATTGGCCGCATATGGATGCAGATATATCTAATTTCGTTTCTGAATGTTTGATTTGTCAAAGAATAAAGAGACAGTATGGTAAATAGTATGGATTATTAATGCCTTTATCTATTCCATCTAAACCTTGGGAACATATTTCTATGGATTTCATTACTGGTTTACCAAATACTAAATCTAACCATGACATGATTTGGACAATTGTAGATAGATTTAGTAAGCAAGCATATTTCATTGCATGTAAGAAAACTTTAACAGCATCACAAGCAGCACAGTTATTTTTGAAAACTATTTTTACTAACCATGGATTGCCAAAAGTGATTATTTCAGATTGAGATTCTAGATTTTGTAACAATTTTTGGATCACACTGTTTGCAAATCTTGGCACAAAGATTGATTTCTCATCTGCATTTCATCCAGAAACAAATGGACAAACAGAAGCCACAAATAGCACTATTTTAGATCTTTTACGTGCATACACTATCTCTAAACCTCAGACATGGGATACTCATTTGCATTTATTACAGTTTGCATATAACAATACACCGCATACATCTACAAAGAAAACACATTTTGAAGTTATTTATGGATATAGATTATCTACACCTGTTGCATCTTTGTCTAATAGAATTCAGAGTGCTGATGATATTGCTACTATGCATAACAGTATTTTTGATGAGGTTAAGGATATGATTGCTAAAGCCCAACAATCATATACCAAACAAGCCAACAAGAAAAGACAAGCCATGAATTTCAAAGTTGATGATTATGTTTGGCTTAGAATAGAAAAGCGTAGACTGCAAAGTGTAGATAGACATCCAGTTGTCAAATTAGCTCCTAGATTCTATGGACCATTTAGAATCATTCATAAGATTAATGATAATGCATTCAAGTTAGAATTGCCATCTCATTGGAAAATTCATAATACATTTCATATTAGTTTATTGAGACCACTTAGAGGCCAATTACCTATCCACCCTGTCTATGAAAACCCACCTTTACTAGAAGAAGAGACTGAAATACTTGAACCAGAAGCCATCATAGACACTGACTACATGACCACTAGAACTGGCCGAAGGTATTCTAGATATCTAGTAAAATTTAAGAACCATCCTGTAGAGGAAGCACAATGGATGCACGCTAGAGACTTAAATGCTTTCCCCACTCTGTTAGCTCCACATTGAGCTAATAGCAATTGAGGTCAATTGCTATCCCACCCCGGGGGTATGATGCCGGGAGGCATATTCCACGGTGGATTCCGTGCCACGGTGGATTCCGTGAGGTTTTATGGTGGATTCCGTAAACTTAGATGACCGGGGCTCATACACAAAGAGGATTCTTTGTGCGAGAAGTTGATGGGGACGCCTGTCCTTTTCGGGCGTTTCATTAATTTAGTGTGTACATGGGTGATTCCATAGCGGGTGATCCCGCAAAATGCATATTAAATTAATAAACGTTTATGAGTTTAGAGTGCGCACTCGTAATAAATTAAGGTTAGGATTTATTTCTAACCAGTTGATTTATTTATGTAGCTGAAGACTGCTAGGTATTCACTTTTGTCGGTTTAATTGTATTATTTTACTAACGATTGTGAATGCTTTAGTTGATGTGTAGAGATAGCAGCAATGGCGGAGGAAAGCATTGAAGTCTAGCGAGTATTCGATCTTTGGACTATATTTTGATAGGCGCCACGCCTATATTTTGTTATGTCTATTGAGACATTGATTATTGATTATTATTTTGTATGCGCCTATGGGCACGGATATGTTATTTCTATTTGGACATTGATATTGGGCGTGCCAGACTCTATGGGCACCGTCCATTAGCTTTATTTTCCTATTTTTGTAGAAAGCAAACTCAAAAGCTAAAAGCTTGTCATATTTTTGTAATTGGGCTATTATTGAGCATGAAGATGGAAATATACATTAAATACATGCTTTGTGAAGCGCTCACACAAGGCATGGGGGAGATTGAACCCAATTTGTCTCTTGTCTCTTGTCGTGCAAGCTTTTACATTGTTTTTTGTGCAAAAAGGTAGAGTTCATTGTTCTTGGGGACCTTCAGGGATTCACTACGTGAGCTATCTGCGACCGATCTGCGCACCAGTAGCACACATAGATAGGGAGGACCGATGTCCCAGCACTTTCAAAATGTTCCGACATCGTGGCAATTTCAAAACGTTCTTTCCCCCCCCTTCAATAGTAGTTTTTATGCTTTGTAGAGTTCGCGAAACCTGGGTCATTTTGCGATGTTCTTCACCCAAAGTAATCGAGCATGGGCCATCGGTCATGGAAGCCATCAAATCACAGATTCATCTCGAGGGGGGGTCACTCTTGAATATATGTATATATAATGTGAGTTCAAAATAAGGGGTTTTTAAAATACCATTTTTATATATTTTTAAAATACAGAAGGGTGTCATATAAAGGGGTTACTTATAGATTGAATAGAAAAGGGTTGTGTTTTATTCAAGAAAAATTTACAGATTAGGATATTTATAAATAGGCCATGAACGCACGTTATATAGAGAATATATATATAGTGAACCCCCCGAGAGATTCATTGATCGAGACTTGCTCGACTAGTGCTGTGAGCGTGGACATGTAGGAGGTGTTAATAGATAAGGTGCTGCACCAATCTCCATACTTGTATCTCTGCAATGTCCTCCAAGAAACAAGACGAAGCAGCACTAGCACGGCAGAAGTCGTAGATCAAGCGTTCCTCCTCTACAGCTACTGCTACGTCTTCCTCCCTCATTGCAAATATCGACTTCAGTTGTCTCCTTTCTCTACAGGTCTATGTCTTCATCATCTGATGGAACCTAAAAACGGGCCGACACTGGCTCATGCACTAGCCGGGCCTCGTCACTATGCACAAGACAACCCCTCGGCCTCGCGGCCAGGAGCGTCTATCAAAATCTCTGCCTTCCTAAACATTGCGTTTGTAATTCGTTGTAGTCCAACTGATCCTAACCCAATATTACTCCTCAAAGGGAGTCCCTTTCACATAGCCAAAAGGCTCGAATCACATACACATGGGGTTCCTCCTACGGCTGAATGCCGTCAACCCTCTGCGACTCTCCTACACCTTGGGATTGGCCCCTCGATGCGTTGCTCAACATACAAACATGTTGCACAAAATCCACTCAAGGTACCATTTAATTGTATACAGGAATGTACCATTGTCCTTACTTCTCTTTCCCTTGGACCCCACGACTAGCCTATGGCTTAGGGTGTCCTGTCTCTCACTCCACGTGGGTCAAGGTCCTAATGAAAGCAATTGCTGTGCATCCAGGATTTCTGATACCTTTAAATATTTCCATGATTTATGCATAGTGTGGATGCTAGGTGCTCAAACAGTCATGAAATCAATATTGTGCACATGTGCAAAACATCCTTTCAATGATTTTCAACTACCGTTCTTATGCGGCGTTGCACGAACCTAGCACCAAGGAAACCCTCGTGCTACTAGGCTCTTATTTTATAATTATTCACCAACCTATATGGCATGCAAACAAGGCAGTAATATTTTCATCATTTTACTCCACATTTAGACACATTTTGACCACTCTACCCTCCCATCGATCAAATGTTGCATTGTTGTATGGATTTATAGGGCATTTTGCCATCATTTTATGTGTAAAAAGCAGGAAAAAACACACTAGAACAAGAAGGTGCGGTTGAACTGAGGCAAATCCTCATACTTCAGTTCGCACAAACATTCACGAACATTGTTCTTAATTTTCATTAATTTTTCGCACCCAAAATGCATTTTTCCCCTATTTTTAGTGATTTTCCTCTATTTTCCCTGTATTTTCCCTTATTTTCTGCATTATTTAATTACTGAAAATTCAAAATAGGTTATGGGCTATGGCCCTTAGTTCCTTCTTGCAGCAAAATTGAAAATTTAGTTGGTGTTCCTATTCATTTTCCCATTTTTATGCCCAAAAACATCATTTTCCCTTGATTTTCCATATTTTACGTGTTTTAGTGTATTATTTTGAGCCACAAGATGCATATTTTTCTGATTTTCTGATTATGATCAACAAGTACTCATGGAAAACAGCAATATTTATAATTTTTAGCCCACATGAACAACATTTTATCAATCAAAAGCCATGAAATCTCAAATTTCCTTTGAAAAAATTGAATTACCGCTCATTTGCGTGTTTCGGGTTTCATGTCCATGGCTGCAAATCTGAAAATCAGCAGCACTTCATGTCCAGCACAATCACAAATCACCATTTCCAGCCCGTGGAGCAATCCGATCCATGCCGGACAAGCCTCTACCATTCTTTCTTCTTCCTTCTTCTTCCCACATGAACTTGCCTTTAGAAGAGAGAGGGGGGAGGAGAGAGAAAGACTAGATTTCTATCTCAGCATTCAGGCCATCAATTGAGGAGCGGGCGGCGAAATGACCAGCATACAGAGGGGAATGAGGGCCAATGATCTGCTTGATAGGTTGTATGCAATCTCAATGCCATGATGAAGGAGGAGGCGTATTTTTCGGGCGCATCCTGGCGCCTCCTCTCTCCACGATTTGTTGCTTCTCTTGCATCAAACTTTTCATGTGACATTTAAATTTCTTGGGCTCCCAAAAGTCATGCCCACTTTGGCCACTCTAATGTCCACCTCTTCGCATCTTGCCCAACTTCTTGGCCATTTCCCCGTCCAGACTCGGAATTGAGCTCTGAAAAATCCTGGGCATCCGGCTTAGCATCTCGCATTGGCCAATAGCTTGTGTCAACCCGCACGACTGTCTGAAAAATTATGAAAAATCAACAAGTGTCGCTCGGGCACCTTTAAAGCACTTTGGTGCTTAAAATCGTCCTAGATCGAGCCGCCGCCTTGGACATTGGATATTTTTCCCTTCATATTCATATTTTTAAGCTATTTTTAAGCAATTGCCGGCACCTAAATTCCGCTCTCATCATCCATCCTTGTCTCCAAGCTTCTACTTCTCCTCCATTGTTTTCCTCCATCACTCCGATCACAACAGCATCCACCGACATGATGATCCCCCCCTTTAACCCCCGCAATAGCCTTTTTTAAACTAGAAAAATCCTCCATTAATACACCTCTTCACACTATTTTCATTTAGCTCATAGCTTTTCCCAAAATAAACCTTTTGATGTCAATGATTATGTCAATCATGTTGCCTTCAAAAGCTTATGAAAAGCTTTCTATATTTTGCCTCTCACTTCAAGGTTGACGTTGTCGTGCTGCTGTGCATCCGAGCCGTATACACCTCCATTTTTTTTTTGTGCATTTGTGTTATTTTTCCGCGTGTGATTCATTGTGTGTGATTGATGCATTACGATAATCCCTCCTTTCAGTACCCGCATCCAATGTATATATTCCGCTAGTGTGTGTGTGTGTGTTTCTGTTTGTATGCATGATGTGTGTCTGTTAGAAAATAATGAAAAACTGATGCCAAAGGACATTATCAAGCTGATAATTTCAATGATGATCTCTAAGAAAAGTGCAGGGAATTGTGGAATCAAAGGAAGCTTTGTGGAAGCCGATCATCTAAGTTCAATAGTTCCCATGAAATAGAGTTGAAGGAAGTCTCTCAAAAGCTGCTTAAGCGAGTAAAGCACTAGTGAAGCACCAAGAGAGCATTTTGCCACCTAGTCCTCAAGGCGGAAGTCGAAGTTTGTGCGCAGATCACCCATCGTAAAGCTGACTGTTAATGGGGCAATTGATGACTCCAAAGATACCCTAAGTCAGTCCTCAAGGTCAAAATCAAAGTTTGTGCATAGATCTCCTGTTGGTGTAAAGAAACTAGAGTTAGCAATGCCTCAAATTTCTGCTAAAGAGTCTTTGATATCTAAAGCACTAAAGACAAATGATGCTCCACAGAAGAAAGGCTCAAAGATGGATGTAATCATATTCGTTGGGCTTTTTTTTGTCAAGCTATATCGAAGGAATCAGCGAAAAGTCTGGGGGGAAAAGAGGAGGACGATCGACTAATTTGGGAATGCAACCACAAAAGACCAAGAAGAATCACAAAGCATTCCGGATCAGTGGCGCCATAGCTTTTCCTGCGGCAGCTTATGATTGCCATCTTATGAACAAACGCACCGCTTGGTCTTCCTCAGCTTTGGCGATTTCTGCTTGGGGCAGTGTCGACTGGAGACATTATAACACGCTGCAGCAGCTGAACAGACATATATTGTGTAGACTGCAGACTTTGGGGCTGCAATCAGTGGTTTTTGCAATCTTTGTTTCTCACAATTGCTTACAACAAGCTTGTTTCTGTACCATGAGAAGGGGTGGTCCAAACCATAGAGGAGATGAGGAAGATAATGAAGTTTGATAAAAAACTGAGAGAACATGACTGCAACTTCGGAGGATGGAGCTCAAAGATTATGTTTTCATCATCATAAAGGACATTGAAGGCAGAAAAACTCCGAGGCAAAAGACGCTGCTGACTCTGAGGGTGAGAGATGATAGCAGATTGAAGAGGAGGAGATCGTGGAGTCATTCCTGTCATCAAATTTGAAGCTAGAAACACAGTCTTTTTGTTAGTGCTGCTTCAAACTGTCGCAGCCTTCCTGCTTGACACAACGGTGTGAGGTCTTACTACATCGAAGCTTACTGAAGGATTCTTCTTCTTCCCACAAGCTTCACGATTGGGAGAGTGAAAGCCCATGGTCAGAAGACTCGAGGTTTTTCTCACCCGTCCCATGTGATACGACTCAGAACATCAGCCTAGGAGCCCATGATGTTGGATGCGATTCCCAAATAGCCAACTTGGTTGATTGCTTGAGAAGTTAGCAGTTAGATCCCATTGTGGCCCCAATCACACAGGCAGACAGAGAAACAGACTTTATCGCAGAAGAAACAGAGAATCTGCCTGAATGTCTCTATAAAAAGTACCTCAGAGAAGAACGCTCTAGCCTCTGGTCATGGCTAGGATATTTGCAGACTGCTCTCGCCCTTGCTTCATTGACGATCAGTGAATTAGTGCATTGAATGTCTCTATAAAGTGCCTCAGAGCGAGGCTTTCTTCTCGGTCTGGCTAGTGGCTACATTGACTATTAGTGTATCAGTTCCCTGAATGTCTCTTCAAAATGCCTCAGAGAGCAGCGCTCTGCTTTTGGCGAGAGCTCAGGCTGTAGACTGCTCGGTCTTGCTTCATTCACTATCAGCGAATCAGTTCAACAGCCATGAGATATTTTCATCCTCTGGGGCAGGCTTGGCTTTGGCAGAAATCTTAAAAAGGCTTATTCAATTCATTTATGTGAGCTTCTTTGCTGAATTAGTGACTCTGTCTCTGTCTTCTGCAATATTCCTGTGGTGAAAGAATCTTTCAGGGCATTTGAAAGAATCCGTCTCTCATTGGGTTGAGAGAGCAGTTGATCACATTCGCCCGCCTGCTGCAAAGGCTCTGAAGCTCCAGAGGGAATTCTGAAGCATTCACAACTATGTCGCACATCTCCTTCCATGCCGACAAGAAACCAACCTCATCTATGTGTTGTGATCCATTTGACTCCCTTCCTGATTCTATCGTTCTGTATATATTCAACAAGGTCCTTGATGTTAAAAAACAATGGCAAAACTGAACTCGAACATCTGAATGTAAAGCTGGATATGAATTACTACAGCTTTTTCTGAACATGGACCTCATGTAACTCACTTGACAAGGAATATAGTGAACTTTGGCATCAAAAATTCGATTTCTTCTTGTTAGTCTCTTTCCTTATTACAACTTGAACTCTGTGTTCAGCAGCCCTTACACGAAATCTACGACAACGTTATCATTGCGAGCTTCACCTACTTTTCCTTAGAATAATTGAAAATGGGTAGTTGTTCGATTTTTGATTCCATCTTCTCCTTTATTTTGGCTTGTATTTGGCTCTTTTCCTTCCCCCTTTACAATTTGTAATCCTTCTAACCTTGTATTAAACTCTTTTCCACTTCTCAACACGTTTATCACACTTGAAAATTGGAACTTGTTGGGGGTAAAGGCGCCTCCGCCGTGCCGCCCCGTGTATTACTACACTGACAGTACCCGCCACTGCACACTGCAGGTGGCGGGCGCCCGTCACATCACTTTATTCTTTATTCTTTTAGTGACAATTTGAATAAAGGAAGACCCGGTCACACATTGTGACTGTTGGAGTTCCCATTTCTTGTCTCTCTCTTTCTTGCTCTTGCTCTCCCGCCATAGCTCGCGTGCAAGCTTCGATCCTTCTCACCTTTCAACTGGTATCAGAGCTTGGCATTCTCTTGCTCGAGCTCGACTCGGTGCTTCCCGACCTTCGCATCGACTCGCTTCATGCATTGGGTCTCCATCCCGACAGCCATAGCCGACCTCTTGAGCTCTCGACTCTCCCCGACTTCCCGAGCTCCATCCCGGCCTTCTTGAGCTTCATCAGGGCCTTGCCCTTGAGGTATTGCTTCAGCATTTGCAGGCATTTGAGTGAATTCTCAGTTTGAAAACAGGGCAGGAACAAAGGGCAGCCACTCTTCTTGAGCTCCATAGCTCATATCTTCCCTCCCCTTTGCATTGGGCCTTCATGGCTTGGTATGTGCCTAACTTGGGCCATCATTGAGCCCCCCATTACCCCCTTTTCAGCCCATGTGGAGCAGCAGCAAGTTCAGCACCAACAGGGCAGATTGCATCATTTTTTTCCAGGCTGTGAGCACTCATCTACTTCAGCTCCACACTTAGCCATTGCTTCTTGCTCTCTACCTTGATCAAGAGGACTATAGACTTCATGTTTGATGTCATTCAAGCTTTGGGCATTGGTCTTGATCATTCGGGGATGATCTCTTCAGATTTGGGACTGTCATAAACTGTCATAACAGGCTGAAAACAGGGCAGCACCATTGGCATTAGCATTTGTTGCTTATACTCCATTCCGGTTGTGCTATTTGATGCTCGTATGCGGTCTACATGATGCCTAGTGCCTTGGGAATGTATGCACATGATTATGCCATGATTTTGTCCTGAAATATTGGCTGATTTGGGACTGTTATTTACTGTTATACAGTGCTAGAAACAGGGCAGCCACACTTGGCATTGGCATTTGATGCTTATACTCTACTCCGGTTACCTTATTTGATGCCCATATGCGGTCTACTTCCTACCCGGATGTATTGGGGATGTATGCATTTGGTTTGACCATGATTTTGGCTTGAATTCGGGGCTGAAATCTACTGTTTAGAACAGTAAATACATGCTGGAATAACAGTGGGCTGAAGGTACTTTACATACTTTGGCACTTACCTACCGATACTGGATGTATGCTTTGAGCTTTGGCATGATGTCTCTGACATTTGGGGACGGCTTGGAGCATATGTATGAGATTATGGGATGCTTTTGAGCTTCGTATTAGCTCCGTCTTCACTGGCATTTGGACCGACTTGGCATGCTCGTGGACCGCCTATGCCTCATGTCTCTGCTTGACAGTTAGGCTTTTGCATTACATGCTTTGGTTCGTGACATATGCTATTTGGTTCGTGTATGCCATACCGACATTTGGAGCTTGGATTTGGATGTATTTGAGCATTCCCGGCTTACTTGATCACTGATCTTGGTTGCTATTTGGATGTCATTGAGTTGACGAGAGCTTATTTGGTCTTATGTATTGCTTCATGGTTAATACGATCGGTGCTTCATGTATGTCATGCTCTCTTGGATGTGCTTGATGCATTGACAGGGTCACTTATCTCACTGGTGCTTTCTCTTGGGTTGTTTGAGCTTCTGAGCTCGCTTTGTAAGCCTTTTGTGCCAGTGGGAGCATTTTACATGCTTGCTTGACCTTTGACAGTTGCATGCTATTGGAGCACTTACATGTATTTGGAGCAGTTCATGTCTTGAGCAGCTACATACGCATTGAGACTTTGGGATCATACTCCGATCTTTATGGATATGCATTGATGTACTCTTGGTTCACAGGATGCTTATGAGCTGAGTCTCATATTTGGATCTTTCTCTTTGAGCAGACACCTATTTGTGTCAGGTTTTGGCAGTTACAGGAACACTTTGCCTAGAGTGTCTGGGGGTGTGCCTTTCACTGGCAGATATTATTTTGACATGCTTCGGTGTTGAGCTCATGTTCTTTTCACTGTCATTGGCCTTTCTTATGTCCGTTTCATGCCGGAATTGGACCTAGCATTGTTTGCTTGACATTGGATCCTATTTTGGGACAGTTTGCTCTCTAGACTGCATACCTACAATTTATTACAGCAAGCAGTTATTGGTGGACTGAGGTGTACTTTTCATGCTGAAATATCCTGATTTGGTGTACCGCACCTAGTACTAAGTGGGCAGCAACTTTTGGCACACTTTGCTCGCCCTTTGGACCCCGTTTTGGTCATTTTTGGGCAGTTTCTACAGTAAAACAGCAAGCAGTTTTGGACTGTTTGGGCATTTCCAGCCTGCATAATGGCGTCATCTTCGCATGATGGTGCCATCTTTAACATTACAAAGTTGGATGGTACCAACTACTCTTACTGGAAGAGTCAAATATGGCAGGTTTTGGTGCAAAAATCTCTGATTAAGCCACTTCGGTTGAGTGGGGAGCAGCCTGAAACTATGGACAATGACGACTGGCTTGAACTTGATGAGCTATGCAAGTCCATGATTGTATTGTCTCTCACTGAACAGGTACATTATAATGTATTTGAGGAAGCACAGAGTGCATGGGATCTATGGAATAAGATCAAGAACCTTTATGATAAGAAAAGTCTGGCGAGTTAGATGTACTGGTTGAAGCAGCTTATGGATCTGCGCATGAAGGATAATGCGACTATGTCTGCTCACTTGAGCCAGTTCCATGCTATACTGAAGAACCTGACTTCGCAGGATATCACCTTTGGAGAGGAAGTAACTCCTCTTTTCTTGCTTGGGACTCTGAATGAGTCATGGGATGTATTCCGCACTGCTCTTTGTGCCTCTAGTGCTACTCTAAAATTGGCAGATGTTGAGAGTGCTCTTCTTTAGGAAGAGGTGAATCGCAAAAACTTGGATGCCTCTCGTGGTAGTCATGCTTTGACAGTTAGAGGCAAGAATGACATGTATGACCGTGGTAATGGCCGAGGCCGTGACTCGCAGAAGGGTCGGTCTAAATCTCGTGGCAAGTCGCGTAGTAAGTCGCGTGGGCGCAATGCAAATGTCACTTGTCATCATTGTGGGAAAAAGGGCCATATTAGACCACAGTGTCATGAGTTGCGCAATGAGAAGCGCAAGGATAAGGGGAAAGATAAATTGCAGGAGAAGTCCTCTGATCGCAGCATAGTACCTGCGAAGTCCAGCGTCAAGATTGAGGAAATTAATGTCACGCAGACTGAGGAGTCCGATGGTGGTGATGAGTTTATACTTGCAGCTAGTTCTTCTGATGCTTCACACTTGACTGAGACATCTAGTATGTATGCACAGTGCTGGTTATTGGATTCAAGTGCGTCCTTTCATGTGACGCCTTACCGTGAGTGGTTTCACTCTTACCGTACTGTATCTGGATCAGTCAGACTTGGAGATGACAGGTCTCTTGATATTGTGGGCTGTGGAGATATTCAGTTGCAGTTTTCCACTTGCAGTTCCTTTTTGCTCAGGGATGTACGTCATGTACCTGCGCTTACGCGCAATCTTATGTCTGCAGGACAGTTGGATGATGCAGGGTTTCATGTCTGTTTTGGGGATTCTACCTGGAAAATTACCAAAGGTAGACTTGTGCTTGCTAGAGGCGCCAAGGCTGCCAGCCTCTATCCTCTTGTTGTAGCTGGGTCTTCTGTAGACCATGTTTTGGCAGTAAGCTCTATCCCACATGTATCACTTTGGCATGCCCGTTTGGGGCATATGTCTTTGAAGAGAATGAAAATGTTATCTGGTTTGCAGTATCTTCCGCCTTTGGACTATGCACATTTTGACTCGTGTGATCATTGTCTTTATGGTAAGCAGAATAGGCCTACGCATAAGAAATCGGGTAGGCCACGCATGAGTGAGCCCTTGGCATTGGTGCATTCCGATATTTGTGGGCCTATGCCTTGCATGTCTATGGGTGGCGCGAAGTACTTTGTTACCTTCATTGATGATTTTTCTAGGAAAGTGTGGGCTTATCCCATAAAGCAAAAGTCCGATGTCTTGGCAGTCTTTCAGCGTTGGCTTGCTCTTGTTGAGAACCAGACTGGGTATAGGCTGAAATGCCTTAGGACTGACAATGGGGGAGAATATGTCTCACGTGCTTTTGAGCAGTTTTGTGATGACAGGGGTATTAAGCGTCAGTTGACTGCCCCTTACACCCCACCCCAGAATGGTTTGGTTGAGCGCATGAACAGGACTATTCAGGAGCATGTGCGCTCTATGCTTAGCCATGCAGGCCTACCCCAGAGTTTTTGGGCTGAGGCAGTTAGTACGGCAGTGCATGTCATAAACCGATCGTCTTCCAGTGGATTGGATTTCTAGGTTGCAGAGGAATTTTGGGCTGGTAAGCCACCCTCTTATGCGCATCTCCGTGTCTTTGGATGTGAGGCATTCTGCCATGTGCCCAAGGACAAGAGGAGTAAATTGGATCCAAAGAGCATTAAATGCATATTCCTTGGCTATGGTGAGTCAGGAGAGATGGGCTATCGCCTATGGGATCCGCAGGCGCGGAAAATAGTACGCAGCCATGATGTCGTCTTCCATGAAGACAAGATGCACAGGCAGCCTGAGAAGGTGGTTGAGATCCGTAGAGTGATCTTTCAGGAGGAGCCTAGAGCTCCAGCACAGCCAGTAGTACAGCCTGCAGCAGTTCCTCCACAGGGCCAGGGTGTTGGACAGGCAGTTAGACAGGCAGCAGAGCCTGCGGTGAGACGATCTGCTAGAGACAGACGTCCACCTGACAGATTTCAGCCCTCTATGCATTATGTTTTGGTTACAGATGCAGGAGAGCCTTTCACTTATGATGAGGCTATGCGCAGGGGTGACAGTCACTCCTGGGAGAGGGCTATGCAGTCTGAGATAGAATCCCTGCATAAGAATGAGACTTGGGATTTGGTTGCCTTGCCTAAGGGCAAGAAGGCTTTGCCATGCAAGTGGGTGTACAAGCTGAAAAGTACCCCTGGACACCCCAAGCTGGCATACAAGGCTAGATTGGCAGCAAAGGGTTTTAAGCAGGAACATGGTGTGGACTTTGATGAGGTATTCTCTCTATGGTTAAGATGACCACCCTGCGCTTAGTCTTGGCTTTGGTTGCACAGCTTGACTTAGATCTATATCAGATGGATGTCAAGACGGCTTTTCTACATGGGGACTTGCATGATGAGATCTATATGGATCAGCCTAAGGGCTTTGCAGAACCTGGCAGGGAGCACCTAGTGTGCAAGTTGAAGAAGAGCTTGTATGGCTTGAAGCAAGCACCTAGGGAATGGTATCATAAGTTTGATGCCTTTATGCAGTCACAGGGCTACAGCAGGAGTGCTATGGATCCGTCTTTACACGAAGAAAGCCCGTGATGGCAGTTTGCTTATCTTGGTACTCTATGTTGATGATATGCTGATAGCAGGGAAAGCTCATGATGAGCTAGATGCTCTTAAATCTCAGCTGAAGAAGAGCTTTGAGATGAAGGATTTGGGACAGGCCTCACATATACTTGGGATGCGCATTAAGCGTGATAGGCATCAGTTGTATCTCTCACAGCGGGAGTACATTCATAAAGTCCTTGAGCGCTTCCGCATGCAGGACATAAATCCTATTGGCTGTTCATTACCTTCTCATGAATGAAAGGGCTTAAATCCCGAGGGGGTGGGGTTATAAAAATCGGCTTAGAGAAGGGCTTAAGAAGGCCCACAGGAAGGGGGGCTTCCTAAGGGCCCTTAGAAGCTTCTCAAGAAGCTTCTGAGAGCTTCTGGGGTGGTCGTGGAAAAACTCCACGTGGATGAGGAGAAAGGTGGCCGCGATTTGCAGCGAAAGGAGACAGCGCTAGTAGCGTCCTACGGTTGCACCTTGTGCCTTTTTAGGGGCCATCGTGAACTCGACCTTCTTGCCTTGGCTGCAGTCTTATGATCTTGGCCCGTCTCCCTCGTATGCAAAATTCCCTTTGTGGTACGGCTTCCTTGACCCAAGCACCATCTTGCGGAATTGGGCTTTGGAAATGGGGACTTATGAACTTCTCCTTCCTTTCGTAGAATTTCCATGAATAAAATGGTCTTCACGGAAGAGGCTTAAGAAAAACCCCGGGGTAAAATGGCTTGTAGGAGTTACAATGGGAAGGATGGTTTTAAATTCCAGAGGGTAGAGTGGACTTAAAGAAGATTCAATGGGGAAGGGGTTAAAACCCGGCTAATATGGCTTTATGTGAGTCCACGGGAAGGGGCTTTAAAAGAAAATGAAGGGCTAAAGTGGACTTAAGGAGATTCAGTGAGAAAAGGGGGTTTAAAACTGGCTAGTGTGGCTTTAAGTGAATCCATGAAAAGGGTTTACAACCAGGTAAATGGATTTTGGGGGATGCAAGGGTGAAGGCTTAAATTCCAAGGGGAAAGGGGTGTAAAGCAAGCTTGGAAAGGGCTTAAATCCCGGGGGGGGGGGTTTTATAAAAATTGGCTTAGAGAAGGGCTTAAGAAGGCCCACAGGAAGGGGGGCTTCCTAAGGGCCCTTAGAAGCTTCTCAAGAAGCTTCTGAGAGCTTCTGGGGGGTCGTGGAAAAACTCCACATGGATGAGGAGAAAGGTGGCCGCGATTTGCAGCGAAAGGAGACAGCGCTGGTAGCATATTGCTTCGGGCGGCAGCTTCCTCGAGCTCAAGCAGTGGCTTAACGGATTCCTCTCCTCCTCACTATCTCGTTCAACGGCGGCAGCTGGCGTAGTCTACGCCCTCTTTTTTCCCTCTCTCGGCCTGCAATGTTATGGCCCTTCCTTTACTCCCCCCCACAGGGGTTTTTATAAGCTAGGGAGAGGGACCTTCTCTCTCCCACGTGGCCAACCGCATGGCTCATCTTCCTCCATGACCTCCAGTGCTGTGTTGAATCATTCCCCCTTCAATCCCTTCCCTCCAACACGACCTTCGGCGAAGGGATAATAAAAAAATTTGCCATATATCCATCAATTATCCCTTTGGCCTCCTACCAAGAGGAGGTTCTTATAAAGAATGCAGATTTTTATTAAACCTTAGTCCTAAGTCTTGATTGGGCCATGGAGAGTATACCATTTAAAGATTGCACCGTCCGTGACTACAATGCTCGAGACTTCACACGGCCTCGTAATATTTTCAATAGAAATATTACACAAAGTAAGGCTGTACTGTGACAATTTAAGAAGTGTCATGTTAGCAAGCAATCTTGTTTATCATGCAAGATCGAAACACATTGAGGTTCACTACCATTTCATCACGGAAATGATTTGAGCTGATCAGATTGACTTGGAGCATGTGATGTAACGTGTCCCCTGGTATCATCCAGGACACGTCTTAGCAGTCCATCAGAAAGGATGTCTAGAAAGCTCCGCTCGGTACTTCCATGGAATGTTACGGGTTTTGCGATCTAGTTCTTCCCGCGTCTGCCACGTAGCGGAAGTATCCTGGCCGTTCCCACTTAGGATCGACCGGAATTATGGTTTTCCTAATGGGTCATTAGCAAATAGCAACTAGCGTCAGACCCGAGCGAACTACTTTACGCCGAAATGTCAGGTCCGAAGCGGATTCATGCTGCACTTGGTTCAAGGAGAATGGGAAACAAGAGGGCTGCAAAGCTCAACCTCTCTGCCATAAGGCCTAGTCCCATTCCGTTCCCCTAAAACAACGTAAATCGGGTAAGACGTAACTCTAGGTCATCGTTCTCGTTATTCTTTTTGATGATGATGATCATTCCGCTGTTCTTCGAGATTTTTGAGAAAAGTTCCCGGCTAACCAGGACCACCCAACCGTAGGACGGACCCATGGCCCATCCTCTGCACTTTCCTCGGTTTGTTTTAGTTATGTAATTATCTAACACATTAATTTGACATATAACAATCAGCTTCTTTAATTAACCCTGTTAAGCACTGGTTCCTTCACATAATCTTATCACGTGACATAGAAAAACAACATCAAGCAAGTTCTTTTAACATTTCTTCATTTTATCTTTGAAATACAAGGAGTTCCGCCCGTAGGCTTGTCCATAATCTGCCCGAAGGCTATCCAGTAATCTCCAGGGATCACTATTCCAAGCGTACGCCCGCCGTCAACTAGTATGCGGGCCTCAAGATCCAATCCCGAGTCACGTTAGCCTCTTGTGGAGGACCCGGAAGGTGAGGGATTTACGGCCAGAGCCCCCCCTGGCACCCAAGCGTCCTCCTGCTCCAAGTAGAACTCAACGGAGAGACCTCTCGCGGCGGGTTCCGTCCACGTTCCCGGCGCGGTCAACAACCCCCTTGGTTAGGGTCAGGCAGGCAGTTGGGGGTAACTGAAGCTGCCTCTCCCTTCAGGCCTTTAACCTGAAGTACTCATTTAATTTGTAATTTATATTTCAAACAGAGCTCTAAAATCTCTAGCAAGCACAAACATTTCTGTTAATCAACCGAGTTGTTTGGCAAACTGCTAAGGAAGTGTTCTTTCCTTTTTGAGTGTATCAGCACTCGTTCCCAAGGTGTCTTGTAACTTGGCAAGATATCTTACATTCCGGTGTAGGGCATACCCAATTTGGTTAATCCCTAAAGTGCCTTAGATATGCTAGTTTCTGGTTTACAACTCTCCTTATTTAGAAGGATATCCAAAAATACGTCTTTTTGCAAGATAACTTGCGTAGGGATCTGCCGTCCTTGATGAGGGTTTTTACCCTTTTCCCTTGTGTATCAATCACAAGACTAAATGATTTCATACATGTTGCGCAAGTCCTGCGATGGAATAATCTGTTTAGATTCTTTAAGCTGACGTATGTCAGGCCTAGGGTTTCTTCTTTTAAGAACCTTAGGGACAAACCCTAGTTTCTTATCTTTATGAATTTATTGTCCCTACGGTAAGGAAAGTAGTCAAGTGTTTAGGGTATGAATGTTTCTATGTTTAGATTGGTTCAGTTATCTTTTGGAAGGTAATATTAATCGTCTTGTCACGGTTTTACTATCCTTGTGACAATTTACTTTCCCAATCAATACAGTTTAATTTGGCATATAGCCTAATGCCAAGGTGATACAAAGAGCGACAATACTCCTTGGGACAAAAAGGCCTAGCTGTGAAATTGGTGTATACCCACTTTATTAGTCCCCAAGTCCTCAAATAGCAAGGGAAAAGTGTTAATAGAGTGTCATCCAGCAATCCCCCATTACATTTTCTTTCCAAATGAGTTCGTATATCTAATTTTTATACTTGTTAATTCCTAACATTTAACTTCTGTTTTCCTTAAAGATGAACTCATGCCAAATAACAACTATTGCCTTGCTAAGATGTGCAACTAGCAAAGATAACTCCCTAGTAATTTGAGCATCGAAAGAAACCTTTCATGAATTTAGCCATTTACCATGATTCGTTGCGAAAGGAATAAGACTAATGGTGCAAGATATAATTTCTACACCTTAGGATTTAACTAAAATATATTACTATAGTAAATGGATAATCTTGCTCGTAATTTATAATGCTTGATGCAATTTGAAGAAAGCTAAGTTCTATACATTGTCATTCCTAAGCTAAACTCCTTCGTTACAAATAACTCGAACAAATATATCCTATCCTTAACATTTTTCCTTTGCATGATCGACTTAAAACCGAATTAAAGCCAAGAAGAAAAAAACCTGGCTTTGAGGTGAGATATCCACATGGATACCGGGGGATGACCCTCCCGCAGCTACACCTTGGACTTTCTTCGGCGGCATCATAGTTCGAATGTGAGATAGCCTTTTTCTCTTTCTTCTGGAATTCCACCGTCTTCTCCTTCCTTCCCTTTCTTTTGTCTTTTTCCCACTCTTCCTCCTTCACTTCTTTTCACTCCCTCTACTTTCCCTCCCTATCGTTTATCTCATGGCTATTTTCCCCTTACGGGATACCATCTGAGGCCATGATGATGATTTGGATTTTTAGGTTCGGGGGGAAAATAATAATGGGGATATGGGGGATTAGGAAAAAAAGCTTAGGGAGTTGTGGGAAAATGAGAGTTATGAGGGGGGGTTGAAGAAGCGTTAAAAGGGTTATAAGGGGGTGAAAAAGGGTTTAGGGGAATAAAACACGGGGGTTAGGTTCCCAAAGCCAAGGGAGGGGCTTAAGGGAAAAAGAAAAAGAAAAACCTAGGGGGTGTGTGGTTCCAAAAACCATGGGGAGGGCTAAGGGAATTTTTGAAACCCGGGGGGGGGAAAACAAGGGCCTTATGGGGATTAGAAAGGCTTAAAGACCTCTTAAGACCTTCTATGGATAATTTGGGGGGGGGGGACAAGGGCTTAGGGGGGGATTAAAACCCGGGGGGGAACAAGGGGCTTAGGGGGGATTAAACCCGGGAGGGGGGGAAAGAAGAGGGTGAAAAGGGGCTTAAGGGCCCCTTGGAAGCTTCCTCTCCGAGGAAGCTTCCATGCCACGTGGATGCAGAAGACCATCAACGACTCGGGCGGCAAATTGACAGCTTCTTCACGATTTATGACCCTCCCTTAGTCGTCACGGCCGTCCACTCCCTCCACCTCCCGTCTCTCCTCATGGCAAAGGCCTTCACTCCCACACGCATTCAGCGGCATCTCCTCCCGGTGGTATAGCAGGCGGCAGCAGCCTTTCGTCCCCTCTAGTTCTCATGGCTTCAGTCCTATCCATCTCCAGCGGCCCCCCTCATTTAAATAGTGGAGGGGAGGGGGATCTTCCCTCCCTGTGTGTCGACAAGCATGTCCTCCCTCCCCCCATAAGGCTCCAACAAGGAGCTTAATGTCTCCTACTATTTCCCTCCCCCTCCAGCTCGTCAGTCGGCTAGAGGGATAAGGGGGGAAAACAAATAATTTTCTCTTAATCCAATTCATTTTTTTAACGCGGAATATTACATGTGAAGACTAAAGACCAGGTAGCAGACATCTTTACCAAATCACTTGGTAAAGATAAGTTCATTTACTTAAGACAGCTACTTGGAGTGATGCAGATGATTTGAGTTTTGTTTTGAGCTTGAGGGGGAGTGTTAGAAATCAAGCTCACTTCAGTCTGTCTTTATAAGTGACCGACATCTGTGATAGCTAGTGTGTGTGTATAGCTGTCTCCATGTGATTACATTGAAAAAGTCGGGTATGTGTTAGTCAGTGACCTGACTAGAGTTAGTCAATTAGGTCTACACCTAGTCTAGTTTAGTTTTACACTGTATTGTGTACTTCTCAGTTAGTTCTTGAATAATGAAGAAAACATAATGAGAGCATGAAGGCTCATGGTGATCCGGGTTTTTTACAACCCGGATTACTACCACAAAATTTGGCCAAAACCCCTATCAAGAGCTTACCATATCACTTTGGGTTTACTCTTCAAGCACTAGGTATGCTACATTGCTTCTCGATTATGATAACTCTAGAAAATGGGGGGAACAAGTTCTTAGGAGGCATGTCAATGTAAAGGGTAAAAGGGATGGTTATCTTAGTGAAGATGAAAACGGATTACACCTAGGAGTTGAGTGAGTGCATATATTTTTTCAAAGGACTAGCCTCCAACTACACATGGGCTCCGTCTGCATCACTAAGATTTGGAATCTATCATCATCATTAGAGGACACCTCACCCTAGCACACGAGTCAATATCCACATCATGGTGTCACTTGGATCTTGCACAAAATCTTACAAGCATGGATCCCTTTTGTCACATGCTTATATGTATTTATATATATATGGGAGACTAAAGTCAAAGCAGCTTTTGGAACCATTTTTTATAATCTCAATAACCCCCAAGAAAAAGCGAATTTCAAGAAAATTTTCACGTGGCCCGATTGGTTTCGACCTGGCCTACAAAGTTGCAGACGAAACTTTTTTCAGATTCTTCATGGATTTGAAGTTACGAAGGCAGAAACTGCTGGCTATATGCAATTTGCTTCTCTCTTTCACCACAACAACTTTCCACTCTATCCTTCTTGTAAATATATTATAATAATGTGCTTTGGGCACCCACCTCTTGTAATCTAGCTCCATTTCTCTATTTTTTCTACCACCACCATTGGCTTCTTGCATGATGACTAAGGTGGAGACTTGTCCCATCCACTATTCTCCATATTTTCAAAGATGCCATACATCATGGAGGATTATGTTCATCAAGAAAATTAGCTTAATCTAATCCCTCATAGAGGCTATATAAAGAGCCCATGGAGCATGAAGGGGAAGGGGGGGACAATGACAAGCCCATGAGAGCACTCTAGAATACCCTCATCTCTTTGAGGTGAGCTGAGTGAGTTCTTTTATTTTGTAGCATAATGGCAAGCTTCCTCTACTTCTTCTCCTATTATCTCCCTTTCTTCTCATCTTCTCATTCCATGTAGCATAATGGCAAGCTTCCTCTATCGCTTCTCCTATTATCTCCCTCTCCTCTCATCTCTCTCTCATATTCTAATATGGTGTCTAGTACATATATTCTCTCTTGTAAATTTGTGTCTTGGTTCTCTTGATTCTCTTTGAGAAAAATGATGTCCTAGCCCATCCTCCCTTTGGCTAGGTGGTGCCCCTCTTTAGTTCTCTTAGTGAGGATTGGAGGTTGGATGGGTAAGAGGCAACCCGTTCATCATTTCATCCCTCATTTTTGGTGCCCTCGCTGAGGACATTCTCAACCACAATTCTCTACCTCCTTATGTGGGACGATACAACACATGGTGGTGTATCCTCTACAATAAGTGTCCCAAGCGGCTCTTCTCCAATGCATTCACCAATTTTTTTTTTGAAGCTCATCGAATTCCACGACTCCCACAATGGTCTCCCAAGGAAGCCCAAGAAAGGAAGTATGCCTATGATGGCACGTATGTGGGTATAATGTGTTCACCTTAGAAATTCCATTCTCTCACAACGAAAAAAATCATGTTTCCATCAATTGCTAGGTTCTCATAATTGTAGTGAGTGTTTTGAAAACAAAGTGAAGGCCTTTCCGAGAGGTCCTCATCTCCAAATCATCACATCCCTCTCTCTCTCTGGCCTAATCTGCATCAAAGGAGGACAACTATGCATGAATGATGTGGAGTTTTGTAGAAGTGCAAAGTATGGAGACTACCTTCAAAACTGTTGTTAGCTTGAAGGTTGGGTGTGGTTGAAAAGGTGGCCATCACACCTTATGAAATATATGTCGCCGAGGATGGACACACTAAGGCAAGAACAATCACTGGTGAGCAAATTCTCTGTATAGCAAAGTTGGTGGGTTTCAGAAAGAAACACTCTGGTGAAAATCCTTCATAATTTAAGAAAGTGCATTCTCTACTCCCTGAAGTAGTCTCCACTCATGAATAATAGTAATGGCCCGAATTTCTACACCTTCCACTCTGTACAAAACATCCGAGTTAATGTATGCATCAGTAGGAAGATTTTCTTCCAGTAGCGCCTTGTCATGTACTTTGGGACTGAAAGATTAAGGGAGACTCTTGTATCACTAGAACCTATAATCTTCCCAATGTTAGACTACAATTCATCCTTCAATGTACATGTCTTTATCTTATTATAATAGTTTCTCATGAATCACCACGAGTTGTATGGACCTATCCGTCCACTTGCTATGCAAAGTGTGCATATTGTAGCCACCACAAAGTCTAGATTCCAAGGCATTATTGAAAGCATACTGGGACCTAGAGGTCTTGCTGAAATCAATGCATCTATGAACCCATTCATCCTTCCCCTCATAAAATACAACTTAAGTCTAGACGTTTTCATCTTCGTACTCTACTAAGGCAACATGGCATTTCCAAGTTTTTTTGGGCACAAAGGGGAGAAAGCTCTAGACTTTTTGGATGACTTAGAAATGGCCTTCCTAGTCACAAGCCAGGATGATAAAGCAACCAAAGTACGGGCCTTCTCTTTAGTTCTAAAGGGTGATGCTCGAGTGTGGTATCAAGCTCTCCTGGAGGCTACAAGGGGTAATTGGGAGGATCTCAAGACCGCATTCATGCACAAGTACCAAGATATAGAGCCACCTGAAGATATTTGGAGACAACTCTTAGATCTTCGCCAAACCGTAGCAGGGGAGTACCAAGCCTATGCAGGCATGTTTATAAAATTGTGGGATAAATGGACAACCTCCTTAGCCGAGGGAGAAAGAGTACCTGATTGCCTTAAGAAAGATTTTTTTCTAGCTGGACTCCATCCTCTACTAAGGGAGAAGGTCAAAGGAAAGTTTCCCACATCCTATGAAGAATCAATCACTTATGCGAGGGAGAAAGATAGAAAATTGAAGTATCAAGCCCAGTTAAAGGGGGGAGTTGAGCCCATGCAGGTTTTACCAAACATGCCAAGACCTAGAGAAATAGCAGAGGCCCCACCTGAACCGGAGATGCCACAGCAAGAGCTCCTACAATGCATTACTAATCAACTTGAAAGCCTTTCGTTAAATTTGGTGCAAGGAGTACGACCCCCTCCCCTCATAAATAAGGCAATCGAGGTCCAAGGAGACAAGAAAGAGAGTATGTTTGCTATAATTGTGGGGAGACTAGCCATGGTATGTACTTTTGCCCTCATCCTAGGCGTTTTCCAAGAAATGGGTTCCAACCAAGAAGGAGGGGACAACAAGTGACACCACCTAGGGAAAAGTTTGTTCCACCAAATCCAGGGCCTCCACCACCGGTTCAAGTTCTCCAGCATCCTCGACCACTTGCATAGGTGCCGCCCTTACCTATCCAACCGCGAGAGAATCATGATGTCAGGATAATTAGTTTAGATGAGAGTGATGTGAAAGGGAAGGCCAAAGTAGTAGAGGTTGAAGCAATGCTGGTGAAGAAAGCCAGTAGAATTGAGAGAATGGAGCCTACACCACCAAAGGAGGTTGAAAATATGGAAGAGGAGGTAGAGTCTTCAATGGGTGCAAAGACACGCAACAGTAAAAAGAGGAGGGCTCACTCACACTGACACATTGAGCCAGATGATTTTTCCCTGGGTAAAGGTACTAGAGTTTATGATTTGCTTGCTGATGTGAGGAATCAAGGGCCAAAAATTTCATAGCCACAATTACTACATCTATCTCCAATAGTGCGGCGACAATCGTCCAAGATGGTAAGCTTTAGACCCATGAAGAATAGACATGCGAATGCAATCCAGGCTAGAAAGATGAAAGATATTCTGCATCTAGTGGAAGCCGAAATCAATGGGCACAAAGTGTCAAAGACATATGTGGATGGAGGTGCAGAGATTTGTGTCATGACGGAAAAATTGATACATCGTTTGGGATTAGAGGTAAATGAAACGACTAAATTTGGGGCCAAAATGGCTAACAATGTAGTAGTAAATTGTTTGGGAGTTATAAAGAAAGTCAAGGTAAAGTTGTGTGGAGTGCAATTGGAGCTTGACATGTATGTGATGCCAGTGAAGGGGGACAGCTATCCGCTCATTCCTGGGCGACCATGGCTAATGGGAATGAAAGCCAGACAAGATTGGGAGACAGGGGCTTTAGAGCTAAGGCCACAAAAGGGGTTGCAGAAAAAATGGAAGAGCACTATCTACAACATGAAGGAGGGCCGACAGGAGGATCTTGTGTTAGAGACCACCACTAATGAATGGAGTTCCAGCGAGGGTTGGTCATCTATGAGACAGAGGGAGAGTCTTCTAATGAGGAGGAAGAAAGCTCTCTAGAAGTGATGGGGATTCCATTAAAAGGGCCTTCTAGTAGTGAAATTCCACAGCAGCTTCCAAAGGTCGAGAAGGAGGGGTTAGAAAAAATGTTGGCTAAGGATCTATCAGTTGAGGAGAAGGCAGCCTACATGTAAGTGGTGATAAAACACTCTACACTTTTTATTTCTAATTCTGAGCACATCACAGGTGTGACAGCAGTACAACATCACATTAATCTAAAAGAGGGAGCAAGGCCGGTGGTGTAGTGACTACGACGGTTGGGAGTAGTTCAACAAAACGCTCTACTCACTGAGGTACAACGACTTTTGAAGGAAGGCTTCATCTATCCAATAGGGGACTCAGAGTGGGTTTCACCTGTGGTGGTGATACCCAAGAAGAATGGAAAATGGAGGATTTGGGTGGACTATAAGCCGCTAAATGCTGCAACAAAGAGAGATCACTTTTCTCCTCCCTTTCAGGATGAAATACTCAATGAGGTGGCCGGGCATGAGAGATACACTGTTTGTGATGGGTATTTAAGTTATTTCCACTGAGGAGGATAAACAGAAGATCACCTTCATTACACCTTGGGGTTGTTTTGCTTACAAAGTAATGCCATTTGGATTAACAAATGCCCCAGCTATCTTCTAATGATTCATGAATTATGTCTTCCAGCCATATTTTGGGAAATCCATCAGAGTCTTTATTGATGATTTTTGTATTTATGGTTCTAAGGCTCTACATCTAGGGAAGGTGGATGAAGCTTTCAACCGACTCGCACAAATGGGGGGGCAGTTAAACCATGATAAGTGTCGCATTGCCGAAAGCAGTGTAACTTTGTTAGGGCATGTCGTAAGTGAGAGGGGCATGGAAGCAGATCCAAACAAAGTTAAGGCCCTATTGGCGGTGCCATCATCATCTTTTGTGAAGAAACTAACCTCTTTCATTCAAAAGTTGTGATATATGGGACGGTTCATTCATCTCCTCTCCCAATTAGTATTTCCACTACAATAGTTAACCCACTCTGCGGAGCTCCTGTGGAGTGATGAAAGTGAAAGGTGCTTTCACGAGGTGAAGAAGGCTCTTAGCACCCTTCCTATAATTTTATAGCCTTGTTGGGATTAGGAGTTTTTTGTCAATCCGAGTTTTGGGGAAGATGCTCTAGGGGCAGTACTAATACAAAAGGATGCTAAAACTGGCCTAATGAGACCAGTTTACTTTTCTAGTAGAGTAATGATAACATCAGAACGAGGGTATAAGATGGTCAAGGTGATGGTTTTGTCTCTAATGTTTGCTGTAAGAAAGTTTTGTCCTTATCTTCGCCCTAGGCCATTCATAGTGATCATGATAGAAGAACATTTTCCCTATGCCTTACAACACATGGATGTTTCAGCTAGAATCGCTAAGTGGGTGATACAACTCCAAGAGTTTGACTACACCTTCAAGGTGGAGGATTCTACTCCAGCTTGCCTAGCTGATTTGTTGACCCATAGATGCCATCAAAAGAAGGAAAAGGAGAAGGAAAAAGTAAAAGAGGAGACACCTCCTTTTGAGGAGCCGCCACGGGTGGAGAATGCCCATGCCCTCTACTTTGATGGGGCCTACAAGCGTATTAAAGACAGAGTGGCAGCAGGGATAGTGGCATTCAGTCCCGAAGGTGACAAACTTTATGGAGAAGGTATCAGCTTGGAGGATGTCCATTCTAATAATGAGGCAGAATATCAAGCCTTGCTTTTAGGTTTGAGGTGGTGTCTTTCACATGGTGTCACTCGACTTAATGTTTTTGGGGATTCTATGCTAATTGTTAAGCAAATGAAAGGAATCTGGGCTTGTAAAAATGATAACTTAGCAGTGAAAATGAGAGAAGCTAAAACTCTCATGAGAAAGCTACAGAAAGCGCAAATCTATTTTGTGCCAAGGCACACAAATGGCGACGCAGATGCTCTAGCAGCTGAAAAATTGAAAGAGGTAATGGTGGGCATCATTGCAGTAAAGCTTCCCTTGTTTGAGGGTAAGTTTCAACTACAAGATGTGCTTTATTTTTTTGAGCATAGTGAGGCACCTACACATATAAGTAAGAGTGAGAAAAGGTGGTTGGCTGCTAAGGCCACTAAATACCGCTTGATAAATGATGTGTTGTATTGCAAAGGAAAGGATATAGTGCTTAGAAGGGTGCCAACAACAAAGGAGATTATGGATGTGATTAAGAGATGCCATGAGGGGGTTTGTGGCGGACATTTTGCTCAAGAAATAACCAGTAGGAGAAGATTCTCCAAGCCGGTTTTGTGTGGCCTAGTCTACATCAAGATGTGCAACATTGGTGCCGCACGTGTGATGATCCAAGGAAGCTAGTGCATGAGGAACAAAATCCCATAACTACATATGGCCCATTTGAAAAATGGGGGATTGTTGCAATAGAGCCACTCCCATGAGCTCAATCTGGCAAGGAATACATCATAATGGGTGTGGACTACATGACGAGGTGGGCAGAGGCTTCAGCAACTAGTAGGATCACAGCCCAAGAAGTGGGAAAATTTGTGTTTGAAAATATTTGTTGCAAGTTTGGCACACCTTTGGAAATTATCTCTGATCAGGGTCCTGGTTTTAGGGCGAACCTAGTAGGGGAGCTAATGGAAAGGCTAAAAATCAAGGACAGGCATTCTACTTTTGGTCAAAAAAGTGAATGGTGTTGATTTGTAAGATAATTACCAAGAAAGTACACATGCATCCCAAGCACTAGGATAAAAAATTGAGTGTAGCTCTTTGGGCCTACAGGACTTCATTTAGAACCTCACTTGGCTATACTCCATTTCACCTCGTCTATGGCCAAGAGGCTTTGCTTCCAATAGAGGTTGAACTAGCCAGCTTGCGTGTTTTAGTAGCCAATCAAGAGAAGAATCAAGATAAGAAGTTAGAGGATAGGATCTTGGATCTAGAGAGGCTGAAGTTAGACATAGAAGCAACAGTCCAACACTATTCCAGGCAGGCTAAAGAGAGAAGGAAGACATTTAATAAGAAGCTGGCTAGTAAACACATAAGGGAAGGATCACTTGTGCTACATTATGAAAACCACTTTGATAACAGAAAAGCATGAATACCTCTAGCCTAAGGGGAGGGCTAATGATCCGGATTTTTTACAACCCAGATTACTACCACAAAATTTGGCCAAAGCCCCTATCAAGAGCTTACCATATCACTTTGGGTTTACTCTTCAAGCACTAGGTATACTACATTGCTTCTCGATAATGATAACTCTAGCAAATGGGGGGAACAAGTTCTTAGGAGGCATGTCAATGTAAAGGGTAAAAGGGATGGTTATCTTAGTGAAGATGAAAATGGATTACACCTAGGAGTTGAGTGAGTGCATATATTTTTTCAAAGGACTAGCCTCCAACTACACATGGGCTTCGTCTGCATCACTAAGATTTGGAATCTATCACCATCATTAGAGGACACCCCACCCTAGCACACAAGTCAATATCCACATCATGATGTCACTTGGATCTTGCACAAAAGCTTACAAGCATGGACCCCTTTTGTCACATGCTTATATATATTTATATATATATGGGGAACTAAAGTCAAAGTAGCTTTTGGAAGCTGTTTTTTATCATCTCAATAACCCCCAAGAAAAAGCGAATTTCAAGAAAATTCCCGCGCTACCTGATTGATTTCGACCTGATCTACAAAGTTGCAGAAGAAACTTTTTTCAGATGCTTCACGGATTTGAAATTACGAAGGCGCAGACTGCTGGCTATATGCAATTTGCTTCTCTCTTTCACCACACCAACTTTCCACTCTATCCTTCTTGTAAATATATTATAATAATGTGCTTTGGGCACCCACCTCTTGTAATCTAGCTCCATTTCTCTATTTTGTCTACCACTACCCTTGGCTTCTTGCATGATGACCAAGGTGGGGACTTGTCCCATCCACTATTCTCCATATTTTCAAAGATGCCATACATCATCTAGGATTATGTTAATCAATAAGATTAGCTTAATCTAATCCCTCATGGAGGCTATATAAAGAGCCCATGGAGCATGAAGGGGAAGGGGGGGACAATGACAAGCCCATGAGAGCACTCTAGAATACCCTCATCTCTTTGAGGTGAGCTATGAGTGAGTTCTTTTATTTTGTAGCATAATGGCAAGCTTCCTCTACCTCTTCTCCTATTATCTCCCTTTCTTCTCATCTTCTCATTCCAAGTAGCATAATGGCAAGCTTCCTCTATCTCTTCTCCTATTATCTCCCTCTCCTCTCATCTCTCTCTCATATTCTAATATGGTGTCTAGTACATATATTCTCTCTTGTAAATTTGTGTCTTGGTTCTCTTGATTCTCTTTGAGAAAAATGATGTCCTAGCCCATCCTCCCTTTGGATAGGTGGTGCCCCTCTATAGTTCTCTTAGTGAGGATTGGAGGTTGGATGGGTAAGAGGCAACCCGTTCATCATTTCATCCCTCAATGGATATGGAGTATTCCCTGTCTCTCTCTCCCATCTTTGAACAATACCATGGTTTATATGCACATGGAAAAGTGGATGATCTTAATGTGCTCAAATATAGTTTTTTATCAAAAACATATCGTGTACAACTAGGCTTTCCAATGCTCATTCACTGACTCATTGCAGCGATTTAAGGATAGCATGAAGACAACACTCATGCTACTATCCTCTTAATTAAAATACTACGAACCCTATAACATGCTATGCATCAGAAAAATTAGCCATAAACAACACCCAAATTGCATCATTCAAACACCCCACCCCCTACTTTTATGTAGTGCTTCCATTGCATAGGTGTAGGGGTTCATTTTGTCATATTTTGATGTAGGAAAAGCGATAAATCACGAACTTTGACAAAGAGATAGGGCAAAGTGATGCTAAACCTCATGCTCCGTCACTACCATACATTCACAAATACTCATTACATTTTTCCTTATTTTTATGAAGGGTATTTCTATTTTTTCTCTATTTTTTCTTATTTTAAAGCATTTATTTGACAATAATCACTATTATTTTTCTGATTTTTTCATGTCAACCATTCCAACATACTAAAAAATTCAATTTTATTTTCTATTTTTTCCATATAAACACATTTCACCCTCTCGAAATGACAAAACCATCATTTTACCCTTTAAAAAACCTCATTTCAGGTTTGTGGGATTTGAATAGCACATGTAAATCATTATGAAATCAAATTTTTTTGATACATAGCAATTAAGCATGATACAACCAACACTTAAGTAATTTTTCATTGCATAAGAACATCGTTTCCATCATAAAATGTCAAAAAAACTTCATTTCCTTTATAAAAAATAGTCATACCATGTTTTTATGAAACCCGAGATGCATTTAACAACTGCATGACCAGCGGACGGAGACTCCATTGCTCTCAATTCCATGCTACACATCAATCTTCAGCATCTCCATTAATCTCCATAATCATTTGATTCAATCTCCTTCCCGATTCTTCCTTCAAGATAACGTGCATGAAGAGCCCACAGAGGGGAGAGAGGGCAAGTAGAGAGAAAGACTAAAAAAATGAGATTTTTAAATCCTCTATTAAAATGGGCAAGCCTACAGCCATATTGTTTCTCTCTCTGTCTTGATTAAGAATCTCCCTCTCTCTCTCCAAATGAGTTTGAATTGGAGAAGCATCGAGCAAAAATGAGGAGGCACATTGACGCTTTCCTCTATTCGACAGTTTTTGCATTAGTTTCATGGCTTTTCTTAAGCCTAAGGTTTAAAACATTAAAATAACCGGTTCATCGTTTTGTGTTCACACCGTGCTGCAAGTGGATTTCTCAAATTTGAGGGGGCAAACAAACTCCAATTTGCAATTTGACTTCATAGGCGGCTTCATGGCATCAAACTCCATCAACGCGGCCTCTCCTATGCACTTTAGGGCTTCCCGATCTGGTAGCTGTTTTATAATGCCAAACCTTGTAGGGATTAAATGTTGCGTCGAACCTCCTCCGATTGAGAAATCGAGACTTGCGTTGGATTCGTGTTGTTGAAATGCATCTAGGAAAACTCTAGCTCGGCCATCCACCATCGTTTGATTTTTCATGAAAATTGTCTCGTTCACTCATCCTGGCCATGTTTCCGCTTTAAAACGAGCTCAAACCGCTTCTAGATCGGCTTAAAGTTGGCTCCTAAAATGCAGCTCTCAATGATGGGACATGCTTCAACCATTTTTCCCAAACACTGAAGATGTATGTCAATGTGATCTTAATCTCTCATATTTAACCACTTGTTGAGATTAATCCATTTGTTGGAGAGATTAAAAGATTCCATAAGCTTTATTAGTTCAATCTCTCTTCGTATGCATGTGTCTACTGAAAGTCAATACCCTGTTTGCCTCTTAATACATCATAACTAGTGTGAAATCGATTGTAATTGCTGACCCCTCTTTATCTTGTGTGCCTTGGATAAATCTCAAGTGAGTCATAAACCTTTGTAAATGGATAAGTAGCAGTGAGTGAGCCACTCGACTGCCTCGGGGAAGTTGCTATATGTATATCCTCTACATCACGTACGTTCAAGGCCTATTTATAAATATCCTTATCTACGAATTTTTCTTGAATAAAATATAAGCATTTCCTATTCAATCTGTAAATAACCCCTTTATATTACACCCTTTTCTATGTAAAAAATGTATAAAAATGGTATTTTAATAATATCTTATTTTGAACCTAGGTCATGCACACATACATTCATAAGTAACTTACCCGACTGGACTGCCAAGGTAATCCCTATCCAAGCTTTTTATTCATCCTTGCATCTCATGAAAGGACCCAATGTTTTGCTTCCAATGCATCTCATGTTGATTGCTTAATAAAAATGTCTACCATGTATACTCCAGCTGAGAAAAAAGGCCAATGCCAAGCAAGTTGGTAAGACAAAAGAGAGGTGACCCTCTTTACCACTTAAGACCCTAGAGGGTGCACAACTTGGCATGGGGAGAACTTTGCCCACCTCCCAGTGATCTGAAGCCTAAAATCATAATACTTGTATGCAGGTGTAGGTACTCTCCCATGATCACCACCTCTCCTGATGCAATGATCCCCCTTGGACACCCTTTTAGTGCTAATGGTACCCATGTATGACACTTGAGGGGCATGTGGTCGGAAGAGATGTATGGCGATAAACTTCACTTATGTAATGATGAAAAAGCAGATGGACATGCAATTATGCTTGGGATATTGATCAATATGCTCAAGATGTTATTCATGTTGTTGGTCATGCCTCTTAGTATATGAATCATTCATATAGTACTTTTGCATTAAGAGACAAATAATGTTTCTAGTCAAAGTCAAGAAAGACAATCATGAAGATCCAATTACTGAAAATTATCTATTACATCTTGGAGTAAACCCCATATCTCATCTCTAAGAAGGTTTTGTCCCCTCTAGTTTGAATAAAAAATCTCCCCAATCGGAGCTAGGGTCTGAAAGTTATGCCCATTTTTGTACACTAGGGTCACTATTGACAGGGTGCAGACCACTCCAGGAGAGACAAAAATCCCATTGCAGAATATTCTTATCATTTTATGTCACAAAGCTTAATATCTCATTGAGGAGGGATTTGTTCCCTCCGATCAGAATAAAAAATCTCACCAATTAGAGCTTCCTATCGAAAGTTACACCCCATTTACGAATAGCACGTCATGTGGACTACATCCAGATGTATGGCTAGAAAGGCAAAAGTAAGGCCCACGAAGAACTCCAAAGGGACATTAGGGACTCTAGGACCTCCATGAATGATGAATTAAGCTCACACAACATTATCATGGTGATATGCAAGAGGAAATGCCCAATACGGATCCCTACAACACCTTATGTCACCATGAGCTTCATCACATGGACCGACACAATCAAATGGTCACCAACCACTGCCAAATGATGTCCAAGTTTGATGAAGAAACTGAACAAATGGCCCTCTCAAGCTCGAGAACTCAACAAACCTTGGAGGAGCTCACCACTCTTATTGCTCAACTCGCTATAGCTTCATCCCAAGAGAAGGAAAATGACTCTAAGAGTGAATCTAGATGCCCACCACCACACGATCCATTGCATGGTCCATAACGCATCCTTGAAGCTTAGGGAATTCCCCCTTCTACCTATGATGTTGGTGAACCCTCTCCTGCACATGACGAGCCTTTGTTGAGCTTCCCCATCAACCATGTAGCCAATACCCCACTGAGGCCCTCTCCCATCTTGAGTAGAAGCTCCCCCACTCTCCCTAGGAGCCCCTATGCAACCTATATGAACTAGGCCCATCATGGATAGTATGGTACTAATGGCTAGCATGGCAATCATAGCGAGCATGGGATAAATGTACCACATGGTATGTATGGGAAGCAAGGTATGTGTGAACATCCTGGGATGTATTGATAGTAGCAAGGGTTTCATGGGTAGCAAGGCCCTCATGATCTACATGACAAGATTATCCTCACTAAGTACAACAGGAAATCTCCCTCCCTATCAAACTTGGAGGAATGGATATCCAAGTTGGAGTCCTACTTCAATATCTATCCCGACACTGATGATCAAAAAATGAATTTTTCTTCTCACCACTTGGAAGGATTTACCCACACATGATGACACTATATCAATTAACAGAATCAACAGTTCATTGATTAGGTGTAATATTCCGAACTTCACGCGTGAACTGCCTCTATAAAGGATAATTGAATTGGATAATGGCAATTTTTTTAAATTATTCCCCTTATCCCCCAATCCACAGTCGTGCTGGAGGGGAGGGGAATAGCATGTATGTGCAGGCTCCTTGCTGGAGTTTACAGAGGGAAGGAGGCCATGCCCAATGCTGCGTAGGGGAGGGAGGAACCTCTCCCTCTCCCTATAAAGCTTCTAGCTATGGGGAGCCTTGAGGGTATGTAGGTTGAGATGACGGCTGAGGCACTGCCGTGAGAAAATAAAGGGGGGTCACCGCATGCTCATTCGTAGGACTGTAGTTAGCGACTGTAATCCTTAGGTCGCTGATTCGAATCCGACAGGTCGTGATTGCCCTGCCCACCTATGCATTCTGAGAAGCTTCTAAGACTCCCTTAGGAAGCCCCCTTCCTTATGCGCTTCCTTGAAGGGCCTTTTTGTGGCTTCCTTAAGCCTTTTCTTTTCACCCCCATGCAAGAATTTCTTCTTTAACCCTTTCATACCCTTTCCTTTTACCCCCTAGCCCTGGTTCATGTGGGCTTGCTAAAATATCCCCCTGCCCCTGGGAATCAAAAGCCCTTCATGTGTTCTTGCATATAACACCCCCCATACACGAAATTGCCTTCCTAAGGGCCCTTTCATACCTTTGTCTTTCCCCCCCCCCACACAAAAAGAAAAGAGGGTATTAAGGGTCTTTTGACACCTTTTTCCCCCATACAAAAGCCTTCGTAAGGGACTTTTACAATTTCTATTTTCCCCTTTCTTGTGGGTCCTTTAAAAAAAAAACCATTAAGCCCTTTCCCGTGGCTTTAATGGGCCTTACTCACGGAGGCTTTTAAAACACCCCCTTCCCGAGTTTTAATCCCTTTTTGTGGTTTCTTCCCTCCTCCACTAAAGTATCCCTTCAAAGAGCTTCTACGAAAGGAAGGAAAAGAAAACTCATAAAGGACGGTGGAATTTCAAAAGGGAGTTCGCAAAGCCGCATCCAAGGCGGAAAGGCTGCATTTGCGATGGCTCCTAAGAAAGCCCAAGGCGCAACCGCAGGAGGATCCTCTCCTAGCATCCACGTGGACATCTCACCACAAGTCGAGGTTCTTCTTCCAATTTTTTATTTTTTGTTGTTATAATTCAATCGTGCGTAGATAATTTTTGGAGATAGGATGCATTTTCTGTCTTAAATATTTTGGTTAATTTAAAAGAACTAGCTTACAATGGACAAGTTCTGGTCATTAGTATTTCCAATAAAACGAACAAAAATAAAGTGAGCAGAAAATTGATATGCATTTCTAGCAACTAATTTTTGTGCATTTCAATGAACTGAACTTAGATTAATGTCCAATTACCCATAAATAATAAGTCATGTGGTTATGGAAATGATAGCGTAATTATCTTCAAAAGTAGATAGGTTAAATTGGCATATACCTAAACACCTAGACCCGCGGAGTACTCGTTTTAGAAAGAGTTAATTCAATTCCAAAGAACTAATTAGGATTTAATACGTGACCTAGTCACACGTATTGCTAAAACTGAAACTCCTATACCCTAAATACTTGCCCACATTCACAGAATGTAGGGACAACGGAACATACTTGAGAAGTGATCTAGGGATTTTCCCTAGGAATCTCTCGCTAAAACAAGATAGAACTTGCAACTGACAACGTCAGCCTAATGTAATCATGAATAGATTGTTTTGTGACTCCATTCGAAGGGTAAATAGTCCCATAGCTTGATGCGACATTTGTGTGATAAGTAGTAGAGTCGCACGATCTTGTGAATTGATCACAAGGAAATGGCCAAATTCCTCAGAATGAGGTTGGCAGACTCTTATGCAAGTTATCTTGCAAGAGGATAAAAAATCGCCCTAATATAGTATCTTTCTTGGGTAAAGATAATTGCTTGAAAGCAAGAGACCAATAAATTGGAATAATATATGAACTTAAGGTATTGACCAAGTCGGGTTAATAGGGTATGGCCCTAACCCAGGATATAGGGGACCTTGCCAAGTCACAAGTAATCCCGGATCGAGTGCTAGATGCATTTGTAAAGAAGGATTCACTCCTTAGCAGTTGGCCAACAATAACGAACAATGGAAATGATTGTGCTTGTTACAGATTTAAGAGCATTGTTTTGCTTTGTTTGATCAAAGAATTAAAGGATAAATGGATATCTAATGCTTCAACTTGAAGGCGTGAAGGGAGAGCCAGCTTCAGTTACCCCCGAGTGCCTGCCTGACCCTAACCAAGGGGGTTGTTAACCGCGCTGGGAAGGTGGACCGAACCTGCCGTGAGCGATCTCTTTGTTAAGCGCTACTTGGAGCAGGAGGACGCTTGGTTGCCACGGGGGCCTCTGGCCATAAATCCCTCGCTTTTCGAGCCCTGCACAAGTGGCTAACGTGACTCGGGATTGGATCTCGAGGCCCGTACACTAATCTATGGGCGAAAACTTGGATTACTAATCCCTGTGGATTGCTAGATAGCCTTTGGGCGGATTGTGGATAAGCCTACAGGCTAGACTTTATGTATTTCAAAGATAAATATTGATCCGGGTTTTTTAAAACCCGGATTATTACCACAAAATTTGGCCAAATCCCCTATCAAGAGCTTACCATATCACTTTGGGTTTACTCTTCAAGCACTAGGTATGCTACATTGCTTCTCGATTATGATAACTCTAGAAAATGGGGGGAACAAGTTCTTAGGAGGCATGTCAATGTAACGGGTAAAAGGAATGATTATCTTAGTGAAGATGAAAATGGATTACACCTAGGAGTTGAGTGAGTACATAGATTTTTCAAAGGACTAGCCTCCAACTACACATGGGCTCCGTCTGCATCACTAAGATTTGGAATCTATCACCATCATTAGAGGACACCTCACCCTAGCACACAAGTCAATATCCACATCATGGTGTCATTTGAATCTTACGTAAAAACTTACAAGCATGGACCCCTTTTGTCACATGCTTATATGTATTTATATATATATGGGGGACTAAAATCAAAGCAGCTTTTGGAAGCCGTTTTTTATCATCTCAATAACCCCCAATAAAAAGTGAATTTCAAGAAAATTCCCGCTCTACCTGATTGATTTCGACCTGGTCTACAAAGTTGCAGAAGAAACTTTTTTCAGATGCTTCACGGATTTGAAATTACGAAGGCGCAGACTGCTGACTATATGCAATTTGCTTCTCTCTTTCACCACACCATTTTTCCACTCTATCCTTCTTGTAAATATATTATAATAATGTGCTTTGAACACCATATTAGGGAATATGGGAATTTTCCATAAGTTTGGGACACGTGGTCAAATCTTTGTATTTGTCATAACTTGAACACTATGACTCCAAATCGAGCGCTCTATAGCTCAATAGATTCCATTTTTCAAGCGCTTTCCAATGATAGGTCATATCATATGGTTTTGAGAAACTTATGAGCATGTTATCCGGGTGCCACCTTTTTAGTATTCAAAAAATGGGAATTAGGAGATTCCCAAACTCCCTAATATTGTGTTTTTGGGCACCCATCTCTTGTAATCTAGCTCAATTTCTCTATTTTGTCTACCACCACCCTTGGCTTCTTGCATGATGACCAAGGTGGGGACTCGTCCCATCCACTATTCTCCATATTTTCAAAGATGCCATACATCATCTAGGATTATGTTAATCAAGAAGATTAGCTTCATCTAATCCCTCATGGAGGCTATATAAAGAGCCCATGGAGAATGAAGGGGGGAGAACAATGACAAGCCCATGAGAGCACTCTAGAATACCCTTATGCTAGTCCATCTCTTTGAGGTGAGCTATGAGTGAGTTCTTTTATTATGTAGCATAATGCCAAGCTTCCTCTACCTCTTCTCCTATTATCTCCCTCTCTTCTCATCTTCTCATTCCATGTATCATAATGGCAAGCTTCCTCTATCTCTTCTCCTATTATCTCCCTCTCCTCTCCTCTCTCTCTCTCATATTCTAATATGGTGTCTAGTACATATATTCTCTCTTGTAAATTTGTGTCTTGGTTCTCTTGATTCTCTTTGAGAAAAAGGATGTCCTCCCTTTGGCTAGGTGGTGCCCCTTTTTAGTTCTCTTAGTGAGGATTGGAGGTTGGATGGGTAAGAGGCAACCCGTTCATCATTTCAGCCCTCATTTTTGGTGCCCTCGCTGAGGAAATTCTCAACCACAATTCTCTACCTCCTTATGTGGGACGATACAACACATGGTGGTGCAGCCTCTACAACAAGTGCCCCAAGTGGCTCTTCTTCAACGCCTTCACCAAATTTTTTTGAAGCTGGTCGAATTCCACGACTCCCACAATGGTCTCCCAAGGAAGCCCAAGAAAGGAAGTATGCCTATCGGATGACGGCACGTATGCGGATAAAAGGTGTTCACCTTAGAAATTCCATTCTCTCACAACGGAAAAAATCATGTTTCCATCAATTGCTAGGTTCTCATAATTGTGGTGAGTGTTTTGCAAACAAAGTGAAGGCCCTTTTGAGAGGTCCTCGTCTCCAAATCATCAAATCCCTCTCTCTCTTTGGCCTAATCCACATCAAAGGAGGATAACTATGTATGAACGGTGTGGAGTTTTGTAGAAGTGCAAAGTATGGAGACTACCTTCAACTGTTGTTAGCTCGAAGGTTGGGTGTGGTTGAAAAGGTGGCCATCACACCTTATGAAATATATGTCGCCGAGGATGGACACACTAAGGCAAGAACAATCACTGGTGAGCAAATTCTCTGTATAGCAAAGTTGGTGGGTTCCAAAAAGAAATACTCTGGGGAAAATCCTTCATAATTCAAGAAAGTGCATTCCCTCTACTCCCTTAAGTAGTCTCCACTCATGAATAATAATAATGGCCCGAATTTCTACACCTTCCACTCTGTACAAAACATTCGAGTTAATGTATGCATCAGTAGGAAGATTTTCTTCCAGCAGCGCCTTGTCATGTACTTTGGGGCTGAAAGATTAAGGGAGATTCTTGTATCACCAGAACCTATAATCTTCCCCATGCTAGACTACAATGCATCCTTCAATGTACATGTCTTTCTCTTATTATAATAGTTTCTCATAAATCACCACGAGTTGTATGGACCTATCCGTCCATTTGCTATGCAAACTGTGCATATTGTAGCCAGCACAAAGCTTAGATTCCAAGGCATTATTAGAAGCATACTGGGGCCTAGAGGTCTTGCTGAAATCAATGCATCTGTGAACCCATTCATCCTTCCCCTCATAAAATACAACTTAAGTCTAGACGTTTTCATCTTCGTACTCTACTAAGGCAACATGGCATTTCCAAGTTTTTTTGGGCACAAAGGGGAGAAAGCTCTAGACTTTTTGGATGACTTAGAAATGGCCTTCCTAGTCATAGGCCGGGATGATGAAGCAACCAAAGTACGAGCCTTCTCTTTAGTTCTAAAGGGTGATGCTCGAGTGTGGCATCAAGCTCTCCCGGAGGCTACAAGGGGTAATTGGGAGGATCTCAAGACCGCATTCATGCACAAGTACCAAGATATAGAGCCACTTGAAGATATTTGGAGACAGCTCTTAGATCTTCACCAAACCGTAGCAGGGGAGTACCAAGCCTATGAAGGCATGTTTATAAAATTGTGGGATAAATGGACAACCTCCTTAGCCGAGGGAGAAAGAGTACCTGATTGCCTTAAGAAAGATTGTTTTCTAGCTGGACTCCATCCTCTACTAAGGGAGAAGGTCAAAGGAAAGTTTCCCACATCCTATGAAGAATCAGTCACTTATGCGAGGGAGAAAGATAGAAAATTGAAGTATCAAGCCCAGTTGAAGGGGGGAGTTGAGCCCATGAAGGTTTTACCAACCATGCCAAAGCCTAGAGAAATAGTAGAGGCTTCACCTGAACCAGAGATGCCACAGCAAGAGCTTGTACAACGCATTACTAATCAACTTGAAAGCCTTTCGTTAAATTTGGTGCAAGGAGTATGACCCCCTCCCCTCACAAATGAAGGCAATCGAGGTCCAAGGAGACAAGAAAGAGAGTATGTTTGCTATAATTGTGGGGAGACTGGCCATGGTATGTACATTTTCCCTCATTCTAGGCATTTTCGAGGAAATGGGTTCCAACCAAGAAGGAGGGAATAACAAGTGACACCACCTAGGGAAAAGTTTGTTCCACCAAATCCAGGGCCTCCACCACCGGTTCAAGTTTTCCAACATCCTCGACCACTTGTAGACGCCGCCCTTGCCTGTCCAGCCGCAAGAGAATCATGATGTCAGGATAATTAGTTTAGATGAGAGTGATGTCAAAGGGAAGGCCAAAGTAGTAGAGGTTGAAGCAATGTTGGTGAAGAAAGCCCGTAGAATTGAGAGAATGAAGCATACACCACCAAAGGAGGTTGAAAATATGGAAGAGGAGGCAGAGTCATCAATGGCTGCAAAGACACGCAACAATAAAAAGAGGAGGGCTCGCTCACTCCGACACATTGAGCCAGATGATTTTTCCTTGGGTAAAGGTACTAGAGCTTATGATTTGCTTGCTGCTGTGAGGAATCAAGGGCCAAAAATTTCATAGCCACAATTACTACATCTATCTCCAACAGTGCGATGACAATGGTCAAAGATGGTAAGCATTAGATCCGTGAAGAATAGACATGTGAATGCAATCCAAGCTAGAAAGATGAAAGATATTGTGCCTCTAGTGGAAGCCGAAATCAATGGGCAGAGAGTGTGAAAGACATATGTGAATGGAGGTGCAGAGATTTGTGTCATGACGGAAAAGTTGATGCATCGTTTGGGATTAGAGGTAAATGAAACTACTAAATTTGGGGCCAAAATGGCTAACAATGTAGTAGTAAATTGTTTGGGAGTTATAAAGAAAGTCAAGATAAAGGTGTGTGGAGTGCAATTGGAGCTTGACATGTATGTGATGCCAATGAAAGGGGACGGCTATCCGCTCATTCTTGGGCGACCATGGCTAATGGGAATGAAAGCCAGACAAGATTGGGAGACAGGGGCTTTAGAGCTAAGGCCACAAAACGGGCTGCAGAAAAAATGGAAGAGCACTATCTACAACATGAAGGAGGGCCGACAAGAGAATCTTGTGTTAGAGACCACCGTTGATGAATGGAGTTCCAGCGAGGGTTGGTCATCTATGACACAGAGGGAGATTCTTCTAATGAGAAGGAAGAAAGCTCTCTAGAAGTGATGGGGATTACATTAAAAGGGCCTTCTAGTAGTGAAATTCCACAGCAGCTTCCAAAGGTCGAGAAGGAGGGGTTAGAAAAAATGTTGACTAAGGATCTATCAGTTGAGGAGAAGGTAGCCTACATGGAAGTGGTGATAAAACACTCTGCACTTTTTATTTTTGATTATGAACACATCACAGGTGTAACAGCAGTACAACATTACATTAATCTAAAAGAGAAAGTACGGCCAGTGGTGCAGCGACCACGACAATTGGGAGTAGTTCAACAAAACGCTCTACTCACTGAGGTGCAACGACTTTTGAAGGTAGGCTTCATCTATCCAATAGGGGACTTAGAGTGGGTGATACCATAAAGAATGGAAAATGAAGGATTTGTGTGGACTACAAGCCACTAAATGCTGCAACAAAGAGAGATCACTTTCCTCTTCAACACAATATTAGTGAGTTTGGGAACTTTCCAATTCCCATTTTTTGAATACTAAAAAGGTGCCACCCCGATAACATACCCATAAGTTTCTCAAAACCATATGATGTGACCTCTCATTGGAAAGTGCTTGAAAAATGGAATCTATTGAGCTATAGAGCGCTCGGTTTGGAGTTATAGTGTTCAAGTTATGACAAATCCAAAGATTTGACCACGTGTCCCAAACTTATGGGAAATTCCCATATTCCCCAATATGGTGTTCTTCCCTTTCAGGATGAAATACTCAACGAGGTGGCTTGGCATGAGAGATACACTGTTTGTGATGGGTATTCAGGTTATTTCCAGATCCAAATAGCTGAGGAGGATCAACAGAAGACCACCTTCATTACACCTTGGGGTTGTTTTGCTTACAAAGTAATGCCATTTGGATTAACAAATGCCCCAGCTACCTTCCAACGATTCATGAATTATGTCTTCTAGCCATATTTTGGGAAATCCATTAGGCTCTTTATTGATGATTTTTGTATTTATGGTTCTAAGGCTCTACATCTAGGGAAGGTGGATGAAGCTTTCAACCGACTCGCACAAATGGGGGGGTAGTTAAACCATGAGAAGTGTCGCATTGGCGAAAGCAGTGTAACTTTATTAGGGCATGTCGTAAGTGAGAGGGGCATTGAAGCAGATCCAAACAAAGTTAAGGCCCTATTGGCGGTGCCATCACCATCTTTTGTGAAGCAACTAACCTCTTTCATTCAAAAGGTGCGATATATGGGACGGTTCATTCGTCTCCTCTCCTAATTAGTATTTCCACTGCAACAGTTAACCGAGTCTGCGGAGCTCCTGTGTAGTGATGAAAGCGAAAGGTGCTTTCACGAGGTGAAGAAGGCTCTTAGCACCCTTCCTATAATTTTACAACCTTGTTTGGATCAGGAGTTTTTTTTCAATTCGACTTTTGGGGAAGATGCTCTAGGGGCAACACTAATACAAAAGGATGCTAAAACTGGCCTAATGAGACCAGTTTACTTTTCTAGTAGAGTAATGACAACATCAAAACGAGGGTACAAGATGGTCGTGGTGATGGTTTTGTCTCTAATGTTTGCTATAAGAAAGTTTCGTCCTTATCTTCTCCCTAGGCCATTCACAGTGATCACGACAGCAGAGCATTTTCCCTATGCCTTACAGCACATGGATGTTTCAGCCAGAATCACTAAGTGGGTGATACAACTCCAAGAGTTTGACTACACCTTCAAGGTGGAGGATTCTACTCCAGCTTGCCTAGCTGATTTATTGACCCATAGATGTCATAAAAAGAAGGAAAAAGAGAAGGAAAAATTAAAAGAGGAGACACCTCCTTCTGAGGAGCCGCCACGGGTGGAGAATGCCCATGCCCTCTACTTCGATGAGGCCTAAAAGCGTATTAAAGACAGAGCAGTAGCAGGGATAGTGGTGTTCAGTCCCGAAGGTGACAAACTTTATGGAGAAGGTATCAGCTTGGAGTATGTCCATTCTAACAATGAGACAGAATATCAAGCCTTGCTTTTAGGTTTGAGGTGGTGTCTTTCACATGGTGTCACTCGACTTAATGTTTTTGGGGATTCTATGCTAATTGTTAAGCAAATGAAAGGAATCTGGCCTTGTACAAATGATAACTTAGCAGTGAAAATGAGAGAAGCTAAAACTCTCATGAGAAAGCTACAGAAAGCACAAATCTATTTTGTGCCAAGGCACACAAATGGCGACGCAGATGCTCTAGCAGCTGAAAAATTGAAAGAGGTAATGGTGGGCATCATTACAGTAAAGCTTCCCTTGTTTGAGGGTAAGTTTCAACTACAAGAGGTGCTTTATTTTCTTGAGCATGGTGAGGCACCTACACATATGAGTAAGAGTGAGAAAAGGTGGCTGACTACTAAGGCCACTAAATACCGCTTGATAAATGATGTGTTGTATTACAAAGGAAAGGATGCAATGCTTAGAAGGGTGCCAACAGCAAAGGAGATTATGGATGTGATTAAGAGCTGCCATGAGGGGGTTTGTGGCGGACATTTTGGTCAAGAAATAACCAGCAGGAAGATTCTCCAAGCCAGTTTTGTGTGGCCTAGTCTACATCGAGATGTGCAACATTGGTGCCGCACTTGTGACGATTGCCAAAAGGCCGGACTAAGGAAGCTAGTGCATGAGGAACAAAATCCCATAACTACATATGGCCCATTTGAGAAATGGGGGATTGATGCAATAGGGCCACTCCCAGAACTCAATCTGGCAAGGAATACATCATAATGGGTGTGGACTACATGACGAGGTGGGCAGAGGCTTCAGTAACTAGTAGGATCATAGCCCAAGAAGTGGGAAAATTTGTGTTTGAAAATATTTGTTGCAAGTTTGGTACACCATGGAAATTATCTCTGATCGGGGTCCTGGTTTTAGGGCGAAGCTAGTAGGGGAGCTAATGGAAAGGCTAAAAATCAAGCACATGCATTCTACTCCCTACTACCCACAGTGTAATGGTTTGGTCGAAAAAGTGAATGGGCTGATTTGTAAGATAATTACCAAGCAAGTACACTTGCACCCCAAGCACTGGGATAAAAAATTGAGTGCAGCTCTTTGGGCCTACATGACTTCATTTAGAACCTCACTTGGCTATACTCCATTTCACATTGTCTATGGCCAAGAGGCTTTGCTTCCTATAGAGGTGGAACTAGCCAGTTTGCGTGTTTTAGTAGCCAATCGAGAGAAGAATCAAGATAAAAAGTTAGAGGAAAGGATCTTGGATCTAGAGAGGTTGGAGTTAGACAGAGAAGGTGTAGTCCAACACTATTCCATGCAAGCTGAAGAGAGAAGGAAGACATTTAATAAGAAGCTGGCTAGCAAACCCATAAGGGAAGGATCACTTGTGCTATGTTATGATAACCGCTTTGATAACAGAAAGGATGCTAAACTTGTGTTCAAGTGGGAAGGGCCATTCATGGTCATAAGGAGATATCCAAATGGCAGCTATAAGCTAGGTGACATGGATGGGAAGGTTCACAAGACAAGGGTAAATGGATGGCGACTAAAGCCTTATTTTCAAATAAATATGAACACTTTGGAGCAGTCATTCAATGAAGTGCCACCAATGAGGGGTTGCAGTCCTCCTTGCTCTATTGGACCATCATTAGCAAGCTAGAGGCATGAATGCCTCTAGCCTAAGGGGAGGGATAATGATCCGGGTTCTTTACAACCTGGATTATTACCACAAAATTTGGCCAAAGCCCCTATCAAGAGCTTACCATATCACTTTGGGTTTACTCTTCAAGCACTAGGTATGCTACATTGCTTCTCGATTATGATAACTCTAGTAAATGGGGGGAACAAGTTCTTAGGAGGTATGTCAATGTAAAGGGTAAAAGGAATGGTTATCTTAGTGAAGATGAAAATGGAATACACCTAGGAGTTGAGTGAGTGCATAGATTTTTCAAAGGACTAGCCTCCAACTACACATGGGCTCCGTTTGCATCACTAAGATTTGGAATCTATCACCATCATTAGAGGACACCTCACCCTAGCACACAAGTCAATATCCACATCATGGTGTCATTTGAATCTTACATAAAAACTTACAAGCATGGATCCCTTCTATCACATGCTTATATGTATTTATATATATATGGGAGACTAAAGTCAAAGCAGCTTTTGAAATCTATTTTTATAATCTTGATAACTTTCAAGAAAAAGCGAATTTCAAGAAAATTCTCGTGTAGCTCGATCAGTTTTGACCTGGTCTACAAAGTTGCAGAAAAACTTTTTTCAAATTCTTCATAGAATTGAAGTTACAAAGGTGCAGACTGTTAGCTACATGCAATTTTCTTCTCTCTTTCACCACACTAACTTTTCACTCTATCCTTCTTGTAAATATATTATAATAATGTGCTTTGGGCACCCATCTCTTGTAATATAGCTCCATTTCTCTATTTTGTCTACCATCATCCTTGGCTTCTTGCATGATGACCAAGGTGGGGACTCGTCCCAGCCACTATTCTCCATATTTTCAAAGATGCCATACATCATCTAGGATTATGTTAATAAAAAAGATTAGCTTAATCTAATCCCTCATGGAGGCTATATAAAGAGCCCATGGAGAATGAAGGGGTGGAGGACAATGACAAGCCCATGAGAGCACTCTAGAATAGCCTCATGCTAGTCCATCTCTTTGAGGTGAGCTATGAGTGATTTCTTTTATTATGTAGCATAATGCAAAGCTTCCTCTACCTCTTCTCCTATTATCTCCCTCTCTTCTCATCTTCTCATTCCATGTAGCATAATGACAAGCTTGCTCTATCTCTTCTCCTATTATCTCCCTCTCCTCTCATCTCTCTCTCTCATATTCTAATATGGTGTCTAGTACATATATTCTCTCTTGTAAATTTGTGTCTTGGTTCTCTTGATTCTCTTTGAGAAAAAGGATGTCCTAGCCCATCCTCCCTTTGGCTAGGTGGTGCCCTTCTTTAGTTCTCTTAGTGAGGATTGGAGGCTGGATGGGTAAGAGGCAACCCGTTTATCATTTCAGCCGTCAATATGATAACCTGTTAAAAAGGAACTTGTTTGACATTGTTTTTCTTTGTCAAGTGCTATGATTACGTGAAGAAACCAGTGCGTAATAGGTTAATTAAGAAAGTTGATTGATACATGTCCAAGTAAATGTGTTAGGTAATTAAATAACTAAAACAACGTGAGGAAAGTGTGGTGGATGTGGCCATAGGTTACAAGTGGACACGTTATAGTTGGTATCAGAGAAAACCAACGAAGGATTTGTTTTTATGAAATCTTAATAAGACAAAGTAAAGAAAATGTTGTTGTCCAAACATTTCCTTACTTTCAATGCTGTCTTGCAGAATTACGAAGCATGGAACAAGTTCTTAGTGTTCCAAGTCATGTTTATGACTGCGATGCATTCCCCTGATTATCGATAAAGGGTTGAGATGATGAACATCCTAGAGAAAATCTATAATCCATCGCCTTTGTACATGGAACGAAGATGGACAGGTGCCTCAAGAATCTACTATATAGCTGCCCACCGGTTTGCATACCTACAGACCAACCTAAAGAGTATCAAGTGGTTGGTAGACCTAAAAGTCGTGAAGTTGTTCATTTTTGTGGAAGCTCACGTAAATTCAACTTTACATTTTCGAGGTCAGAGGGTTGAGCTGAACTCATATATATATGAGGAAGTAACCCGTGTAATCCCCATCGACATGATTAAAGTGTTGGGACGCCATGAGAAGAATGGGTTCCAAAGGAAAGGATACCCTGAACTTCCAATGATTTACCGATTCTTGAAGATCCATGACCCGAAACCATACTATTATACAATTCATGTAGATAAATGTAATACAACATTATTCTCCCAAAACTAAATGTACATAGTTGGCATATCATCCCAAGACATGTTGTATTCCAAAAGGGCTATGCCCATATAAATACAATAAGACTTCTTTTTATCAATGTATGTTCCGTCGTTGAGAATTAATAAGAAGTTAAGTGGTTAGATTGCTTGATTAATAGCTGAAATCGAAATGAAATATGAATCGTAATGATTATCGATTAATAAAGAAACCTTTATCCAGGCACAACCCCATGTACAGGTTCCCAGTTCACCTCCTACATCAAGTACTGCTGTAATCCAAGAGAAGATGTTTCTTCTCAAGCAGATTAAGCCGCCCGAGTTTGATAGGAGAGGTAGGTCCATCCAAGCAGATGCTGAAATTTGGATTGAATCCATGGAGGATTACTTTGAAGCAGCCGATACTGCACTCGCCAATCAGGCTATGCTCACCAAGTTGAAGCTCACCGGTGAGGCCAGGCTATGGTGGAAGCAATGGTGCAAGGATCAAGGGATCGCAGAAGGATCCGTTACCTGGGAGAAGCTGAAGAAATCCGTGCAGGGAAGATACTTACCACCTGCATATCGCATGTAGAAAATGAATGAGTTCTACGAGCTAAAACAGCTGGGACTCACTCTTGACACATACTACTCTAAATTCCTCTCACTTCTAAAGTATGCGCCACAGATGGACATGACACAACAGGTGTTAAAATTTTGTGTTGGTTTAAATCCACCAGTAAATAGCCATCTCGAATCTATGCGTCCATCAAATCTTCAGGATGCTCTCATTCAAGCTACCCCTATAGTTCAGGAGGTGTAGGCTAGACCAAGAGATAACAAAACTTGGTCTTACAATGACCCAAACAGAGGAGCATTCAGGCCTCAAATGAAGAGAGTTCAAGGACAGGATCAGGGACAAAGAAAGAAAGCAAGGACTAATAATTCCAACAACTTTGTTCCTACTCAAAGCAATGGCCAAAACCTCCGTTGTTTCCGCTACAACAAGCCTGGTCATTTCAAAAGGCAATGTCCCAAGCTTGGAGGAGGACATCGCCAAGCACCTTTCCAAGGAGCGGGTCGTGGTCAAGGAGCTGCTACTCGAGGCAGAGGAAGAACCGCCTACATTGCCAATAGGCAAATGTGTGAAGAAGAAGAAGATCCGACCATGGAAGCAGAGTTTCAAAGGGCGACAGTCCATGCCGCTCTTTACAAGAAAGGGCCGAATCGCCAGTTTTTGGTGATTCAGACACCGGACTATCAAGGTAAAAGTTTCAAGACCTTGATTGATTGTGGCAGTACACATTCCTTTATCTCACCAGCTTGTGCAAAAAGATTAGGAATAGCCATAGTAGAAGCACCTACCTTAATTGTGGAATTGGCAATGTATCAGGCAAACTGCTAAGGTGGAATTCTTTCTGGGAGGAAAGATGAATTCGGTTAAATTCAGAGTCATGAGCCTAGGTATCCATGAGTGCCTACTTGGAATGGATTGGCTTAAACCTAATGACGCCCACATTCATTGTGGAAAGGGCCAAATTTCCTTTTGCAACTCTGAAGGGGATTTAGTCACAACACAAGGTGAGGCTGGAGTGCCAAAAATTCAATTGGCCAAGGCATCTCAGATTATAAAGGGAGTCAGAAAGGGACTACTTGTCTACTTGATTAAGCTCAACAAGTTAGATCAGAAGCAGGAGTCTAGTGAAGGACCTTCTTGGCTAAAGGAATACACGGATGTATTTCTTGAAGAACTAACAGAACTCCCGCCTCAAAGAGAAGTGGATCATGAGATTAAGTTAGTACCAGGAGCTACGCCAATTGCAAAGAGACCTTATTGAATGTCTATACCGGAAGCAATTGAGCTGAAGGAACAACTCAAGCAACTGCTAGATCAGGGCTACATCCATCCTAGAAGTTTACCATGGGGAGCTCCAATACTGTTCCAGAAAAATAAAGATGGAACACTTTGACTATGTATTGATTATATAGGGTTGAATCAATCGACTGTCAAAAACAAGTACCCTATTCCTAGAATAGATGAGCTTCTTGATCGTCTTCAGGGTGCGAAGATCTTCTCCAAAATTGATCTCAGGTCAGGTGACTATCAGATAAGGATCAAGGAAGAAGATATCCCCAAGACGGCCTTCAATACAAGATATGGACACTTTGAGTTCCTAGTTATGTCATTTGGGCTTACAAATGCGCCTGCCACCTTCAACAAGTTAATGTAGGATATCTTTAGGCCATATCTTGATGAGTTCATGCTCGTCTTCTTCGATGACACTTTAGTCTATTCTAAACAAGAAGAAGATCATGAACCTCAACTTTGGATTGTCCTTGAGACAATGAGGTCACATAAGCTGTATGCTAAGATGAAGAATTGTGCATTCTTCAAACGTCAGATTGAATATCTGGGATTCATAGTATCAGCGGAAGGAATCCTAGTGAACCCATTCAAGGTCATAGATGTGCAAGAATGGCCAATACCAACATCTGTATAAGAAATACACAACTTTCTTGGATTGATAGGATGGTATAGGGTCTTCATAAAAAACTATGCTTTGATTGCAGCACCTCTGACGGACTTACTAAAGAAGCAAACATCCATTGCATGGTCAACTCCCGAACAAACTAGCTTTGACAGATTGAAGCAAAGTTTGGTATCAGCACCTATCCTAAAGCTTCCAGACCTCAATAAGGAGTTCGAGGTAGTAACTGATGCTAGCACACTTTCCTTAGGTTGTGTGCTCATGCAGGAAGGTCATCCAGTAGCTTACTCTTCAAGGAAATTGAAGAGTCATGAGAAGAATTATGCTACGCATGATCTGGAATTGCTAGTTGTCAGCCATGCTCTAAAGCTTTGGAGACACCACCTGTTCGGTAACAAGTTTACTCTAGTGAGATTGATCATAAGAGTCTCAAGTGGATCTTTACCCAGAACGAGCTCAACATGAGGCAACGTCGGTGGATTGAAGTGCTGGAGGAGTATGACTTTGAGATCAAGTACCTACCTGGAAAAGAGAATGTAGTTGCCGATGCACTCAGTCACAAGGCATTCCTTAGTTCTCTTATCTTGCAAAATCCATCAACAGCTAGATCTCTATCTACAAAGGTATCTATGCCAAACAATCCAATAATTAAGTTAGCTGGAGAGGAAGCATGCCATGATCCAGTCTATCAAAGGATACTAAGGGAGATCTCTATCAAGGATCAAGATCAAAAGCTGTAGGCTAAGTATCATGAATTCTCTATCCATAGTGGACTTGTCTACTATAGATTGAGGCTATGCATATGGGCAAGCCAGTCACTTAAGTAGAAGATATTGTGGGAAGCTCATGATTCCCCTTTCTCAGGACATCCTAGCTATGCCAAGACTCTCAATGCAATTAGGAAGAGATACCATTGGGAGAGGCTTAAAGGTGACGTTCTCAAATATGTCACCGAGTGTTTGTCTTGTCAACGTATCAAAGCCGAACATGTCAAGATGCCAGGGAAGCTGCAACCGCTTGACATTCCCCAAATGAAATGGGAATTCATCAGTATGGAATTTGTTGTTCGCCTACCCCAAGTTCAGGGAGGATACAACTCCATCATGGTTGTGGTTGACATGCTAACTAAGGTTGTACACCTTTTCTAGTAAAGACAAACTATAAAGCCTCGGACATTGCAAGATTGTTTATCAAGAAGATATTCAAGATACATGGGCTACCCAGAAGAATCATTAGTGATCGTGATTGTCTCTTCACATCACACTTCTAGAGAGCTATCTTTGAAGCCGTTGGGACTCAACTCTATTTTAGCACAGCTTACCATCCCCAAACGGATGGCCAAACAGAGAGAGTCAATCAAATCATCAAGGATATGCTTAGGGCATACTGCTGTCGTGAGCCGAAAAGGTGGATTCAATACTTGCCTTTGGTTGAATTTGCCTACAATACTTCTTACCAACAAAGCATTCAGATGACCCCTTTCCAAGCATTGTATGGTCATGACTGTCGAAGTCCCCTAAACTTCTCAGATCCAACCTTGAGGGTTGAAGCTTCAAGGTAGATGTTGGAAGAGATGGATGACCAAATAAAGTCAATAAGACAGGACATCCAAGCCGCCAAGGATAGACAGAAGGCATACACAGATTTGAAGCATCAAGATAGAATCTTCGAGGAAGGAGACATGGTCTTCATTTGCATATGCCCAAAGAAGAGTTCCCTATCCTTAGGAGATTGCAAGAAGCTAAGTCCAAGGTATTGTGGGCCATACAAAATCCTCAAGTGCCTAGGACCTAATGCTTATAAACTCCAACTCCCTGAGGACCTAAAGGTTCATAATGTATTCCATATCAGCCTATTGAAAAGGTATGTACCTAATCCTAACCATGCACTTGATGACCAACAAGTTGTAATGCCTAGTCAAGGAGTCCTTGGACTAAGGCCTGACAAGATCTTAGATGTTAGGGAGAGACAACTGAGATCCACAACCTTGAGAGAATGCCTCATCCAGTGGAAAGATTATCCCAAAGAGGATGCCACTTGGATAGATGAAAGCACTCTCAACCACCAATATCCCTAGTTTATCTCGAGATGAGGACATCTCGATTCCTCCAAGGGGGAGAGAATGTAATATTCCGAACTTCACACGTGAACCGCCTCTATAAAGGATAATTGAATTGGATAATGGCAAAAAAAAATTATTATTCCCCTTACCCCCCAGCCAACAGTCGTGTTGGAGGGGAGGGGAATAGCATGTATGTGCAAGCTCATGGGTGGAGCTTGCAGAGGGAAGGAGGCGATACCCGATGCCGAGTAGGGGAGGGAGGAACCTCTCCCTCTCCCTATAAGACTCATAGCTATGGGGAGCCTTGAGGGTGTGCAGGCTGAGACGACGGCTGAGGCACAACCGTGAGAACATAAAGGGGGGGTCGTCGCATGCTCATCCGCAGGACTGTAGTTGGCGACTGTAATCCTTAGGTCACTGATTCAAATCCGGAAGGTTGCATTGATTGCCTTGCCCACCTATGCATTCTGAGAAGCTTCTAAGAGTCCCTTAGGAAGCCCCCTTCCTTATGGGCTTCCTCGAAGGGCCTTTTTGTGGCTTCCTTAAGACCTTTTTTTTCACCCCCATGCAAGAATTTCTTCTTTAACCCTTTCATACCCTTTTCTTTTCCCCCCTAGCCCTGGTTCATGTGGGCTTGCTAAAATACCCCCGTGCCCCCGGGAATCAAAAGCCCTTCATGTGTTCTTGCATATAACACCCCCCATACGAGAAATTCCCTTCCTAAGGGCCCTTTCATACCTTTGTTCCCCCCCCCCCCCCACACACACACACACAAAGAAAAGATGGTGTTAAGGGTCTTTTGACACCTTCTTCCCCCATACAAAAGCCCTTGTAAGGGACTTTTATACTTTCTATTCTCCCCTTTCTTGTGGGTCCTTTTAAAAAAAAAACCATTAAGCCCTTTCCTGTGGCTTTAATGGGCCTTACTCACGGAGGCTTTTAAAACACCCCCTTCCCAGGTTTTAATCCCTTTTCGTGGTTTCTCCCCTCCTCCACTAAAGTATCCCTTCAAAGAGCTTCTACGAAAGGAAGGAAAAGAAAACTCATAAAGGACGGTGGAATTTCAAAAGGGAGTTTGCAAAGCCACATCCAAGGCGGAAAGGCTGCATTCGTGATGGCTCCTAAGAAAGTCCAAGGCGCAACTGCAGGAGGATCGTCTCCTAGCATCCACGTGGACATCTCACCACAAGTCGAGGTTCTTCTTTCTAATTTTTATTTTTCGTTGTTATAATTCAATCATGCGTAGATAATTTTTGGAGATAGGATGCATTTTCCGTCTTAAATATTTTGGTTAATTTAAAAGAATTAGCTTACGATGGGCAAGTTCGGTCATTAGTATTTCCAATAAAACGAACAAAAATAAAGTGAGCAAAAAATTGATATGCATTTCTAGCAAGTAATTTTTGTGCATTTCAATGAACTGAACTTAGATTAATGTCCATATTTAGAAAACGGAATTAAGATAGTGCACTCCATTTAGGCATGGAAGTATAAATTGCATGTCGCATTATTAGGACATATCTTCTTCGCAATAAGTCATTATGGAAAGTGCTAGGCATCCATAGGAAAGTGCAAGGCATGAAATGATTCTTAAGTTGAATAACTCTAGTCAATTAGTATAAATATCCTTTTTCAACTGCATAATTATTAGAAAAGACTGCATGTTTTAGCATGAATCTTGTTCATAAGTTATAGGATGATTAATTGGAATTAGGTTATAACCTAACCTATGCTTGATCTTAAACTGAAAAAGTTAGGATTTGAAAATCAACTTATGCATAGATAATAAGTCATGTGGTTATGGAAATGATAGTGTAATTATCTTCAAAAGTAGATATGTTAAATTGGCATAAACCTAAACACCTAAACCCGCGGAGTACTCATTTTAGAAAGAGTTAATTCAATTCCAAAGAACTAACTAGGATTTAATACATGACCTAGTCGCATGTATTGCTAAAACTAAAACTCCTATACCCTAAATACTTGCCCACATTCACAGAATGTAGGGACAACGGAACATACTTGAGAAGTGATCTAGGGTTTTTTGCTAGGAATCTCTCACTAAAAAAAGATGGAACTTGGAACTGACAACGTCAGCCTAATGTAATCATGAACAGATTGTTTCGTGACTCCATTCGAAGGGTAAATAGTCTCATAGCTTGATGCGATACTTGTGCAACAAGTAGTAGAGTCGCACGATCTTGTGAATTCATCACAAGGAAATGGCCAAATTCCTTGGAATGAGGTTGGCAGACTCTTACGCAAGTTATCTTGCAAGAGGATAAAAAATAGCCCTAATATAGTATCTTTCTTGGGTAAAGATAATTGCTTGAAAGCAAGAGACCAATAAATTGGAATAACATATAAACTTAAGGTATTGACCAAGTCGGGTTAATAGGGTATGGCCCTAACCCAGGATATAGGGGACCTTGCCAAGTCGCAAGTAATCCCAGATCGAGTGTTAGATGCATTCGGAAAAAAGGATTCACTCCTTAGCAGTTGGCCAATAATAACAACCAATGGAAATGATTGTGCTTATTACAGATTTAAGAGCACTATTTTGCTTTGTTTGATCAAAGAATTAAAGGATAAATGGGTATCTAATGCTTCAGGTTGAAGGCATGAAGGGAGAGGCAGCTTCAGTTACCCCCGAGTGCCTGCCTGACCCTAACCAAGGGGGTTGTTAACCGCGCCAGGAAGGTGGACCGAACCCGCCGCGAGAGGTCTCTCCGTTAAGCGCTACTTGGAGCAGAAGGACACTTGGGTGCTAGGGGGCCTCTGGTCGTAAATCCCTCGCCTTCCGGGCCTTGTACAAGAGGCTAACGTGACTCGGGATTGGATCTCAAGACCCGCGTACTAGTCTACAGGCGAAAACTTGGATTAGTAATCCCTGTGGATTGCTGGATAGCCTTCGGGCAGATTGTGGATAAGCCGACGGGCTGGATTTTATGTATTTCAAAGATAAATATGATAACCTGTTAAAAAGGAACTTGTTTGACATTTTTTTTCTATGTCAAGTGCTATGATTACGTGAAGGAACCAGCGCCTAACGGGTTAATTAAGAAAGCTGATTGATACATGTCCAACTAAATGTGTTAGGTAATAAAATAACTAAAACAACCTGAGGAAAGTGCGGTGGATGTGGCCATAGGTCCGTCCTATGGATGGGTGGTCCCGGTTGGCGTGGAACTTTTCTCAAATCACGATGGACAGTCAGGAGATCGTCAAAGAACAGGATCAACAAAAGCATTGACCTAGAGTTATAATTGATCCTGATTTACACTGTTTTAGGGGAACGGAATGGGACTATGCCTTATGGATGAGAGGTTGAGCTTCGCATCCCTCTCGTTCCCTATTCTCCTTGAACCAAGTGCAGCGTGAATCTGCTTCGGACCTGGCATTTCTGCGTAAAGTAGTTCGCTCAAGTTCGATGCTAGTTGCAATTAGGAAATGACCAATAGGGAAAACCCTAATTCAGGTCGGTCCTAAGTGGGAACGGTTGGAATACTTCCGCTACGTGGCAGACGCAGAAAGTCCTAGATCACAAACCCCGTAACATTCCATAGGAGTGCCGGGCGGAGCTTTCTAGACATCCTTTTCGATGGACTGCTAAGACGTGTCCTCAAGATACAAGTGGACACGTTTCATTGGGAAAACTTTAACTAATTTACCCACACATGGTGGCACTATATCAATTGATAGAATCATCAGTTCATTGATTGGGAAAACTTTAAAATGCATATGGTTCAAGTATTTGTGTTCCTTGTGGAAAAAGATTGGTTGACAATATGGTACACTCTTGACCAATGTAATCTCAATATACATGAGCACAAAAATCAATTCATGAACCTGACCATGTATGTGGAGAGTATTAACGATGATGCTAAATTTCATAAGTATATATCTGGTTGGAATGGAGCCTATCGGAAAATGTCATGGCTCGAAAGCCCACCATACTATTTAATGTGATTGAATTGGCTAAGAGATATGCAATGAAGTATCATAAGAATGAAAATTTTCAACAAGGTTCTGGACAATCCCATACTCGTGCAAGATCATTCCCATATGGAGGTATTTTTCCAGGCACTTTTATGTCTAATAACAACCCAAAAATATCCACTTACCCCACCTTCCATGCTAAAAGAAAATCAGTCACTTTTGGGACAAAATTTGGCTCTAATGCTGAGAGTAAGGATGCTAAAACAAAACAATTCACTGCATCACCTTCCCATGGATCTAGTGGCCAACATTTCATTTCATCGGATGTTGTGAAGGAATATAAGGAAAAAGGTCTATGATTTAAATGTGGGGATAAGTACACCGCCAATCATGCCTCTAAGTGCCCTTACAAGATATGTTAGAATATCAAGCTCCCGTTACTCTTTAGTTAGTCTATCTTTATGTGTGTGACTGATATAACTATACATGTGTGTGACATTCAATAAGTCGGTGTAGTCGGTGACTTAACCATAGTTAGTCTTGGTTACACAGACCTATGTGTGTAAGTCTCTTTCAGTTAGTATAATGAAAGAATATTTCAGTTAGTATAATGAAAGAATAATGAAATAAGAACAACAACGAGATGAGGCTCATCTTCTACTCTACTCTGTCTCTCTCCCTCTCTTCCAACATGGTATCAGAGCTTGAATGCCTGAAGCCTGAAGGCTTGGCAGTGACCACTTGACATCAAGACATCAGATCTTAAGAAAATGTCATCCAAGGAGACTGTGCCTGCAGCCCGTTTTTTTTACAAAAGCTATATCTTGCTACAGAAATGGTTTTTGGAGAAATGGCTCACGAATCCTGACTGTTTCGATGCGGCCTACAACTTTGCAGAAAGTTTTTTCAAAGTCCTCATAGATTTTGAGATATTTAGCATAGACATGTACAAACTGGTTGTTTATTGTAGTAAACAGCAGGTGATTCCAGGGAATTGGTCACTACAACATATAGACCCAATAGCGACGTTTAAAGCAATCAAATTACTCATGGAAAAAAGTACCCCGGTCATCACTATTCGCATCGCTATTAGTGACGCGATCGATTTGTCGCTATTAGCATCGCTATTTGTGTCGCTACAAGCGTTGCTATTTGTGTCGCTATTAGCGTTGCTAATTGTGTTTGCAACGCAAATAGTGACGCTAATAGGGACACTTATAGTGATGGTTGCAGAGTAAAATTTTGACACAAATAGCGATGGTTACAGAGGGGAAAAAAAATTAGGTGGCAGGGCATGCAACCTTGCCACCCTTCTAGCTATATGCACTAAATATTCTTGCATAATTCATTTTCCAATGTCACCTACACCTAATGTCTAAAAATTGTGTATCAGATTAAAAAAGAAAACTGAATCCTTTGATTGCAAAAGCTAGACATAATAAATTCAAAAATGTATTTAGCAAGGAGCTTTTTCATCACTTGCTTAGGCCCGAGAAGAAAAAGAGCTTGTGATTGCAAAATCTAGATATAATCAATTCAAAAAAGTATTACTCAAGGAGTTTTTTTATCACTTGTTAGGCCCGAGAAGAAAAAGAGCTTGTGATTGCAAAAGCTAGATATAATCAATTCAAAAAAGTATTACTCAAGGAGCTTTTTTATCACTTGTTAGGCCCAAGAAGAAGAGCTTCACTTCAAGCTTTCATTATAGTCAAGACCCTGAGGTATGAATAAGTCCCATTGATCTTCTACTCACTCCAACTTATTCCAAACTTGTTCAAGTCTTTTTGGGGGAGCATTTGGACATCTGTAAGAGTTATACCATGGTGTTGGAGCCAAAAACACTTATATAGGGAGTGGTAGTGTCTCTAAGTAGTGTAGTGTCTCTAAGCGCTTTTTCTTTCTTTTTGTTTTTACCTACATCTAAGTCATCTTCCATCTCTTCTTTCTTGTCTTCACCCTCAATCTCAATGGATGGAGGTGTTTTAAGATCAAAAGAATCAAGCTCATCCTCCCTCTTCTCAAAGTCCATTTCTTGAGCTCAAACTAGTTGCTGTACTCCAAGTAGATCCCTGAAACGAACGAATTTCTCTTTACCAAGTGATTTGGTAAAGATATCGGCTACCTGGTCTTTTGTCTTCACATGAAGTAGATCAATTTGTCCTGCAAGTACCATTTCTTTGATGAAATTGTAATGAATCTCTATGTATTTGGATCTAGCATGATAGATGGGGTTGCTAGCGAGCATCCATATACACCTCAAATCGTGTACATAACCCTCACGCTACTCCATATATACCTTTTCAAGCAAGTCACCATTCAAGAATGCATTTTTGACATCCATTTTTCATAATTTTCAGCCCTTAGAAGCTGCTAATGCAATGACTATTCTCACCATTTCCATCTTGGCAACCAAGCTGAAAGTCTCCTCATAATCTAGGCCATATTGCTGTGCATATCCCTTTACAACGAGCCGGGCTTTATACCTTTCCAACGAACCATCTGACTTGCATTTCTCTTTATAAACCCATTTGCTTAAAGACATCGAGTACCTCATCCTTGTACTTCCGAATGTACAGCCATGTGTATCAGTTGAAATCATCTATCCAACCGACAATAGATTCTTGCAAATTTTGTTCTGCCATCTATCCAATTGACAATAGATTCTTGGTAATAGAAGGTACATGTAGTACATCATGTAGGCTCTTCTTTCTATCATCATAGCTACAGTAGTCTACCTTCCTACTGGTGGGCTGTCTCGCACTCGTGCCCAAAATCTTTCCATCCCTTTTAGCTCCAAGCCTTGCATGACTTCCCGAACAACGTCCTTATGAAAAGATCTTTTCGGGATGAGAATCTCGTATCCGCACTACATTCTCCTTATCTCCCGAAGGTCGATAGTGCCCATTTTCCATCTCCTCTTCTTCTCTAGTGGTCGTTGTGCTCTATGGGGAGCACCTATTGCTGCACTAGAGGAGGCTCCACCTTGTGCTTTAGGTGGCGGGCTTTGGCATGAGGCCTCCCCATGACCGAGAAACAGGGACATGCTTGTTTGGTGCATGCCATGCAAGCTTGAGGAGGGCAAGATGGAGAAGAGACAAAGGTTGCGGGTTCCCTCCTTCTCCTTTGTAGTTGTCCCCTCTCTTTCAGTGGATGCGGTGGCAATGGTAGTGGCAGTAGTAGCCTCTCTCTCTCTCTCTCTCTTGCTCTCCCTCAATCTCCCTTGTGTTGATCTGTCTCCCTTCTTCTCTCTATACATCTCTTCATCAACAAAAAGAAAAAGAGAAGTTAAGAAAAGAGAAAAACAAAGAGAGAAGAGATAATGCATTTATCTTATAGCTTGAAGAAGAATCATTTCGCGCTTCTCTCCTTCTTATTCTCCTTCATGGATTCCCTCATTCTTCTTTGTAGTTGTCCCCTCTATTTTTGTGGTGGATTGGCAGTGGCAGCGACCTCTCTCTCTTTCTCTATCTCTCTCTCTCTCTCTTTCTCAATCTCCCTTGCGCACATTGATCTCTCTCACTTCTTCTCTCTATACACTCTTCATCAACAAAAAAAAAAGAGAAAAGTAAAGAAAAGAGAAAAACAAAGAGAGAAGAGAATACACTTACCTCAAAGCTTGAAGAAAAATCCTTTCGCGCTTCTCTCTTTCTTCTTCTTCTCCTTCACAGGTTCCCTCCTTCTTTGTAGTTGTCCCCTCTCTTTTTTTGGTGGATTGGCAGTGGCAGCGACCTCTCTCTCTCTCTCTCTCTCTCTCAATCTCCCTTGTGCATGTTGATCTCTCTCACTTCTTCTCTCTATACACTCTTCATCAACAAAAAGAAAGACAGAAGTAAAGAAAAGAGAAAAACAAAGAGAAAAGAGATAATGCACTTACCTCAAAGCTTGAAGAAGAATCCCTTTGCGCTTCTCTCCTTCTTCTTCTTCTCCTTCACGGGTTCCCTCCTTCTTCTTTGCAGTTGTCTCCTCTCTTTTTGTGGTGGATTGGCAGTGGCAGTGACCTCTCTCTCTCTCTCTCTCTCTCTCTCTCTCTCAATCTCCCTTGCGCACGTTGATCTCTCTTACTTCTCTCTATACACTCTTCATCAACAGAAAAGAAAGAGAGAAGTAAAGAAAAGAGAAAAACAAAGAGAGAAGAGGTAATGCACTTACCTCAAAGCTTGAAGAAGAATCCTTTCATGCTTCTCTCCTTCTTCTTCTTCTTCTTCATAGGTTCCTTCCTTCTTCTTTGCAGTTGTTCCCTCTCTTTTTGTGGTGGATTGGCGGTGGCAGTGACCTCTCTTTCTCTCTCTCTCTCTCTCTCTCTCTTTCAATCTCCCTTGCACACGTTGATCTCTCTCACTTCTTCTCTCTATACACTCTTCATCAACAAAAAGAAAGAGAGAAGTAAAGAAAATAGAAAAATAAAGAGAGAAGAGATAATGCACTTACCTCAAAGCTTGAAGAAGAATCCCTTCGTACTTCTCTCATTTTTTTCTCCTTCGGGAGTTCCTTCCTTCTCCTTTACATTTGTCTCCTCGCTCTTCATGGATGGTGTTAGTGGCAGCGGCCTCTCTCTCTCTCTCTCTCTCTCTCCTTCTCTCTCTCTCTCTCTCTCTCTCGCTTGTTTACAAACCTGTAAAATGCCATGCTCGAGTTTTGACACTTTTTTATGAAGCCCCTCTCTCTCCCATTTTTTATTTCTCTCCATCTCTCTCTTCCTTCCCCTCCCTTCTTCTCTCTATTTCTCTCCCTCCTTCCCTCCCCACTCTCACTCAACTCATCTCATTGCAAAGACAATAAGAGATAGAAAATAAAAAGCTTAAGAAACAAAGATATTGAAAGAAATGTCACCCCACCTCTCTTTATCTCTCTATCCCCCCTCTCCCTTTGCTTTTCTTTATTAACCTTCTCTCTCATTCTCTCATTGTTTTCCTATTTCTCTCTCCCTCTCTCTTGCTCTATTTTTTCTCTCTCTCTCTCTTTCTCCCCCTCTCTCTCTCCTTTTCACTCTCTTTCCTCTCTTTGCCTCACCCTTCTTTTCTACCTCCTCCTCCTCTCTTCCTTCTCTCTCCCTCTCTCTATTTCTCTCCCCCTCTCTTTTTCTCTCTATTTTCCTTTTTTTGTTTCCTCTCTCTTTGTTTCTCCCCCCTCTCTCTCTCGTTGTTTCTCTTACTCATCCTCTCTCCCTCCCTTCATCTCTCATTTATTTCTTCCTCTTTCTCTTTGTTTCCTTTCTCTTCCTCTTTCTCTCTTCATCTCCCTTCATTATTCTCCCATTCTCCCATCCTCCCTTTCTCTCTTTCCATGTATCTCTTTGCAAAGAAAAACAAAAAAACAAAACAAGAGAACACAAAAATAAAGCAAGAAGAGACAATGTACCTACCTCAAAGGCCTGAAGATGAAACCCTTTGTACCTTCTCTTTGCACCTTCTCTCCCTTCTCCCTTGCATACTTCTCTTTCTTCTTCGTGTATAGTGGTGGCAGTGGTGACAATGGTGATGAGCTCCCCCCCCTCTCTCTCTCTCTCTCTCTCTCTCTCTCAAAGCTTTAAGCTCTTTCGCTCTCTCTTTCATTCTTTCTCGCAAATGATTTCTCGACAAATGTTACGCTCGAGTTTTCAAAACTTCTTCCTCAGACCGGCGTCGCTATATGCGTTGCTATTAGCATCGCTATATGCATCACTAAAAGCATCGTTATTTGCATTGCTATATGCGTCGTTATTTGCATCGCTAATAGAATTAGCAATGCTAATAGCGAAGCAAATAGCGACACATATAGCGACGCAAATAGAGACACCGCTTTTTTGTGTCGCAAATGGCCGTTGCTATTGCCCCATTCCCTTGTAGTGGGCCGCTTTCATCCTAACAATGTATATGCCCTTATTATCATGCATTTGAGCAATGATATTGGAGTGTTAAATGCTCAGTTTTGGAGCTTATTTATAGGCTCGAAACAGTGAGCTAGTTGTTGTCCTGAATTTGGAAACAATATACCTACAGGGTTGAAGTATCTGTGATGCTTATTTGCTATTGACAAATGCTTGGATCATACAACTTGAGTGGTAGATGCTTTTTGGGATATTGTGGGTGCTGAAAGTCCAAAGTTTGGACTGATTTGTTGCTAGTTATACCAGGGTATTGATTGGTTATTTTCACTTGACATGCATGCAATATATTTTGACCGGTTGGACATGTATCCACTCCTGCATAGAGTGGCAACTGAATGAGATGTTTTGGGACTGTTTTGAGGTCTGAATACTCTTGTTTTAACAGAGAAAATACTATTGGTTATAGTATTGGGCTAGCTGTATTTGGCACTGCTACTTGCAATATATAGTACAAACATTGATACTTGTATGGTCATAGTTTGTTGCTGGGATGTTTTGCCACTACCATAGAATGTTTTGAGCTTATTTGAGCTTGGTTTATGCTCAGTTGACTATGTTTTTTCATTGTTGGAATACAATTTATAGCAAGCAAGTTGTTATGAAAATTGTCTTGAATTGTAGGAAACTGTCCTTAATAGCAGGAAACTGGTCCTGAACTATAGGACAAGGAGTCAGGTACTTATAGGTTGTATATTTCACTGAATACCTAATCTGCAACTATGGCAAATACTCAAGGCGCTGACAATATCACTCAAATTGTGGGAGAAAAGCTAGACAACAAAAATTTTGCTTTATGGAAGTTCTGTATGAAGAATTTTTTGGTTGGCAAAGGTTATTGGGACTTATGTACAAGTGATAAGGCTGAACCTAAAATACATAAAAGGAATCCGACAAATGATCAAAAAATGGCTCATAAGCTATGGACTAAGAGAACATGCAAGTTGTTACATTGGTTTTTCTTATGTATATCAGATGCTATGGTTATACAGATTACTGGATGCAATTTTCCAAAGGGTGCATGGGAAATACTCATGAAGAATTATCAAAATGTAACACATGCAAGAAAGATTCAGCTAAAGCAACAATTCAATAACATGTCTAGGAATGGTAGAAACATTCAGGCCTACACTACAGAGATCACAAACATAGTGGATCAACTTGCCACCATTGGATGTTCAGTGTTTGAGGATGATATGATTGTAGTGACATTGAATGGACCCAAAAAAGAATATAAAGCATTTGATATGTCTATTTCTATGAGAGTTGAATCCCCTGATTGGGATGAGCTGATTACTTTGCTACTACATGAGGAAGTTAAGCTTGGGCTTAATACAGGTTCTAGAATGTCTCAAAATAGAGACACTGTTCTTTACTCTAGCTAGTGCGGCAGAGACAACAAAGGCCGTGGCTCTTTTTGAGGTCGAGAAGACACTCAAAACACTTATAGACAACATCAACAGAATGCCTAGCATAGCACAAATACACAAGGCTATCGTGGATCTAGTGGCTTTAGAGGCAAGGGGAGATCACCCCATGGTAGAGGTGGTGAATCTAGTTCATGGCAATCAAAATGATCAGCCAAATAGAGATAAGGAGTATCACTACTGTGACAGATATGGACACATTGCAAAGGATTGTTACAAGAAGCAGGGAGATATGAAAGGCAAAGGGCAAACACCATGGGTACTATGCATCTTCTAGCGGTGCTCATGACGAGCAGGTTGACAGGTTGTTTGCCATGCAGCATGTGTCTAAGTATGCATCTAGACAGAACTAAGATGAGAAATGGTACATTGATTCAGGGGCTTCGAATCATAGGACACCCCATGGAGAATGGTTTAATGAGATGGTTGCACGTTCACATGGACATGTTTATACTAGGGATGATACCCAACATACTATTCAACATAAATGACTTGTACATTTATTAATACTTGATGGCAAGAAAAAGAGCTTGCATGATGTACTACATGTACCTACAATAACCAAGAATCTTTTGTCAGTTGGACTGATCGCAAAACAGAATCTGTTAGGTGAGATTTAATAGAGATGGATGCTTTGTTAAAGAATATAGTAATGGCTACAAATTGCTAGATGCCGAAGAGATGACAAAATGTTTACTCTTGATGTGTCAATTCTAGAATTGAAAGTAGCCATGTTTGCACATGATGATGGTGCTATACGGGATGTTGAGATATGACATAAGTGGATTAGCCATGTGAATGTACGAAAGCTAAAATCTATGCATTAGAAGGAGATTGTGCTTGGACTGCCTAAGTTCAAGAATCATGACTTTGGACATGTATGTGATGCATGCCGGATTGGAAAGCAAGCATGGTTTCCATTTATGAGACATGTACGAAATAGCTCACGACTCTTGCAGTTGGTACATTCAGATGTATGGAGTGTGTCTCATAATTTTTCATTTGGTGGTGCTCGTTACTATGTATTCTTCATTGATGATTTCAGTAGAGTACCAGGTGTGTTTCGTTTGGTGGTGCTCGTTACTATGTATTCTTCATTGATGATTTCAGTAATATTTACACCTGGCTTTATATACTAAAACATAAGGATGATGTGTTTGATACATTCAAGGATTTCAAGAAGCATGCTGAAAATGAGTGGAGCTGTAAAATTTCATGTCTTAGATCAGATGGAGGTGGAGAATATATCTCTAATTTCTTTGACACGTATCTTGCTAAACATGGGATTAGGAGACAATTAACTTATAGTTATACACCGTAGCAAAATGGTGTAGCAGAAAGGAAAAATAGGGTATTGATGGAATCGGCAAGAGCAATGCTGAATGAGAAGAGTTTTCCAAATGGTTATTGGGCTGAAGCAGTAGTAACTATTGCCTATGTGTTGAATAGAACCCCTAACATAGGGATTCATGATGTAACTCCATATGAGAAGTTGTATGGTCATAAACTTGACATTTCACACTTGAAGGTATTTGGCAGCATTGCATATGTGCATGTTCTTGATGAAAAGAGAAAGAAATTGGATCCTAAAGCTGTTAAGAGTATCTTCCTTGGTTATGCACAAGACGAGAAAGCTTACAAGTATTATGTACCATCTACACATGAGACATTCATTAGTAGAGATGTTCTGATGAGCTGTAATCGTGGTATGGTAATCCTATTGTAGTGGCTAGTGATGGATCAACTAGCACTAGTAATGTTGAGAATACACCTACCGTAAGTGCATCTATGAGTGGTCCTACAAGTGATGGGTCACCTACAGAAAGTCCTTGGTCAAGATGCTTGCGGAGTTGTACTATGTCCACTAACATGGATATGTTAGTGAGGGGGAGATTGGATAAGGAAAAATAAAAGATGCTTGAGGATGTGACAAGTCCACTTACAGTAGGTTATGAGTCATCTAACAGTGACATTTTGGATAGTGAGTTGGGCATTCCATCTGTTATGATGCCTGGAGCAAGGCAAAGTCGTTATGTACTGTCTCATGAGAGGTAAGAGCCACAGTTATAGAGATTTGAGAGAGTAAGAAATATAGTTGAAAGGTTTACATACACTAATTATTCAGCTTGCCATTATGCATATATGGCTAGTGTGACACATTCCAAAGAACCTACAAAGTTTGATGATGCAGTTTTAGATGATAACTAGTGTGTTTCCATGGATGAGGAGTATGCAGCCCTGGATGAAAATGAGACATGGGAATTGGTTGAGTTTCTTGAAGGCAAAGTCCCAATTGTCTACAAATGGGTGTACAAGGTTAAGTGCAAGTCAGATGGTTTGTTAGATGCTATAAGGCTAGGTTGGTTGCAAAAGGGTATGGGCAGTAGTATGGCCTTGACTATGAGTAGACTTTCACTTCGGTAGCTAAAATGGAAATAGTTAGAACTGTCATTGCTTTGGCAGCATGCAAAGGCTAGAAGTTATGGAAAATGGATGTCAAGAATTCCTTCTTGAATGGTGATTTGGTTGAGGAAGTATATATGGAGCAGCTTGAAGGCTATGTTCATCACGAGAACTTTCCTACACATGTATGTAAGTTGAAAAAGGCTTTATATGGGATGAAGTAGGCACCTAGAGCATGGAATGCTTAGATCAGGAGTTATTTACAGCAAGATGGATTTAGATTAGGTGATGCAGATCACAGTATGTTCACGAAGAACACAAATCATAGATATGTGTTTCTAGTGGTTTATCTAGATGATCTTATCATCATAAAGATGATAAAGAGGGCATTTTTGAAATTAAATCATGTTTACAGGCTGAATCTAGAGCCAAAGACCCTGGTGAACTAAAGTATTTTCTTGGGATTGAGGTAGTCTCTACACCTCTCGGTATATGGCTACTACACAAGTAGTATGCTCATGATATGTTATAGAAGTATGGTATGGCTGAATGCAAGCCTATGGAGACAGCTCTTGATTAGAATCTCAAGCTACAAATTGATGTTGGAAATGACATAGAGAATGTGATGATGTATCGATAGATAGTGGGCAGCTTCATATAGTTGACTATTACCCGTCGTCCTGACTTATGTTATGCAGTGGGGCTGATTAGTCAGTTCATACAGAAGCCTCGCAAACCACATTTAGATATAGTCATGAGGATCATGAGATATGTAAAAGGTACTACACATTATGGGTTGTTTTATGCATATGGAAAATCCCTTGACTTGACAAGGTTTACTGATGCTGATTGGGCTGGTTTTTCCTAAGACAAGAGGTCAACCAGTGGTTATGCATTTGGATTGGGAAGCAGTATGATTATTTGGTAGAGTAAGAAATAGCCTACTATTGAATTGTCTAGTATAGAATCGGAGTACAGGGGAGCTGTCTTAGTGGCTTGCAAAGCAATTTGGTTAATGAAACTACTCAAAGAATTGGGAATATAACTAGAAAGGAGAGTGAGATTGCACTATGATAACCTGAGTAGTGTTATGTTGGCTAGCAATCGTGTCTACCATGCTAGGTCCGAACATATTGAGGTTCACTACCATTTCATCAGAGAAATGGTTGTTATAGGGAAGAGTGACTTGATTCATGTGAAGACTTAAGACCAGGTAGCAAATATATTTACCAAGTCTCTTGGTAAAGAAAATTTCATATATTTCAGACAACTACTTGGAGTTTATCAGATGGTTTGCGCTTGAGGGGGAGTGTTAGAATATCAAGCTCCCGTTACTCTTCAGTCAATCTATCTTTATGTGTGCGATCGACATTAGCTGGATATATCTATACATGTGTGTGGCATTCAATAAGTTAGTGTAGTCAGACTTAACCATAGTTAATCTTGGTTAGTCATACCTATGTCTGCAAGTCTCTTTCAGTTAATATGATGGAAGAAAAATGAAAGAAGAACAACAATGAGCTGAGGCTCATCTTCTGCTCCACTCTGTCTCTCTCCCTCTCTTCTGACAAGATAGCTAAAGTCAAGGTTCATGGCATGTATGTCCTCAAAGATTGGCATAATGATGAGGATCACCCACCTATTGACCATGTGAAGCATGCTGAGGATTTGGATAATGAGTAGTTCTATGACCCATAGGATGGGTTTCCTTTTGACCCGAGGTGGTTTTCCATCCCAGATACTTGATTTGACATTCCACTGAACTACCACCTCCCTTTGCTCCATCTGCTTGGATCCTTGGACATGTTCTCAGAGTCCTAGTACCCTATGCATTCAAGGTAGTATCCATGGGAAGCATGCCTTCATCCTTATGGACACTAGTAGCACTCACAATTTTGTTAATAAATTATCCAATGACCCATTGAAATGCACCCCCAGTGAATTACACCACACCTTGAAGGTCCAAGTAGCAAATGGAAAAGAAGACATCAACACACATGTATGCCCCACAATTTCCCTATACTTGGCTGAAAATTATGTGGCATTGGTTGACCTAATTGCCTTAGATATGGTCCCCATTGATGTTTTCTTGTGTTGTGATTGGATGAAATAATTGGGGAAAAATTCTATAAACTTCTTTAAACTCTACATGGAGTTTGTGATGCATGGATAACTCATATGCTTAGAGGGAATTGAAGATCATGTCGATTTTTAGCTCATTACAACAAAGCAACTCAAACGAGAGTTTAAAAAATTATCGTAGATCTTTGTCTTGCAATTGAATAAGGACAATTCACGTCAGCCCTTTGAGGTATCTAAGGATTCAGCCTTGCAAGCCCTACTTGAGGAGTATGGTGATCTTTTTTAGATGCCTACAGTCCTCCCCCCTAAGAGGAAAGTGGACCACCCACTTTATTTGCAGCCTCATTCCAAAGCCAATAAACAAGCCACCTTACACATTATCCAAGTGTGAACATGAAGAGGTGAAAAAGCAAGTCAGGCAGCTATTGGAGATGGGTTTTATTGAATCGAGTTCTTCCGCTTATGCATCCCTTGTCGTGTTAGTCAAGAAGAAAGATAGCTCTTTTTGCATGTGCATTAACTACAGAGACTTGAACAAAATCACAGTGAAGAACCGTTACCCCACCCCATGGATTGATGGCTTGCTGGATGAGTTGAAAGGGGTATGATTTTTCACTAAGATTGATTTACACTCTAGCTACCATCAGATTAGTATGAGGGAGGGAGATGAGATCAAAACTACCTTCAAGATTGATCGTGGGCTTTATCATTTTATAGTGATGCCTTTTGGATTGACAAATGTCCTTGCCACATCTCAAAGCCTCATGAATAAAATTCTTCAACCCTTTCTGTTCAAGTTTATGCTCGTCTTCTTTGACAAAATCCTCATTTACAACAACTCACAAGAGGAGCACTTGACACATGTCAGAAGGGTGTTTGACAAATTGAGAGAAAATCAACTCTTTTTGCTAAGGAGAGAAAATGTATCTTCATGCAAACATCTATGGATTAATTGGGACACACTATGAGCAATAATGGCATACTGGCAGACCCAAATAAGGTGCAATGTGTTAGGGATTGATCCACTCCATTCACCACCACTTCATTGCATAGCTTCATTGGTCTGTCTTCACTTTATAGACACTTCATTATGAACTATGCTACCATTGTAGTACATTTGACTAATTAATTAAAAAAGGAATCATTCTTTTGGGATGCCACTCCTGGTCAAAGCTTCAAGCTGTTGAAGGAAATGCTTACTTCCTTCCCCATCCTTGTTTGTCACCCCGACTTCTCAAGGTGTTTACCATTCATTGTGAAGCTAGTAACAGGAGTATTGGTGTAGTATTGCTACAAGAGCATGGTGTGATTGCATTTGAGAGAAACAATCTTGATGATAAGGAGATGTTGATGAATGTGTATGACTAGGAGATGTTGGCCATCCTCCATTCTATCAAGAAATGGCACCACTATTTGTATGGTAGCCACTTCTAAATAAAAAGTGACCATCAAGTCCTCCAATACTTCTTGACTCGGTCCACTTTGACTCCTATGCAAAGGCAATGGGTGGAAACATTACAAAAGTATGACTTTGATATTTCTTACACTCGGGAAAAAGATAATGTAGTGGTTGATTCACTCTCTTGGATGTAGGCATGTAGAGCATTCTCTATCTCACAGTTGCATAGTGATTGGATTGAAGAGCCTTAAGAAGCTTATTTTTTAGATGATAACTTCAGCCATGTCTTCCAAAAATTATAGCATGGGGTCATGGCTGAAAACTCCCAATATCAGCTCAAGCATGGACTTATTTGGTCCCATGGCAAGATCGTCATCCCACACACTTCCCCACAGAAGATCATGGAAGAGATACATCCTGTTCCCACTATTGGTCATTTGGGTGTTTTCAAAACATATGATAGGATTTCCAAGAGATTTCATTGGGAAGGCCTATGGAGGGATGTCAAGGACTTTGTGACCTAATGTGTCCCATGCCAATAGAAAAAGGACAATACACTCAAGCCCAGTGGCCTCTTGTAGCCCCTCTCTATTCCTAAAGGGAAATGGACTCATATCACAATGGACTTCATCAGTGGACTCCTCGTGACAAAAAAAAATGGAACAGTATATATGTGGTAATTGATCACCTCACCAAAGCTGCCACTTTATCTCCACTAAGACCCAATACACTGCCTCTCAAGTGGCCACTCAGTTGATGGAATATATCTTCAAGTTGCGTTGCTTACCACAAGTCATAGTACATGATTGGGATGCTAAGTTTATGAGAAAATTTTGGTAGACAGTTTTCACATCAATGGGTACCAACCCCTCAAACTGATGGCCAGACTAAAAGAGTAAACAAATGGCTTGAGACATATTTGCGGCACTTTTTCCATGATGTACAACATAATTGGGATACATGGCTTCACTTGGCTGAGTCTTCCTATAATAACTCCATCCACTCTAGCATTGGAGTTTCATGTTTTGAGGCCCTATATGGGTACAAGGTCCTCCTCCCTACAGTCTTATTCAATGATAAGATTGTTGAGAATGTAAGCTTCGATGTTTGCGGGCATGTATATGTGAAAGAACTCTTATGTGCTTAAGATTGTATGGTGCATGAATATGGATGAAAGATGTGGACTAAATGTATGCCACATAGGGCACACATGTAAAGTGTGGGTTGTACAGTGTCACATGGGGACACACATGGAAAGTGTGAGAGATCATTGATGGAGCATCTTCTCCTTTATATATGTAACCAGTTTATGCAATGAAAAAAAAAGGAGAAAATTTATTGAGTGTGCATATTGTGTGTCTTCTATCTGTAATCATGGAGCTCCTTGTCTATTACAGTCCACCATAATTATGTGTCAATCATTTTGTATACACCATGATCAACTCCACATTTGGATTCTTGACATCCTTCAGTCCACAAGACACCAAGTGTATAAAGAGCTCATAGTAATGTAAAGGCTCCATTGAGTGATCTAGTGGTATGCATGTCTATTAGGGTCAGATACCCTGTTAAAAGATTTGGCTTTGAAGGTTATGAAGCTTACCATTATGCTTATATGGTGAAACTAGTTGAGGATGTTGAGTCCACTTGTTTTGAGGTTGCCACTGGTCATGCTCATTGGGATGCAGCAATGGATGAGGAGATGGTTGCATTGGAAGCCAATAAGACTTGGGATTTGGTACTCTTGCCTAAGGGTAAGAAAGCTATTGGTTGTAAGTGGGTTTACAAAGCTAAGCATAATGTAGATGGTTAAATTAGTAGGTATAAGGCTAGGCTGGTTGCAAAAGGCTATGCTCAAACATATGGCATAGATTATGAAGATACATTCAGTCTAGTTGCTAGGATGGAAACTATTAGATGTGGGATTGCCTTGGCAGTAGCCAAAGGTTGGAGTTTGTAGCAAATGGATGTAAAGAATGCCTTCTTGCATGGTGAATTGCAAGAAGAAGTGTATATGGAGCAGCCAACATGTTATGAGGATTTAGAGCATCCCACATATGTGTGCAGGTTAAACAAGGAACTCTTTGGGCTGAAGCAAGCACCTAGAGCATGGTCTGACAAGATTTGAGAGTATCTTGTTAATATTGGATTTTATATTTCTGATGTTGATCACTCACTTTATGTGAGAAAGGGAGATGCAGGTTTGGTCATCATAGTGATCGATGTGGATGACTTGATTATTGTCAAGATTGTGGGAGAGAAGGAAGGAGTCTCACTTGTAGCTTTCTTGCTTGCACAATGGGGGAATACACACAAAGGTGGAGGCTGAAAACAATTTTCCTCTTCTTAGTTGTGTAAGCCAAAAAGAACTCAAGTACATAGAAATAGAAGAACCCTATATATGGGTCTCAAACCAAACTCAACTAACTAAGGTGGCATACTAACTGAGCCACGAACTAGAATAGATAAGGATAGCTGTCATCTAGCTATCATTCATGGGCGGTGTACCAACCGCATCTGCAACTGACAAGTCGGTGACATAAACGCACAACGGTCACCCTGGCATATCACGAGTGGAGCTCGATATCTCAACACTCCCCCTCAAACTCAATCCCAATTCTTGCACACCAAGCAGGTCTCTGAACTTGCGCAGCTTCTCTGCGCCCAATGCCTTCGTAAATATGTCAGCTACCTGATCCTCCATGCTGACATAAACTAGATCAATAAGACCTAGTAAAACCCTCTCCCGCACATAGTGATAATGCACCTCAATGTGCTTTGTTCTAGCATGATAGATTGGGTTATTTGCCAAGTGTATACTGCTCATGTTGTCACAATAAATGACAACTGGCCCATCTGTAGACTGATGCATATCATAAAGTAGCTTATGCAACCAAGCTACCTCACATGTAACCATTGCTGCACCCCTGTACTCAGCCTCTGTGCTCAACAGGGCAACTGTAGGCTGTTTCTTGCTGCTCCAAGTGACTGCAGCACTCCCAAAAGAGAACACATATCCACTGGTAGATTGTCTATCAGAAATACTACCAGCCCAATCAGCATCAGTGTATCCATGTAGCTGTATCTGAACCCCAGTCTCATAAAGTAGTCCATACTGCAATGTGGACTTCACATACCTGAGTATGCGTCTAGCCGCATCCAAATGCGGTTTCCTTGGAGCCTGCATAAACTAACTTACCAATCCAACAGCATAGCTCAAATCTGGCCTGGTAATAGTCATATAAATCAAACTTCCTACTATGCATCTATACATAGTAGGGTCTTCCAGAAGCTCACCTGCATTTGCGCTCAGCTTTGCATTCTGCTCCAAAGGAACTGAAATAGGCTTACAGCCTGTCATCTCATATTTGGACAGCATGTCCAATCCATACTGCCTCTGCAAGAGCCGTATCCCACTTGGTGATCTAATCACCTCAATACCCAAGAAATAACGCAGCTCTCCCAAATCCTTCATCTCAAACTTCTGCTTCAATAGCATTTTCACATGAAGGATATCTTCATCACTGTCACCTGTCATAATCAAATCATCAACATAAATGACAAGTAGCATAATACCATTCTCTGTTTTTCTCACATAAAGTGAGAAATCTGCCTTGGAAATCTGAAAGCCAATAGTGATAAGATACTGTCCTATCTTGTCAGACCATGCTTTAGGTGCTTGCTTCAAGCCATACAAGGCTTTCTTCAACCTGCAAACAAACTCAGGATGAACATCATGCACATAACCTGGTGGCTGCTCCATATAGACCTCTTCTTGCAAATCACCATGCAAGAAGGCATTCTTTACATCCATCTGATGTAAAGACCATTCCTTTGATGCAGCCATAGCAATGACTGCTCTTACGGTTGCCATCCTTGCAACCGGACTGAATGTTTCTTCATAATCAATGCCATATGTTTGTGCATACCCCTTGACTACCAATCTTGCCTTGTATCTGTTCACAGAACCATCTGCATTGTGCTTCACCTTATAAACCCACTTATAGCCAATTGCATTCTTACCTTTAGGCAAAGGTACCAATTCCCATGTAGCATTTTCTTCCAAGGCATCCATTTCTTCATCCATGGCTTTCTCCCATTTTTCTTTTCCCATGGCTTGCTCAAAAGAAGTGGGTTCTGGTTCCTGTATCACTTTGACCATATATGCATAGTGAATGGCTGTAAATCCATCATATTTCAGCCTATCCACAGGATACCTAGCTCTGGTAGACCTGCGCAAAGTAGATTCACTCCCAGGTGCTCTCAAAACATCCCTGGTCTTCCTTACTCCAGGTGTAACAATAGAAGGAATACCCAACTCTTCATCTATAGCTTTCTCCCATTTTTCTTTTCCCATGGCTTGCTCAAAAGAAGTGGGTTCTAGTTCTTGTATCCCTTTGACCATATATACATAGTGAATGGCTATAAATCCATCATATTTCAGCCTATCCATAGGATACCTAGCTCTGGTAGACCTGCGCAAAGTAGGTTCACTCCCAGGTGCTCTCAAAACATCCCTGGTCTTCCTTACTCTAGGTGTAACAATAGAAGGAATACCCAACTCATCATCAATGCTCTGTTTTGAACCATTGGATTCACCATCCACATAAGAGTGACCTGCATTCACATCAAACATGGGCTGATCTACCTTCTCTTTTCCTTTTCGTGATACCTGAATACCACTATCTGCATTGCTTTGAGAAGATTCTCCTGATCTCAATCTGCATGTCCATGGCGAAGAATGTAAACCACTGCTAGAGGACGCTCTAGGTCCACTAATATCTTGTGACTGCTGCTGTGAATTCTGTGCAGCATTACCATTTTGTGCATCTACATTATCAATCACACTTACTGGTTTATACCAGCTACTCATCTCATCAAAAACAGCATCTCTGCTCACTGTAAACTTACGAGTAGAGGGTTATAGCATCTATACCCTTTTTGCTGTAGAGAGTAACCAATAAAGATGCACTTCTCAGCTTTTGGATCCAACTTGGATCTCAACTCATCTGGCACATGAACATAGGCAATGCAACCAAAAATCTTCAAATGAGAAATATCCGGTTTCCTACCAGTATACCTCTCCTCTGGAGTCATCCCATGTATTGCTGCAGTGGGAGTCCTGTTCATTATGTAGACTGCTGTAGCAACTGCTTCAGCCCAGTAAAAATCTGGCAAGTCTTTTTCATTGAGTATGGCACGAGATACCTCTCCAATATGCCTATTTTTCCTTTCTGCAACTCCATTTTGTTGTGAAGTATGACTGCATGAATATTGCTGCTTTATGCCATGCTCCTGCAGGAACCTTGCAAACTTATTTGAGAGGTACTCTCCCCCTCCATCTGACATTAGGCATTTTATTTGCAGGCCTGTTTCTTTTTCAACTATAGCTTTAAGAGTTTTGAAATGCCCAAAAACTTCACTTTTCTTTTTCATAAAATACACCCAAACTTTTCTGCTATAGTCATCAATAAAAGTGACAAAATAATGACAGCCTCCAAGAGATGCAGCTTTAGTAGTCCACATATCATAGTGGATTAATTCCAATGGCTTCTTACTCTCTTGAACATGTCTAGGAAATGGTTTCCTTGCCTGTTTTCCAAATTGACAGGCTTCACATACCTTATGCATTTCTGCAACCTTGAATTTAGGCCATCCTGCAACAATATTTTGGGCCTGCATTGATTTAAGTCGTTGTACATTAACATGACCAATGCGTTTATGCCAGATATCAATATATGCTTATACTGGTCCCATGTGCAAACATTGCTGCACTCAATTTAGGCATGTCTGCATCCAACGTAAACATTTTGCCCTTCTTCTTTCCTTTTGCTATCAAGCGACCTTTATTTTTCATATCCTCAACAAAGCATCCATGAGGATTAAATCTGACCTGCAAGCCCTGCTCAACCATTTGACCAACAGAAACCAGATTCTTGGTGATATTTGGGACATGAAATACATCGGACAGGTATTTCTTTTTCCCATCCTGCATAGACAAAGGAATTTTTCCAATCTGCATAATAGGATGTGCAGTATCATCACCAGTCTCCACAAATCCTGGTTTTTTCATTTTCCTTGCATCCTCCATCCATTCTGCATGACCTGTCATGTGGTTTGATGCACCTGAGTGAACATACCATACATCATTGCTTTCTTCTGCACTTGTCACAGAATTGTTCATGTGCTGCACCATAAACAAATGCTCATTTCTGTCATCACCCTGTCTACTAGAAGATGCACAATTCCCTTATTGCAATTTTCCATTCATGATGTCATTCTGCTTTTTATAGCAGTCTTTAGCCATATGACCCATTTTACCACAGTAGTGGCATTCAACATTACTGTTTACATTTTGGCCTCTTTGCCATCCACCATGACCTCTTTGGCTCCCCCTGGCTCTAGAGTTACCACATCCTCCTCCATAGGACTGGTTTTCTTGAGTTTGCTGCATATTCTGATTTCTACCACGGCCTCCAGATCGGCCTCCTCTACCTCTGCCTCTACTTCTTCCAGCATTTGAGTAGAAGACAGCTTCCTTTGAAGTTCCTTCTGAAGAAGATGCACCACCATTTCTCTGCTCCTCAGAAATTAGAAGAGCAATCAACTCCTCAAAATCAGGAAATCTTTCACGAACTGAAATGGATGTCCGAAACTGTGCATAATCCTTTCCTAGACCATTCAAGGTCACAGAAACTAAATCATCATCTTCCACTGGTGACCCAATGGAAGCAAGTGCATCTGCAATCTTCTTCACCTTCATGTGGTAGTCATTGATGCTCATATTTTCTCTTTGCACATTATGCAACTCTTGCTTGAGCTACATTTTCCTAGCTTGCGTATTTGTGCTATACATTTTTGACAAAGTATCCCATGCCTCCTTTGGCATACTTGCATCCTGAATATGCACAATCATAGAGTCTGAAATACTGATAGACAGCCAATACATAACTTTCATGGCTCTCTCATGCCATGCTTTAAATGCCTGCATTTGCTGTTGATTAGGAACATCAGGAAGAACTGGTTCTTCTTCATTTCCTGCAACAAATTCCCAATATCCTTTTCCCATAAGGAAATTCGTCATTCTAAACTTCCATGCTTGGAAGTTGTTCTTGTCAAGCTTTTCAGTTACAATCTGTGAAAGAGAATCAGATGCCATTACAGAACACTGCAAAAAATTCTGTCATTGCAAAAAACACAGCTTCACCCTCACAAGGGCAAATCTGCAAAACTAGCGAAAGTGGTATTTGACCACACAGTCACTTCCTAATAACGATTTTGCATATACAAGAACCAAGGATGATTTTGTAACTCCGAATGTCTCTGCACATAAGCATACGATGCAAGTTCTGTGGTAACTTTTCACCGACCTGTAGAACAGTGGTCGCACAACATAAAACAGGGCTTTTTCCTGAGTGCATGCAGAAAACTTCCGCCTCCAAAACAGGCCCCGAAATGGCCTCAAATAAAAAAAACAGGGTCTCCGGGGGCTAAAGCCCATTCCCGCAGCATATACTGCCCTCTTGCTTCACCACGAAGGGCGTCTCAACATGAGAGAATGCACTCTTGCAATTTCCGGCTGTGCTACCTGCAGAGATCTACTCCCAAAACAGAAAATGAAAGCAACACTGCTCCTCTTACTAGAACACCGCGAGCTTGGCTTGCTTTCTTGAGCTCCTTACCACGAACAAGGCTCTGATACCATGTCAAGATTGTGGGAGAGAAGGAAGGAGTCTCACTTGTAGCTTTTTTGCTTGCACAATGGGGGAATACACACAAAGGTGGAGGCTGAAAACAGTTTTCCTCTTCTTAGTTGTGTAAGCCAAAAAGAACTCAAGTATATAGAAATAGAAGAACCCTATATATGGGTCTCAAACCAAACTCAACTAACTAAGGTGGCATACTAACTGAGCCACGAACTAGAATAGATAAGGATAGCTATCATCTAGCTATTATTCATGGGCGGTGTACCAATCGCATCTGCAAAACTGACAAGTCGGTGACATAAATGCACAACGGTCACCCTGGCATATCACGAGTGGAGCTCGATATCTCAACAATTATTACATGTGACAGTGACAATGGGATTGCTGAAGTTAATGACTTCTTGAAGAAGAAGTTTGAGATGAAGGATCTGGGTGAGCTGAGATACTTTCTTGGTATTGAGGTGATCAAATGTAATAATGGTATATGGCTATCACAAAGGTAGTATGGCTTGGATATGTTATCAAAGTATGGTATGACAGCATATAATCCTCTTTTAGTACCATTGGAGAAAAATGTCAAGTTGAGTGCCGATGTTGGGGATGAGATAGAAGACCCTACTATGTTCAGGAGAACGGTAGGGAGTTTGATTTACATGACTATCACAAGGCCAGACTTGAAATATGTTGTTGACCTTGTCAGTCAATTTATGTAGATGCCTAGAAAGCCTCATTCGGATGTAGTTAGATGTATATTGAGATATGTTAAGTCCACTCTACATTATGGACTAAGTAAGGATGTACATGTTTTTGGATACACAAATGCAGATTGGGCTGGTAGCATGTCAGACAGAAGATCTACTAGTGGATTCATGTTTTCTCTTGGTAGTGCAGCAGTTACATGGAGGAGCAAAAAGCAACCTACAATTGCGTTATCATTGCTTTATCGAGTACGGAGGCTGAGTATAGAGGTATGCTATGGCACCATGTGAGGTGGTATGACTGCAAAAGTTATTAGGTAATTTGGATGTGCATGGAGATGGTCTAGTTGTCATTCATTATGAAAACATGAGTAGCATACAGTTAGCTAGGAATCCAATGTTCCATGCTAGGACAAAACACATTGAGGTACAATACCACTTTGTGAGAGAGAAGGTGCTTGCTAAGGAGAGAAAGATGGTGCACCGAAAGAAGTTGAGACAAAGGAAGATGGCAAGAAAATTTTTGTAGATGTTGAGGCTTCCAAAAGGAGAAGAAAGGACAAGAGGCCATTCCACTAACTTGAATGAGTAGAGAATATTGTAGCTATGCAAAGTTAAGTAGGAAGAAGAAGTTGAAGAGGAGTCGATGTGTGTGGTAGAAGGACGAACAAGAAGTTGATAATGGCGATGAGATGAAGGAGTTGCCATTTGGCAAGCTTATCTTTTTTGGGTTTTTGTCATGTTTAAAGCCCCATTCATACACCAAAGCAAAAGTAAAGTTATGCATTCGAAATATGTTTTTCTGAAACGATGTGAAAAAGAAATTCACAATTATATTGTGAATAAGGATAGCTGAACTTTAGAGTTGAAAATGAAAAATTAAATTTCATCCATGGAATGAGGGAAATTTGCTTGATCCCACCTAGAGGGTCAAAATGAATGTATGTATATGCATGTTTTCTCGACAAAGGTGAATGAAGATAGGGTTGGACAAGAATTGTCTTGTGTAGGGTCCTCTGCCCGAGATTGAGATCTCAAAAAGAATTTGTGAGTGCATGGTGTGTGCACATTATTGTTGCACCTTGAGGTTCGTCATACCTTTCCCGAACATCTAGGATTGTTCAAAAAGGATAGGGTAGATTCACCTGAGTAAGTGGTGCTCAAACGAACATTGTTCACACACATAAAAGATGCATATGGTGGACTAGATGTGTCTAGTCATGTAAACACTCCAATATAGCATTGAGGGGACTGTTGATAAGGTAAAGTAAACACCTCACTTAAGAGGGGGTGTTGAGAATGTAAGCTTTGGTGTTTGCAAGTGTGTATATGTGAAAGCACTCCTATGTGCTTAAGATTGTATGGTGCATGAATATGGATGAAAGATGTGGACTAAAAGTATGCCATGTAGGGCACACATGTAAAGTGTGGGTTGTATAGTGTCACATGGGGACACACATGGAAAGTAGAGAGATCATTAATGGAGCATCTCCTCCTTTATATATGTAACCAGTTAATGCTTTGGAAAAAAAAAAAACATTTATTAAGTGTGCATATTGTGTGCCTTTTGTCTATAGTCATGGAGTTCCTTTTCTATTACAATCCACCATAATTATGTGTCAATCATTTTGTATACACCATGATCAACCCCACATTAGGATTCTTGACAAAGAATAACCTTGAGATTTAGGCTAAGTTGGATTATATGTAGGCCTTACTTCAGTAATGCAAAGTGAATCTTAAAAAGGCACAAAATCACATGAAACTCTATGCTAATGAGAAAAGAAGGCATTTGGAATTTTAGGAAGGGAAACTAGTCCTCTAAAAAGTACCTAAGTCCCACTACTCCACTCTAAAAGAGGGCAGCATAGCAGTAAGAAGCTGGCCCACCGCTTCTATGGCCCCTACTAGATCTTGAAGAGACTTGGGAACTTGGTCTACCAATTAAAGCATCCCCCTACCACAAAAATCCACAATGTGTTTCATGTCAGCTAGCTAAAACCCTTCATGGGCACCTCAATGGACTCTGTGGAAGAACTCCCCCCATAGATGAAGAAGGTATCACTCAATATATCCCTGAGGCAATCATTGGACAATGAGATAAGCACTTAAGATCTCCACCCTTCAAGGATTACCTCATTAAATTGCAAGGCCTACCCCTAGAACAAGTACCCCTCACACCTAGCCACCATTATCAATGAATTTACTCACCTCCAAGAGGCCCAATGGATTGAAGACTAGCCAATTATGCACCCATTTGACCACCCCCTGCTTGCCTGCATAGTGCACACTATTTTAGAATACTTTTGTACTTGCCCAAATCTTAGGAATATGCATCATAATTGAGCTGAAAGTACTCGTAATAAGCTTGGTTGTTTCGACATGTGGCACACCCCATTTGGAGAAACCTATCAAAAGTTATCACAATTTTTTTTGGAGCAAGCCTGTCATGGACAACATGTTGTCCCTAGTCTTTACCCACCCATCTTCATTGTAATGTGGCTCAGAGTAGTACTATGCTCCCGACTTCCTAATCCCACTCATCACTCCCCTCCACTTCTGTTCATCTTTTAGGGCAAAAACCTTCAAGGTAGTGATGGATTGTAACGAGCGGGAAACATAGAAACCAAGGGTTAGACACCCAATCACATTGACTGGGGTATATTAGGTGTAAGAGTCTCAAATTAAGGCAACTAGTTATTATCAAGAACATACTCTTCACCTTCATCTTCAGCTTCCATGGCTTCCTCCTTCTTTCTCCCATCTTTGTAGTCTTCCTTTCTCTTTTCCTTGCTCTTTTTCTCTCTCTTTATCTCCTTCTCTCTCCTCTCAGCTTCATTCATTACAAAGAAGACTTAGAGTAGCTCAAAATTAGTGACCAAGGATAGAAAAAACAATCAACCACAACCATCCCAGCAAGACCATCAATGGAGGAAGGTCCAAATTTGGAGCTGTTGGGATGGCCCCAAAAATCAATTTGTTGAACAGAGCCCACCCCTACCTCCATCAAAAGAAGAAAAAGGCCAAGAGGAAGACTCGATCACCTTGGAAAGAATAATGAGGAAAAAAGAAACACAGGGAATTGGCTAATCTCACAAGGAGAAAATTTAGTGCCAAGCCACATGCAACACCCAATGTCTAAATGCTACAAATTAAAGCACAACTACAAATCAACTAGGCACGTGAGTTGAATCACTAGGAGTAGTGAGAGAACAGATGCATGCCATTCGAGTTTGAATTCTTCTGTCCCGATGCTCTGAATAAGGTGCTACCTCCACAAGTGATTGAAGGGACCATACAAATCTCCAAGGGGCTAGGAAAACGGTGGCAAGATGAGAAAGTCAAAAATCCCACATTATGGAGAAGAAAACCTACTCAATATTGGGAGGATAAGGTGATGGAGGAGCCAAGGAAAGTCAAAGTCTACCAATCCCAACCTAAATGGCATTGGAAGATCTGGGATAATAATTTTCAGCATGGATGGCCTTTTGTGATACTCTCCTATACAAAAGGAATGACCCCACCTACATGGCTTACCCGAGGCGCCGCATTATGGATTTGGACCAAGGGAAGCATAGTAGGTACATCTTCCCCTTGATATATAATGTCAACACCTCCAGCCCTGAAGAGTGCCTCATTTTTGGAGCTGAAGACCTCTAGCCTTCCATTACTCACTTCCTAGATGAGTTCATGGCATGCCCAAATGCGGCCTTCCTTACCACCTGTAATTACCTCCATCTCTTATGACTCCTAATAAAATAGAAGATAGTATCATAAGAAGAGAGCTTGCCACTACTCTATTCTGACATCAATGTAGGGATAGACAATTGTGCAATGATGTGTCTCATGCTAAGGGCTGCTCTCTATTGTTTTGCATGATCCTCTTAGAAGATATGACTGATAGTAGGTTCTTGAAATGTAACCATCATTTCCTCTCTACTAACCCACTCAAAGTAAGGATTAATTAGAAAGGCTACACGCTAAGCCCCGCATTCCTTAGCAAATTCCTTAGGCCCCCTCGTGAAGCTCGTAAAGAGCACGAGGATGGCATCTAGCTTGTCTCCTCCTACTTGTACTAAAAAGAAAAAGAGAAAAGAAGAAGGAAACAAGAAAACAAAGAAAAATAAATAAAAGAAAAGAAAAGAAAAAGAAAATTCAAATTGAAGAGAAAGGGAAAAAATCAATAAAGTCCTCTATAACATTAAGAGTGTCACAACCATTGCACTTAGGGGCTTTGAAGTTAGGTGTGTTCGGTAGCCTCAGTCGGCAGACTCCGTGCCTAACCCCCTATCTCTTTTATTCTCCCACTACTCACTTAGAGATCATGAAGGGCACGACATACCTAGGGAGGTCACATTCGCCAATGGCTAGACCTGTCTCCCTAAGCTACACTCACCACACCTCCCCTTCACACGAATCATAGGCAATGTACCTTCTTTTCCTTTTTAGGTGAGTTCGACCAACCATGACAACCCATAGACCTCGGAGGCCTTGTCATGCATTCGATTCAATCTTGGCATCCACAACCTTAGCCACTTTAATATGCTTCTACTCTATGTCCAATCCTTGCAAGGCCCCATCATCAACCTCCATGATAACCCTTCAACCACTCAAGTCCTCATCAACAAAGCCCACAAGTGCCATGGGACTGGCACTTGATTAGGAGGGGGTAATGTTAACCCTAGTTCAAGAAAGGAAAAAAATAGAACGGAGGAGGCAAAATAAAATTTTAAGATATAGGGCAAAGTGGAAAAATGCGGCTCCACAACAGAAATAAGAGGAAAAGGACCAAAAGTGCAAAGACACCTTAAAAATCCAAGGCGAGTGAAAAAATGAAAGAGGTGCATTTTAAAATGTAAAGGTGCTCCTAAATCTTTGTAAAAGAGTGCCAACATCCCTCTTGTGCAATTTGTAAAGAGTAGACAGATATGGGTGAAGCCACAATGTAAATAGAAGGGAATAGGAAAAGAGGACCTAGGCTAAAATGGCCGGTCATGTAAAAAAAGGAGTGGGTGCCTAAAAAGGATTAGGGCATGTATAAAAAGCCAAAAAGTAAATAGAGAAGCTCATTCTTGTGTGTGGATAAACTAGCTCTCCTCTTCTTTTCTTCTTCTTCTTCGTGCTTGCTTGAGCTTGTGCTTGAGAGGAGTGTAAGAGAGTGAGGGAGTGAGTATGTGAGGGTGAGGGACCGTGGTGGAGAAGCTCTCCATCTTCTCTCTCTTCTTCTTCTTTTCTCTTCTCTTGTCTTATGCATTACAATGGAGCGTGATTAAGCTTGCTTGAGCTTGCGCCTTGGATCGTGGAGCTATGGGAGTACTTGAGGAAGGAGGCAACTTGATTGAGCATGGAGGTAAAGTCACTACGCTAGTAGGTGTAAGAGCATATACGGCTATGTGAGAGGTAGCCATTGCACTTGGCTTGAAACACTTGAAGTAATAAGTAGTCTATAGGTCTTAGCGGTCGAGCATGAACTCCCACAATGACTTTCCCAATAGAGCTGACTCATTCATTCCTTAGAAAGACACTTGCATTGATAAGTAAACTTTGTTTTCTGTAGATAGACACTTGCATTTATTGTAGGTTAGGATTAAGAAATGAGATTGGAAAAGTATAGGGTTTACTGCTATAAAACAACGCAAAACACGGCACAATTTGTGGTAAATGGGAAAAAAGAGTGGTTGAGATGATTCGTGTGCTTAAGTGACTGATTGGGGATAGAAAGACCTCGGCCAGGAAGGGGTTTAAGGGCCAGGAGACCATAGAAGAGCTAATTTTTCACCCAAGCATTGAGAGAGAGAGAGAGAGAGAGAGAGAGAGAGAGAGAGAGAGAGAGATTCCATTGGTGATTTGATTCGATCTTGCCATCGGGGAGTTCTTCGCATGTGTCAAGTATATCCTCGGGGGGGTCACTCATGAATATATGTATATATAATGTGAGTTCAAAATAAGGGGTTTTTAAAACACCATTTGAATACATTTTTTACATACAGAAGGGTCTATCACTCGGCTATTTGATTTAAGGAAAATCATCCTCGACCCTTCCTTCTATATTATTGTTGTGATCTGGAAGTGTGTGTGCCTAGAGAGTGCTTGGATCGCTAGATTTAATGAAATCATCCTTAGCACTGCCATTGTCATGTGCAACTCAGCCCATCTGAGTGGCTTGGTCTTGGTCCGAGTCTTAGAATTGGCCCTCGGCCCACCTGGCTTGGACCACTTGACCATTTGGCCGACTTGACTCGCAAACTCATTGCTTGGGTTGTCTGAGTCAACCATTTGGACCAAACTAATATTCGACCCTCGGTCCTTGTGCCTCAGCCCGTCTGAACGTACTATTCGGCCCTCTACTAACTTGATTCAGCCCAACTCACTCGGCCAATCCACTCGGCCTGTCTGAATGATCAACTTGGCCCACTAATGTGACTTGGCCCTTGGCCACATACGTGCGGCCGTTCGAGTCACAAGTTCGGCCACTATTCTTATTTGGCCGTTCGAGTATACCACTTGGCCCCTGCAATTCGGAAGAGTTGGGCTGAGTCAGATTTTTGCAAATTTATTGGAGAAATTGCACCAGACCAACTAGATCTCAATCACACAAACCTTGGTGAGCCATCCCGACGCCTAGAATTCAATTCTCGCACAAGGAATAGGCGAATTCACGAGACACAACTGCTTAGTAGCTTGTAAAGGCTGTTCAGAGAGTTAGCACCTTAACAGCACAACCAATGGAGTCGTAGACCCCGAAACAAATCCAAAACGAGTAAGTCGATGCAATAAAGAACCCTAAAACCTATAAAGGTAGCCAGAGTTGATCGGGCAAGCCTATTAGGCCTAAGATGAGATGAGAGTGTGCAAGCTGCTTAGACACTTGTTCTGTGAATAGTGGCACTTGAAGTACACCTAAGAACAGCCAAAAGCCTGATTGAGCATAAGTGCATGGAAAAGAACATACACATGCATATGCTAAGTGGAGATAATTTGAGGATTTTGTGCAATAAGTAATAAACTCACTCAAATAAAGGAGCTTGAAGGAACCCACCAATAGGAGAAGATCCCAAGACATACACAGGCAATTGAAGCCTAGCATAGTGACAGAGATGTGGATATACTAGACCTGCTTAAACTTATGGACAACTTTGTGGAGCACGAGAATGCAACCATGTCAGAAGAGAGCTTAGACTGTAGGCATAATGAGGAACATGACTTGGGAGTTTTCCCAGAAGAAATCCAACAGTTTGGTGAATAGCTATGATTCTCACTCTCGGTATGAACACTATGGTAGAATGGCAGATGCCATCATAGTAGACCTAGAGGAGGAAAGGAAGATGACTCACAAAGCACTACGTGGAGAGCTCAAGGAATTATCAAAGAGGAATAATTCTCCTTTTTCATGGGGTTAGATCCATATGGAAAGTTAGTTCAGCTGTAGAAATGTTAAGATATATTGATAAGAATAACAAAAAAAAGTATGAGGTACAAGGTTGAAGCTTAGAATTTACAAGGTCTCCCAATACATACAATTTAGTGTTGGGGAGATCTAAGAGGACATTGTTGAGGACATGCTTGTGCTATCTAGTTACAAAATGAGTCTGTTGGTAGGTAAGCTATGTTCACAAAACAACCCAAGTGATAAGCATTTTCTTTCATTCTTTGAACGATCTAGGACATGGTGGAAGTGTGGGATCCACTGCCACCTTCACTTTGAGCTCTTCCATTAGGAATCATGGCTTTATTAATCTCTTCTTGAGCTAAATCACTTTTTTCTTTTCATTTTAGGTTGCCCTCCTTAAGTCAATTTTCATGTTGCTATAGTAGGGAGTCTTTCTCTTGCTTAATTTGCATCCACAATTCAAACTCAAAAGAATTTAGAGGTTCTTCTTATATATTCTCAAATTGTCTCTTATTCCTAGCATTTCAAACGCTTCATAGATATATCCTCTTAACTAGTTCCAAATTACTAATGGTATCCAATGGATTTTTTCCAGGAGTACTTCTTTCCAATTAAATCTAATGGTGTGAACTTTATGAAATGTTATGTGCTAAAAATTCCAATATCCTGTTATTAGCATGTAGTCAATAAAAAGATCGTGAATATTTTTAGTATCTCATCCACATCTAGAACACAATCCATTCCCAAAACCCAATTAATATGCTCTGTCGTTGATCCATAACACTTTATGGATTATTAACCAGTCTACACAACGAGTTTTTCCTTGATTAGATTTAAGCCATAAGTTTTTGAATCTATAGTCCCATTGTTTACCAGACAATCAAGGTGCCATCTTTTATTGAACTTCTGGGAGAGTATACCATTGGGCAAGTCTAGGTTGGGTGGGCAGTAGTGGTTTGTTTGGATACCAACAAAAGCCTCTGAGGCTAAATCTTAGTTAGAGATTTATTGCTAGTTTCATATGTTGATTCCACTTTCCATCCTTTCTTTTAGGAACTTAATATCATGGTCTTTTAGATTAAATCTTTCTTTAAGACTAGTGTTGTCCATCCAATCTTTCATGAATATTACTTCATATGTTTTTTGAGTTTCCAGTACCCTTTTCAAATGTCTTATGGGAAATTTTGTGTTGTGCAAGATCTACATGTGATACAAAGCAATTGAATCATATTGAGTTTTTTCGGCTCGAGGTCCCTTCAAATTTAAAATGGTTTGCACTACTATAAATTAAGAGAGCCCATCTCTCCTCTAGAAACTGATGTTTGGGTCATACCACTTAAGTGGTAGATGCTTTGTAAAAACCACATGGTGCAGCGAATAGAATCTGAGAAAGAGATAGAGATAGAGAGTACACAACAGATAAGAGGAGAATCAGAAAATTTCTTTAGCTCCAAACAACTGATACAGAGATTATTCTCTCCACGTGTGCACTTCCACAGTGAAGCTTAGATGGAAATCTAAACAGACAATAGGTGAAGAGCTTAAGGCTAGCTGGAACAACTCTGACTGGGTGAAAGATAGATGATCGATGGCTATGAAGGGGTTCAGCTTTTATAGCCCGTGAAGGCGGTTAGGTCGGCATGACCGACCTACCATATGAGCTCCCACTAGTCGGCCAAGGAATATTCCCTTTATCCCCCAGCCAGGGGGATGCGGCCCCTGGACCCCAAAATAGGGGTCCCTTTTAACTCCCTTACCTCGCAACTCGATGCTATATGCCTCGAGTTGCTACCAGCTTAACTACTCTGTCCAACCCAAATATTAGACCCACAATGGTCACCTTTTTGCCATCCGATCACATAGACCTCATTTGATATACAAGTCAGGACTCAACCAATGTCTCCAAGATCACATTTGTATTCTCCTCATAATGGGGGCCTTACAACTTTGAGCACCATGGATCATTGGTGGCACCTTATGAGGGTGGGGCATTAAGCATATCTAACACCCTTGCTCAATGTCCACCCATAGGTAAACTATCTCCTTGGCCCAATGCCGAGTCTTTAAAGATGAACTTGAAGCAAATCCTTCGTAAGTGTTTTGGTGAAGATATCTACTCCATTCTCCTCTGTTGGATAGTAGACCAGTTCTACTATCCCATCCTCCATCAAATCACGCACATAGTGATATTGAATCTCTATATGTTTGGTGTGTGCATGAAACACTCAATTTTTTGCAATGGCGATGCAACTTTGAATGTCACATCTCAACACAGTTGGTTCTTCATCCTGCACTCCCATATGCCATAGGATCCTTCTCAACCATATTGCTTCACATGCAGCGAACCAAGCTGCCTTGTACTCTACTTCAGTAGAAGACAATGCCACTGTTGGCTGCTTCTTACTAATCCAAGAGAAAATTCCTGAACCCAAAGAGAAACAATAACCAAAAACTGACTTCCTGGAATCACTGTCTCCTGCCCAATCCGAGTCAGAATTCCCCACAAGAGAAGTTCCGGAACTGTATGTGATACCATAGTCAAGAGTTTCCTTCAAGCATCCAAGCACCCGCATCCTAGCCTTCCTGACACTCATGAGGTTTGTTTGAGATCTGAGAACCGACAATAAAATTGATATCTAGTCTAATATTACACAAGTAGATCAAACTGTCGACCATCCTCCTGTACCTCCCAATGTCTGCTATTACTGATGTATCCTCAATGGATAACTTTGTATTCACCTCCATAGGTGTAGCTATCTCCTTGCACTCAGTCATGCCAAATGCCTTCAAGATCTCCCATGCATACTTTTTCTGAGAGATGAAGATCTTTCCTAGCTCTTGCCAGACTTCAATCCCCAAAGAATAGTGCAGCAAGCCCAAGTCTGCCATTTCAAACTTAGAACTCAAAGCCTTTCGAGTTTGGTTGATCATATTTTCATAGTCACCTGTAATAAGAAGGTCGTCCACATATAGAAAAATCACTACAGACTTTTCACCATCCCTGTAAACATACAAGTTAGCATGTGAGGCACATCTTTTGAAGTTTAAGCTTAGAAAGAAGTTATCTATCCACTAGTACCATGCTCTAGGGGCTTGTTTTAGCCAATACAATGACTTCTTTAGCTTACACACTTTGTTCTTAGAATGGGGGGCCTCAAACCCTGGTGGCTGAGCCACGTACATCTCCTCTTTGAGGTCACCATTTAAAAATGCTGATTTAACATCCATTTGGTAAACTAGCCACTGGTTGTGGGCAACCACTGCAAGTACTATGCGAATAGTGGTCATTCTAGCAGTTGGGGCAAATGACTCTTGAAAATCAAACCCTTCAACCTATGAAAATCCTTGTGCAACCAAACTAGCTTTGTACTTTTCTAAGCTAACATCAGCCTTGTACTTTACCTTCCAGAGCCACTTAGTGCGAATAACCTTCCGCTTTAATGGCCGATCCACTAGCTCCCAAGTGTCATTCTTCATTATGCTGTCATTCTCGGCTTGCATAACTACCTTCCATGCTGGATCTGCAAGTGCTTCTTCTAAGTCTATTGGCTCCTTTACTTCTCTCATAATCTCAACCATCAAGGTCATATTGATTATGTAAGCAGAAGCCCTCCTTTGCTCCTCTATTCTCTAAGACCTCCTTGGTCTATCTGCCTTCTCCTCAACAGATGTGGGCATAGGATTTATTGTGATCATAGAGCTAATTCACCCAATGTGGCAATGGCTTTTTCGATGGGGTGATGTCAGGTTGGCAAACTTTTTCCTCATCATCTGAAGATGATGCTTCCTCCTCCTTAAGGATAGGGATAGCTCTCAGGATAGGCTCGTAGTGGACTACTTCTTTGGTTGATGATAAAGAGGAAGAACTTGCCTTTTCCTCCTCCAACACTGTAAATGTGATGTGTCCAAACCTCTCATGCCATAGCTTACTTTTGCCCACTCCAGCAGTGGCTGTAAGAGCACTTAGCTCATACAAGTTGTTCTTTCTTTGTCCTTTGTCAACAATTTTGCCAGCACTGTCAAGAATTTCTACACCTGTCTTCTTGAACCTCACTTCATGACCAAGATCAGTTATGACAACAACTCATAATAGATTTCTCCTAATTTCAGGAACATACAATACATTTCAAATCTTTTTGACTTCACCATTTGCAGCAACAAAAGAAATTGTACCTGTGCCAGCAGGGAATTTTGCATCATTTTCCAACCGTCAGAGTGATGGATTCTTCTAGAGGCTGGATATAACTATATAGACCTTTCAGGAGGCCCCACTATCCAACACCCATGAGTTAGTGGTAGATTCTTTTTGCGCCGCGAGGAGCAGAGTTCCTCAATGGTCGCCATGAATAACTCCAACACTGCTTGAGCTGTATTGGTTGTCTCTTTCCCTTTTGCTAGACTCCAATGCTTTCCTCCGCCACTGCTGCTATCTCTACACATCAACTGAAGCATTCACAATCGTTAGTAAAATAATACAATTAAACCGACAAAAGTGAATACCTAGCAGTCTTCAGCTACATAAATAAATCAACTGAAACCCTTGTAGTTGATACATTCAAATGTATGGGGTCCGTCTCGTAATGTTTTGTTTGGTGGTGCTCGTTATTATGTATCCTTCATTGATGATTTGAACACGTACACCTAGCTTTACATATTGAAGCATAAGGATGATGTGTTTGATACATGTAAAAATTTATGCAGCGCAATGAACAGAATCTAAGAAAGAGATAGAGAGTACACAATAGATAAGAGGAGAACAAAAAAATTTCTTTATCTCCAAACAACTGATACAAAGATGGCTCTGTCCACCCGTGCGCTTCCACTGTGAAGCTTAGATGGCGATCTAGACAGAAGATAGGTGAAGAGCTTAAGGCTAGCTTGAGCAACTTTGACTGGGTGAAAGATGGATAATAGATTGCTGTGAAGGGGTTGAGATTTTATAGCTTGTGAAGGGGGTTATGATGGATGACCTTCAATATGCACCTATGTTTGTTGACCTTCCATGTGCCCATGTGTCTGTTGACCTTCCATGTGAACCTCCACTAGTTGGCTAGGGAATATTCTAGGGAAATATTTCCTCCACTGGTTAGGGCCCGTGATAACTCTCTTACCCCACAACTCGATGCAATGTGCCTCGAGTTGCTACTACCTTAACTACTTTGTCTAACCCAAAGATTAGACCCACAACGGTCACCTTTTTGCCATTCGGTCACATAGACGTCATCTGATATACAACTCACGAGTCAACCAATGTCTAGCCTCACATATGGCTGTTGAGATATCGAGCTCCACTCGTGATATGCCAGGGTGACCGTTGTGCATTTATGTCACCGACGTGTCAGTTGCAGATGCGGTTGGTATACCGCCCATGAATAATAGCTAGATGATAGCTATCCTTATCTACTCTAGTTCGTGACTCAGTTAGTATGCCACCTTAGTTAGTTGAGTTTGGTTTGAGACCCATATATAGGGTTCTTCTATTTCTATGTACTAGAGTTCTTTTGGCTTACACAACTAAGAAGAGGAAAACTGTTTTCAGCCTCCACCTCTGTGTGTATTCCCCCATTGTGCAAGCAAGAAAGCTACAAGTGAGACTCCTTCCTTCTCTCCCACAATCTTGACATGGTATCAGAGCCTTGTTCGTGGTAAGGAGCTCAAGAAAGAAAGCCAAGCTTGCGGTGTTCTGGTAAGAGGAGCAGTGTTGCTTTCATTTTCTGTTTTGAGAGCAGATCTCTGCAGGTAGCACAACCGAAAATTCCAAGAGTGCATTGTCTCAGGTTGAGACGCCCTTCGTGGTGAAGCAAGAGAGCACCCTGTTTTTTTGATTTGAGGCCATTTCGGGGCCTATTTTGGAGGCGGAAGTTTTCTGCACGCACTCAAAAAAAGGCCTAGTCTTATGCTGTGCGACCACTGTTCTACAGGTCGGTGAAAAGTTACTGTAGAAATTGCATCATATGCCTGTGCATGGAGACATTGGGAGTTACACAATCATCCTTGTGGCCTGTTGATGCAAAATTGTCACTAGGAAGTGACTGTGTAGTCAAATACCACTTTCGCCAATTTTGCAGATTTGCCATTGTAAGGGTGAAGCTGTGTTTTTTGCAGTGACAGAATTTTTTGCAGTGTTTTGTAATGGCGTTTGATTCTCTTTCACAGATTGTTACTGAAAAGCTTGACAAGAACAACTTCCAGGCATGGAAGTTTAGAATGACGAATTTCCTTATGGGAAAAGGATATTGGGAATTTGTTGCAGGAAATGAAGAAGAACCAGTTCTTCCTGATGTTCCCAATCAACAGCAAATGCAGGCATTCAAAGCATGGCATGAGAGAGCCAGGAAAGTTATGTACTGGCTGTCTATCAGTATTTCAGACTCTATGATTGTGCATATTCAGGATGCAAGTACGCCAAAGGAGGCATGGGATACTTTGTCAAAAATGTATAGCACAAATATGCAAGCCAGGAAAATGCAGCTCAAGCAAGAGTTGCACAATGTGCAAAGAGAAAGTATGAGCATCAATGACTACCATATGAAGGTGAAGAAGATTACAGATGCACTTGCTTCCATTGGGTCGCCAGTGGAAGATGATGATTTAGTTTCTGTGACCTTGAATGGTCTAGGAAAAGATTATGCACAGTTTCGGACATCCATTTCAGTTCGTGAAAGATTTCCTGATTTTGAGGAGTTGATTGCTTTTCTAATTTCTGAGGAGCAGAGAAATGGTGGTGCATCTTCTTCAAGAGGAACTTCAAAAGAAGCTGTCTTCTACTCAAATGCTGGAAGAGGTAGAGGCAGAGGTAGAGAAGGCCGATTTGGAGGCCGTGGTAGAAATCAAAACATGCAGCAAACTCAAGAAAACCAGTCCTATGGAGGAGGACGTGGTAACTCTAGAGGTAGGGGGAGCCAAAGAGGTCGTGGTGGATGGCAAAGAGGCCAAAATACAAACAGCAATGTTGAATGCTACTACTGTGGTAAAATGGGTCATATGGCTAAGGACTGCTATAAAAAGCAGAATGACATCATGAATGGTAAATTGCAACAAGGGAATTATGCATCTTCTAGTAGACAGGGTGATGACAGAAATGAGCATTTGTTTATGGTGCAGCACATGAATAATTCTGTGACAAGTGCAGAAGAAAGCAATGATGTATGGTATGTTGACTCAGGTGCATCAAACCACATGACAGGTCATGCAGAATGGATGGAGGATGCAAGGAAAATGGAAAAACCAGGATTTGTGGAGACTGGTGATGATACTGCACATCCTATTGTGTAGATTGGAAAATTTTCTTTGTCTATGCAGGATGGGAAAAAGAAATACATGTTTGATGTATTTCATGTCCTGAATATCACCAAGAATCTGGTTTCTGTTGGTCAAATGGTTGAGCAGGGCTTGCAGGTCAGATTTAATCCTCATGGATGCTTTGTTGAGGATATGAAAAATAAAGGTCGCTTGATAGCAAAAGGAAAGAAGAATGGCAGAATGTTTACGTTGGATGCAGACATGTCTGAATTGAGTGCAGCAATGTTTGCATATGGGACCGGTGTAGTTGCAGATATTGATATCTGGCATAAACGCATTGGTCATGTTAATGTACAACGACTTAAATCAATGCAGGCCCAAAATATTGTTGTAGGATTGCCTAAATTCAAGGTTGCAGAAATGCATAAGGTATGTGAAGCCTGTCAGTTTGGAAAACAGGCAAGGAAACCATTTCCTAGACATGTTCAAGAGAGTAAGAAGCCATTGGAATTAATCCACTCTGATGTGTGGACTACTAAAGCTGCATCTCTTGGAGGCTGTCATTATTTTGTCACTTTTATTGATGACTATAGCAGAAAAGTTTGGGTGTATTTTATGAAAAAAAAAGTGAAGTTTTTGGGCATTTCAAAACTCTTAAAGCTATGGTTGAAAAAGAAACAGGTCTGCAAATAAAATGCCTAAGGTCAGATGGAGGGGGAGAGTACCTCTCAAATGAGTTTGCAAGGTTCCTGCAGGAGCATGGCATAAAGCAGCAATATTCATGCAGTCATACCCCACAACAAAATGGAATTGCAGAAAGGAAAAACAGGCATATTGGAGAGGTATCTCGTGCCATGCTCAATGAAAAAGACTTGCCAGATTTTTATTGGGCTGAGGCAGTTGCTACAGCAGTCTACATAATGAACAGGATTCCCATTGCAGCAATACATGGCATGACTCCAGAGGAGAGGTATACTGGTAGGAAACCGGATATTTCTCATTTGAAAATTTTTGGCTGTATTGCCTATGTTCATGTGCTAGATGAGTTGAGATCCAAGTTGGATCCAAAAGCTGAGAAGTGCATCTTTATTGGTTATTCTCTGCAGCAAAAAGGGTATAGATGCTATAACCCTTCTACTTGTAAGTTTACAGTGAGCATAGATTTTTTTTTTGATGAGATGAGTAGTTGGTATAAACCAATAAATGTGATTGATAATGTAGATGCACAAAATGGTAATGTTGCACAAAATTCTCAACAGCAGTCACAAGATATTAGTGGACCTGGAGCGTCCTCTAGCAGTGGTTCACATTCTTCGCCATGGACAGCCAGGCAAATTGAGATCAGGAGAATCTTCTCAAGGCAGTGCAAATAGTGGTATACAGGTGTCACGAAAAGGAAAAGAGAAGATAGATCAGCCCATGTTTGATGTGAATGCAGGTCACTCTTATGTGGATGGTGAATCCAGTGGCTCAGAACAGAGCATTGATGATGAGTTGGGTATTCCTTCTATTGTTACACCTGGAGTAAGGAAGACCAGGGATGTTTTGAGAGCACCTGGGAGTGAACCTACTTTGCGCAGGTCAACCAGAGTTAGGTATCCTGTGGATAGGCTGAAATATGATGGATTTACAGCCATTCACTATGCATATATGGTCAAAGTGATACAGGAACCAAAACCCACTTCTTTTGAGCAAGCGATGGGAAAAGAAAAATGGGAGAAAGCCATGGATGAAGAAATGGATGCCTTGGAAGAAAATGCTACATGGGAATTGGTACCTTTGCCTAAAGGTAAGAATGCAATTGGCTGTAAGTGGGTTTATAAGGTGAAGCACAATGCAGATGGTTCTGTGAACAGATACAACGCAAGATTAGTAGTCAAGGGGTATGCACAAACATATGGCATTGACTATGAAGAAACATTCACTCCGGTTGCAAGGATGGCAACTGTAAGAGCAGTCATTGCTATGGCTGCATCAAAGGAATGGTCTTTACATCAGATGGATGTAAAGAATGCCTTCTTGCATGGTGATTTGCAAGAAGAGGTATATATGGAGCAGCCACCAGGTTATGTGCATGCTGTTCATCCTAAGTTTGTTTGCAGGTTGAAGAAAGCATTGTATGGCTTGAAGCAAGCACCTAGAGCATGGTCTGACAAGATAGGACAGTATCTTGTCGCTATTGGCTTTCAGATTTCCAAGGCAGATTTCTCACTTTATGTGAGAAAAACAGAGAAAGGTATTATGCTATTTGTCATTTATGTTGATGATTTGATTATGACAGGTGACAGTGATGAAGATATCCTTCATGTGAAAATGCTATTGAAGCAGAAGTTTGAGATGAAGGATTTGGGAGAGCTGTGTTATTTCTTGGGCATTGAAGTGATTAGATCACCAAGTGGGATACAGCTCTTGCAGAGGCAGTATGGATTGGACATGCTGTCCAAATATGGGATGACAAGCTGTAAGCCTATTTCAGTTCCTTTGGAGCAGAATGTGAAGCTGAGCGCAGATGCAGGTGAGCTTTTGGAAGACCCTACTATGTACAGACGCATAGTAGGAAGTTTGATTTATATGACTATTACCAGGCCAGATTTGAGCTATGCTGTTGGATTGGTAAGTCAATTTATGCAGGCTCCAAGGAAACCGCATTTGGATGCGGCTAGACGCATACTCAGGTATGTGAAGTTCACATTGCAGTATGGACTATTTTATGAGACTGGGGTTTAAATACAGTTGCATGGATACACTGATGCTGATTGGCCTGGTAGTATTTCTGATAGACGATCTACCAGTGGATATGTGTTCTCTTTTGGGAGTGCTGCAGTCACTTGGAGTAGCAAGAAACAGCCTACAGTTGCCTTGTCGAGCACAGAGGCTGAGTACAGGGGTGTAGCAATGGCTGCATGTGAGGTAGCTTGGTTGCATAAGCTACTTTATGATATGCATCAGCCTACAGATGGGCCAGTTGTCATTTATTGTGACAACATGAGCAGTATACACTTGGAAAATAACCCAGTCTATCATGCTAGAACAAAGCACATTGAGGTGCATTATCACTATGTGCGGGAGAGGGTTTTACTAGGTCTTATTGATCTAGTTTATGTCAGCACAGAGGATCAGGTAGCTGACATATTTACGAAGGCATTGGGTGCAGAGAAGCTGCGCAAGTTCACAGACCTGCTTGGTGTGCAGGAATTGGGATTGAGCTCGAGGGGGAGTGTTGAGATATCGAGCTCCACTCGTGATATGCCAGGGTGACCGTTGTGCATTTATGTCACCGACATGTCAGTTGTTGCAGATGCGGTTGGTACACCGCCCATGAATAATAGCTAGATGACAGCTATCCTTATCTACTATAGTTTGTGGCTCAGTTAGTATGCCACCTTAGTTAGTTGAGTTTGGTTTGAGACCCATATATAGGGTTCTTCTATTTCTATGTACTAGAGTTCTTTTGGCTTACACAACTAAGAAGAGGAAAACTGTTTTCAGCCTCCATCTCTGTGTGTATTCCCCCATTGTCCAAGCAAGAAAGCTACAAGTGAGACTCCTTCCTTCTCTCCCACAATCTTGACAATGGCTTCTCCTCATAATGGGGGCCTTACAAATTTGAGCACCATGGATCATTTGTGGCTTCTTATGAGGGTGGGGCATTGAGCATATCTAACACCCCCTCTCAATGTTCACCCGCAGGTGAACTATATCCTTGGTCCAATGCCAAGTCTCTGAAGATGAACTTGAAGAAGATCCTTTGTAAGTGCTTTGGTGAAGATATCTACTCCATTCTCCTCTGTTGGATAGTATCCTTGATCAAATCATGCACATAGTGATATTGGATCTCTATATGTTTGGTATGCGCATGAAACACTGGATTTTTGGCAATGGCGATGTAACTCTGATTGCCACATCTCAGCACAATTGGTTTTTCATCCTGCACTCCCATATGCCATAGGATCCTTCTCAACCATACTACTTCACATGCAACAAAACAAGCTACCTTGTACTCTGCTTCGATAGAAGACAATGCCACTGTTGGCTACTTCTTACTAATCGAAGAGAAAATTCCTGAACCTAAAGAGAAACAATAACCATAAACAGACTTCCTAGAATCACTGTCTCCTGCCCAATCTAAGTCACAATTCCCGACAAGAGAAAATCCGGATCTGTATGTGATACCATAGTCAAGAGTTCTCTTCAAGTTTCTAAGTACCCGCATCCCAGCTTTCTAATGACTCTCATGAGGTTTGTTTGAGAACCTGCTCAAAACACCAACAACAAAATAGATATCTGGTCTGGTGTTACACAAGTAGATCAGACTGTCAACCATCCTCCTGTACCTCCTAATGTCTATTAGTGCTGATGTATCTTCAATGGATAAATTTGCATTCATCTCCATAGGTGTAGTTATGTCCTTGCACTCAGTCATGCCAAAGGCCTTCAAGATCTCCCATGCATACTTCTTCTAAGAGATAAAGATCCTTCGTGGCTCTTGCCAGACTTCAATCCCCAAACAATAGTGCAGCAAGCCTAAGTATGTCATTTCAAACTCAGAACTCAAAGCCTTTCAAGTTTGGTTGATCATATCTTCATAGTCACCTGTAATAAGAAGGTCTTCCATATATAGGACAATGATTATAGACTTTTTACCATCCCTGTAAACATACAAGTTAGCATCTAGGCACATCTTTTGAAGTTGAAGCTTAAAAAAATCTTATCTAAGTGACGGTACCATGCTCTAGGGAACTTGTTTTAGCCCATACAATGCCTTCTTCAGCTTACACACTTTGCTCTCGGAATGGGGGGCCTTCAACCTTGGTGGCTGAGCCACATACACCTCCTCCTTGAGGTGACAATTTAAGAACGCTGATTTAACATCCATTTGGTAAATTGGCCACTGCTTGTGGGCGGCCATTGCAAGTATTGTGTGAACAGTGGTCATTTTGGTAGTTGGGGAAAATGATTCTTGAAAATCAAACCCTTCAACCTGTGGAAATCCTTGGGCAACCAGTCTAGCTTTGTACTTTTCTAAGGTACCATTAGCCTTGTACTTTACCTTTGAGATCCAATTGGTGCCAATAACCTTTCACTTTGTTGGCCAATCCACTAGCTCCCAAGTGTTATTCTTCATTATGATGTCATACTCGGCTTGCATAGCTGCCTTCCATGTTGGATCTACAAGTGCTTCTTCCAAGTTAGTTGGCTCCTTTGCTTCTCTTATAATCTCAGCCATCAAGGCCATATTGACTATGTGAGCAGAAGCCCTCCTTTGCTCCTCTATTCTTTGAGACCTCCGTGGTTTGTCTACCTTCTCCTCAATAAATGCAGGAATAGAATCATTGTGGTCATACAGCTGCTTCACCCAACACGGAAATGGCTTTTTCGGTGGGATGATGTCAGGTTGGTGAACTTTTTCCTCATTATCTAAAGATGATGCTTCCTCCTCCTTAAGGATACGAACAACTCTCGGGACAAGCTCATAGTGGACTACTTCTTTGCTTGATGATAAAGTGGAAGAACTTGCCTTCTCCTCCTCCACTATATGAAACTCCTCCTTGAACACCACATCACGGCTTGCGATGATATTCTTTACCTCTTGGTCATATAATTTGTAAGCCTTCTCCTCATCAGCATAACCCAAGAAGATACATTTTTTGCTTTTTTGTTTTACCTTGTTTCTCTTCTCATCTGGAATATGCGCATAACATTCACATCTAAAAATTTTGAAATGTGAGACAGATGGTTTCTTACCAGTGTGAGGCTCATGAGGTGTTTTTTCCTTGAGAGCCTTTGTGTAGCTCCGATTTAAAATGTAGATTGCAGCACTAACAGCTTCAGCCCAAAAATGGTTAGGCAATCCCTTGCCCTTTAGCATGCATCTTGACATCTCCACAATGTTCCACAACACCATTCTGCTAAGGTCTGTGAGGCGTCATCAATTGAAGCGTTGAGGGCTGAAATGATGAACGGGTTGCCTCTTACCCATCCAACCTCCAATCCTCACTAAGAGAACTAAAGAGGGGCACCACCTAGCCAAAGGGAGGATGGGCTAGGACTTCCTTTTTCTCAAAGAGAATCAAGAGAACCAAGACACAAATTTACAAGAGAGAATATATGTACTAGACACCATATTAGAGTATGAGAGAGAGATGAGAGGAGAGGGAGATAATAGGAGAAGAGATAAAGGAAGCTTGCCATTATGCTACATGGAATGAGAAGATGAGAAGAGAGGGAGATAATAGGAGAAGAGGTAGAGGAAGCTTGCCATTATGCTACATAATAAAAGAACTCACTCATAGCTCACCTCAAAGAGATGAGGGTATTCTAGAGTACTCTCATGGGCTTGTCATTGTCCTACTTCCCCTCTTCATTCTCCATGGGCTCTTTATATAGCCTCCATGAGGGATTAGATTAAGCTGATCTTCTTGATTAACATAATCCTAGATGATGTATGGCATCTTTGAAAATATGGAGAATAGTGGATGGGACAAGTCCCCACCTTGGTCATCATGCAAGAAGCCAAGGGTGGTGGTAGACAAAATAGAGAAATGGAGCTAGATTACAAGAGGTGGGTGCCCAAAGCACATTATTATAATTTATTTACAAGAAGGATAGAGTGGAAAGTTGGTGTGGTGAAAGAGAGAAGCAAATTGCATATAGCCAGCAGTCTGCCCTTTGTAACTTCAAATCCATGAAGAATCTGAAAAAAGTTTCTTCTGCAACTTTGCAGACCAGGTCAAAACAATCGGGTAACGCGGGAATTTTCTTGAAATTCGCTTTTTCTTGGGAGTTATTGAGATGATAAAAAACGGCTTCCAAAAGTTGCTTTGACTTTAGTCCCCCATATGTATATAAATACATATAAGCATGTGACAAAAGGGGTCCATGCTTGTAAGCTTTTGTACAAGATCCAAATGACACCATGATGTGGATATTGACTTGTGTGCTAGGGTGAGGTGTCCTCTAATGATGGTGATAGATTCCAAATCTTAGTGATGCAGACGGAGCCCATGTGTAGTTGGAGGCTAGTCCTTTGAAAAATCTATGCACTCAATCAACTCCTAGGTGTAATCCATTTTCATCTTCACTAAGATAACCATTCCTTTTACCCTTTACATTGACATGCCTCCTAAGAACTTGTTCCCCCCATTTGCTAGAGTTATCATCATCGAGAAGCAATGTAGCATACCTAATGCTTGAAGAGTAAACCGAAAGTGATATGGTAAGATCTTGATAGGGGTTTTGGCCAAATTCTGTGGTAGTAATCCAGGTTGTAAAAAACCCGGATCATTAGCCATCCCCTTAGGCTAGAGGTATTCATGCCTCTAGCTTAATAATGATGGTCCAATAGAGCAAGGTGGACTGCACCCCCTCATTTGTGGCTCTTCATTGAATGACTGCTCCAAAATGTTCATATTTCTTTGAAAATAAGGCTTCAGTCGCCATCCATTTACCCTTGTCTTGTGAACCTTCCCATCCATGTCACCTAGCTTATAGCTACCATTTGGATATCTCCTTATGACCATGAATGGCCCTTCCCACTTGAACACAAGTTTAGCATCCTTTCTGTTATCAGAGCGGTTATCATAACGTAGCACAAGTGATCCTTCCCTTATGTGTTTGCTAGCCAGCTTCTTATTAAATGTCTTCCTTCTCTCTTCAGCCTGCATGGAATAGTGTTGGACTGTTGCTTCTCTGTCTAACTCCAACCTCTCTAGATCCAAGATCGGGTCCTCTAACTTCTTATCTTGATTCTTCTCTCGATTGGCTACTAAAACACGCAAACTAGCCAGTTCCACCTCTATAGGAAGCGAAGCCTCTTGGCCATAGAGGAGGTGAAATGGAGTATAGTCAAGTGAGGTTCTAAATGAAGTCTTGTAGGCCCAAAGAGCTGCACTCAATTTTTTATCCCAGTGCTTGGGGTGCATGTGTACTTGCTTGGTAATTATCTTACAAATCAACCCATTCACTTTTACAAACAGTGTATCTCTCATGCGCGGCCACCTCGTTGAGTATTTCATCCTGAAAGGGAAGAGGAATGTGATCTCTCTTAGTTGCAGCATTTAGCGGCTTGTAATCCACACAAATCCTCCATTTTCCATTCTTCTTGGGTATCACCACCACAGGTGAAACCCACTCTGAGTCCCCTATTGGATAGATGAAGCCTGCCTTCAAAAGTCGTTGCACCTCAGTGAGTAGAGCGTTTTGTTGAACTACTCCCAATCGTCGTAGTCGCTGCACCACTGGCCGTGCTCCCTCTTTTAGATTAATGTGATGTTGTACTGCTGTCACACCTGTGATGTGTTCGTAATCAAAAATAAAAAGTGCAGAGTGTTTTATCACCACTTCCATGTAGGCTGCCTTCTCCTCAATTGATAGATCCTTAGCCAACATTTTTTCTAACCTCTCCTTCTCGACCTTTGGAAGCTGCTATGGAATTTCACTACTAGAAGGCCCTTTTAATGTAATCCCCATCACTTCTAGAGAGCTTTCTTCCTCCTCATTAGAAGACTCTCCCTCTCTCATAGATGACCAACCCTCGCTGGAACTCCATTCATCAACGGTGGTCTCTAACACAAGATCCTCCTGTCGGCCCTCCTTCATGTTGTAGATAGTGCTCTTCCATTTTTTCTGCAGCCCCTTTTGTGGCCTTAGCTCTAAAGCCCCTGTCTCCCAATCTTGTCTAGCTTTCATTCCCATTAGCCATGGTCGCCCAAGAATGAGCGGATAGTTGTCCCCCTTCACTGGCATCACATACATGTCAAGCTTCAATTGCACTCCACACACCTTTACCTTGACTTTCTTTATAACTCCCAAACAATTTACTACTTCATTGTTAGCCATTTTGGCCCCAAATTTAGTAGTTTCATTTACCTCTAATCCCAAATGATGCATTAACTTTTCCGTCATGACACAAATCTCTACACCTCCATCCACATATGTCTTTGACACTCTCTGCCCATTGATTTTGGCTTCCACAAGAGGCACAATATCTTTCATCTTTCTAGCCTGGATTGCATTCACATGTCTATTCTTCATGGGTCTAATGCTTACCATCTTTGACCATTGTCGTCGCACTGTTGGAGATAGATGTAGTAATTGTGGCCATGAAATTTTTGGCCCTTGATTCCTCACATCAGCAAGCAAATCATAAGCTCTAGTACCTTTACCCAGGGAAAAATCATCTGGCTCAATGTGTCGGTATGAGCAAGCCCTCCTCTTTTTACTGTTGTGTGCCTTTGCAGCCATTGATGACTCTGCCTCCTCTTCTATATTTTCAACCTCCTTTGGTGGTGTAGGCTCCATTCTCTCAATTCTCCGGGCTTTCTTCACCGGCATTGCTTCAACCTCTACTACTTTGGCCTTCCCTTTGACATCACTCTCATCTAAACTAATTATCCTAACATCATGATTCTCTGGCGGTTGGACAGGCAAGGGCGGCACCTCTGCAAGTGGTCGAGGATGCTAGAGAACTTAAATCGGCGGTGGAGGCCCTGGATCCGGTGGAACAAACCTTTCCCTAGGTGGTGTCACTTGTTGTCCCCTCCTTCTTGGTTGGAATCCATTTCTTGGAAAATGCCTAGGATGAGGGCAAAAGTACATACCATGGCCAGTATCCCCAAAATTATAGCAAACATACTCTCTTTCTTGTCTCCTTGGACCTCGATTGCCTTCATTTATGAGGGGAGGGGGTCGTACTCCTTGCACCAAATTTAACGAAAGGCTTTCAAGTTGATTAATAATGCGTTGTAGGAGCTCTTGCTGTGGCATCTCCGGTTCAGGTGGGACCTCTGCTATTTCTCTAGGCCTTGGCATGGATGGTAAAACCTGCATGGGCTGAACTCCCCCCTTCAACTGGGCTTGATACTTCAATTTTCTATCTTTCTCCCTGGCATAAGTGACTGATTCTTCATAGGATGTGGAAAACTTTCCTTTCACCTTCTCCGTTAGTAGAGGATGAAGTCTGGCTAGAAAACAATCTTTCTTAAGGCAATGAAGTACTCTTTCTCCCTCGGCTAAGGAGGTTGTCCATTTATCCCACAATTTTATAAACATGCCTTCATATGCTTGGTACTCCCCTGGTAAGTTTTGGCGAAGATCTAAGAGTTGTCTCCAAATATCTTCAGGTGGCTCTCTATCTTGGTACTTGTGCATGAATGTGGTCTTGAGATCCTCCCAATTACCCCTTGTAGCCTTTGAGAGAGCTTGATAGCACACTCGAGCATCACCCTTTAGAACTAAAGGGAAGGCCCGTACTTTGGTTGCTTCATCATCCCGGCCTGTGACTAGGAAGGCCATTTCTAAGTCATCCAAAAAGTCTAGAGCTTTCTCCCCTTTGTGCCCAAAAAAACTTGGAAATGCCATGTTGCCTTAGCAGAGTACGAAGATGAAAACGTCTAGACTTAAGTTGTATTTTATGAGGGGAAGGATGAATGGGTTCACAGATGCATTGATTTCAGCAAGACGTCTAGGCCCCATTATGCTTCTAATAATGCCTTGGAATCTAAGCTTTATGCTGGCTACAATATGCACAGTTTGCATAGCACGTGGATGGATAGGTCCATACAACTCGTAGTGATTTATGAGAAACTATTATAATAAGATAAAGACATGTACATCGAAGGATGCATTGTAGTCTAGCATTGGAAAGATTATAGGTTGTAGTGATACTAGAATCTCCCTTAATCTTTCAGCCCCAAAGTACATGACAAGACGCTGCTGGAAGAAAATCTTCCTACTAATGCATACATTAACTCGGATGTTTTGTACAGAGTGGAAGGTGTAGAAATTCAGGCCATTATTATTATTCATGAGTGGAGACTACTTAAGGGAGTAGAGGGAATGCACTTTCTTGAATTATGAAGGATTTCCCCCAGAGTGTTTCTTTCTGGAACCCACCAACTTTGCTATAGAGAGAATCTGCTCACCAATGATTGTTCTTGTCTTAGTGTATCCATCCTCGGTGACATATATTTCATAAGATGTGATGGCCACCTTTTCAACCACACCCAACCTTCGAGCTAACAACAGTTGAAGGTAGTCTTCATACTTTTCACTTCTACAAAACTCCACACCGTTCATGCATAGTTGTTCTCCTTTGATGTGGATTAGGCCAGAGAGAGAGAGGGATTTGATGATTTGGAGACGAGGACCTCCCAGAAGGGCCTTTACTTTGTTTGCAAAACACTCACTACAATTATGAGAACCTAGCAATTGATGGCAACATGATTTTTTCCGTTGTGAGAGAATGAAATTTCTAAGGTGAACACCTTTTACCCGCATATGTGCCATCATCCGATAGGCACAATTCCTTTCTTGGGCTTCCTTGGGAGACCATTGTGGGAGTCGTGGACTTCGACCATCTTCAAAACAGTTGGTGAAGGTGTTGAGGAAGAGCCACTTGGGGAACTTGTTGTAGAGGATGCACCGCCATATGTTGTATCATCCCACATAAGGAGGTAGAGAATTGTGGTTGAGAATGTCCTCAGCGGGGGCACCAAAAATGAGGGCTGAAATGATGAACGGGTTGCCTCTTACCCATCCAACCTCCAATCCTCACTAAGAGAACTAAAGAGGGGCACCACTTAGCCAAAGGGAGGATGGGCTAGGACATCCTTTTTCTCAAAGAGAATCAAGAGAACCAAGACACAAATTTACAAGAGAGAATATATGTACTAGACACCATATTAGAGTATGAGAGAGAGATGAGAGGAGAGGGAGATAATAGGAGAAGAGATAGAGGAAGCTTGCCATTATGCTACATGGAATGAGAAGATGAGAAGAGAGGGAGATAATAGGAGAAGAGGTAGAGGAAGCTTGCCATTATGCTACATAATAAAAGAACTCACTCATAGCTCACCTCAAAGAGATGAGGGTATTCTAGATTGCTCTCATGGGCTTGTCATTGTCATTCTTCCCCTCTTCATTCTCCATGGGCTCTTTATATAGCCTCCATGAGGGATTAGATTAAGCTAATCTTCTTGATTAACATAAACCTAGATGATGTATGGCATCTTTGAAAATATGGAGAATAGTGGATGGGACAAGTCCCCACCTTGGTCATCATGCAAGAAGCCAAGGGTGGTGGTAGACAAAATAGAGAAATGGAGCTAGATTACAAGAGGTGGGTGCCCAAAGCACATTATTATAATATATTTACAAGAAGGATAGAGTGGAAAGTTGGTGTGGTGAAAGAGAGAAGCAAATTGCATATAGCCAGCAGTCTGTGCCTTTGTAACTTCAAATCCGTGAAGAATCTGAAAAAAGTTTCTTCTGCAACTTTGCAGACCAGGTCAAAACCGATTGGGCAGTGTGGGAATTTTCTTGAAATTCGCTTTTTCTTGGGAGTTATTGAGATTATAAAAAATGGCTTCCAAAAGATGCTTTGACTTTAGTCCCCCATATGTATATAAATACATATAAGCATGTGACAAAAGGGGTCCATGATTGTAAGCTTTTGTGCAATATCCAAATGACACCATGATGTGGATATTGACTTGTGTGATAGGGTGAGGTTTCCTCTAATGATGGTGATAGATTCCAAATCTTAGTGATGCAGACAGAGCCCATGTGTAGTTGGAGGCTAGTCCTTTGAAAAATCTATGCACTCACTCAACTCCTAGGTGTAATCCATTTTCATCTTCACTAAGATAACCATTCCTTTTACCCTTTACATTGACATGCCTCCTAAGAACTTGTTCCCCCCCATTTGCTAGAGTTATCATAATCGAGAAGCAATGTAGCATACCTAGTGCTTGAAGAGTAAACCCAAAGTGATATGGTAAGCTCTTGATAGGGGTTTTGGCCAAATTTTGTGGTAGTAATCCAGGTTGTAAAAAACCCGGATCAGCGTGATCCCTTTGCTCTTGCAAAAGTCTTTAAAATCCTTTGAGTTGAACTCACCACCACCATCTGTTCTAAAGTTCTTCACACTTTTCCTTGTTTCATTCTCAACAAGTCTTAGCCATGCTTTAAACTTACCAAAAGCTTGAGCCTTATCACGAAGGAAGTACACCCACATCTTCCTACTGTAGTCGTCGACAATCAACATAAAATAAGAAGATCCCCCTAAGGCTTGTGCAGACATCTTACCACACAAGTGAGCATGCACCAACTCTAGAGGACCCTATGCTCTATTCTTGCTTTCTTGTGGAAATGTCTTTCTTTGTTGCTTGCCCATCATACAAGCTTCACATGGTTCCTTCAATTCATTCTTGTAGGTAGGTGAGCAACCATACCTTGCTTTTGCATCTCCTTCAACACTGCGAATCCGATGTGTCCAAACCTTTCATGCCATAGCTTACTTGTGCCCACTCCAGCAGTGGCTGTAAGAGCACTTAGCTCATACAGGTTGTTCTTTCTTTCTCCTTTGCCAACATTTCTTCCAGCACTCTCAAGAATTTCTATACGTCTTCTTGAACCTCACTTCATGACCAAGATCAGTTATGACAACAACTCATAATAGATTTCTCGTAATTTCAAGAACATACAACACATCTGAAATCTTTTTGACTTCACCATTTGCAATAACAAAAGAAATAGTATTTGTGCCCGTAGCAGGGCATTTTGCATAATTTCTAACCATCACAGTGATGGATTCTTCTAGAGGCTGCATAGAACTATATAGAGCTTTCTTGTTGGTCATGTGACGGGAGGCCCCACTATCCAACACCCATGATTCAGTGGTAGATTCTTCTTGTGCCGAGGAGCACACTTCCTCAATGGTCGCCATGAATAAGTCCAACTCTGCTTCAGCCATATTGTTTGTCTCTTTCCCTTTACTTTCAAGGGTACCATTCTTTTCATTTGTCTTCTTGACATGACAATATGTGATTGCATGTCCTTTCTTCTTGCAGTAGAAGCATTCTCCTTGAAACTTCTTCTTAATCGCCCTTCTTCTTTTTGTCCCCATCATTTTTGTTGGAGGAACCACCTTTGCCTTTTGCATTGGCAGAGAATGCAACATCTCCATTGTTGCTTCCTTCTCCAGCTTTCATCCTTGACTCCTTCTCCAACAAAAATGCACAAAACTCCTCAAAATTCAAAGGTTGAGGTCTCACTTGAGTATTAAGCGCAGGTACTAGTCCATCAAACTTTTGTGGACAAATCAAAAGACACCTCTGAGCTAGCTCTTTGCTAGTCTTTTGTATCCCAGTGCCAACCATCTGGTCGCGCAGATTCTTAATCCGAGTGATGAATGCTTTAGGTGTCTCTCCTTCAACAAACTTCTCCATTGCTAGTTGATTCTCCAAGTTTTTAATCCTTGTTTGGTTTTGCATTTCATACTGACTTCTCAGTACATTCCAAGCCTCTGATGCTTTGGTTGCATGTTGAATCAAAGTCAAAACATTGTCAGAATAGCTTGTAACTAAGGCACATAATGCATTTGCATTCCTTCATTTCCAAGCTCATAGAAGATCTGCATTTAGAGCAATCATCACACTAGGATTTGATGGGTTGGGGGTAGGCTATGGTTCTACATCAGTCCCCAGCTCAGTCTCCAAAAGCTCATAAAAATCAAGGATAGTTGTAATTTTAAACTTCCACAGGGTCTAGTTTGTACCATCTAACTTTCATTCGTTGAACATTGGTGGACGAATCCTCAGTGTTTGAATAGTCGGTACAGCAACACCACCTCCTGCACCGCTTTCTGATGCGCCAGAACCGCTTCCGGAAGATGACGTTGTTCCTCTTTGTTGTTGAAGCCTTTGCCACTTGTGCACTCTTCAATCCATAGAGCCCTCAGGCTCTGATACCATGTAAAAAATTACACGGTGCAACGAACAGAATCTGAGAAAGAGATAGAGAGTACACAACAGAGAAGAGGATAATAACAAAATTTCTTTATCTCCAAGCAACTGATACAAAGATGGCTCTGTCCACCCATGCGCTTCCACTGTGAAGCTTAGATGGCGATCTAGATGGAAGATAGATGAAGAGCTTAAGACTAGCTGGAACAACTCTGACTGGGTGAAAGATGGATAATAGATGGCTGTGAAGGGGTTTAGCTTTTATAGCTTGTGAAGGGGGTCATGATGGATGACCTTCCATATGCACCTGTGCTATTGACCTTCCATGTACCCATGTGTCTATTGACCTTCCATGTGTACCTCCACTAGTTGGCCATGAAATATTCTGGGAATATTTCCTTTACCATTGGCTAGGGCCCTTAATAAATCTCTTATTCCGCAACTCGATGCAATGTGCCTCGAGTTGCTACCAGCTTAACTACTCTATCTAACCCAAATATTAGACCCACAATGGTCACCTTTTTGCCATTCGAACACATAGACCTCATTTGACATACAACTCAGGACTCCTAGGCTCACATATGGCTTATGGGGGCCGTAGAACTTTGAGCACCATGGATCATTGGTGGCACCTTATGAGGATGGGGCATTGAGCATATCTAACAATACATTCAAGGATTTCAAGAAGCATGCTGAAAATGAGTTGAGCTATAAAATTTCATGTCTCAGATCAGATGGAGGTGGAGAATATATCTCTATTTGACATGTACCTTGCTAAACATGGGATCAGAAGACAGTTAATTTACACATATACACAATAGCAAAATGGTGTAGGAGAAAGGAAAAACATGGTATTGATGGAATCAGAAAGAGCTATGCTGAATGAGAAGAGTTTGCCAAATGGTTATTGGGCTAAAGCAATAGTGACTACTATCTATTTGTTGAATAGAACCCCTATAGTAGGGACTCATGATGTAACTTCATATGAGAAGTTGTATGGTCATAAACCTGAAATTTCACACTTGAAGGTATTTAGGAGCATTGAATACGTGCATGTTCTTGATGAGAAGAGGAAGAAATTGGATCCTAAAGCTGTTAAGTGTGTGTTCCTTGGTTATGCACAAGACCAGAAAACTTACAAGTATTATGTACTGTCTAAACATGAGACACTAATTAGTAGAGATGTTTTTTATGAGCTGGCATAGTGGTATGGTAATCATGTTACAGTGGTTAGTGATGGATGAGCCAGCACTAGTAATGCTAAAAATACACCTACAGTGAGTACATCTATGAGTGGTCCTACAGGTGATGGGTCACCTACAGTAAGTCCTTGGTCAAGACGCTTGCGGACTCATACTCCTACATCCAGTGACATGGATATGTCAGTGAGGGGGAGATTGGATAAGGAAAAAGAAAAGATGCTTGAGTATGTGACAAGTCCACTTACAGCAAGTTATGAGTCATCTAATAGCGACGGTTTGGATAGTGAGTTGGGCATTCCATCTATTATGACTCCTGGAGCAAGGTAGAGTCGTTATGTTCCACCTCATGAGAGGCAAGCTGAGAGTGAGCCATAGTTATGGAGATCTGAGAGAGTTAGAAAAACAAATGATAGGTTTACATATACTGGTTATTCAGCCCACCATTATGCATATATGGCTAGTGTGACATATTACAAAGAACCAACAAAGTTTGATAATGCAGTTATAAATGATAACTGGTGTGCTGCCATGGATGAGGAGTATGCAGCCCAAGCTGAAAATGAGACATGGGTATTGGTTGAGTTGCCTGAAGGCAAAGTCCCCATTGGTTGCAAATGGGTGAACAAGGTTAAGTGCAAGTGAGATGGTTTGTGAGAATGCTATAAGGCCAAGCTGGTTGCAAAAGGGTATGCACAGTAATATGGCCTTGACTATGAGGAGACTTTTAGTTCGGTGGCTAAAATGGCAACAATCAGAACTGTCATTGCTTTGTGAGTACGCAAAGGCTAGAAATTATGGCAAATGGAGGTCAAGAATGCTTTCTTGAATGGTGATTTGGTTGAGGAAGTATATACGGAGCCGCTTGAAGGCTATGCTTACCCGCACTTTTCTACACATGTATGTAAGCTGAAAAGGGCTTTATATGGGTTAAAACAGGCACCTAGAGTATGGAATGCTCGTATCAACAATTATTTACAGCAACATGGATTTAGATTGGGTGATGCAGATCATAGTCTGTTTATGAAGAAGACAGATCATGGATATGTGTTTCTAGTGGTTTATGTAGATGATCTTATCATCACTAAGATGATGAAGAGGGCATTGCTGAAATTAAATCCTGTTTACAAGTTGAATTCAGAGTCAAAGACCTTGGTGAACTAAAGTATTTTCTTGGGATCAAGGTAGTCTCTACGGCTCAAGTTATATGGCTGCTACAGAAATAGTATGCTCATGACATGTTATAGAAGTATGGTATGGCTGAATGAAAGCCTATGGAGAAACCTCTTGATCAGAATGTCAAGTTGTAGATTGATGTTGGGAATGACATAGAGAATGTGACCATGTATCGACAAATGGTAGGCAGCTTGATATATTTGACTATTTCCAGTCCTCACTTATGTTATGCAGTGGGGCTGATTAGTCAATTCATGTAGAAGCCTCGCAAACCACATTTAGATGCAGTTAGGAGGATCATGAGATATGTAACGGGTACTACAGATTATGGGCTATTTTATGCATATGGAAAATCCCTTGACTTGACATGTGAGGGCTGAAATGATGAACGGGTTGCCTCTTACCCATCCAACCTCCAATCCTCACTAAGAGAACTAAAGAGGGGCACCACCTAGCCAAAGGGAGGATGGGCTAGGACATCCCTATTCTCAAAGAGAATCAAGAGAGCCAAGACACAAATTTACAAGAGAGAATATATGTGCTAGACACCACATTGGAATATAAGAGAGAGAGATGAGAGGAGAGGGAGACAAGAGGAGAAGAGGTAGAAGAAGCTTGCCATTATGCTACATGGAATGAGAAGATGAGAAGAGAGGGAGATAATAGGAGAAGAGGTAGAGGAAGCTTGCCATTATACTACATGGAATGAGAAGATGAGAAGAGAGAGAGATAATAGGAGAAGAGGTAGAGGAAGCTTGCCATTATACTACATAATAAAAGAACTTACTCATAGCTTACCTCAAAGAGATGAGGATATTGTAGAGTGCTCTCATGGACTTGTCATTCCCCCCCTCCTTCTTTTCTCAAAGAGAATCAAGAGAACCCAGACACAAATTTACAAGAGAGAATATATGTACTAGACACCATATTGGAATATAAGAGAGAGAGATGAGAGGAGAGGGAGACAAGAGAAGAAGAGGTAGAAGAAGCTTGCCTTATGCTACATAATAAAAGAACTCACTCATAGCTTCCCTCAAAGAGATGAGGGTATTCTAGAATGCTCTCATGGACTTGTCATTGTCCTCCTTCCCCTTCTTCTTCTTCATTCTCCATGGGCTCTTTATATAGCCTTCATGAGGGATTAGATTAAGCTAATCTTCTTGATTAACATAATCCTAGATGATGTATGGCATCTTTGAAAATATGGAGCATAGTGAATGGGATAAGTCCCCACCTTGGTCATCATGCAAGAAGCCAAGGGTGGTGGTAGACAACATAGAAAAATGGAGCTAGATTACAAGAGGTGGGTGCCCAAAGCACATTATTATAATATATTTACAAGAAGGATAGAGTGGAAAGTTGGTGTGGTAAAAGAGAGAAGAAAATTGCATGTAGCGAGCAGTCTGTGCCTTATTAACTTCAAATCCGTGAGGAATTTGAAAAAAGTTTATTCTGCAACTTTGTAGATCAGGTCGAAACCAATCGGCCTTCGCGAGAATTTTCTTGAAATTCGCTTTTTCTTGGGAGTTATTGAGATTATAAAAAATGGCTTCTAAAAGCTGCTTTGACTTTAGTCCCCCATATGTATATAAATACATATAAGCATGTGACAAAAGGGGTCCATGCTTGTAAGCTTTTGTGCAAGATCCAAATGACACCATGATGTGGATATTGACTTGTGTGCAAGGGTGAGGTGTCCTCTAATGATGGTGATAGATTCCAAATCTTAGTGATGCAGACGGAGCCCATGTGTAGTTGGAGGCTAGTCCTTTGAAAAATCTATGCATTCACTCAACTCCTAGGTGTAATCCATTTTCATCTTCACTAAGATAACCATCCCTTTTACCCTTTACATTGACATGCCTCCTAAGAACTTGTTCCCCCCCATTTGCTAGAGTTATCGTAATCGAGAAGCAATGTAGCATACCTAGTGCTTGAAGAGTAAACCCAGAGTGATATGGTAGGCTCTTGATAGGGGCTTTGGCCAAAATTTTGTGGTAGTAATCCGGGTTGTAAAAAACCCGGATCATTATCCCTCCCCTTAGGCTAGAGGTATTCATGCCTCTAGCTTGATAATGATGGTCCAATAGAGCAAGGAGGACTGCACCCCCTCATTGGTGGCTCTTCATTGAATGATTGCTCCAAAGTGTTCATATTTCTTTGAAAATAAGGCTTCAGTCGCCATCCATTTACCCTTGTCTTGTGAACCTTCCCATCCATGTCACCTAGCTTATAGCTGCCATTTGGATATCTCCTTATGACCATGAATGGCCCTTCCCACTTGAACACAAGTTTAGCATCCTTTCTGTTATCAAAGCGATTATCATAACGTAGCACAAGTGATCCTTCCCTTATGTGTTTGCTAGCCAGCTTCTTATTAAAGGTCTTCCTCCTCTCTTGAGCCTGCATGGAATAGTGTTGGACTGCTGCTTCTCTATCTAACTCCAGCCTCTCTAGATCCAAGATCCTTTCCTCTAACTTCTTATCTTGATTCTTCTCTTGAATGGCTACTAAAACACGCAAACTGGCCAGTTCCACCTCTATAGGAAGCAAAGCTTCTTGGCCATAGACGAGGTGAAATGGAGTATAGCCAAGTGAGGTTCTGAATGAAGTCCTGTAGGCCCAAAGAGCTGCATTCAATTTTTTATCCCAATGCTTGGGGTGCATGTGTACCTGCTTGGTAATTATCTTACAAATCAGCCCATTCACTTTTTCGACCAAACCATTACACTGTGGATAGTAGGGAGTAGAATGCCTGTGCTTGATTTTTAGCCTTTCCATTAGCTCCCCTACTAGGTTTGCCCTAAAACCAGGACCCCGATCAGAGATAATTTCCAAAGGTGTGCCAAACCTGCATTAAATATTTTCAAACACAAATTTTCCCACTTCTTGGGCTGTGATCCTACTAGTTGCTGAAGCCTCTGCCCACCTCGTCATGTAGTCCACTCCCATTATGATGTATTCCTTGCCAGATTGAGTTCGTGGGAGTGGCCCTATTGCATCAATCCCCCATTTCTCAAATGGGCCATATGTAGTTATGGGATTTTGTTCCTCATGCACTAGCTTCCTTGGTCCGGCCTTTTGGCAATCATCACAAGTGCGGCACCAATGTTGCACATCTCGATGTAGACTAGGCCACACAAAACCGGCTTGGAGAATCTTTCTGCTGGTTATTTCTTGAGCAAAATGTCCGCCACAAACCCCTTCATGGCAGCTCTTAATCACATCTATAATCTCCTTTGCTGTTGGCACCCTTCTAAGCACTGCATCCTTTCCTTTGCAATACAACACATCATTTATCAAGCGGTATTTAGTGGCCTTAGTAGCCAGCCACCTTTTCTCACCTTTACTCATATGTGTAGGTGCCTCACCTTGCTCGAGAAAATAAAGCACATCTTGTAATTGAAACTTACCCTGAAACAAGGGAAGCTTTACTGTAATGATGCCCATCATTACCTCTTTCAATTTTTCAGCTGCTAGAGCATCTGCGTCGCCATTTGTGCGCCTTGGCACAAAATAGATTTGGGCTTTCTGTAGCTTTCTCATGAGAGTTTTAGCTTCCCTCATTTTCACTGCTAAGTTATCATTTTTACAAGCCCAGATTCCTTTCATTTGCTTAACAATGAGCATAGAATCCCCAAAAACATTAAGCCGAGTGATACCATGTGAGAGACACCACTTCAAACCTAAAAGCAAGGCTTGATATTCTGCCTCATTGTTAGAATGGACATCCTCCAAGCTGATACCTTCTCCATAAAGTTTGTCACCTTTGGGACTAAACACCACTATTCCTGCTGCCGCTCTGTCTTTAATACGCTTGTAGGCCCCATCGAAGTAGAGGGCATGGGCATTCTCCACCCGTGGCGGCTCCTCAAGAGGAGGTGTCTCCTCTTTTATCTTTCCCTTCTCCTTTTCCTTCTTTTGATGGCATCTATGGGTCAACAAATCAGCTAGGCAAGCTCGAGTAGAATCCTCCACCTTGAAGGTGTAGTCAAACTCTTGGAGTTGTATCACCCACTTAGCGATTCTAGCTGAAACATCCATGTGCTGTAAGGCATAGGGAAAATGCTCTTCTGTCGTGATCACTGTGAATGGCCTAGGGAGAAGATAAGGACGAAACTTCCTTACAGCAAACATTAGAGACAAAACCATCAGCTCGACCATCTTGTACCCTCATTCTGATGCTATCATTACTCTACTAGAAAAGTAAACCGGTCTCATTAGGCCAGTTTTAGCATCCTTTTGTATTAGTGCTGCCCCTAGAGCATTGTCCCCAAAACTCGGGTTGACAAAAAACTCTTGATCCCAACAAGGCTGTAAAATTATAGGAAGGGTGCTAAGAGCCTTCTTCACCTCGTGAAAGCACCTTTCGCTTTCGTCACTCCACAGGAGCTCCTCAGAGTGGGTTAACTGTTGCAGTGGAAATATTAATTGGGAGAGGAGATGAATGAACCGCCCCATATATCGCACCTTCTGAATGAAAGAGGTTAGTTGCTTCACAGAAGATGGTGATGGCACCGCCAATAGGGCCTTAACTTTGTTTGGATCTGCTTCAATGCCCCTCTCACTTACGACATGCCCTAACAAAGTTACACTGCTTTCGCCAATGCGACACTTCTCATGGTTTAACTGCCCCCCCATTTGTGCGAGTCGGTTGAAAGCTTCATCCACCTTCCCTAAATGTAGAGCCTTAGAACTATAAATACAAAAATCATCAATAAAGACCCTGATGGATTTCCCAAAATATGGCTGGAAGACATAATTCATGAATCGCTGGAAGGTAGCTGGGGCATTTGTTAATCCAAATGGCATTACTTTGTAAGCAAAACAACCCCAAGGTGTAATGAAGGTGGTCTTCTGTTGATCCTCCTCAGCTATTCGGATCTGGAAATAACCTGAATACCCATCACAAACAGTGTATCTCTCATGCCCGGCCACCTCGTTAAGTATTTCATCCTGAAAGGGAAGAGGAAAGTGATCTCTCTTTGTTGCAGCATTTAGCGGCTTATAGTCCACACAAATCCTCCATTTTCCATTCTTCTTGGGTATCACCACCACAGGTGAAACCCACTCTGAATCCCCTATTGGATAGATGAAGCCCGCCTTTAAAAGTCGTTGCACCTCAGTGAGTAGAGCGTTTTGTTGAACTACTCCCAATCGTCGTAGTCGCTGCACTACTGGCCGTGCTCCCTCTTTTAGATTAATGTGATGTTGTACTGCTGTCACACCTGTGATGTGCTCATAATCAGAAATAAAAAGTGCAGAGTGTTTTATCATCACTTCCATGTATGCTGCCTTCTCCTCCACTGATAGATCCTTAGCCAACATTTTTTCTAACCCCTCCTTCTCGACCTTTGGAAGCTGCTGCGGAATTTCACTACTAGAAGGCCCTTTTAATGTAATCCCCATCACTTCTAGAGAGCTTTCTTCCTCCTCATTAGAAGACTCTCCCTCTGTCATAGATGACCAACCCTCGCTGGAACTCCATTCATCAGCGGTGGTTTCTAACACAAGATCCTCCTGTCGGCCCTCCTTCATGTTGTAGATAGTGCTCTTCCATTTTTTATGCAGCCCCTTTTGTGGCCTGAGCTCTAAAGCCCCTGTCTCCCAATCTTGTCTGGCTTTCATTCCCATTAGCCATGGTCACCCAAGAATGAGCGGATAGCCATCCCCCTTCACTGGCATCACATACATATCAAGCTCCAATTGCACTCCACACACCTTTACCTTGACTTTCTTTATAACTCCCAAACAATTTACTACCTCATTGTTAGCCATTTTGGCCCCAAATTTAGTAGTTTCATTTACCTCTAATCCCAAACGATGCATCAACTTTTCCGTCATGACACAAATCTCTGCACCTCCATCCACATATGTCTTTGACACTCTCTGCCCATTGATTTCGGCTTCCACTAGAGGTACAATATCTTTCATCTTTCTAGCCTGGATTGCATTCACATGTCTATTCTTCATGGGTCTAATGCTTACCATCTTTGACCATTGTCGCCGCACTGTTGGAGATAGATGTAGTAATTGTGGCCATGAAATTTTTGGCCCTTGATTCCTCACATCAGCAAGCAAATCATAAGCTCTAGTACTTTTACCCAAGAGAAAATCATCTGGCTCAATGTGTCGGCGTGAGCGAGCCCTCCTATTTTTACTGTTGCGTGTCTTTGCAGCCACTGATGACTCTGCCTCCTCTTCCATATTTTCAACCTCCTTTGGTGGTGTAGGCTCCATTTTCTCAATTCTTCGGGCTTTCTTCACCGGCATTGCTTCAACCTCTACTACTTTGGCCTTCCCTTTGACATCACTCTCATCTAAACTAATTATCCTAACATCATGATTCTCTGGCGGTTGGACAGGCAAGGGCGGCACCTCTGCAAGTGGTCGAGGATGCTGGAGAACTTGAACCGGTGGTGGAGGCCTTGGATTCGGTGGAACAAACCTTTCCCTAGGTGGTGTCACTTGTTGTCCCCTCCTTGGTTGGAACCCATTTCCTGGAAAACGCCTGGGATGAGGACAAAAGTACATACCATGGCCAGTCTCCCCACAATTATAGCAAACATACTCTCTTTCTTGTCTTCTTGGACCTCAATTGCCTTCATTTATGAGGGGAGGGGGCCGCACTCCTTGCACCAAATTTAATGAAAGGCTTTCGAGTTGATTAGTAATGCGTTGTAGGAGCTCTTGCTGTGGTATCTCTGGTTCAGGTGGGGCCTCTGTTATTTCTCTAGACCTTGTCATGGTTGGTAAAACCTGCATGGGCTCAACTCCCCCCTTCAACTGGGCTTGATACTTCAATTTTCTATCTTTCTCCCTCGCATAAGTGATTGATTCTTCATAGGATGTGGGAAACTTTCCTTTGACCTTCTCCCTTAGTAGAGGATGGAGTCCGGCTAGAAAATAATCTTTCTTAAGGCAATCAGGTACTCTTTCTCCCTCGGCTAAAGATGCTGTCCATTTATCCCACAATTTTATAAACATGCATTCATATGCTTGGTACTCCCCTGCTATAGTTTGACGAAGATCTAAGAGTTGTCTCCAAATATCTTCAGGTGGCTCTATATCTTGGTACTTGTGCATGAATGCGGTCTTGAGATCCTCCCAATTACCCTTTGTAGCCTCTGAGAGAGCTTGATACCACACTCGAGCATCACCCTTTAGAACTAAAGGAAAGGCCCGTACTTTGGTTGCTTCGTCATCCCGGCCTGTGACTAGGAAGGCCATTTCTAAGTCATCCAAAAAGTCCAAAGATTTCTCCCCTTTGTGCCCAAAAAAACTTGGAAAAGCCATGATAGGAAGATGTTGATCTAGCTCACTACAAAATAAAGATGAATACGTCTAGGCCCAAGTCATATCTTATTAAGGGTAGAATAAATGGATTTACAGATGCATTAATCTCAGCAAGACGACGAGGGCCCAATAAGACCCTTATAATATTTTGAAACCTGAGCTTTGTGCTAACAATTATATGCACGGTTTGTCTAGCAAGTGGACGGATAGGTCCATACAAGTCCCTATGGTTCATGGGATACACTTAGAGTAGAATGAATATGTGTACATTAAAGGAGATGTTATAATCCAAAATAGGGAGTATTATGGGATCAGGAGACAACAAGATCTCTCTCAACCTCTCAGCTCCAAAATAGAAGACCAACCTTTGCTGAAAATGTATCTTTCTACTAATGCACACATCCACCCGAATGTTTTGAACCGATTGAAAGTTGTAGAAAGTAGGAGTAGTCATTTATGCATTAACTACAAATTTACACTACAAACTTTCATGAAGCGTGTCGTTGAAGCTATGGCCTCTTAGATCCCACCATTCGAGAGATGCGAAGGATTTGCTCACCACTGATTAGCGTAGCTTTTGTGTGACCATCATCAGCCTTGTAAAGTTCATAGGCTTCGATAGCTACCTTCTCAATCACTTTGAGTCTTCTTGCTAGTAGTAGTTGAAGCGCATCACCATATGTAGCCTCTCACCAATACCGCACACCATTGATGTGTAACTCACCCTCCAAAAACTTGTTAATCCCCGAATTTGATAGCGCCTTCACCACTTGAAGACGAAGCTCCATAGGGAGTGTCTTTACACTAGATACCAAGCACTCAACACAATGCCTTGACGTAGAGACTTGATGAGAGCAAGATTTCTCATGAAGCAAAGAAGGATGCGTGTAATTAACTTGCTTTACCCGCATACGTGCCGTTTGTCGATAAAGATCCTTCTTCTCTTGAGCTTCTTTTGGAGACCATTGCGGTACTCTTGAGCGCTGAATCCCTTGAATAGGGTTTGATGAAGATTCCTCCTTAGTGACTTCTTGACAAACACTCGTTGAAGAAGAGGACAACTCCTTAGATGTTTCTTTCTTCATGGAAGTTGTAGAGCATAGCTTGAGAACTCCTCAGCGGGGGCACAAAAAATGAGGGCTGAAATGATGAACGGGTTGCCTCTTACCCATCCAACCTCCAATCCTCACTAAGAGAACTAAAGAGGGGCACCACCTAGCCAAAGGGAGGATGGGCTAGGACATCCCTATTCTCAAAGAGAATCAAGAGAGCCAAGACACAAATTTACAAGAGAGAATATATGTGCTAGACACCACATTGGAATATAAGAGAGAGAGATGAGAGGAGAGGGAGACAAGAGGAGAAGAGGTAGAAGAAGCTTGCCATTATGCTACATGGAATGAGAAGATGAGAAGAGAGGGAGATAATAGGAGAAGAGGTAGAGGAAGCTTGCCATTATGCTACATGGAATGAGAAGATGAGAAGAGAGAGAGATAATAGGAGAAGAGGTAGAGGAAGCTTGCCATTATACTACATGGAATGAGAAGATGAGAAGAGAGAGAGATAATAGAAGAAGAGGTAGAGGAAGCTTGCCATTATACTACATAATAAAAGAACTTACTCATAGCTTACCTCAAAGAGATGAGGATATTGTAGAGTGCTCTCATGGACTTGTCATTCCCCCCCTCCTTCTTTTCTCAAAGAGAATCAAGAGAACCCAGACACAAATTTACAAGAGAGAATATATGTACTAGACACCATATTGGAATATAAGAGAGAGAGATGAGAGGAGAGGGAGACAAGAGAAGAAGAGGTAGAAGAAGCTTGCCTTATGCTACATAATAAAAGAACTCACTCATAGCTTCCCTCAAAGAGATGAGGGTATTCTAGAATGCTCTCATGGACTTGTCATTGTCCTCCTTCCCCTTCTTCTTCTTCATTCTCCATGGGCTCTTTATATAGCCTTCATGAGGGATTAGATTAAGCTAATCTTCTTGATTAACATAATCCTAGATGATGTATGGCATCTTTGAAAATATGGAGCATAGTGAATGGGACAAGTCCCCACCTTGGTCATCATGCAAGAAGCCAAGGGTGGTGGTAGACAACATAGAAAAATGGAGCTAGATTACAAGAGGTGGGTGCCCAAAGCACATTATTATAATATATTTACAAGAAGGATAGAGTGGAAAGTTGGTGTGGTAAAAGAGAGAAGAAAATTGCATGTAGCCAGCAGTCTGCGCCTTCGTAACTTCAAATCCGTGAGGAATTTGAAAAAAGTTTATTCTGCAACTTTGTAGATCAGGTCGAAACCAATCGGCCTTCGCGGGAATTTTCTTGAAATTCGCTTTTTCTTGGGAGTTATTGAGATTATAAAAAATGGCTTCTAAAAGCTGCTTTGACTTTAGTCCCCCATATGTATATAAATACATATAAGCATGTGACAAAAGGGGTCCATGCTTGTAAGATTTTGTGCAAGATCCAAATGACACCATGATGTGGATATTGACTTGTGTGCAAGGGTGAGGTGTCCTCTAATGATGGTGATAGATTCCAAATCTTAGTGATGCAAACGGGGCCCATGTGTAGTTGGAGGCTAGTCCTTTGAAAAATCTATGCATTCACTCAACTCCTAGGTGTAATCCATTTTCATCTTCACTAAGATAACCATCCCTTTTACCCTTTACATTGACATGCCTCCTAAGAACTTGTTCCCCCCATTTGCTAGAGTTATCGTAATTGAGAAGCAATGTAGCATACCTAGTGCTTGAAGAGTAAACCCAGAGTGATATGGTAGGCTCTTGATAGGGGCTTTGGCCAAAATTTTGTGGTAGTAATCCGGGTTGTAAAAAACCCGGATCAACAGGGTTTACTGATACTGATTGGGCTAGTTGTGCCTATGACAGGAGGTCAACCAGTGGTTATGCATTTGGATTGGGAAGTAGTATGATTAGTTGGCATAGTAAGAAACAACCTACTGTTGCATTGTCTAGTATAGAAGCTGAGTATAGAGGAGCTTCCTTAGCAGCTTGTGAAGCAATTTGGTTGATGAAACTACTGAAATACTTGAGAATATAGCTCGAAAGCAGAGTGAGATTACATTGCAATAACATTAGCAGTGTTATGTTTGCTAGCAATCCTGTCTACCATGCTAGGTCCAAACATATTGAGGCTCACTATCATTTCATAAAAAATGGTTCTTATAGGGTAGATTAACTTGATTCATGTGAAGACTGAAGACCAGGTAGTAGACATATTTACCAAGTCTCTTGGTAAAAAAAAGTTCATTTTTAGACAGCTACTTGGAGTTTATCATATGGTTTGAGCTTGAGGGGGAGTGTTAGAATATCAAGCTCCCATTACTCTTCAGTCAGTCTATCTTTATGTATATGACCATATACAACGTGTGACATTCAATAAGTCGGTGTAGTTAGTGACTTAACCACAGTTAGTCTTGGTTAGTCATACCTATGTGTGTAAGTCTCTTTCAGTTAGTATGATGGAAGAATAATGGAAGAACAACAACAATGAGTTGAGGCTCATCTTTTGCTCCACTCTATCTCTCTTCCTCTCTTCAAAGAAACATTGGATGTGGCCATAAAATTCATCACAGGGAGGTGACGTCTCATCCCAAGGAGGAGTGTACCTATTGCGGCCAGTTAGAGGAGTTTGTGGGCGTCTGATAAATGGAGTGTTTGAGCCAATCCACCACTTGGAAGGCACTACCCAGTCTATACTTTCAATACCACAGGAGACAGGTAACCTTTCTAACTTTCCTACAACCTTGGAGCCTGAGATGGAGGCAATGATTGATGCATTGACGCCCATGGATACCGAGACATATGATTCACTTAGAGACGAAGCATCCATACCATTATATGATGGGTTCCAACTATCTCGCCTAAAGATGCTACTTGCACTCCTAAGTGTGCAAGTAAAATACGGGTGGAGCGATGCAAGTGTGACCCAGTTGTTCAGGTACCTTCTACGTATGCTTTGTTGATTTCTTTTTGGCACCATTATAAAAAAAATTGTGCTTTTTCAAGGTGTTTTATGATTTCTTTTCAGGTTGCTAAAGTATCATATATTACCACTTGGAAATACCATGCGTGAGGCTCGTGATGATGCGCGACATTAGTATGGACTACAACAATATCCATGAATTTATCAACGATTGTGTGCTGTTTCGAGGAGAGTACAAGACTATGGAGACATGTCTAAAGTATGGTGCTCACAAGTATTGATAGGACTTGCAAGAGCAAACCATCCCTCAGAAAGTTCTGAGACACTTTTCACTTATCCCCCATATACATCACATGTTTCGTACGTCGGGCTTCACGAGCTTGAAAACATGGCATGCACAGAATAGATCCATAGATGGAGTCCAAGGAATATTAGCAAATTCATGCGCATGGAGCCACATTAACTCTACCTTTCCAAGATTTGCATGAGAACCAAGGAATCTTAAGCCTGGTCTATCTATGGATGGCATGAACCCATTTGGTCTCGGCTCAACTTCTTACAGTGTGTGGCCTGTAGTCCTTGTTAACTACAACATCCCACCATGGCTTTCTATGAAGAAAGGACACATGATCCTTAGGTTGCTCGTTCCTAGCTGCTATAAAGTCAAGAATATGGATATCTATCTTTGTCCATTAGTCGATGAGCTTAAGATCTTGTGGGAGGAGGGGGTCGCCATTAAAGTTATGAGCAAGTGCAATGGTCGACGGTCTGCCAATATATGAGCCATTCTCATGTGAACCATGCATAACTTTTCAAGACTCGGGGAGTGCTCAAGTAAGTAGGCTTCCATTCTCGTTGTTGGTAATATCTATCAGAGCTTGATCAAGTTTGTATTCACATGATAGAGGTGTTGGGACACTCTGGTTATCTCAAGTTTTAATGCATGTCCATTGTGTGGGCCATGACTCCCGAAGGTCACAAACCATGAAGAAGATGGTATATCAAGGACACGCCGCCTTCTTGCTGAAGGGTTATGAATTGAGGGAAGGTTTTCTTGGATGACCTTCATCATGAATGAATGCCCAAAGCTAGTACAAGCTGAAAATGGTCCACATGGGGTCGCATCCAAACGGAATGCAATGGTTCTCAATTTTCTACAAGTTGCCATATTGGACCTAGTTTTACAGATCAACCACTTGTTGGATCCCATGCATATTTTCAAGAATGTGGGTAGCTTACTATGGGACCACATCACAAGAAAAAGAGACACTGCAGGGGCATGAATGGATTTGAAGGAGATAGGCAAGATGGAGGCACTTTGGGCGCAGTTGAGTGATGATGGTTGCTTGCAACTACCTTGTGCTCCTTGGATTTTTTCCACTAAAGAAGAGTGTTGATGGTCTCTATTGAGTGGGAATTCTCAAGGGGATGTAGTCCAAAGCTGACTACATTTTTTATAAGCTATCGTATATAGATTTTATATGTGACAACTAATTAATGGTTTCAATGTACAGTACAAAATATACAGTTTGGCATGGTCAAGCAGATGACATTTTCACATGGAACATATCAACAAAATGCGCTCCATAAGGGATTGTGGTATCATGGCAAAGTTCAAGAAAGAGAGCCGAGGTGACAGCCACGGATCCAAATACAGTTATAGAAGAGATTGAATATTTTGGGAACTTACAAAGTATTATCACGGTGGATTATTGTAGCTTCTCAATGATCTTATTCGATGTGTAGTGGTACTAGAAGGAGTCGAGCTGGGGCAATTGTTCAATGAGGTCCATCTGGATTTCTCGAAATAGATTCTGAAAAAAGATGGACGGATTTGTGCAACACATTTGTATTGCCAGTCCATTGTGAATAGGTGCATGAACTCATGTTTTTTTTTTAATTTTTATTACGACATGGTATATGTCACAAATGTTAAATCTGTCTTGTATGTAATTTTGAATAGGTATTTTTCTATCCAAACCTCAAACAACCTTGATGGTGGTATGTTGTATCTTCAACTCCCCAAAGTGTGAGAGTATATGATGAAAGCAATGTTCCCATCGTAGATGAGGACAACATGTAGATAGAGGGGTCAATATTGCAAGGGGTAGAGGCCGCCCAAAGCTTGGAGCATGTAGAGGAGGGAGAATCACGTAACAATGATGGAAAGATAGGAGGCCAAGAATTCTTTGAGAACAATGTGGACTCATCCTTTTGTGGTGACCTTTCTATCGACCTTCCAGTGTATTTGGAATTGTGTTAGGAGATTGACATGGGACTATAGGCTACGTCATACTTGGAGCATCCATGAACTCAATTTGTTGATGAATCACTTATAAGGATACTCTAGAATTTACATTTTAAGTAAGATATTTTTTTAAGAGTTATATTATCATTCGTTGCTTGAATATTTATATTGATTGTGCTAACATCAATTTTTGTCTATACAAGTGACCTCTATGGATATTTAGACAACACGATGAGTGAAGGGATGAGCAATGAGAAGCTAGAGGAGATTTTCACACGTATGTCTCTAGATCAGATGGCTCAATTCAGAGATATGACGAGTCTCGAATACCATAAGTTTGTTCCGTTAGATCTACTTCGGCATGCTCTTATGCTTCGGTTTCTAGTAGATGAGGTCGACACTCCACAATTGGGCTAGATGGAGGGACTGATTTTAGGGGATACAAGTACTACTCCTCACTCTTGTGCAGGTTTGAGAGAGGGTGGCTTAGGTGGTTGTTGTGAAGGTACGAGCGTAGTGTCTCCATCTGTTCGTTCTGCTGGAGTTGCGTCACCTATGGGATTTGTCACACCTATGGGGACATCTACTCTAGTCACTCCAACTTTTGTGTAGCCGCCCGTAAGGTGATACCCCTATGGGTGCTACTCCGAGACATGCCATCCCCATGGATACACCTGATGTATAGGGGTCTACTGGATATGCCCAAGAGCGCGGTCGCATGCGGGAGGGGACACATATCCCAGAGGGGTATGGATACCTTGTATATGATAGGATAGGAGCCATCATCATGAATGACGAGGGGAGGCGGGTGATGGCTCATATGAGAGAGTTGCCCATAGGCTAGATGATGGAGTGCATACTTGCGTACATCTCACACAAACGATCAAACGCACACAAGGCACTTAAGAGTGGGGTCTCAAAGCTCGAGTGGTTAGACACAAATGACTAGCGCGAACTCAAGGATGAGGTTATAGATTCTCTAGGATGTTGGAGAGAGCAAGGTGAGGCAGGGAGGGCACGATTGGAGGCATGAATGGTCCATCATCTTGGGAGTGGCGGCCAGAGGACTTATTTAGAGAACTTTGTAAGCTTTTCTTTTGTTCTTCTCACTTTTTTTTTTTTGGCAATATCACTTGTATTGACAATCGTGTTTCTAATAGTTATACTTTGTTTTCTTTGTAGCACTCCATTACAAACCATGATCCCACTGGCCTAGAGACTCATTATGTAGAGAGACATGGTCTCACTGCATTGATCGATAGATTGTATGTACATGGCAGTCCAGTAAGTCACTCATCTTTCTTGTCCGTAGTTACGAATTTTAATTAAAATGCATTATTGTATGGTGGACAGATGTGTAGTTGTTTCTTTTTTTGTAGATTCTATTCGATGCTCCTTTGCGGGTTAGACAAGCTTTCGAATGGCAAGGATCTATAGCTCATGCCTGGATCCATGGAGCGCATATCCTCTCTTTTTTTGGTCTTGTGATTTATGTAGGCATTTTCTATGCACTATATTATTCTCATCCTTTGCATCTTGCCATGATTTCATGAGTGCTTTCATTAAGCGATATTGTATTTATTTTATGTATTAGTCTTGTGGATTTGAGTACACTTTGTCTTCATTTTGATGACCATTTTACACCTTACTGTAACCCTTTTGTATGGCCTAAATATAGCACATAATGCTACATGTGGTAGGGCAACTTGCTGCCCTCAATTTTTTTTTCTCTGTAATCGTCGCTATTAGGGTCACGAATTTACTACACGCGTCACTATTAACATTGCAGTTTGCATTGCAAACTGTTGCTATTTGCGTCGCATGTGCGATGCAAATAACGATGCTACTAGCGACAGTTCTATGGCGTCACTAATATACCGACATTTTTTAGGGACAACAGGGGCATTTTTCTTCATGAACATTTTCATCGCTTTGAACATCGGTATGAGGTTTGTATCTTGTAGTGTGAAGGGCCAACAATTTGGCCAACAATGGGCATTTTTGAACCAACGTGATGACACATGCCACTCCCCATGACGAGGATTTGGTTGGAGGAGGGGTAGAGCTGCAAGCAAGCCACCAAGCTAATGATTGCCATGGACTCCTTGTATTTTTCACTCTTCATCGCCGCCTTCCACGCACAAGATTGATGTCTGAATGGAAATCTTAATTTCTAGTGTTTCTCTCTCTTCACTCCTCTCTCCTCTTGAGATATGTGTTTTCATGCTCTAATCTATGGGAGAAGGGGATGGGCTGAGAGATGAGAGATATGGATTGTACGATGATATTCGAGTGTGAAGGAGCATAGATCAAGGTTTGGAGGAGTGTTAGTGGATGTTGGGAAGTGGCAATGGCCTTCCAATCATGAGACGCGTATGATATAAAGCACAATTTTATGAGTAAGTCATAAATTTCGTCATTTTATGATAAATTCCGTTTGTAAATGGTTGAAAATGGTTGTTCTTAGTTGTTAATACTATGATCTATCAAAAAAGTTAAGAAATCTAAAAAAATAATTCATTTAATAATGTTTCCATAAACATACAAAACCTGCAACATTGTAGTTTTAAGGAAAATCATGAGATTTTGGGGTTTTGTTGTGTATATGGTATTCTTATGGAATGAAATGTGATATGAAAATAATTCTCAATATGACTAATTAGTAAATAAAAAAACATTGATATTTATCAATAAATAAATAGAGAAAAAATAAAAAATATTTAAAAATAGATTTTTTACATATGAAAAATAGAAAAAAAACACAATTGTGTTTGTGAATGTATGATAAGGCTGAGGCATGAGGGTGATCCTCGTTTCAGCCCTATCTTTATGAGAATACAATGAGTTCTAAATATCTTTCTAATGCATGGTATATAGAACACATGGTTTTGAAAATTAAGAGGATCTAGTAGTACGAGCACGCTACTCCTCAAGACTAGCCTTATGCAGTGTAGCAATTAGGTTTAGAAATCCCTCATCACCTTTGGACTACATCCCCTCGAGAATTCCCCCCCTCCATTGAGACCTCTGTCCCTTCGCGAGACGCTACGGTCAAAGCTCCATGCAACCATCATGTTGACATGAACCATGGCATCTCCTCCATGCCCTTGGAATATCGAATTGTTCGATGATGTGTACTACGTCGGAATTCAGCTCGCGCTTCCTCTCGATCTTGCCTAGCAATCTGCTAGTACTTGGCGAGCCACGTCTTCATAGAGGCATGGTGCAATATACAAAAGCGATTCACCTTCTCCTTCATTGAGGCATCCATTCTTTTTTCTACCCCATTTCCAACCACCACATCTCCAGTCAGTCTATCATCGTCCTTTAGTGACCATAGCATTTCATTGTTTGGATCTACCGTTGGTAGCCATTGTGAAATATGCATTAGCACCTCAGACACCAACCAACCTTCAGCCATTCTACCTTCTGGCCAAGCTCATTGTCGCACAAAGCCTTTCAGGGTTTTCATGAAGTGCTCCAAGAAGAACATCCATCGTGTATGGACAGGTCCAGCAATCTCCACTTCATCTATAAGATGCATAAGAAGGTGGATTTGTATCGTGAGCATGCTGGTGGGTAGGTATTTCTCAAAGAGACAGATCGTCTCCATTGCTTCCCACCTCGTGGATTCAATAGAGGACGTCTTAATCTCCTTCTGTGAGATCCATTACACCAAAGTCGACAACCTGTAAATGGCCCCGCGTGTTTCTGGAGTAAGACATCCTACGATTGTGATTGGTACTACAAACTGCCACAAATGAGAAAGCATTATGAATAATGGCTATACTCCAAATAGCAAAATGTGCACACCAATTACAATCCATTTGTAGTACAAACCTGACATATCTTATGCCAGTCATGGGATTCTAGCCCTGATAATTGGTCGTCTTTAGAAAATGCTGACCTGAGAGAATGCATCATACCCATCGTAGTGTGGATAGACTTGACTACTTGCTTCACAATGCGCTCTTCTTTAGTGGAAAAAACCCAAGGAGCACGAGGAAGCTGCACGTGACCATCAGCAGTCAAAGCGCCTCCATCTTACCTACCTCCTTCAAATCCATTCGTGCCCCTATAGTATCTCTCTTTCCTGTGATGTGGTCCCATAGCAAGCTGGCCACATTCTTGAAAATATGCATGGGATCCAACAAGTGGTTGACCTGTAAGTGGGTCCAATATGGCAACTCGTAGAAAACTGAGAACCGTCGCATTTCGTTTGGACGTGATTCTATGTGGACCGTTTTCAGCTCGTACCTACTTGTGGCATTCATACATGTTGGAGGTTGTCCAAGGAAACCTTCCTTGAGTTCATGATCCTTTGGCAAGAAAGCAACATGTCCTTGATATACCATCTTCTTCATGGTTCCTGACATTCGAGAGTCTAACTGTGGCACGCACAATTGACATACATGATAACCAGAGGTAACCAGACCTGTTCTAATACCACGACCCAGTGAATACTTACTTGAACAATATAAAATATAGATATTACCAACGAGAACGGAGGCATGTTCACCTGAGCACTCTCCGAATCCCAAAAAGTCATGCATCGTCCACATGAGAATGGCTCAAATATTGGCTGACCGCCGACCATCGCGCCTGCTCATATCTTGCACGGTGACCCCCTCCTCCCACAAAATCTTAAGCTCATCAACTAATGGACGAAGATATACGTCCATATTTTTAACTTTGTAGCGGCCGAGGACAAGTAAGCTAAGGATGAGATGTCCTTTCTTGGTAGAAAGCCATGGAGGGATATTGTAGTTGACAAGGACTATAGGCCATACACTGTAAGAAGTTGAGCGTAGACCGAATGGGTTCACGCTATCCATTGCAAGACCTCAAGCCGAAGATTCCTTGGCTCTCAGGCAAAGCCTAGGAAGGTAAAGTTAATGTGGCTCCATGTGCGTGAATCCGCTGATATTGGTTGAACTCCATCCATGGAACTATTTTGTGTATGCCACGTTGTCAAGCTTGCCATGCCAAATGTACGAAACATGTGGTTTATGCGGGGGATAAGCAGAAAGTGTCTGAGAACTTTTTGAGGGATGGTTTGCCCTTGCAAGTCCTATCGATACCTGTGATTACCACACTTTGGACATGTCTCCATAGTCTCGTATTCTCCTTGAAACAGTATGCAATCGTTGATACATGCAGGGATGTTATTGTAGTCCATGCCAAGCTTTCGTAAAATATGTCGTGCATCATCACGAGACTCATGCATGGTATTTGCAGGTGGTAATATATGATATTTCAATAACCTGAAAAAAATCATAAACACCTTGAAAAAGCACAAATTTTTTAATAATAGTGTCGAAAAAAAATCAATGAAGCGTATGTACAAGGTACCTGAACAACTCGGTCACACTCGTATCGCTCCATCCGTATTTTGCTTGCACACTTAAGAGTGCAAGCAGTGTCTTCAGGTGAGATACTCAACATCCATCATATAATGGTATGGATGCTTCCTCTCTAAGCGGATCAGAAGTCTCGACATCCATGGGAATCAATGCATCGATCATTGCCTCCATCTCAGGCTCCAAGATTGTAGGTAGGTCTGGAAGGTTGCCCGTCTCCTCTGGCATTGATGGTATAGATTGGCCTTGCAAGTGGTGGATTGGCTCCTGCACTCCATCCATTGCATGCCCACGAACTCTTCTAATTGGCTGCAAAGGATGCACTCCTCCTTGGGATGAGACATCACCTCCCTGGATAGAAAATTTGCCAGCGAGACCCAATCTTATTGTATATGGTATTCAATTAGCTTGTGATTACAATGCATGATTGATATTAACTTTTCTTATCGTTTGCTGAAAATCCACAATCACCTGATCAATGATCTCAGATTGAAACTTGCCAAATCGTCGTACGTGTTCTATAGACAATAGGTGTTTTCGTCTAATTGCTAGCTTGCATTGAGAGCAAGGACATGGGACACGCTGATTAAGATATGCCTCGCGATCTTGAACAATAGGACCTTCATCGTTTTCCATTTTGTCTACGTTACAACAAAAAATTTGTTTTTGTTATCATTCTTTTTTTTTCTTAGATTGTTATCCTCTCCTTCCATCTCTCTCTTTTTCTACAACCACGACTATGACTACCACCACGACCACGACCACGACCACGACCACAACCACGACCACGACCATGACCACAACCATGACCACAACCATGACCATGACCACGACCACAACCATGACTACGACCACGTCCACGGCTATGACTACAACTACGACCATAGCCACAGCTACAACTACGGCTATGACTACGACTACGACTACGACTACAACATTATCATAGTACCCTAGTATCTACTGCCTAGTACCTAGCATATAGTATCATAGAACACCAGTATTTAGTACCTAGTACGTAGTACCTAGCACATAATATCATAGCAACTTAGTATCTAGCACCTAGTACTCTAGTATCATAGTGCCAAGTATCCAGTACTATGATACTATGTAGCAGGTGCTAGGGTACCTTAAGCATTATGCAATAGATGTGAGGTTCTATGGTACTAGTTCCTAAAGACTAGGGTAATATCACACCATGTGCTAGGTACTAGGCACTAGGTACTAAAAACAAGGCTACTATGAGAGTGTGTGCTAGATACAGGGCACTAGGTACTAGCTACTAGGGTACTTTGCTACTAGGTAATAGGTGCTAGGGCACTAAGTGCTTTGTGCTAAATAATAGGTAATTGCGACTAGATAATAGGGTACTATGATAATATGTGCTAGGTACTTACGACTAGATACTAGGGTATTATGATACTAGTGTAAACACTTGGTAATCGATACTAGGGTACTAGCATACTATGTGCTAAGTACCAAATACTTCAGTACTAAAAGGTACTCAATAGTGGATAGTAGTTTTAGGGTTCTATGATACTATATATTAGGTACTAGGTGCTAAATAATAGGGTACTATGATAGTATGTAATAGGTATAAGGTAGTACATACTAGGATACTATGATACTATATAACAGATAGTAAATACTTGGCTAGAATGATATTATGCAATAGATAGTAAATACTTTGCTAGCATGATAATATTGAATAGATAGTAAATATTAGGATACCATGATATTATGTAATAGGTAGAAGGTACTAGATCTATCTATGTAACTATGTTTCTATGTCTCTATCTATCTCTTTATCTATGTAACATGTCCACCTGTTCCTTGGCCATTCCCTTGTGATCAAATCACAAGACCATGCGACTCTGCAACTTGTTGCTAAGTGTCGCACCTAATTCATGGGACTATTCTACCCATCGAATGGCATCTTCTAATCACGAAATCATGATGAAACAGGGTTAAGGTGTCTTCATAACAATCCGTTCCTGATTGCACTAGGCCGATATTGTCGGTCCTAAGGTTCCAAATTCAAATCGAGTTTCATCTTTTTAGCGAGCGATCCTTAGGATAAAAACCCTAGCTTGTTTCTTGCAATTATGTACTATTGTCCCTACATTCCGTGAATGTGGGCAAGTCTTTAGGGTATAAGAGTTTCAGTTTTGGTAATAAGAGCAATTAGGTCATGTCCTCAACGTGCTAAATCCTAGTTAGCACTTGAGATATGTTGCATTGATTTAATCATTCCTAAACGAGTTCCTCGCGGTCTTTGGTGTTTAGGTTAAACCAATTTACTTGTCTATTCTTGAAGATAATTACACTACCATTTTCATAACCACATTATTCATTGCCTACGTATAAGTTGATTTACAAACCCTAACTTTTCGGGTTAAGATCAAAGCATATGTTAAGTTATAGCATAATTCCAATTGATCCTTATATAACATGCATTTAAGATTTATGCTACTAACCTTTAGGGTTTTATGTTTGAACCATGTAGCTTTTTCTAACTTCTTTTCTAAATGAGATTTTTGTATGCTGAATGAGCATTACACAACCTTTCGTAACTATTTACGTATTTGATTGAGATTTAAGCCAATCGACTAGAGTCTAATCTACTTCATGCAGCTCAAGAACCATTTCCATGCCTTGTGAATTCCTTCGGATTATTAGCGACCTTCTTTTAATGAATCATTTCTAAGGAAAGATGCCTAATAATGCGACATGTGATTTATTATTTCTCATGCATAATCGAAGTGTACATCAGTAATTTCGATTTTATAAAGATGGGCATTAGTTAATCTGAGTTTGTTACTTTGCAATGCATAATAACCACTTGCTAGGAATGCATAGAGATCTTATGCTCAGTTCGTTTCATTGAAAAAAATACTAATGATCGAATCCCTCATTTGTGAGCTATTTAGCCAAACTATTTTCGATCGAAAAAAAACATGCATCCTAATTCCTTAAATGATCCATGCAAAATTGAAATATTATGACGTTAATCAAAATTAGGAAGAGAAACCTAGACTTGTGGTGAAATGTTCACATGGATGTTAGGAGATGATCCTCCTGGGGTTGCGCCTTGAGCCTTCTTAGGGCCTTCTCGCCTTGGACGCAGATTTATGATCTTGTCCGTCTTCTTCGCACGCGAAACTCTCTTTGTGAATCGGTCTTCCTTGATCAATTTCACCGTCTTTTGGAACCGGCTTTAGAAGGCCTTAAAGGCTTGTGGGAGTTGCGATAGGAAAGATGGTTTTTGATCCCGGTGGTTAAAATGAACTTGAGGAGAATCAATGAAAAGAAATAGGTTTATAACTTCGTGGGGTTGCTAAGAAAATGGGCTTAAAAAACCTAGTTATTGTAAACTTTATGGGAGACATAAGGAAAGGGAAATCCACGGAAATGGAGTTTAAAAATGGCTTTGTGGAATACAAGGGCCTAACTCCAGGGATATAAGGGAAGAAAAAGGCCTTAAACTTCAAGGGAAAAGGAGCGTAAAGATCGCTTTGGGAAGACAAATAAAAGGGGATTTAAAAGATCTCGGGGTAACAAGAACCCGTTTGAGAGGGCAATAGGGAAGGGCCACGGGAAGGTTTTTAGAACTCGGACTAGTGGAAGCTTGTGGGGAACCCAAGGGGGGAAGAAGGGCTTAACTCGCGGGTTAAATGAGTTTTTAAAGGGCCTTGGGTGAAATGAAAAAGGGGGGGAAAGAGGGGGTTTGTGAGGGCCAATAGAAAGGGGGTTCTAAGGGATCCCAAGGTTAAAATGAACCTTTGAGGGACTTGCAATATGAAAGGGGGCATAAAGGACCCCCCCTTAGAAGCTTCTAAGAAGCTTAGAAGCTTCTAAGGCTTCTAGCCTAGCACGTGGTAGAACTGACGATGGCGGATAATTAAGCGGCAGTGGCGTATCAAGGCTGCTGACGGATGGCAGCAGCGGCTTGGTCCACAGGCGGCGGCTTCTCCAATCAGCGGCAGCTCCTCCCTCATGGTGTTTGCACGCAACGACATCAGCCTCTCTCTCCTTCCTCTATGGGAGCGATTCGTTGTGCTCCCTCTTACTTCCATGGCATAGAGCTTATATCGGTGAGGGGAGGGGAACCTCCCTCCCCCATGCGGCCTTATGCATGACCTTTATCCCCTCCATGGTATCCAACAAGGAGGCTCAGTCATCCCGCCTCCCCTCCCTCTCCTCCAACACGACTGTCGGCTGGGGGAAGGGGGGATAATTAAAAAAAATTGTCAAAGTTGTGAAATTATCCTTTTGGCCTCCTAAGAGGAGGTTTTTATGAAGAGCACGGGTTTTTATTAACCCATAGTCCTAAGTCCCAACTGGCCCGTGGAGACCGTACTGTCCGTAACCACAATGCTGGTATTCCCTTGTGTGAGTATCATGGGGTTTAGAATTATTATCACGGAAATATTACATTCTCTCCCCCTTAGAATCGAGATGTCCTCATCTCGAGATAAACTAGGGATATTGATGGTTGAGAGTGCTTTCATCTACCCAAGTGGCATCCTCCTTGGGATAATCTTTCCACTGGACGAGGCATTCTCTCAGGTTCTGGATCTCAGTTTTCTCTCCCTAACATCTAAGATCTTGTCAGGCCTTAGTTCAAGGACTCCTTGACTAGGCATTACAACTTGTTGGTCATCAAGTACATGGTTAGGATTAGGTACATACTTCTTCAATAGGTTGATATGGAATACATTATGAACCTTTAGGTTCTTAGGGAGTTGCAGTCTATAAGCATTAGGTCCTAGGCACTTAAGGATCTTGTATGGTCCACAATACCTTGGACCTAGCTTCTTACAATCTCCTAAGGATAGAGAACTCTTCTTACAATCTCCTTCTTCAAAGATTCTATCTTGGCGCTTCAAATGCGTGTATGCCTTCTGTCTATTCTTGGCGGCTTGGATGTCCTGTCTTATTGACTTTATTTGGTCATCCATCTCTTCCAACATCTGCCTTGAAGCTTCAACCCTCAAGGTTGGATCTGAGAAGTTTAGGGGACTTCTACAGTCATGACCATACAATGCTTGAAAAGGGATCATCTGAATGCTTTGTTGGTAAGAAGCATTGTAGGCAAATTCAACCAAAGGCAAGTATTGAATCCACCTTTTTGGCTCATGACAGCAGTGTGCCCTTAACATATCCTCAATGACTTGATTGACTCCCTCTATCTGGCCATTAGTTTGGGGATGGTAAGCTGTACTAAAACAAAGTTGAGTCCCAATGGCTTCAAAGATAGCTCTCCAGAAATGTGATGTGAAAAGAGAATCATGATCACTAATGATTCTTCTGGGTAGCCCATGTAGCTTGAATTTATAGTTTGTCTTTACTAGAATAAGGTGTGCAACCTTAGTAAGCATGTCAACCACAACCATGATGGAGTTGTATCCCCCCTGAAATTGGGGTAGGCCAACAACAAAGTCCATACTGATGAATTCCCATTTCATTTGGGGAATGTCAAGTGGTTGCAACTTCCCTGGCATCTTGACATGTTCGGCTTTGATATATTGACAAGACAAACACTCAGTGACATATTTGAGAATGTCACCTTTAAGCCTCTCCCAATAGTAGCTCTTCCTAATTGCATTGAGGGTCTTGGCATAGCCAGGATGTCCTCAGAAACGGGAATCATGAGCTTCCCACAATATCTTCTGCTTAAGTGACTGGCTTGGCGGTATACATACTCTCATCCTATAGCAGACAAGTCCACCATAGATAGAGAATTCATGATACTTAGCCTGTAGCTTTTGATCCTGGTCCTTGATAGAGATCTCCCTTAGCATCTTTTGATAGGATGAATCATGGCATGCTTCCTCTCTAGCTAGCTCAAGTATTGGATTGTTCGGTATGGACACCTTTGTAGCTAGAGATCTAGCTGTTGATGGGTTTTGCAAGATTAATGCATTAAGGAATGCCTTGTGACTGGGTGCATCAACAACTACATTCTCCTTTCCAGGTCGGTACTTGATTTCAAAGTCATACTCCTCCAACACTTCAATCCACCGACGTTGCCTCATGTTGAGCTCGTTCTAGGTAAAGATCCACTTGAGACTCTTATGGTCAGTCAGTAAACTTGTTACCCAACAGATAGTGTCTCCAAAGCTTTAGAGCATGGATGACAGCTAACAATTCTAGATCATGGGTAGCATAATTCTTCTCATGGCTCTTCAGTTTCCTTGAAGAGTATGCTACAGGATGACCTTCCTGCATGAGCACACAACCTAAGGCAAGTGTGCTAGCATTAGTTACTACCTCGAATTCCTTACTGAGGTCTGGAAGTCTTAGGATATGTACTGATACCAAAATTTGCTTCAATCTCTCAAGGCTGGTTTCTTCGGGAGTTGACCATGCAATAGAAGTTTGCTTCTTCAGTAAGTCCGTCAGAGGTGCTGCAATCAAAGCATAGTTTTTTATGAAGACCCTTACCATCCTGTCAATCCAAGAAAACTGCATATTTCTTTTATAGTTGTTGGTATTGGCCATTCTAGCACATCTCTTACCTTGGCTGCTAACCTTGGCTGGGTCCACTGAGATTCCTTCCACTAATATGATGAATCCCAAATATTCAATTTGATGTTTGAAGAATGCAAGCTTCTTCATCTTAGCATATAGCTTATGTGCCCTCATTGTCTCAAGGACAATCCGAAGTTGGGGTTTATGATATTCTTCTTGTTTGGAATAGACTAAAGTATCGTCGAAGAAGAAGAGTATGAAGTCATCAAGATATGGCCTAAAGATGTCCTGCATTAACTTGTTGAAGGTGGCAGGCGCATTCGTAAGCCCGAATGACATAACTAGGAACTCAAAGTGCCCATATCTTGTGTTGAAGGCCGTCTTTGGGATATCTTCTTCCTTGATCCTTATCTGATAGTAACCAGACCTGAGATCAATCTTGGAGAATATCTTTGCACCCTGAAGACAATCAAGAAGTTCATCTATTCTAGGAATAGGGTACTTGTTCTTGATAGTTGATTGATTCAACCCTCTGTAATCAATACATAGTCGAAGTGTTCCATCTTTCTTTTTCTAAAATAGTACTGGAGCTCCCCATGGTAAACTGCTAGGACGGATGTAGCCCTGATCTAGTAGTTGCTTGAGTTGTTCCTTCAGCTCAATTGCTTCTGGTATGGACATTCTATAGGGTCTTTTTGCAATTGGCGCATCTCCTGGCACTAGCTTGATCTCATGATCCACTTCTCTTTGAGGCGAGAATTCTGTTAACTCTTCAGGAAATATGTCCACGTATTCCATTAGCCATGAAGGTGCTTCACTAGACTCGTGCTTCTGATCTAACTTGTTGAGCTTAATTAAGTAGACAGGTAGTCCTTTTCTGACTCCCTTTATAATCCGAGATGCTTTGGCCAATTTAATTTTTGGCTTCCCTGCTTCACCTTGATTTGTAACCAAATCCCCTTCAGAGTTTCGAAAGGAAATTTGGCCCTTTCCATAATGAATGTGAGCGTCATTAGGTTTAACCCAATCCATTCCGAGTAGACACTCATGGATATCTAAATTTGACCGAAGTCGCCTTTCCTCCCAGAAAGAATTCCACCTTAGCAGTTTACCTGGTACAAGTGACCTCACGACCATTTGCTAATTCCACAAGCAAGGTAGGTACTTCTACTGTGGCTATTCTTAATCTTTTGCACAAGTTGGTGAGATAAAGGAATGTGTACTGCCACAATCCGTCAAGGTCTTGAAACCTTTACCTTGATAGTCCGAGGGTGTCTGAATCATCGAGAACTGGTGATTCGGCCCTTTCTTGTGAAGAGTGGCATGGACTGTTGCCCTTTCAAACTCTGCTTCCATGGTCGGATCTTCTTCTTCTTCGCACATTTTCCTGTTGGCAACACAGGCGGTTCTTCCTCTGCCTCGGGTAGCGGCTCCCTGTCCACGGCCGGTTCCTTGGAAAGGTGCTTGGTGATGTCCTCCTCCAAGCTTGGGACATTGCCTCTTGAAATGACTGGGCTCGTTGCAGTGGAAACAATGGAGGTTTCAACCATTGCTTTGAGTAGGGACAAAATTGTTGACATTATTATTCCTTGCTCTCTTTCTTTGTCCCCGATTGTGACCTTGAACTCTCTTCATTTGAGGCCTATATGCTCCTATGTACGGGTCATTACAAGACCAAGTTTTGTTACCTCTTGGTCTAGCCTACACCTCTTAAATTATAGGTGCAGCTCGAATGAGTGCATCCTGAAGATCTAAAGGGTGCATAGATTCAAGACGGGTATTCACTGGTGGGTTTAAACTAGCACAAAATTTTGACACTTGCTGTGTCATGTCCATCTGTGGCGCATACTTAAGAAGTGAGACGAATTTAGAGTAGTATGCGTCAAGAGTGAGTCCCAGTTGTTTTAGCTTGTAGAACTCATTCATTTTCTATGTGCGATATGCAGGTGGTAAGTATCTTCCCTGCACGGCTTCCTTCAGCTTCTCCTAGGTAACAAATCCTTCCGCGATCCCTTGATCTCTGCATCATTGTTTCCACCAAAGCCTGGCTTCGCCGCCGATGAGCTTCAGCTTAGCGAGCATAGCTTTGTTGGCGGGTGCAGTACTGACTGCTTCAAAGTAATCCTCCATGGATTCAATCCAAATTTCAACTTCTGCTTGGACGGACCTGCCTTTCCCGTCAAATTCAGGCGGTTTAATCTATTTGAGAAGAAATTTCTTCTCCTGGATTACGGCAGTATTTGATGTAGGAGACGAATTGGAAATCTTTACCTGGGGTTGTGCCTAGATAAAGGTTTCTTAATGTTATTACTCGTTAATCGTTATGATTTATATTTCATACCTAATTCAACTATCAACCAAGAAACCTAGCCACTTAACTTTTTGTCAATTCTCATTGACAAAACAAACATTGATAAAAAGAAGTCTTATTGCATTCATATGGGCATAGCCCTTTTGGAATACAACATTTCTTGGGATGATAAGCCAATTGTTTACATTTAGTTTGGGGAGAATAATATTGTATTACATTTATCTACGGGAACTAGATAATAGTATGGTTTCAGGTCATGGATCTTCAGGAATCGGTAAGTCATTGGAAGTTTAGGGTATCCTTTTCTTTGGAACCCATTCTTCTCATAGCGCCCCAACACTTTGATCCTGCCGACAGGGATTACATGGGTCACTTTCTCATATACATATGAGTTCACCTCAACCCTCCAACCTCGAATATGTAAAGTTGAGTTTACATGAGCCTCCACAAAAATGAACAACTTCACAACTTTCAGGTCTTCCAACCACTTGATCCTCTTTAGGTTGGTTTGAAGGTATGCAAACCGGTGGGCAGCTATGTAGTAGATTCCTGAGGCACCCGTCCACTTTGTTCCACGTACAAAGGCGATGGGTTATAAATACGCTCTAGGATGTTCATCATCTCAACCCTTTGTTGATAATCCGGGGAATGCATTGCAGTCATAAACATGACTCGGAACACTAAGAACTTGTTCCATGCTTTGTAATTCTGCAAGTCAGCATCGAAAGCTGGGAAATGTTTGGAATAGCAACATTTGCTTTACTTCATCTTATTAAGATTTCTTGAAAACAAATCCTTCGTTGGTTCGCTCTAATACCAACTATAACGTATTCACCTGTTCCCTTCAGGACACGTCTTAGCAGTCCATCGAAAAGGAGGTCTAGAAAGCTTCGCCCGGCATTACCATGGAATGTCATGGGGTTTGCGATCTAGGACTTTTCGTGTCTGCCATGTAGTGGAAGTATTCTCGCCATTCCCATTTAGGACCGTTGAATCAGGGTTCTTCCCTAATCGTCATTTCCTAAACGGCAACTAGCGTCGAACCCAAGCGAACTACTTTACGCAAAAACGCCAAGTCCAAAGCGGATTCACGCTGCACTTGGTTCAAGGAGAATGGGAAACAAGAGGGATGCAAGGCTCGACCTCTCTGCCATAAGGCATAGTCGCATTCCGTTTCCCTAAAATAACGTAAATTGGGACTATTATAACATAGACTCTAGGTCAGCATCCTTGCTGTTCATGTCCTTTGAATGATCTTCTTGTTGTACATCATGATTGAGAAAAGTTCCCGGCCAACCAGGACCACCCATCCCTAGGACGGACCCATGGCCACATCCACCGCACTTTTCTCAGGTTGTTTTAGTTATCTAATTACCTACCACATTTAGTTGGACGTGCATCAAACAGCTTCCTTAATTATTCTGTTAGGCACTGGTTCCTTCATGTAATCATAGAACTTGACATGGAAAAGCAATGTCAAAGAAGTTCCTTTTCAACAACTTATCATATTTATCTTTGGAATACATTTATAACATCCAGCCAGGGGGTAACTAAAGCTACCTCTCCCTTCAGGCCTTCAACCTGAAGCATTATATATCTTTTCATCCTTTAAGTTTTTTGAGCAAACAAAGCAAAACAGTGCTCTTAAAACTGTTACAAGCACAATCATTTCCATTGGTCGTTATTTTGGCCAACTGCTAAGGAGTGAAACCTTCTTTCCGAATGCATCCAACACTCGATCCGGGATTAATTGCAACTTGGCAAGATTCTCAAGGGTTTATTTGTTAACTCTATATCCTTGGGTTAGGGCCGTACCCTATTAACCCAACTTAATCAATACCTTAAGTTCAAATAGCAGTACATATGTTATTCCAATTTATTGATTGGTCCTTTGCTTCCAAGCAAATATCTCATTCTCGTATCTTTGTCACTTTACCCAAGAAAGGTACTATATCAGGACGATTATTCATCCTCTTCCAAGATAAACTTGCTCAAGAATCTGCCAATCTTATTCCAAGGAATTGGCCATTCCCTTGTGATCAAATCAAAAGATCATGCGACTCTCCAACTTGTTGCCAGGTGTCGCACCTAATTCATGGGACTATTCTACCCATCGAATGGTGTCTTCTAATCACGAAATCATGATGAAACAGGGTTAGGGTGTCTTCATAACAATCCGTTCTTGATTGCACTAGGCCGATACTGTCGGTCCTAAGGTTCGAAATTCAAATCGAGTTTCATCTTTTTAGCGAGCGATCCTTAGGATAAAAACCCTAGCTCGTTTCTCGCAATTATGTACTATTGTCCCTACATTCCGTGAATGTGGGCAAGTCTTTAGGGTATAAGAGTTTCAGTTTTGGTAATAAGAGCGATTAGGTCATGTCCTCAACGTGCTAAGTCCTAGTTAGCACTTGAGATATGTTCCATTGATTTAATCATTCCTAAACGAGTTCCTTGCGGTTTTTGGTGTTTAGGTTAAACCAATTTACTTGTCTATTCTCGAACATAATTACGCTACCATTTTCGTAACCACATTATTCATTGCCTACGTATAAGTTGATTTACCAACCCTAACTTTTTAGGTTAAGATCAAAGCATATGTTAAGTTATAGCATAATTCCAATTGATCCTTATATAACATGCATTTAAGATTTATGCTACTAACCTTTAGGGTTTTATGTTTAAACCATGCAGCTTTTTCTAGCTTCTTTTCTAAATGAGATTTTTATATGCTGAATGACCATTACACAACCTTTCGTAACTATTTACGTATTTTATTGAGATTTAAGCCAATCGACTAGAGTTTAATCTACTTCATCCAGCTCAAGAACCATTTCCATGCGTTGCAAATTCCTTCGGATTATTAGCGACCTTCTTTTAATGAATCATTTCGAAGGAAAGATGCCTAATAATGCAACATGTGATTTATTCTTTTCCATGCATAATCGAAGTGTACATCAATAATTTCGATTTTATAAAGATGGGCATTAGTTAATCTGAGTTTGTTACTTTGCAATGCATAATAACCACTTGCTAGGAATGCATAGAGATCTTATGCTCAGTTCGTTTCATTGAAAAAAAATACTAATTACCGAATCCCTCAATTGTGAAGTATTTAGCCAAAGTATTTTCGATTGAAAAAAAAAACATGCATCCTAATTCCTTAAATGATACATGCAAGATTGAAATATTGTGACGTTAATCAAAATTAGGAAGAGAAACCTAGACTTGTGGTGAAATGTCCACATGGATGTTAGGAGATGATCCTCCTGGGGTTGCCCCTTGTGCCTTCTTAGGGGCCATCGCGAATTCGGCCTTCTCGCATTGGACGCAGATTTATGATCTTGTCTATCTTCTTTGCACGCGAAACTCTCTTTGTGAATCGGTCTTCCTTGATCAATTTCACCGTCTTTTGGAACCAGCTTTAGAAGGCCTTAAAGGCTTGTGGGAGTTGCGATAGGAAAGATGGTTTTTGATCCGGTGGTTAAAATGAACTTGAGGAGAATCAATGAAAAGAAAAAGGTTTATAACTTCATGGGGTTGCTATGAAAATGGGCTTAAAAAACCCAGTTATTGTGAACTTTATGGGAGATGTAAGGAAAGGGAAATCCACGAAAATGGAGTTTAAAAATGGCTTTGTGGAATGCAAGGGCCTAACTCCGGGGATATAAGGGAAGAAAAATGCCTTAAACTTCAAGGGAAAAGGAGCGTAAAGATTGCTTTGGGAAGGCGAATAAAAGGGGATTTAAAAGATCCCGAGGTAACAAGAACCCGCTTGAGAGGGCAATAGGGAAGGGCCATGGGAAGGTTTTTAGAACTCAGACTAGTGGAAGCTGGTGGGGAACCCAAGGGGGGAAGAAGGGGTTAACTCCCAGGTTAAATGAGTTTTTAAAGGGCCTTGGGTGAAATGATAAAGGGGGGGAAAGAGGGTGTTTGTGAAGGCCAATAGAAAGGGGGTTCTAAGGGACCCCAAGGTTAAAATGAACCTTTGAGGGACTTGCAAAATGAAAGGGGGCTTAAAGGGCCCCCCCTTAGAAGCTTCTAAGAAGCTTAGAAGCTTCTAAGGCTTGTAGCCCACAGAACTGAGGACGATGGATAATTAAGCGGTGGTGGCGTATCAAGGCTGCTGACGGATGGCAACGGAGGCTTGGTCCACAGGCAGCGGCTTCTCCAATCGGCGGCAGCTCCTCCCTCATGGCGTTTGCATGCAACGACGTCAGCCTCTCTCTCCTTCCTCTACGGCAGCAATTCATTGTCCTCCCTATTACTCCCATGGCACAAGGCTTATATAGGTGAGGGGAGGGGAACCTCCCTCCCCCACGCAGCCTTACGCATGGCCTTTATCCCCTCCATGGCATCCAGCAAGGATGCTCAATCATCCCGCCTCCCCTCCCTCTCCTCCAGCACGACCGTTGGCTGGGGGAAGGGGGGATAATTAAAAAAAATTGTCAAAATTGTAAAATTATCCTTTTGCCCTCCTAAGAGGAGGTTCGTATGAAGAGCACGGGTTTATATTAACCCATAGTCATATGTTCCAAGTGGCCCATGGAGACCGTACTGTGCGTGACCACAATGCCAGTATTTCCTTGCGTGAGTATCATGGGATTTAGAAATATTATCATGGAAATATTACAATCTATCTATCTATCCATCTATCTATTAATCTATCTATCTACCTACCTATCTATCTATCTATCTATCTATCTATCTATCTATCTATCTATCTATTTTTCTATCTATCTATCTACCTTCATAATACTTGGGTACAATAGCAAATATGGGTAGTAAGGAAGAAGAGAAGTTGTAACATTGACTATTATACCCACATATTGTGAAAGACAATATATGAATATACGGAGGTGTGTAAAAAGGGGTTCTAACCCCTATAAAAATAGAAATGGAAAGAAAGAAAAATCATTGAGCTGTTGTTTATCGCCTTGCGAAGGGCTAGTAGGTTCTTGAAGACGTGTAAGACCCGGGGGCTGATGCCTTGTCTTCCTAGGGGTGGCATCTAGCGGAAAAACAAAGAATACAAGAAGGTTGGAGTGAGAATAAAAGTGAGAGTTAGAAAAGGATTAAGTGTCGCCTTGCGCGGGCTTGGTAGGTTCTTGGGTACTGAGACAGGACCTAAGGTCGATGCCTTTCTCTCCTTGGGTCACTACGCTTAGCTCCCTCCTTTTTACACACCCAAGTATGGCAAATAAGAGGCTAAAGACCCAATATGCTAAATGATAATATTTGTTGATCCGGCTATAGGAGTCCTCACCTAGTAGGAGCTCCTAGTTGAGTTGTCCTTAGTTAGGAAGGTAGTTCAGACCACCACTGCAGATGATGTCTTTGATGGTTTTTTTTAGCTTGACTGTGTTAGAGCAGTTGGTTAGTGACTAGCTTTTGACTTTCTGTCAGGTTATGCTAGGACTACTCCTTGTGGATTTCATGCCTTGGTATTGATAAGAGGTAGGGTGAGAGCTGTGTTGTGTTTTGTTGTGTATCTATTTAGTATCAGCTTGATGCTCCTTGTGGTTGTGGTTATGTGCAGATTTGTTCGTGGGATTCGAGGGCTGAGTCGCCCTATCCTATGGTGGCCAATGACAGATGATTTTTTATGTTGAGAAACGCTTAAAAATAGCCAAACATTTTGTATTTCAGGGGAAAAATAGACTTCGTCAAAGGTGGCGGTGGCAATCAGTACGATTTTAAGTGGCAATGCCCAGAAAAGGCTTTTATGCAGTCACAAGACGAGAGCAAAAATGCTATGGATCCATGTCTTTACGCAAAGAAAGCCCGTGGTGGCTCATTATTTATTTTGGTACTTTATGTGGATGATATGCTGATAGTAGGGAAAGCTCATGATGAGTTGGATACTCTTAAATCTTAGCTGAAGAAGAGCTTTGAGATGAAGGATTTGTGATAGGCCTCTCACATTCTTGGTATGGATATTAAGCGTGATAGGCATCAGGGACTACTCTACCTTTCACAGAGGGAGTGCATTCATAAAGTCCTTGAGCATTTCCGCATGTAGGACGTAAAGACTATTGGCTGTCCATTACCTTCTTGTGTAAAGGTTTCACAGGTCGATTGCCCATTGACGGATGAGGATAGGGCCGAGATGGTCAAGATCCCTTATGCATCAAACATGGGCAGTTTGATGTATGCCATGATAGCCACTCGTCCAAATATTGCCTTTGCAGTTGGTGTTGTGGCACGCTATATGGCTACACCTTGCAAGAAGCATTGGGATGCCGTTGTCGAAGGGTTTTCGAAAGCAAAGTCGCGACCACAAAGGACCTTGACTAATTTAAGGATAGAAGATCAATCAAGCAAGATCACGATTCAATTTGAAAGAAGGTCACCTCAATTTCAGATAATGGTCCTATAATCAGCTTGTTCAACATCAACAGCTTCAGCTTCATAAAGGAAACAAATCTGATTTATAAACTGGCTGCTCAAGAATTGAAGTCCTTCACATCCCTTCTTGCGATTTCAGAAAGAAACACTTTGCAGGTTGTTTGCTGATTAGTACTGTATAGGAAGCACCAAGATAATCTGTATGCTGAAGACTAGACTCTTGCTATACACATCGCAACAAGTATGGGCAATGTGATCCTACAGAAGTAAAGCCTCAGTTGCAATCCCACTCTACCTTAGAGTGAGAGAGAGTCCTTGAAAATAACCAAGGAGTAAGCATTCTGCTGAAAACCGTAGAACACAATTATATAGCACTAAACAACCAACCCATTAGTACTCATGATCTTCCACAATCAACCGGCTTAAGCATGAATGCTGCTCCAGTCCCATTACAGCCAAATCTTGGCAATCCTTATCTTTGCATCGAAGAAGTGAACTCAACACATCACTCTATTTGGTTAAAACTTGCAACATCTCCTTAAAAGCAGTCTGCACATGGACCATAGCAAATGAGCCTGCTTCAACATTAACACCAGGCCGTAAAGCATTAGTTGAGGTACTAGTTTAGATACCACATCTGCAGGAATAGCGAAGCCTACTCCAGTAGAAGTTCCAGTTCTTATGAAAATGGCTGTGTTAATGCCAAACAGCCTTCCTCCAGAGTCCAACAAAGGTCCACCACTGTTTCCAGCATTGATAGCAGCATCTGTTTGAATGCTCCCCTCAATGACAATACCAGTTTGGTTGTAGATATCTCTGTTCAGCCCACTAACTATGTCTACATTTAGTGTGTGATTGAACCCAAATGGATTTCCTATTGCAAGGCATCGCTGTCTAACTTTCACTTTTGATGATTGTTCAATGCCAGTTTGGTCAACTTTAGATCCAATACCGAGCCTCCATAACCCATCAACTCCGACCCAAGCTCATTGTAATCAATCGTATCATCTTATGCAGAGCAATATCAAAGCATGATAAGATCCTATCAAATGATCTGAATTAAATGCGGTAAGCTGAAGATCTAAACCAACCTGACCTTCTACAATCCCCAAAAGTTCCTGAACTTGTTCAACTGTAGCATTCTCGCCATAAAGACTCGGACTTTTTATGAAGTCCATGATACAACATTGTGCTCAGCATGTTCACAAAACACGATCTCCGCATCCATAATATTTCCAAACTTCCCATACATACCCATCACTATGCTTCCAAAATTCTCTCCACTATACTCGCACGCAGAAAAAAAATGTAAACACAACGACTAAGTATGTACAAAGTAACAAATGTCACACACACAACTTTTTGGTGGATTCCACACCTCGGATGCGCAGCAGTACGACACCGTAAAGGGTAGCATGAGATACCTGAAGGTCATAGCAGATATGTGTATTTGCTATGGCAGCCAGGATAGAAGAGTTGTGGGCTACACAGACTCTGATTATGTAGGGGATGCAGATAATAAGAAGTTCACTTTCGGCTATGTCTTTACCTATGCTAGAGGTGTTGTTTCTTGGATATCCAGGGTTCAGAAGTGTATGGATCTCTCTACTATTGAGGTTGAGTATGTTGCAGCCACTGACGCTTGCAACGAGGCCATATGGTTTGGCCGTTTGGTTCATGACCTTGGTATTGATACTATACCTACGTTGCATTCGAATTTTATGAGTGCTATTCAACTAGCCAAGAATCCAAATCCGGTCTTCCATGCGAAGACAAAACACATTGAGGTGAGGTATTAATTCATACATGGGATCGTGGAGGGCAAGTCTCTTGACCTTGTCAAGATCTCCACTGACAAAAATCCTGTATATCTGCTCACGAAAAGCCTCACTACTAAGCGCTTTGCCTTCCTAAGGAGATTGTTGGGCGTTGGATGAGATGACGTTTTTCCTCATCCTATTGTACATGTCTACATTGTACTGTCTTTTCTTTTTCTTTTCACTCCTCACTGGGGAAAATTCCCCTATAAGTGGGAGGTTGTTAAGGGTAAAGGCGCCTCTATCTAGCCACCCGTGTATTACTACATTGACAATGCTCGCCACTGGACACTGCAGATGATGGCGGGTGCCCGTCACCGTCACTTTATTCTTTATTCTTTTAGTGACAATTTGAATAAAGGAAGGCCCGGTCACATATTATGACTGTTGGAGTTCCCATTTGTGTCTCTCTCTCTTCTTGCTCTTGCTCTCTGCCATAGCTCATTTCCAAGCAAGCTTCGATCCTTCTCACATTTCAACTCTCCAAACCTACCAACGAATGCACAATCTTAAGTGGTAGGAAGAAGGGGAATATTAAGGGCTGATAATACACTGATTTTCTTTTTCTAGCAAATGGCATATAGGACATGTGGTTTTGGAAATTATGAGGGTCCAGTGAAGTACGAGCATGCTTGGTGGTGGCCTTATGCAACACATCATTACATTTAGAGTAAAGGCATGAAAAGAAATGTTTTTACATCTTCATAATGTTGGTTGTTGATTTAAAAAAATGTTTGAGCACTATGAATCATACACAATTGCATTGCATCCAACACATGGTATCATCCTGGATGTATAGTAATTTCCTTTGTGAACAATGACCCATGTTGAGGAGGTGAGGTACCCGAAACTGTAGGGCTAGTGATTCAATTCCTTTGGGGAGTGTGCAATGAGAAATATATTAGATCTCCTAAACAATGACCCATGTTGAGGAGGTGAGGTATCCTAAGCTATAGGGCTAGTGGTTTGTTTCCCTTAGGGAGTCTGTAGTGAGGAATATATTATATCTCCTAAAATGATTGATTAAAAGAGTAGAGCATGTATTGTATTTGTTCTATGTATGGGCAACACATCTTGAGGGCAATCTTCAAGGTGTTGATGAGCTACAGTAGTGGGGCCATGGCAATCAAGCGAGAGAGGTGCTCCCTTTCTCTGTGCCTACATATGGTGTCTTATACCGATATGTGCAGGGACTCCCTTTTGAGGAGTGCGGGAAGGGTTATCTGTTGGATTACAATCCATACAAACACAAATTTCTACATTATATGTTAGGGTAGTATAGCCCTTAGACACTCCTGGCCGTGAGGCCATGGGGTGGTTTGGGTACATAGTACAAGCTTGGTTAGTATAGAGCTAGTGTCGGGACCGTTTTAGGTCTCGATAGTATTGCTTTATTTTTTATTATTGTTATTTTTCCCCATCGAAGGTTACTTTCTCTAAATAATCCAAGGGTTGACTAAATATATCAAAGAATAATTTCCTTGTGATCTCCAAGCTTTCTTTATTATCTACCACTAATGAACCATTTGCTTCCTTGAGCAAAGGGATGTGGTCTTTTTCTTACTTTGGTTTTAGGATTGAGAACATCTCTTTGGTTAGATTGTCTACTTTTCCTACCCACCAACTTTTAGTATGAAATGAGATTTTGGAGGCATCTTTAGCTTCTTTCTTCACCCCTATTATGCACTCATGAGCATACCATGAAGTGAAGAATTTCCTTTACTGATTTCTAGCTCTAGTAGTTGTAAATCTGAGTATATCTCTCTTTTGATTTCTCTTCTTGTTAAGTTGCTAATTTTATTTGTTTCTCTCAATAAACCAGGGGCCTTTGCAACTAGTGATTTCCAAGATTATGCTGGTGATGCATGAGAGCCAAATGACTCTGATTATATTCTTTTGATATTACTTTAGAATTATCTTGATTTGAATAAAGTCAGGTTCATATGGAACCATCCTACCCTAACACTCCCCCAGAGATTAGATAGTGTAAGAGTGATTGGGTAGTGGTCAGAAGATAAGACCATATCCTTACTCACTTTGCAACAGCAGCTTACAAATGTTGAGAGTAATCTAGATGATAGATAGAATCTATCTAGCATGACTTTTCTAAGGTGAGTTCCTATTTTATTGTTGGCCCAAGAGAATTTAGTGTCCTGGCTCACATCTATAATATTTGAAAAGGTTCTATAGGTCTCCCAATTGTCTTTATCCTTGTCATTAATGATGCTATCTTTATTTAGGAATCTATCCTCTAAGTTTTCTACCATATTAAAGTCTCTTGCTAATATCACAGGAGCTTGAAAATTTAGGAGGCTTTGCCACAATATGCTTCTTTTATTTCCATTGGTTGGAGCATAGATAGAAGAAATAACAAATTCGTCATTAGTTTTCCTGTTAAGGGCCACCCAATTATGATTGATATCCTTTGTGCATCACATGCTTACTCCTTTAATTTTAAAGTGGATGCATGTTGCTATACCCCACTCCTTGGTTTGTGGTCAATAAAGTTCCAATTGTAATATTTGGATAGAGAATGTAGGTTTTTCATTAGTTTTGCCCTTATAACTTTGAATTCTTGTAAACAAATTATGTCAAGAAAAGGTTGGTGAATACCAATCCAATCCCTTATGGTCATAGCTCTTAAAATAGGTGGGTTATGCCCTTAGTATTGTATGATAGAATCTTGAGGGACTTAATCATCATTATTTTGTTTTTGGATTTTTTGGATTTTCCTTTCTTGTCTTGGTCACTACATTGTCCAAAGGGATTATTAGCATTGTACCCAATTTCGGAATGGCTTCTTTTGGAGGTTGAGGAGGATTCATTGCTTTTAATTGGGCTTGTAGAGAGAATCAGATCAGTTTAGAAAATCTTGTGGTGAAGCCTTCTCTTCAGCATTTGAGAGCTCTATATCTATTACTATGTTCATTTAGGTCAAATTCAAGGTTAGATTGAGCCTCAATTGGAGTTTCTTTAAGTTGATTTTTCTCCACCATAACTTCTTCAGTATTGGATTCAAGATGGATATCAATGGAATTTTAATTTTCCTAATCTAAAGGGTCAGCCCTTAGTCCTTGGATCCACTACATCGTTGGGGAGGTCCATCAGTAGAGGGAGTATACATTGTTATTGGCTTTCTCGTTCTTAACTTTGTCTCATGACAATTCTTCTTTGTGTTGTTTCTCTTATTAACTAGTTGGAAGCCATCTTCAAGTTTAGTGGCATTATCTTGTTTGGACAGAGGAGGATCGTTAGGCTTCATCTTTGGGAAATCCCTTTTGAGGTGTCCAACTTTTAAGCATATAAACTAAGCATTATGAAGGTTCTTGTATGTTACAACTATATATATCATCTCTCACTTGACTTGGGTCTCACCTATATATACTAACTATATATCAATATGAATCATTCTTTGGGAGAATGCCTTATGTATCTCTCTTATACTATCTCTCTCTCTTAACATGGTATCAGAGTTATGGATGCATAGCAACAACAAGGAAGATAAGTTGTTTCATTGTTTATACTTGATTGAATTCTTTGCACAAGTGATGATTTGATACATGAACTTGTTCAAATTAGAAGTATTAGTTAATTTTGTCGTGCTCTCGAATCTTGTCAAAACCACTTGTCAATCGGAGTTTTGGATCAAAAGTTATGACAGTTCAGGATTCAAGACAACAATTCTACTCGAATTTGCAAATTTTTATTTAAAACTTTAATTCTAATTACAATTCGTTAATCCCCAATTACAGTTCTCATCTTCATTAATGACGGTGATTATGACAAGCAAACATCTTGCTATTTTTAGCGATATTTTATTCTCATTCACGTTCTTTGTTCGATCGAAATAGCACTTTTTTTATATGTGTCATCTCGTCTTGCATGTTATGTCTCTCTATTTCGGGCTTTCTCTTTAGTCACTCAATACTTTTCATCGTTCTTACGTGCATCTCCCTATTTTGATTGTCACGCGTCTCAACTACGTTCGTCTTGTTCATGGTTTGCAGATTCTGCGATCTCATCTTATTTGTTTTTTCTCGAGATACAGGCATGGCCAATTGCGTAATTGTTAACAGATATCCATCGGCCAATGTTCGGTTCCCTTCTTCCAAGGACAAGGCTTTCCTAGGTGGAAAGCAAAGGTGGTGCTAATTCTTGAAGGTGACGAATTATTTAATATTGTTTTGGGTGACCTATCTTGCCCAGTTCAACCTATTGATGTAATGAATGACAATTCTCTGATTACTGATGACCCGTTTTTTGAACAATGGAAAATTGATCATACAGATTGGATTCGTCATGACAAAGTGGCTCGCCGTTATATATTGTCTGCATTTCCTGACTCACTTATGTTGGATGTCTTTCATTTGGAAACCTCTCATGCTGTTTGGGAGTATCTTATCTCAACCTTTGAGAAGAAATCAGTCACCGAAATTTTATATCTCCAAACTCGTTTGAAGAATCTTCAATATAAGGTTGGTACTTCTATGCATTCTCATATCGAGGCTTTTAAAGACATTATCAATCAGCTTGGTGCTGCCGGCGCTCCTGTTGCTAAAAATCAGATTGTTACTCAACTTCTTCATACCATCAAAGATCTTTTATATGACAATATCATCACTATTTTGTCTAACAAGGATGATATCCACTTTGACAAAGCATGTATATCTTTTATTGATTATTCTCAATGTCATGAGCATCATTTGGAAAAAGCTGATGCTGTTTTGGTCACTCGCGAACAAAGGGATTTTGATGCTTCTTTTGTTGCTCGCAAGTGTCCGCTTCACGTTTTCAGCAGGGTGGATGCCCTAATCAAGGTGGTAAATCTTCTCGTCTTGCTTATCCTAACAAACATTGTTCTTATTGTGATAAGAAAGGCCATGTGGCTTTTGATTGCTGGGCACGTCAATATGATGAGGAGCATGGAGTTACTACAAAGCAACCTCGCTTGTCCAAAAGTTTTCCTCCTTGTGATTATTGTGCACATACAGATCATCCATCTCATCATTGTTATAAACGTAGATATGATGAAGAACGTTCTTGAGCTTATATTATTCAACAAAATACAACTGATGATGATAATACTCATCAGGAGCTCAATTTCATCCATCATGATATCTCTCCAGAAAAGGTAGTTCATGTTCATGATGGTTTTCTATTCATCGTTGATTCAGGTGCCACTGGAAACATGACATACCAATTGCAGTGGCTTCACAATTATCATTCTCTTCTTGTCAAGAAGTTTGTTTACCTTGCGGATGATACGACTTGTCAAGTCAAAGGAGTGGGTGATTTATATCTGAGGACTGTTTCATCCACTAGAATGTTAAGAGGAGTTCTTCATGTTCCAGATTTACAAAGAAATCTTCTTTCTGTTGCTCGTCTAGTTGATCTTGGTTTGTTTGTTGGCTTTGATCATAATCAATGTCGTATAGAGAAAGACAGACATACTATAGCAGTGGCTCCTCGACATGGTAATCTATTTGAGCTATCATTGAACAATACGGTTGCAAATGTTGTTACTGCCCCTGGAGATGCAGATTGCAAATTATGGCATCAATGATTTGCACACTCCGATTTTGCCAAAATTCTTGATCTTCATCGTCATGGTCTTGTGCAAGGTATGGATCTTAAATCTCATCCACGTATGGGAATATGTGAGTACTGTGCACTTGGGAAACACCATTGTTCGCCTTTCCACACTTCTAATTCATCACATTCCTGTGCTCTCTTGGATTTGGTTCATACCGATATTTGCGGTCCTTTTCCTGCCTCAAAGTCTCAATATCGATATTTTATAACTTTCATTGATGATTTCTCACGGTACACACATGTCTATCTTCTTCTACATAAGTCTGAGGCTTTATCTATATTTAAACAATACAAGATAAGTGTGGGGCTTGAAATTGGATTCTCTATAAAGACTCTTCGCAGTGACAATGGCGGTGAATATGTATCCAATCTATTTGATGAATTCTGTAAGGATCAAGGTATTCATCATGAGTTTACAGTTCCTTATTCTCCTCAGCAAAATGGTGTTGCTGAGCGAAAAAATCACACTATTCTTAATGCTATACGTTGCATGCTTATACACTCTGGTTTGTCTCGAAAGTTTTGGACTGAAGCACTTCTAACAACCATTTTTATTCAAAATCATCTTCCAACAACTGCACTTGCTGGTAAAATTCCTATAACAATCTGGATAGGAAAGACACCTTTAGTCTCTCACTTTCGCACATTTGGCTAAATTGCTTATATTCATGTGCCCAAGGATACTCGACATAAGTTGGATCCTCTAGGTTTGAAGGTTATTTTTCTTGGTTATTCAGATCATTCCAAAGGTTACAAATTTTATGATCCTTCTACTCAAAAGATTATCATTAGTCGTGATGCTATATTTGATGAGGACTATGGGTGGCACATGGTCGTCACATATTTCAGATGATACACAGTCTTTGCTTTGTGCATTTCCTTACTTGCTTTGTGAGTCTACTAATTCTGATGATCATAAACCTCCTTCACCTCCAAAGAAGATTGTTGAAAATTTGGAGATATATGTCGATCTTCCTCTTGACATAGAGCATGGATTCTATTCTATTGAATATGATGTCTTTGATGATGCTATGTCTGTCCAAGAGGATCCAATATCGTATATGGAAGCTATGAATTCGTCTCAAAGGGATCAATGGCAAGAAGCTATGCAAGCTGAGTACGATTCTTTAATCTCCAAAGGTACATGGATTCTTACTGAACTCCCCTCAAATCATGTTCCTATCAAATGTAAATGGGTTTATAAAACCAAGACCAAAGCTGATGGCTCATTTGATAAGTTTAATGCAAGACTTGTTGCAAAAGGTTACTCGTAGATTGCAGGAGTAGATTATCAAGAAACATTTTCTCCCATTGTGCGCTCCACAACTGTTCGTATGCTTTTGGCTTTTGCAACACTATTTGATCTAGAAATTCACCAAATGGATGTTAAAATGGCTTTTCTCAATGGAGATCTTAAAGAAGAAATCTATATGGAGCAACTTGAAGGTTTTATGATTGCAGGAAAGGAGCATCTTGTATGCCAGTTTCATCGTGCATTATATGGATTGAAGCAAGCCTCTCGTGCTTGGTATATTAAGATTGATCAATTCCTCACATCTAAAGGTTTTGTTGCATGTTTTGCTGACCCAAATCTTTACATCAAAAGGGAGAACAAATTTTTTATTATTCTTGCTCTATATGTTGATGATACTATTCTTGTGTCAAATAATATTGCTTTCTTGGATGCTATGAAGAAGCTTTTATCGACTGCATTTGAAATGGTGGATCTTGGTAATATACATTCTTGTTTGGGTATTCAAGTTCAACGACACCGACAACAAGTCATTCTTTCTTCTTTGCCAAACAAATTTTATTAATGATATTGTTGAGAAGTTTGGGCTGACAAATGCGCACTCTGCCAACACTCCCATTCTTTCGAGCTCTACCAAGGGTACATCTACAACACGCAATGAAGAATCGACCATTCATCAACCTTTTGCTAATCTTGTTGGTTGTTTTCAATTTATTGGTTTAAACACAAGACCAGATATTTTATTTGCAGCTAACTTTTTGGGAAAGTATCTTTCTTCCCCTTCCACTATTCATTGGAGTGCTGCAGAACGTATTCTTAAGTACCTCAAGGGTACTAAGGAGTTTGGTCTTATTTATCGTCGTCGAGAGGATTCTTCTTTATCTTCTTCAACTTCTCTTGACCTTATTGGATATACAGATGCTGATTGGGTAAGTTCACATTTATCCATGCAATCTACAAGTGGAAATTGTTTCTTTGTAAATGGATGTTTCGTTTCTTGGTCCAACAAGAAACAACGATGTGTTGTGGTTTCTACAATTGAGGCCGAATATGTTGCTGCATCACTAGCAGCTCGCGAGCTAGTTTGGCTTCGACAACTACTTGCAGATTTGGAACATCCTTCATCATCTAGTACACCTCTTCGATGCAACAACCAAAGTGCTATTAGTCTTACCAAAGAATATATACAACATAGTAAATCAAAGCATATTGCTATTCATTATCATTATGTTCGACATGAAGTCAAGAAAGGTTCCATTATGGTGGAGCATTGTCCCAGTGATCAAATGGTTGCAGATATCTTCACAAAAGCTCTTAGTGAAGCTCACTTTCATTCATTAAGACATGCACTTGGTATTGTTCCAAGTTCTTGTATCGGTGATTGAGGCATGTATCATTGTATTCAAGAAAACTTTATAGTAAATCATTTTTGTATTGTAGGTATGTGTAGGGGCTTGGGTTTTTCCCTTGTTCTCCCTAAGGGTTTTTTCACTCGTATCCAGAGACCTTTGTTTGAGTGGGGATTTTACAACTATATATATCATCTCTCACTTGACTTGGGTCTCACCTATATATACTAACTCTACATCAATATGAATCATTCTTTCGGAGCATGCCTTGTGTATCTCTCTCGTACTCTCTCTCTCTCTTAACATTGTACACTATGGGCTATTTCTTTAAGAACCATCCCTACAGAATCAGAAATAAGTAGAAAATCATACAGCTTCTATTCGAGATCTATTTCAATCAGTACATGAGGGTGCCATCGAGGGTTGTAACTACTAAATTGCATGTTACTATCACGCACATGCCATGATCAAGTGTACAGATTTATTCTTGCTCATGCCAATGGAATCCACACCCCATGCAAATGCACCCTTAATAGGACATCCTCAAGCCAAACATGTGAATCCCTTGCCATGTCATCATACAACCTTGTAGAAGTTATGCAATGTCATTGCTTGCATCATCACTTGCATCATCAATGATGTCATCATAAAACATTCTAGAATATCTTGTCACCCCCAAACACCTATAAAAGGAAAGGCTTTCCATAGAGCTCCTCAATCTTGCCAATGCCAGTCTTAGGAGCTCAAGGAGTTAAGACCTCCAAGTAAGTAACTTCAATTTCTAGTTCTAGTTCTTGTCTAGTCACGGTATCTAGTCTTGTCTTGTCTTCCATTATACTCCTATTGTCTTGTCACCTTGTAATCTCGTAGTATGAGATCTTGTCTAGTACTATATTGTATCATGTTCATCCCCATTGAGGGAGATCTTGTAATTCTAATATATTGTATCTATACCTATGGTCCTAAGTTGTGGGATCCTTCATATCCTATCGAGTCCTCTTGTATTATACCTACAGTCCTGGGTTGTGGGATTTTCGGTATCTTGTTAAGTTATCATTCTACCTTGTGTCCCTACGTGGGATTATCTTGAGATCAAAATTCTTGTAACAAATCATTCATCTAGTCTAGTCTCTCGAGCACAGTCTAATGCTCCCATAATAGTTCGGAAAGGCTACTTTCTAGCCCTACTACTACACACCATGGAGGTGACCCTTGAAAGAGTCATGGCCTCCCTTCAAAACCTCCAACAACAAATTCAAGACTTGAATGAACGACAAGCACAACTTCAAATAGAACACCCCATGTATCTAGCCCTTGCACTTCAAGAGATGCAAGACTAGATTGGAGACTTGCATAACAACAAAGGAAGTGATCAGATGATTCAGCGTGTTTATCAACCCCCAATAAGAGAACCCAATATTAGCATGCCAAAGAATTTCAATGGTATCCGTTCAAAGTTCATGGGATTTTTGTAGCAAGTAAAGCTCTATATTTGCATGCAACCAAATAGGCATCTAGATGAGCTTTGATGCTTCCAATGTGGGACTCATTGGGGACTTTGCTTTGTGGTCAAAATTTATCATGGTTTACCCCAAATTTGGAAAATAATATACCAGTACTTCATAACTATAAGGAATTTCTTTGTGAGCTTACCTCTACATTTGGAGATGTAGACACTAGGTGGAGTAGTAAAAACAAAACTTCGGAAACTATGACAAGGTAACTACCCTACCTCTACTTATGCATTTGAATTTAGGCAATTAATCTTTGACCTCACATGGCATAAGGAGTATTTTATCAACCAATTTAGATGGGATCTTCAAGATGACATCAAGGACCTCATGCTCACTATGTCAGAGGCAAAAACACTCAACAATTATATCATGCAAGCCATCCAGTGTGATAATAGATTGTTCGAGAGGAAGCAAGAACAACGAGAAGAATTAAGGCCTCACCAATGAAACCCAACCCCAATTAAAGACCCAATCAACAAAGAAACTAAGCCCGAACCGATGCAAATAGATAATGCCAAATTCTATCCCTTGACCCCACAAGAAAAGCCAAGAAGAAGAGAAAATCATCTATGCCTACATTGTGGAAACCTTGGACACATTGTCCTAAATTGCCCAAATAAGAGGGTAAGAAAACCCAAGTGTTACTGCAACCATCTTGGAGTAGGAAAACAAGAATGTCCAGTTGTAAATGAGATCGTACAATGGAATGTTGATATAAGAAAGGGTCTCTTAATCCCAGCCATACTTATGGAAACGTTTCTTATCATAGTCTAGATGATCCTGTCAAGAAAGACCCTTTCCTTTAAAGCCTTGGTTGACTCTAAGGTCTCTGCATGTTTCATTGATGATGGCTTTGTGAATAGATACAAGATTCTAGAGGTCGTGGACGGAAGACCTCTAGCATTTGAAGATATTACCAAGGAAATGTGACCACTTATGGTAACTCTTGGTGATCACAAATCTCGTGTATACTTTAATATCCACTGCCATCAATCCAATCATCCTTGGGATGCCTTGGCTGAAGAAATGCAACCCAAAAATTGGCTTGGTTAAGCTAAAAGATTACACATTGTGAAAATCAAGGAAAGTTGGTATATCTAGGAGCCAAAGCCTTTATGCACATAGCAAGGTAGGAACATATCTACATGATATATATCATATATCGGATCAAGAACCTAGTAAGGATGAGTCAGTCAAGCTACCAAGACAATGTTAAGAATTCCAAGATGTCTTTGAAAAAAAGGATGCAAACACCATATTGGGGAATATGGGAATTTCCCATAAGTTTGGGACATGTGGAAAAATCTTTGGATTTGCCATAACTTGAACACTATAACTCCAAATTGAGTGGTCTATAGCTCAATAGATTCCATTTTTCAAGCCCTTTCCAATGATAGGTCACATCATATGGTTTTGAGAAACTTATGGGCATGTTATTGAGGTGCCACCTTTTTAGTATTCAAAAAATGGGAATTGGGAGATTCCCAAACTCACTAATATTGTGTTTGCAGATCTCTTGCCCGAACATAGACCATATGATTGTGTTATAGAACACCATGAGGGGACTCAACAACCTTTTGGACCCATCTACATGCTATCCCCTAATGAACTAGCACTAAATTATGCAAGAGCATTGATGAGAACTTAGCCAAGGGGTTCATTAGGCACTCGAAGTCTCTTACTAGAGTCCCAATTCTGTTCATGAAGAAGAAAGATGGGTCTCTTTGAATGTGTGGATTATCGAGGACATAACAAGATGACAATCAAGAATCAATACAGAGCTCTTGGAACGCCTTGGAAAAGCAAAGATCTTCACAAAGATTGATCTATGAGGGGCTTACAATCTTGTACAGATTAGAGAAGGCGACGAATGGGAGGTAGCCTTTTGCACAAGGTATAGTCACTTCTCCTATGTTGTTATGCCATTCGGTCTCACCAATGCTCTTGCAGTGTTTCCACATATGATGAATAATATCTTCCAAGAGTATTTAGATGTTTTTTTAGTTGTATACTTGGATGATATCTTGATACCCTCAAAAGGTCCAAAGAAGCATGAGAACCATGTAAAATTAATTTTGGAAAATCTTACAGAAAAAGGACTGTATAAGTGTTTTTTCCATAGACAAAAGTGGAATTCTTGAGGTACAATGTCTCCCAGAGAGGAATCTTCATGGACCCCAAGAAGATCGAAACTATTCTTGACTGTCAAACACCTACATGTGTCCATGATTCCCAATGTTTCCTTGGCCTTGCCAACTTCTACAATATAATTATCAAGTATTACTTAAAGTTAGTCACACCACTCACCAAACTCATAGGAACCTCAAAGTTCTCATAGACCCCAAAAGCTGAGAAGACCTTTCAGACCCTAAAGATTGCTTTCACCACCACTACCCCAATCCTAGCCCACCCATATCCTACCAAGCCATTTTTCTTGGAGACCGATGCATCAACCATGCCTTACGAGCCATATGGTCCAAGCATGGAGATGATGGTCATATGTATCTAGTGGTATTCCACTCAAGGAAGTTCTCCCCTCTAAAGAGAAACTATGCGATCCATGACAAAGAACTCATTTTCATTATAGATTCCTTTGATGCTTGATGTCATCATCTAGAGGGTGAAACCCATAAAGTTATCATCTATACAGATCACAAAAATCTAGAATACTTTATGACAACCCATATCCTCAATCAAAGGCAATCCATTGAAGTAACTTCTTATCTAGGTTCGGATTTTTCATCACATATTGCCCAGGATGCCAATAATGCTAATCAGATGCTTTATGAAGAAGTTCCTACCTTATACCTAAGAAGGGAGAAGAAACTTTTGATCAACAATGAGCAATACTTCTCAATCTAGAGCACCTCCCACTAGTAGCCATCTGTAGTTGTCACTAAGACGACCCTACCTTGATCCATTTAATCCATGAAGCCCTACCGCATGATGATTTGGCCAATAATGTCAACATGAAAAAATCAAGAGGGAAAAGGAAATGAAGTTTGTGCATTTCAAGAAACTAATGGATTGTTATACTATAAGGATCTACTTTACATCCCTCAAGGAAAGCCAAGACCCCAGGTACTCCAACAACGTCATGACATCCCAGCAAAGTAGGACACTTTAGAGTTAATAAGACCTTAGAGCTTATTTCAAGAGATTTTTGGTACCCCTAGATGTGGAAAGAAGATAATGAATATATAAACTCATTCATACCTCCAATAGGGTCAAGATGCCTTATCACAAACCACGTGGCCTCCTACAACCCTCGCGATGCTGATCTTCTTTGTCCATGGAATTCATAACAAATCTTCCCAAATCAGACAAATATGACTCTATTCTTGTTGTTGTAGATACTCGGTAGATAGTTTTGCTAAAATGGCACATTTCATTCCTACCACTAAGACCATCATAGGTGCAGCTACCGCTAGACTCTTCCTCAAATACATTTTCAGATTATATGGACTCCCAGATAACATCATCAGTGATTGGGATCCCCAATGTCCTCCACCAAGCTGGACCACTAGAGATTTGGGCTCTTCACTATCATAACCCAAATCAACCCAGTTGCTTACCGTCTCCAACTCTCCAACGGCATGAAGATCCACCAAATCTTCCATGTTTGCTTACTCAAGCCATACCATAAGTCACCACTAAGGGGAGAGAGATATAATCCCCTACCACTTATCTAGATTGAAGATCGTGAAGAATTTGAGGTCGAGCATGTCTTAATTTCAAGAATCTCCCGAGGTTGATTGGAATACCTTGTTCACTAAAAAGGATATGACATCAATGATCACACTTGGGAACTTGCAAAATATCTCCAAAGAGCACCTCTCAAAATTAAAGAATTTCACAAGAGGAATCCAATGAAAGTTGGACCAAACCACCAAGCTACTCCTCATGGAACACGTTGGTAGAGGAGGGGGTGATATCATAGACATGCCATGATCAAATGTATGGATTAATTCTTGCTTATGCAATATTAAGGAGCTACAATGAACAATAAATAAAGGATTCAAATTTAATAAAATGCATCAAGGTAGATTGCAAGAATTGTATTAAATAATCTATATTTTCCAAGGAAAATTTCTCATACTGTGTAACTTTTCACTAAGTAATAGGGTTAAAGATACATGGCTTATAATCATGTTGTGCACTATTTAAACGTATGTTACAAATATATAAACTCATAAACATGACGACCTACAACTTATAGAAAATATATGATTTCCAAATCTATGTAGGCTTGTTATAAGTTATATATCTATAAAGTACCTCGCTATTGGAACATATGCAACATGTTTCATAGGCTTTCTACTCTTTTTCTATAAGTTGTCTATCCTATTGGGAAAGCTATCTAGAAAAAAATTATACTTGAATCGTCTTTAACTTGTTTCTCCTATAACAACAACTCATGAACATAGTAAGACATTTCCCAATGCTTTTCAAATTTATCAAAATGAAAAACATAGTTATGACTTGATGCACTAAACCAAATTAACATCTGTGAGAGATCATGTGCCTCACATAATTTAGGATAAAAATGTGTATGAAAATAATGGTTGAAAGGACAACTTAATCCACATCATCAAGTTGGTCATAACTCCTTATGAGATTTTAGACTTGTTGCTACATGTCATTGATATTCCAATGAATAAATCATATGTTGCTATGCATTTCATGTAATATATCCTTTAAGAAAAACATTATGTACCATATTGTGAGGGAAACTTCATGTATTGCTACAAGTTTCGACATAAGATTTTAGTCTATAAGGGATCCTTGATACAATAACGTATCATGTTAGTATGAAAGTTTTCTTGAGGAAAATTTATTCATCAAGTTAGAACATATTGAATAGGTGTGAATGTATTTCATAAAATCAATATGAAAATATAACATTTGTAGGGGCAACTTGATTGAATTCATCAAGTTGGTACACATGAACGAAATTTTGTAAGTGAAACTTCATGTAGTGCATCAAGTTGGTATGACAATACAATTTTCTGTGAGCAACTTAACGCAATGCATCAAATTATTGTGCAAATATAACATTTTGTGGGAGCAACTTCATGCATCAAGTTATGTGTATACATGATATCTTTTTGGGAAACTTGATATAGTGCATCAAGTTTGTGTGCATATATGATATGTTTTGGGATAACTTGATGTATGCACATAATGTATATATAATATATATATATATATTACACAATTGATACGCATACCTTTTTTTTGTAGACTACATTTGTTTGTCAATACTAAACTCAATTATCATACTATCTATATAATGTACCTATGAAAAGCCATAAATTGGTGGTCTAGAATTTTTTATGTAAAATTCCATATAATCTTATCCTCTTTTTTGCTATATGCTTTTCAAATTTATCAAAATGAAAAACATAGTTATGACCTTGAGCAAGTTACTCATGAATATATGTGTGTATCACATGGGTTCAAAATAAGGTATTTTCAAAATACCATTTTTTACATACAGAAGGGTGTAATATAAAGGGGTTATTTACAGATTGAATAGGAAATGCTTATATTTTATTCAAGAGAAATTCAAAGATAAGGATATTCATAAATAGGCCTTGAACATACATGATGTAGAGGATATATATATGGCAACTTCCGCAAGGTTATGACTTGATGCATTGAGGCAAAACATCCATAAGAGATGTAAATAACTTTATTCATTCAAGTAAAACACATATTGTGTTGAATGCTTCAAAATGTATGTAACTTAGAAATGGACTTGATATATTAAGTCAAATAAATATCCTCACAATTAAAAAATATTAAAGTCTCAAGATTGTACTCTTGATGCATTGCACCAAGCTATGACACTAAGTCAAATGATCTTTATGCCTCACATAATCTAGGATAAAAAAGTGCATGAAAGTAATTGTCACTACAACATATAGACCCAATAGCGACGTTTAAAGCGACAGAATTATTCATGGAAAAAATTACCCCCATCATTGCTATTCGCGTCGCTATTAGCGACGAGATCGATTCGTCGCTATTAGCGTCGCTATTTGCATCGCTAATTGGGTTAGCGACGCTAATAGCGACGCATATAGCGATGGTTGTAGAGTAAATTTGTGACGCAAATAGCGATGATTACAGAGGGGAAAAAAAAAAAGGTGGCAGGGCATGCAACCCTACCATCCTTCTAGCTATATGCACTAAATATTGTTGCATAATTCATTTGCCAATATCAGCTACATCTAATGTCTAAAAATTGTGTATCAGATTATTTAAAAAAAAACCGAATCCTTTGATTGCAAAAGCAAGATATAATTAATTCGAAAATGTATTTCGCAAGGAGCTTTTTCATCACTTGCTAAGGCCTGAGAAGAAAAAGAGATTGTGATTACAAAAGCTAGATATAATCAATTCAAAAAAGTATTACTCAAGGAGCTTTTTTATCACTTGTTAGGTTCAAGAAGAAGAGCTTCACTTCAAGCTTTCATTATAGTCAGGACCATGAGGTATGAATAAGTCCCATTGAGCTTCTGCTCACTCCAGCTTATTCCAAAATTGTTCAAGTCTTTTTGGGGGAGCATTTGGACATCTGTAAGATTTATACCATGGTGTTGGAGCCAGAAACCCTTATATAGGGAGTGGTAGTGTCTCTAATCTCTACTTCTTCCTTTTCGTTTTTACCTATGTCTAAGTCATCTTCTATCTCTTCTTTCTTGTCTTCACCCTCAATCTCAATGGATGGAGGTGTTTTAAGATCAAAAGAATCAAGCTCATCCTCCCCCTTCTCAAACTCCATTTCTTGAGCTCATATTAGTTATTGTACTCCAAGTAGATCCATGAAACAAACAAATTTCTCTTTACCAAGTGATTTGGTAAAGATATCGGCTACCTAGTTATTTGCTTAAAGACATTGAGTACCTCATCCTTGTACTTCCGAATGTACAGCCATGTATATCAGTTGAAATCATCTATCCAACCGATACTAGATTTTTGCAAATTTCCTTCTGCCATCTGTCCAATCAACAATAGATTCTCGGTAATAGAAGGTACATGTAGTACATCATGTAGGCTCTTCTTTCTATCATCATAGCTACAGCAGTCTACCTTCCTACTGGTGGGCTGTCTCGCACTCGTGCCCAAAATCTTTCCATCTCTTTTAGCTCCAAGTTTTGCATGACTTCCGGAACAATGTCCTTATGAAAAGATCTTTTCGGGATGAGAAGCTCGTATCCGCACTGCATTCTTCTTATCTCCCCAAGGGCGATAGTGCCCGGTTTCCATCTCCTCTTCTTCTCTGGTGGTCATTGTGTAAACGCCCCGAACAACGTAGTATGCTTAACAATTATGATATTTGCTTGTTTTCGAGATTTAATATAAAAGAGAATGAACACTTAAAGCTGAAAATGAAAATTACTCACAAAATTACAGCCATGAAAATGTAAAAGTAATGGAGACAAGATTGAGGGTTGAAGATGGGCAACCCCCTCCGAAGGAATGTATTTCTTCTCAACCCAAGTCCCTTAGGGAAGAGCTCAGTTACAATCAACCTGAGAGTGAGAAGAAGTAATTCTCACTCTCACAAGATCATGCAAAGATGTACAAACACACATGCATTATCTATTATGCAATGATAAGAACTGATTTCTTTACAGTATGAGAGAAGAAAAAGGGGAATTCAGCCTTTCTCCATCGTTGATCAGCAGTACATGGATAGAGCTTGCTTCTTGTAGCTAAAATGGAAAAAAGAGCTCGAGAAGGAGGTGCTGTAATGAATTTACAAGCTTGCTGTCTTGTAAAACAGCAGTGATAGAAGAGGGAATATGGAGGAATTTGATAATGGAGAAGTGGGGGATGATGATGGGGATGGATGGGGCCAGTTTCTGGCTATCTGTGGGTGCTGTACATGAGTTTACAGCAAAGAAAAATGATGTTGAATGAAGAAAAACGAGCTCTTATTTATAGGAGAGGGGAGAGCTAGTACAAAAGGGGAAAGTGGAGTAGCACAAGACAAGTGTCCAGCCACATGTCATGAGATGTGACAAGTGGTGGGACACTTGGAAACTTGTGTGACAAGTGTCTTGACACTTGTCTCTTCTCTATGGCCTTCCTTTTTGGGTTGAATACTGTCAAGAATAGAAACAACCAAATTTAGTAAGCACAGTCAGAGTACAGAACTTACTATTTTTAGAATGACATCCCTATTTTTTAGGACTAGCATTTTTAGGCTAATTTGAGGCTCCTAAAATTTAAGAACCTCCTAAAATTTAGGGATCTCCTAAAATTTAGGGACCCCCCAATATGGGTATCATATGAAAGCTTTTTCCGTGTACATCGCAAAAATGGTATCCGAATCTTCATGTGACTTTCCTATGCAAAGAAATGTGCATTTCAAGCTTTCAGCCCACACATGCACATTATACAAGCATTTCATGATCATGCCATCTTGTTGATTGTAACTGTCTGTTCTGGTGGATCTAGCCCACACTTCAAGGCATCAATCCTTTCTGTGTGCGAGTCTAACCCTGATATGCGTGAGTTCTAGTCACAGGCGCCCAATCGGGTCATATAGGTGGAAGTGTGAACTATCTTTTCTCTAACCCACCGTGTGGGTCCACCATAACCTGTGACCACTCATCAGTGGCCAGCTCCAATGCACTTTTCTTTATATCTAATTAGTGCAAAGGAAATAAATTTAATAAATCATTATATAGATAAATTAATGAAAAAGGATACAAATTCTGTTTCTATAGAGTTGTGACAGCCCTCTGGCTTTTATTCAGCTGTCCTCAGCTGAAAATCTTCTTGATATTGTTGTAGAATATTTGGGTAATCCTTCATGAATTTTTCATCTACCCACTGTGCATCTGTGGTGGGTAGATTCTTGAATTTTAGCAAGAATTTTCGTGTCACAAGGCCACTTCTTGTGGTTCGATCCTTGAGAAACAAAATCTTTTCAGGTTCCAAGAGTTGCTCTGTTTCTTCAACTTCTGGGGGATCTTCAGTAATGGGTTCCTTTGGTTCTGGTCCTATGTAAGGTTTTAGCAAACTTACATGAAAAGCATTGTGTATTTTCCAATGAGTAGGAAGCTCAAGTCGATAAGAAACTTCATTTATTTTCTCAATCACTTTGAAGGGTCCAAAGTATCTACTGGAGAGCTTTGGAAAAGATGAATTTTGACCAGAACCTTGTTTGAGCCTGCTTTTATCAAACTTTAGCAAGACATATTGACCTTTTTCAAAAGCCAAAGGTCTTCTTCGTTTATCTGCTTGCTTCTTTTGTCGCTCTTGCGCAACTTTGATAGTGGCTCGAACTTGATCCATTGTTGTTTTTAAATCTGAAGCAAACTCATCAGCAGCAAAAATCTTATCTTTAGTGCGAATAATTGGAGGAGGAATCACTTTACCCTGTACTATTTCATTTGGAGCTTTCCCTGTGGATGAGTGCACTGTATTGTTGTAAGCAAACTCCAATAATGGAAGATATTTCTCCCATTGTGACTTATGTTCACTAACATAAGCTTTCAACATATCCAAAAGAGTGAGATTCATCACCTCTGTTTGGCCGTCAGTTTGAGGATGAAAAGCTGAGGAGAACTTTAAAGTGGTTCCCAAATTCTCAAATAAAGCACGCCAAAAGTTACTTGTGAATTTGGAGTCTCTATCTGAAATGATCTCAGAAGGCATACCATGTAATCTGAAGATATGTTGAATGAAAAGTCTTGCAGCTTGTGCGGATTTCAATGTTTTATGACATGGAATAAAATGTGATTGTTTGCTGAATCTATCAATTATGACCCAAATCATATCATGACCTTGAGTGTTCTTGGAATACCTAAGATGAAATCCATTGTGATAGATTCCCATGGATCTTTGGGCACTGGAAGAGGTTGCAACAATCCTGGAATCTTCTGCCTATCATATTTGGATTTTTGGCATACCAGACAAGCCTCGATGAAGTTATGTGTATCTTTTCGTAATGTTGGCCAATAAAAGTAGCGCTCAATTGCACTTAGAGTGGCTGCCCTCCCTCTATGCCCTGCATAAGGGGGTTCATGACTTTCTTTAAGCACCTTTTGTCGAACAGGAAGAGTGACACAAAGGCGATTGTTCATGAGAAGGTAACCATCTTTGATGGAATAATCTGGATGAGAACCTCCTTGTTGTAAATTTGACCAAACTGCTGCAAAATCAGTATCTTCATCATAAGTATTCTTCATCATTTGAAAATCTTCATGATGAGCCACTGTAATAGTTGCAATGCGAGGCACTCTAGAAAGTGCATCAGCAACTACATTTTGTTTCCCTGGAGTGTACATAATTTGAAAATGAAACATAGACAAGAAATTTTCCCATCTTGCATGTTTCTCCTGCAAATGCTTTTGAGTCTTGAAATACTTCAAGCTTTGATGATCGGTTTTAATAAGGAATTCATTGCCTAAAAGATAATGTTTCCATATCTTTAAAGCATGAACCACTGCTAAGAGCTCCTTTTCATAAATGTCATACCTTTTCTCCACATCATTTAGACGGCGGCTTTCAAAGGCTACGGCATGGCCTTCTTGATTTAGCACTGCACCAATACAATCACCGCAAGCATCTGCTTCCACCACAAATGGTTTTACCAGATCTGGAATGATAAGAACAGGTCCAGAAGTAAGAGCTGTTTTCAGCCTTGTGAAGGCTGCCTTCTCTTTTTCCTTCCATTGGAAAGAGATCTTCTTCTTTGTAAGGTCATGAAGTGGAGAAGCCATATGTGCAAAATGCTTGATGAAGCGGCAGTAATAAGAACATAAGCCAAGAAACGATCGCACCTCATGTACATCACGAAGATGAGGCCATTCTTGGATTATCCTGATCTTTTCAGGATCCATCTGAATCCCTTCAAAAGAGATGACATGCCCAAGGTAATTTATTTTATGCATGAAAAATTCACTCTTTTTACCATTTACCAAGAGTTGATTTTGTTGTAGTAATTGTAGAACAATTTCCAAGTGTTGATGATGCTCCTCTTCATTCTTGCTAAAGACAAGAATATCATCAAAGAAAGTACCGACATATTGTCGATGCTCTCTAAAGATGCGCTTCATCATTCGATTAAAGGTGGCTGGTGCATTGGTTAATCCGAAAGGAACCACCAAGAATTCATAAAGACCGTATGAAGTGCGGAAAGCAGTTTTGTGTACATCTTGCGGTATTACCCTAATTTGATGATAACCACTCTTTAGATCAATGCGGCTGAAAACCTTTGAGCCTCCTAGACGATCCAAAATGTCGACAATTCTGGGAATAGGAAACCGATTCTTCACGGTGATTTTGTTGAGGGCTCGATAATCAATGCACATCCTGAATGTGCCATCTTTCTTTTGAACAAGAAGAACCAGTGAACAAAATGGTGAGCTACTTGGCCTAATTAGCCCACGGTTGAGTAGGTCTTCGACTTGCTTTCTGATTTCTTCTTGTTGAGGACGGCTCACACGGTATGGTGCTATATTAGGAGGAGAACTTCCCGGGATAATATCAATATGATGGTCTTCTGGCCTTTCTGGGGGAAGCTGATAAGGAAGATCTTCCAAAAAACAATCTTTATACTTTTCCAAGAGCTGAAGTTGCTCTTGGTTTTTAGCATTCATATTATCTTTTACATCAGTGACATAAAGCAGACAACATTGAACACAATCCTTAATTGCTCTAGAGACTTGCATATGGCTTACCATAGGTATGGTGTCTCCAGAAACTCCAGCTTGGATCTCGTACTTCTTGCCTTTGTTGGTGAGTTCTACCTTCTTTTTCTGAGAGAAGATGGTTGAATCTACTCTATGATTCCAGGGCATGCCAAGAATCACATCGCAACCATCAAGGTCTCCGATACAGAAGGTATCTTCGTCACTGTAGCCTTGAATTTGAAACTTGAGCTTGCCAATGTAGGGTATCACAGTCTTCACTGTGTCACCTTCATCAGCATTTAAAGCATGGCGAACTTCTGCCGGAGTGTCCATCTCTTCATTCTTTAATCCAAGATCTTTAGCTAATTGCAAGGAAATAATATTTTCATTCGCCCCAAGATCTATCAAGAATAGTGCTTGCTTACCTTGCAACTGTCCCCAAGCTTTTAATAATTTGCGCGTCTCTGGAGTGTGAGTTGTGTTTGCAACTACATCACTGATAGCATTGATTTTCACTGGCGACTTAGGCTTGTTGTCAGAAACCTTGCTTTGTCCCTTGTTTGGACATTGCTTCGCTATGTGGCCTGTTTGTCCACATTTAAAGCACTTCCCTTCTTTCATGAAGCGTTGCTTTTCTTCTTCGGAAAATTGCTTTGCTTGTGGGTATAGATTGGAGCGAAATTGAGGAGCATTAGGAGGCACATAGGGCTTCATCTTCTTTTGATTTGATGGTGGCTGCTTTTGCCACTGTTTTTGTCCTTCATTTGGGGCTGAATACTCCTCATCATCAGCTACTCTCTTCTTATCATTCTTTTGGAATGATTTGTTGCCATTATGCTCCATTTCCCATGTCTCAGCATGGTCAATGAGTTCCCTGAGACTAGAACAATGATAATGATTAAGAGCAGTACGAAGTTTAAAATGCAAACCTCCGTGAAACTTCCTAAGCTTTTCCGAACTGCTGATCTTCTTGAAATGTTGGACCTTCAAAAGTAGCTCCCAAAATCTCTTGGTATAGTCACCAAGTGACTCATTTTTCCTTTGCCAAAGCCGATCCCATTCCATTTTTACATCTCTTTTGAAATGAACAGGAAGAAATTGGCTTTGTATCAGGCGAACAAAGGACCGCCATGATTTTGGGGCAGCATGATCATATTTCAACCCCGTCCACCAAGTATGGGCTAAGTTGGTTAAATGTAAAGCTGCAAACTTAATCTTTTCTTTTTCTTTATACTTGTCACGACCATACAAAATTTGAAATTGACGAATAAACTTCAGAAGAAGATCAGGATTTCGGGAACCATCATACATACTGAACTTGATCTTCTTTTCAAGTTGAGATAGTGACTTAGTCTTCTTCTTCTTCTTATGCCTTCGTCCATGCTCGGATCTTGAGGTTGAAGATGATGAAGTGCTTGATGGGGATGAAGATGGAGACGAGGGTGAAGAATGTCGATGCCTTTAACGATGATGAGGTCTTCCACGAGAAGGGTGTGACTCTTCATTACTAGAAGAGGATCCATCAGAATAGGCGCCAGATGACTTTGAAGAAGAGGATGAGCTTCGACGCAATCTCTTTCTTTGTCTTGAAGTAGAATGGGACTGCCTCTTAGAAGTAGTTGGACTTCTTGATCGGCTCCTTTCATTGGTATGGCTTTGTCTCCTTGAAGTAGATGGGCTTCTTTCCTTGAATTCTTTGGGATTCTCAACTTTTTCTAGTTTGAGAAGTTGCTCACGAATTTGCTGATTCTCCTCTCTAAGACTTTGAATGGCTTGAAGGATAGCACTCGATTGATCCATTGAGACTAAAGAAAAAAAATATGCTCAAGCACTCAATGCAAGGGCTGAAAACAAACAAACTTATAGTTGTAAGCACTACCAGTGTTGGGGGTGAGGACCGAGCCAAAGCTCTGATACCACTGTAAACGCCCCGAACAACGTAGTATGCTTAACAATTATGATATTTGCTTGTTTTCGAGATTTAATATAAAAGAGAATGAACACTTAAAGCTGAAAATGAAAATTACTCACAAAATTACAGCCATGAAAATGTAAAAGTAATGGAGACAAGATTGAGGGTTGAAGATGGGCAACCCCCCCCGAAGGAATGTATTTCTTCTCAACCCAAGTCCCTTAGGGAAGAGCTCAGTTACAATCAACCTGAGAGTGAGAAGAAGTAATTCTCACTCTCACAAGATCATGCAAAGATGTACAAACACACATGCATTATCTATTATGTAATGATAAGAACTGATTTCTTTACAGTATGAGAGAAGAAAAAGGGGAATTCAGCCTTTCTCCATCGTTGATCAACAGTACATGGATAGAGCTTGCTTCTTGTAGCTAAAATGGAAGAAAGAGCTCGAGAAGGAGGTGCTGTAATGAATTTACAAGCTTGCTGTCTTGTAAAACATCAGTGATAGAAGAGGGAATATGGAGGAATTTGATAATGGAGAAGTGGGGGATGATGATGGGGATGGATGGGGCCAGTTTCTGGCTATCTGTGGGTGCTGTACATGAGTTTACAGCAAAGAAAAATGATGTTGAATGAAGAAAAACGAGCTCTTATTTATAGGAGAGGGGAGAGCTAGTACAAAAGGGGAAAGTGGAGTAGCACAAGACAAGTGTCCAGCCACATGTCATGAGATGTGACAAGTGGTGGGACACTTGGAAACTTGTGTGACAAGTGTCTTGACACTTGTCTCTTCTCTATGGCCTTCCTTTTTGGGTTGAATACTGTCAAGAATAGAAACAACCAAATTTAGTAAGCACAATCAGAGTACAGAACTTACTATTTTTAGAATGACATCCCTATTTTTTAGGACTAGCATTTTTAGGCTAATTTGAGGCTCCTAAAATTTAGGGACCTCCTAAAATTTAGGGATCTCCTAAAATTTAGGGACCCCCCAATATGGGTATCATATGAAAGCTTTTTCCGTGTACATCGCAAAAATGGTATCCGAATCTTCATGTGACTTTCCTATGCAAAGAAATGTGCATTTCAAGCTTTCAGCCCACACATGCACATTATACAAGCATTTCATGATCATGCCATCTTGTTGATTGTAACTGTCTGTTCTGGTGGATCTAGCCCACACTTCAAGGCATCAATCCTTTCTGTGTGCGAGTCTAACCCTGATATGCGTGAGTTCTAGTCACAGGCGCCCAATCGGGTCATATAGGTGGAAGTGTGAACTATCTTTTCTCTAACCCACCGTGTGGGTCCACCATAACCTGTGACCACTCATCAGTGGCCAGCTCCAATGCACTTTTCTTTATATCTAATTAGTGCAAAGGAAATAAATTTAATAAATCATTATATAGATAAATTAATGAAAAAGGATACAAATTCTGTTTCTATAGAGTTGTGACACATTGTGCTCTATGGGGAGCACCTGTTGCTGCACTAGAGGAGGCTCCACCTTGTACTCTAGGTGGCGGGCCTTGGCATGAGGCCTCTCCATGGTCGAGAAACGGGGACATGCTTGCTTGGTGCCTGCCATGCAAGCTCGAGGAGGGCAAGATGGAGAAGAGACAGAGGTTGGGGGTTCCCTCCTTCTCCTTTGTAGTTGTCTCCTCTCTTTTAGTGGATGTGGTGGCAATGGTAGTGGCAATGGCAGCTTCTCTCTCTCTCTCTCTCCCTCTCTCTCAATCTCCCTTGTGTTTATCTGTCTCCCTTTTTCTCTCTATATATCTCTTCATCAACAAAAAGAAAAAGAGAAGTAAATAAAAGAGAAAAACAAAGAGGGGATATAATATATTTACCTCAAAGAAGAATCCTTTTGCGCTTCTCTCCTTCTTCTTCTTGTCCTTCACGAGTTCCCTCATTCTTCTTTGCAGTTGTCCCCTCTATTTTTGGGGTGGATTGGCGGTGGCAGTGACCTCTCTCTCTCTCTCTCTCTCTCTCTCTCTCTCTCTCTCTCTCTCTCTCTCTCTCTCGACACATTGGATCTCAGATCTCCAGTTTGCTCTTTCTCCACCGCCGATGTACCACATCCTGCATCTAGGAGGGATCACCTGCTATTAGCGACTTCGACGACTGCTACTACATCCCAGGATAGTATATCTCCCTGCATCTGTTACATATACACATCGCACCACTTTATCACAGCCGACAGTTGTTCCCCTATCACAGCCTACATTTGTTTCCCTTTTGTAGCCATTATCTGGAGTACCAGAGCTACATACGCACATACACATACACGATACTTATCACACTCACAGCACCGTATTTTCAGTTTTCAGTTTTTAGCTTTTCATTCAGCACTTTTATTTTGGATAGCTGGACCTCATCAGTTGTATCACAGTTTGTCTCATAGGCCAGTTTTGGTCTTTAGAAGACGTTAATATAACTTTCTTTCTTTCTTTCTTTCTTTCTCTCTCTCTCTCAATCTCCCTTGCGCACGTTGATCTCTCTCACTTCTTCTCTCTATACACTCTTCATCAACAAAAAGAAAGAGAGAAGGAAAGAAAAGAGAAAAACAAAGAGAGAAGAGATAATGCACTTACCTCAAAGCTTGAAGAAGAATCCCTTCGTGCTTCTCTCCTTCGTCTTCTTCTCCTTCACGGGTTCCCTCCTTCTTCTTTGTAGTTGTCCCCTCTCTTTTTGTGGTGGATTGACTGTGGTAGCGACCTCTCTCTCTCTCTCTCTCTCTCAATCTCCCTTGCGCACGTTGATCTCTCTCACTTCTTCTCTCTATACACTCTTCATCAACAAAAACAAAAAGAGAAGTAAAGAAAAGAGAAAAATAAAGAGAGAAGAGATAATGCACTTACCTCAAAGCTTGAAGAAGAATCCCTTCGCGCTTCTCTCTTTCTTCTTCTTCTCCTTCATGGGTTCCCTCCTTCTTTGCAGTTGTCCCCTCTCTTTTTGTGGTGGATTGGCGGTGGCAGTGACCTCTCTCTCTCTCTCTCTCTCTCTCTCTCTCTCTCTCTCAATCTCCCTTGCGCATGTTGATCTCTCTCACTTCTTCTCTCTATACACTCTTTATCAACAAAAAGAAAAAGAGAAAGAGAGAAGTAAAGAAAAGAGAAAAACAAAGAGAGAAGAGATAATGCACTTACCTCAAAGCTTAAAGAAGAATCCCTTCGCGCTTCTCTCCTTCTTCTTCTTCTCCTTCATGGGTTCCCTTCTTCTTCTTTGCAGTTGTCCCCTCTCTTTTTGTGGTGGATTGGCAGTGGTAGTGATCCCTCTGTCTATCTCTTTCTCTCTCTCTCAATCTCCCTTGCACATGTTGATCTCTCTCACTTCTTCTCTCAACAAAATCTTCATCAACAAAAAGAAAGAGAGAAGTAAAGAAAAGAGAAAAACAAAGAGAGAAGAGATAATGCACTTACCTCAAAGCTTGAAGAAGAATCCCTTCGTACTTCTCTCATTTTTTTCTCCTTCCGGAGTTCCTTCCTTCTCCTTTACACTTGTCTCCTCCCTCTTCATGGATGGAGGCCGTGGCTTGTTTACAAACCTGTAAAATGCCATGCTCGAGTTTTGAAAATTTTTTATGAAGCCCCTCTCTCCTGTTTTTTATTTCTCTCCATCTCTCTCTTCCTTCCCCTCCCTTCTTCTCTCTATTTCTCTCCCTCCTTCCCTCCCCACTCTCACTCAACTCATCTCATTGCAAAGACAATCAAAGATAGAAAATAAAAAGCTTAAGAAACAAAGATATTGAAAGAAATGTCACCCCACCTCTCTTTATCTCTCTCTCCCCCCTCTCTCTTAACTTTTCTTTATTAACCTTCTCTCTCATTCGCTCATTGTTTTCCTATTTCTCTCTCCCTCTCTCTCACTCTCCATTTTTTCTCTTTATCTCTCTTTCTCCCTCTCTCTCTTTCTTCTTTTCACTCTCCTTCCTCTCTTTACCTCACCCTTCTTTTCTACGTCCTCCTCCTCTCTTCCTTCCCTCTCCCTCTCTCTATTTCTCTCCCCCTCTCTTTATCTCTCTATTTTCCTTTCTTTGTTTCCTCTCTCTTTTTTTTCCCCCCCTCTCTCGTTGTTTCTCTCACTCATCCTCTCTCCCTCCCTTCATCTCTCATTTCTCTCTTCCTCTTTCTCTTTATTTCCTTTCTCTCCCTTTTTCTCTCTTTCTCTCCCTTCATTCTTCTCCCTTCTTTTCTCCCTCCTTCTCTTTCCATGTATCTCTTTGCAAAGAAAAAAAAAACAAGAGAACACAAAAATAAAGCAAGAAGAGGCAATGTATCTACCTCAAAGGCCTGAAGATGAAACCCTTTGTACCTTCTCTTTGCACCTTCCCTCCCTTCTCCGTTACACACTTCTCTTTCTTCTTCATGTATAGCGGCGGCGGTGATGACAATGGTGATGAGCTCCCTCTGTCCCTCTCTCTCTCTCCCTCTCCCTCTCTCTCTCTCTCTCTCCCCCTCTCAAAGCTTTTAGCTCTCTCGCTCTCTCTTTCATTCTTTCTCGCAAATGTTTTCTCGGAAAATGTTATGCTCGTGTTTTCGAAACCTTTTTTCCCAAATCGGTGTCGCTATATTCGTCGCTATTTGCGTCGCTAAAAGCATTGCTATTTGCGTCGCTATTAGCATCGCTAAAAGCGTCGCTATATGTGTCGCTATATGCATCGCTATATGCATCGCTATTTGCATTGCTAATAAAATTAGCGACGCAAATAACGACACATACAACGACGCTTTTAGTGATACCGCTTTTTTGCGTCGCAAATGGCCATCGCTATTGCCCCATTCCCTTGTAGTGTGATGAAAGGAGAACTTAATCCACATCATCAAGTTGGTTCTAACACCTTATGAGAATTTTAACTTGTTGCTATATATCATTAATATTCCAATGAATAAATTATGTGTAGCTATGCATTTGATGTAATATATCCTTTAAGAAAAACACTATGTACCTCATTAAATTGTGTATCATGTTAGTAGGAAAGTGTTTTTGTGGACAATTTATTCATCAAGCTAGGATATATTGAATTGGTATACTCTATAGAGGCAACTTGATTGAGTGCATCAAATCAAGATGAAAATATAACATTTTGTAGGAGCAACTTGATGTAATCATCAAATTGGTATACAAAAATAAGATTTTGTGAGGGAAACTTGATGCAATGTATCAAGTTGTTATGACAATATCACATTTTGTGGGGTTAACTTAACATAATGCATCAAATAATTGTGCAAAAATAACATTTTGTGGGGGCAACTTGATGCATCCACTTGTGTATACATTATATTTTTAAGGGAAACTTAATGTGATGCATCAAGTTTGTGTGCATATATGACATTTTCTTGGAGAAACTTGATACAATGCATCAAGTTGGTACTTAAATTTGCATTTCTTTCAAAAACTTGAAGCAATGTATCAAGATTATTTTTTAAAAAATATATAATTTTTCAAGGAAACTTCACATTGAGCATCATGTTGGCATGGAAACTTCCAATATAGGGGTTGAACTTCATGTATGCACATAATATTAATATATTTTTTACAAAATTGATATGCATACCTTATTTTATACCAATTATCAAGAGTACTAAACTCAATTATCAAACCATCTATATAATGTACCAATAAAAAGCCATAGTTTGGTAGAAATTTTGATGTAAAAGTATATAGAATCATACCCTCCTTTTTGTTATATGCTTTTCAAATTTATCAAAATGAAAAGCACACTTATATGACTTGATCCATTGAACCAAAACATCCAAGAGAGATGTAAATAACTTCACAACACATATTCCATTGAATGCTTCAAAACATATGTAACTTAGAAATGAATATGATATATTAAGTCAAATAAATAACGTCATAAGTGAAAAATATTAACGTCTCAAGATTGTACAGTTGATGCATTGCACCAAACTATGGTAGTGGGTCAAGTGATCTTTATGCCTCACATAATCTAGGATTAAAAAGTGTTCGATAGTAATGGTTGAAAGGAGAACGTAATCCGCATCATCAAGTTGGTCATAACTCCTTATGAGAATTTAGAATTGTTTCTACATGTCATTGGTATTCCAATAAGTAAATTATATGTTGCTATGCATTTGATGTAATATATCCTTTAAGAAAAACACTACATACCATTTTGTGAGGGAAAGTTCAGGTTACTGCTACAAGTTTCAAATTACATATTTAGTCTATAACATATCCTTTTTACAATAATTTATCATGTTTTTAGTATAAAGGTTATTTTGTGGGAAATTGATTTATCAAGTTAGGATATATTTAATTGGTATGCTATATACAGGCAACTTAATATAGTGCATCACATCAATATGAACATATAATATTTTGCAAGGCAGCTTGATGCAATTCATCAACTTGGTATACAAATATAAGATTTTGTGACGTAAAATTGATGTAGTGCATCAAGTTCCTATTACAATATCACATTTTGTGGGACCAAATTAATGCAATGCATCAATTTTTTCAGAACTATAACATTTTGTGGGGGGAAATTTGATGCATCCAATTTTGTATATACATGATATCTTTTAGAAAAACATGATATAGTGCATCATGTTTGTGTACATATGTGACATCTTTTTGGGGAAACTTCATACAATGCATCAAGTTGGTACTTAAATTTACATTTTTCTAAGAAATTTTATGCAATGTATTAAGTTTATACAAGAATGTTAGATTTTTTCAAGGCAACTTTACATTAAGCATCATGTTGAGATCTTGGGTCGAAAGATGGCAAAGCAATGGTTTGGCCCACATGTAGTAAGGTTTGTTTTTTATAATGTTACCTATGCATTAAATGAGAAGGATGGGACAACTCTAAGGATTCTTGGAAAACGTATCAAGCTCTTTAAACATAGGGAGTCTTTAGCATATGAGTTGAAGGAGTTGGATATAGAGCATGAACATGGGAATATGGAAGAAAAAGAGGTAGAAGATGAAGACATTGACATGACATAGGATACTTCTTCTGACACTATAGATCTGTAAGACTTTAGCACATGTCGGAGGATGTGTAGGCTAGGAGGGGGTGGATGTCGTGCCAGTACGCAGACACAATGTGAAAAACTCTAAAGTGCATCGTCTTTCGGCTTTCTTATTGATCTAGAGATCCAATGTCATATTAGTCATAGTGTTAGTGTTCGTAGTGTGGATGGTTCAAAAATACTAGATTTTTGGATACATTTGGCCTATTTTTTATATTTTAGATATTATTTCTTATAAATATCCAAAATTTGTAGACAACTTCTAGAATAGGATGACATGTAAAAGAAAGCATGTATCTTTCAGTCATTTTTGGGGGATTTTATGCAAAAAGAAGGATTGGTGAAATTGCGCAACCCGTGATCACAGTTTTCAGGTAGTGAAAAACACTCCAAGAACTGGGAGAAGAAGAAGGAGTGATCTAGGAGAGCTTGGCTAAGTGTCCTGGTATTTTACCTCCCCTTTTGGAGCCAATGGCAGTATTAGATTGGCGATCTGAGTAGTAGAGAGGAAGCCATTGTTTTATGTACTTTTTTTTTGCCTACAAGAGATTTATCTTCTCAGAATGCAGAAATAAATCGAGAGGCTTCACCTCTCTAAGTATTCTTCTACATTTTCTATTTCTTCAAACCCCTTCTCTTCTGCCTACTTCTCTCCTTGAATCTCCTTTTACCGTATTGTCTCTTACCTCCCTGGTAGACTTTCGACCCCAAATGCTCCGATAGTGTGCTTAGCGGGCGCTTGTGAAGCTTCATCAAAATACAAAGTATAGACCCATTCTCCATTGACAAGCCATGCCATATTGATTAGCTTACTAGTACTTATGGAAAATAAAGTCGAACAGAGATAGAGAATGTATCACAGGTACAATGCCTCCTTCCTTACTAAACTCAATATGGATGCCAATAAGAACCCTATAACAATGGTGGCAATAGACCTTGGTATCCCACATGAAAGATATTTCTTGCCACTCAATAATATGATAACCCTTACTCCACTAGATCACCCGACCTTGGTGGTAAAGGTACCAACTCCAATGTCAGTCCCTACACATTTTGGATTTCAACTTATTAAAGTTTACTTTAGCTTCAAATTCTACCTTCTGCAAATATGTTAAAAGGGTTGTAGAGCTATTCTTTCCTATACAAATAATTTTATAAGGACCATCCCATTTGGGTTCTAACTTGCAATATGCATCATAATATAGGACCAACTAACCCTTCATAAATTTATATCTTTTAGCATGAAGGTGATGAAGTGCTTTCGTCCTCTTCTTCCCTACCTCTTGATGTAACAACGCCTGCAATTGAATCTCATCAAGATGTGCTAGGGAGGTCAATCTGATGCCAGGAGGCATATTTCACGGTGGATTCCATGCCATGGTGGATTCCGTGAGGTTTTACGGTGGATTCCGTAAACTTTGATGACCAGGGCTCATACACAAAGTGGATTCTTTGTGCGAGAAGTTGATGGGGACGCTTGTCCTTTTCGGGCGTTTCATTAATTTAGTGTGTACATGGGTGATTCCATAGCGGGTGATTCCGCAAAATGCATATTAAATTAATAAACGTTTATGAGTTTAGAGTGCGCACTCGTAATAAATTAAGGTTAGGATTTATTTCTAACTAGTTGATTTATTTATGTAGCTGAAGACTGCTAGGTATTCACTTTTGTCGGTTTAATTGTATTATTTTACTAACGATTGTGAATGCTTCAGTTGATGTGTAGAGATAGCAGCAGTGGCGGAGGAAAGCATTGGAGGATAGCGAGTATTCGATTTATTGATTATATTTTGATGGGTGCATACCTTAGGCATGGCGCCTATATTTTGTCGCGCCTATTTATTGAGGCATTGGATATTTATTATTATTTTATATGCACATGGACGCACGATTATATTATTTCTACTTGGACATTGTATTGTGCATGCTAGACTCTTTGGGCACCGCCCATTAGCTTTATTCCTATTTTGTGCTAAAGCAAACTCAAAAGCTAAAAGCTTGCTATTTTGTAATTTGGGCTATTATTTGAGCTTAAAGATGATTAATACATAAAATACATGCTTTGTGGAGCGCTCACACAAGGCATGGGGGGAAATTGCACCCAATTGGTCTCTTGTTCATGTCGTTCATGCTTTTTACCTTGTAATTTGTGCAAAAAGTAGAGTTCTATTGTTCTTGGGGACCTTCCGGCATTCACTACGCAAGCATACGGCATCCGATCTGCGCACCAGTGGTATCAGAGCAAAGCTGAGATCAAGAGCTTCCAATCGCTACCCATCTTGTGCGAAGGCGGAGCTCCTGGAACGATCGAGCTCTACGGTCAATCTTGTCGTGAACGATATACAAGCAGATTCCTGGCAATCAAGAACCCCTGTTTCCATCATCAGACTGCGAAGGACCAGTCTGCAGAGGCGGAGGACCACTCTTACCTCTCCTACATCAAGTCATCAAAAACCAGAGATAAGTCATAAACTCCATATCTTCAAGCTTTAAAAACTAAAGCTTAGAAAGCTTTAGAGAAGCTTAAAGCTTCAAAACGTCAGCGCGAGGTATCTTAATAGCTCCGAAATTTGCGCCGCCTGGTTGAAAAACGCCCCCCCACCCCACGATTTCGTCGTTGATTAAGCCAAGCTTAATCACCTAAGCTCTAAGTTACTTAAGCTTCAATCAGTCAAGTCATATCAAAACTCCAAGTCACACACAACCAATCAAATTCTGCAAGTCTATCAAGTCGAAGTTCTGCAAGTTGCATAAAGCAATCAAGTTCTGCAAGTCTACAAACTCTGCAAGTCACATTAGTCTGGTACTCTGCAAGTCAGACAAGTCACCTGAAGTCAAAATTGACTTCTGTTCAAAACTCATAGAAGGACTGTTCCTGCGTAGAAACTCCGAACTGCAAAGTTGTTCATTGGAAGGTACTCTATGTATACGCAGGTTTGCTGAAGCATTTTCAGCATACGAAGAAGGATAAATCACAAATTTTTCGAAGATTGTGAAAGCCACACCCAAAAATACATAAGCCTTGTATTCCCGAACTTGAGCTACCCTCATCCCACTAAATTGATTTTGAGAGTGAGAGGTCTTTTGAGTTTTGCAGGATGACGGAACCACGTATGGATGATTTAATGGCTGAAGGCGACCTACCTGAACCTACGATGGAGCAAAAGCTGGATTTAATTATGATGCAATTGGATGAAGAATGACGAGCTAGGCAAGCATTGCAAGTTCAATTGGCAACTTTACAAAGATCGACTACCGACAAAGAAGAACCTCAATCTGAAGACCTTATCCGACGTACCATCGACGCGACTCTCGAAGCTCAAACCATCTGCAAGGAATCAAAGATAAGTAAAAGAAATTTCAAATTCCGTACTTTCAATGGCACTCGAGAGGGAAAACTGCTCTTGCATTCATTAGTCAGTTTGATGACTATTTTTATGAGGAAACCTATGCAGAAAAAGATAAAATCAAGTGTGTTACTAATCATTTTGTGGATAGAGCATCTCTTTGGTGGACAGTGGTATGCAAGAGTATAGATTGTCCTGCTACTTGGGAGAATTTCAAGAAGAAATTTATGCAGAATTTCCTTCCTCCACAATTTCATGAGAAAGCTATAAAGCAATGGGATCTTCTTTAGCAACGGGATCGTGAGCCTATTCCTCAGTACACAGAGCATTTTTGGAATGCATTACTCCAGTTACGCATGCTTGAAGACGTATCTGAAGCGACACACAAGCGCAAGTATATGTCTGGACTCCTTGGGCATTACTACGCTGAAGTTAATATGTTCAAGCTTGCTACTCTTGAAGACGCAATTTCACTAGCTCACGACACTGAAGACAAGCTGCGAGGTAGAGACAGACGTCCACAGCAATTCCAAGCCAATGGCAACTATGGATCTAAACAATTCAACTCAAATTTTAGAAGATTTAATCAAGGTCGTTTCACTTCATCATCTTTCCGTAAGAATTGGGCAAAACCACTTGCTTTACCATCCAATACCAATCAAAACCCAAAGCCTATTCCACAGCCAAATCCTAATGTACCTAAACTTCCTGCCATTGCAAACAATGTAACCAAAGCCAAGCCAATAGTATGTTATAAATGCCACCAGCTTGGACATCTAGCAGCAAATTGCCATTCGAAGAAGCCACCTACCCATATCAACTACCTTGGAGCAATGGAATATGAAGAACATGAAGATATGCCTGATTTCACAGAAGATGAGGACGACACTACTACTCCTTCAGATACTTTACCAGGTATGCCAACTCCACATTCTTTATTGACTATGAAATGTTTAGTGCATGGAAAGGAAAATATTATTTTGCATGATGACGGTAGTACTCATGATTTTATTTCAGCAAAGCTAGTAAAAGAATTGAAGTTACAGACTGTACCTACGCATTATCGCATCAAAGCAGCATTCTTAGGCACTAGGTATAATGGTACACAGGAAGTGCATGACTTAGAGATTCAAATTGGTCAATACACTGAAAGAAGAAAATTTTTAGTTGTTCCATTACAGTCGAGTGACATTATTTTAGGTATGCCTTGGCGTCATCAGCATAATCTAGATATAGATTATTCCACACATACAATTAATATTCAATTTCAAGGAAAACAAATTACATTGTATGGTATGCATGCATCTAATGCTTTTCCACTGATTTCGCATACTCAAGCTAAACGTGCATTATGCAAGAGTAGTAAATCTTATCTCATTTGGGTGAATGAACTGCAAGTTAAACAAAATCATATGCACCCTAGGCATAAAGAATTTCTTGCACATTTTAAAGACGGTTTTGCCGAAGATCTACCACCTGGTTTACCTCGTTCACGTCCAGAAGGCCATAAAATAGATTTGATTCTCCTGGCACACAACCACCTTGCAAAGCACCATATAGGCATAACCAGATAGAGCAAAAAGAAATTCAAAGTCAAGTTGAGGATTACTAAATAGAGGATTGATTAGACCTAGTAGTTCTCCATTTGGTGCACCTGTTCTGTTAGTGAAGAAAAAGAATAATACCTATCGTATGTGCATTGACTATCGAGCTTTAAATAAGATCACAGTAAAGAATAGGTATCCAATTCCTAGAGTCAATGACCTTATGGATAAACTGTAAGGATCTGCTATATTTAGTAAAATAGACCTTAAGTCTGGTTATCATCAGGTGAGACTAGATAAGTCAGACATATTCAAGACTGCATTCAGGACACAGTTTGGTCATTATGAATTTTTAGTGATGCCTTTTGGATTGACTAATGCACCTGCTACATTTAGTAGAATGATGAATCGTATATTTTTGAAATATCAGTATTGTGTAATTGTCTTCTTTGATGATATTTTGGTGTTTAGTCAAAATGAGAAAGAACATTATGAGCATTTGTCCTTGGTTTTCCAGTTATTAAAAGAAAATCAATTATATGCAAATCCTGAAAAGAATGAATTCTTTAAAACAGAAATTGAGTATTTAGGTCATATTGTATCATCTGATGGAATTAAAGTTGACCCTAAGAAAATAGATGCAATATTGAACTGGCCTGTACCTAAAAATGTGCATGAGTTACGATCATTCCTTGGTCTTGCTAGTTTCTATAGGAAGTTTGTACGTAATTTTTCATTACTTGTTTTACCATTAACAAAAGTTCTAAAGAAAGGTATTGTTTATCATTGGTCCGATAATCAACAGAAATCCTTTGACTTATTGAAACATGCATTAACCCATACCCCTGTCCTACAATTACCTGATTTTAATAGACCATTCTTTTTAGTAGTGACCGATGCTAGTGGATCAGGAATAGGAGCCGTACTTATGCAAGACAATCATCCTATAGCCTATTCTAGTTGTAAGCTGAAACCCTCTGAACTGAAATATTCCACATATGACAAAGAATTATTAGCTGTTGTACAAGCCTTAAGACAGTGGAAACACTACTTAATGGGTTCACAATTTATGATAAAGACCGATCAGCAAAGTATTAGACATTTACTTAGCCAACCCCAAATATCTGACCGACATATCAAATGGGCATCCTTTATTCAAACTTTTCATCCTATCATTCAATATCAACCCTGTAAAGAAAATGTAGTGGTAGCTGATGCATTAAGTAGAAGACCTGCCATTCATAATATTTCTGTTATATCTTTTGATTCTTTGATTGCTATGAAAGATACTTATCATCAGGATATTACTTTTCATGCTGATTGGAATAAACTAGTTCAAAATAACTTGATTCCTATTGATTCATTATCATATAATGATGGATTTATGTTTTATGAAAATAGATTATGTGTTACAGTTCCATTCCAATCTTTTGTTTTGAGTGAAATTCATTGTCCTCCATATCAAGGTCATAGAGGTATCATATCTACTTTACGTACATTAATTGAAGATTTTTATTGGCCGCATATGGACACTGATGTATCTAACTTTGTTTCTGAATGTTTGATTTGTCAAAGAGTTAAGAGACATCATGGTAAATAGTATGGATTACTTATGCCTTTATCTATTCCGTCTAGACCATGGGAACAAATTTCTATGGATTTTATTACTGGTTTACCTAATACTAAATCTAACCATGATATGATTTGGACAGTAGTAGATAGGTTTAGTAAACAAGCATATTTCATTCCATGTAAGAAAACTTTAACAGCATCACAGGTAGCACAATTGTTTTTGAAAAGTGTTTTCACTAACCATGGATTACCAAAAGTTATTATTTCTAATCGTGATTCTAGATTTTGTAACAACTTTTGGATTACTCTTTTTGCTAACCTAGGCACAAAGATTGATTTCTCATCTGCATTTCATCCTGAAACTAATGGACAAACACAAGCCACTAATAACACTATTCTAGATCTTTTACGTACTTATACTATTTCTAAACCACAGACATGGGATACACATTTGCATTTATTACAGTTTGCATATAACAATACACCACACACATCTACAAAGAAAGCACCGTTTGAAGTGATTTATGGTTATAGATTGTCTACACCTATTGCATCTTTGTCAAATAGAATTCAGAGTGCTAATGATATTGCTAGTATGAATAATACTATTTTTGATGAGGTTAAAGACATGATTGCCAAAGCCCAGCAATCATATACCAAACAAGCCAATAAGAAAAGACAAGCAATGAATTTCAAAGTTGATGACTATGTTTGGTTGAGAATAGAAAAACATAGACTACAAATTGTAGATAGACACCCAGTTGTTAAATTAGCCCATAGATTCTATGGACCATTTAGGATCATTCATAAAATAAATGACAATGCATTCAAGTTAGAATTACCACCTCATTGGAAAATTCACAACACATTTCACATTAGTTTATTAAGACCCTTTAGAGGCCGATTACCTGTACACCCTGTTTATGAAAACCCACCTTTGTTGGAGGAAGAGATTGAAATACTTGAACCAGAAGCTATCATAGATACTGATTTTATGACCACTAGAACTGGCCGAAGATATTCTAGATATCTGGTTAAATTTAAGAACCATCCTGTAGAGGAAGCACAATGGATGCATGCTAGAGACTTAAATGCTTTCCCCACTCTGTTAGCTCCACATTAAGCTAATAGCAATTGAGGTCAATTGCTATCCCACCCCGGAGAGGCATATTTCACGATGGATTCCGTGCCACGGTGGATTCCGTGAGGTTTTACGGTGGATTCTGTAAACTTTGATGACCGGGGCTCATACACAAAGTGGATTCTTTGTGCGAGAAGTTGATGGGGACGCCTGTCCTTTTCGGGAGTTTCATTAATTTAGTGTGTACATGGGTGATTCCATAGCGGGTGATTCCACAAAATGCATATTAAATTAATAAACGTTTATGAGTTTAGAGTGTGCACTCGTAATAAATTAAGGTTAGGATTTACTTCTAACCAGTTGATTTATTTATGTAGTTGAAGAAGACTGCTAGGTCTTCACTTTTGTCGATTTAATTGTATTATTTTACTAACGATTATGAATGCTTCAGTTGATGTGTAGAGATAGCAGCAGTGGCGGAGGAAAGCATTGGAGGATAGCGAGTATTCGATTTATTGATTATATTTTGATGGGTGCATACCTTAGGCATGGCGCCTATATTTTGTCGCGCCTATTTATTGAGGCGTTGGATATTTATTATTATTTTGTATGCACATGGGTGCACGATTATGTTATTTCTACTTGGACATTGTATTGGGCATGCCAGACTCTTTGGGCACCACCCATTAGCTTTATTCCTATTTTGTGCTAAAGCAAACTCAAAAGCTAAAAGCTTGCTATTTTGTAATTTGGGCTATTATTTGAGCTTGAAGATGATTAATACATAAAATACATGCTTTGTGGAGCGCTCACACAAGGCATGGGGGGAGATTGCACCCAATTGGTCTCTTGTTCATGTCGTTCATGCTTTTTACCTTGTAATTTGTGCAAAAAGTAGAGTTCTATTGTTCTTGGGGACCTTTCGGCATTCACTACGCAAGCATATGGCATCCGATCTGCGCACCACAATCTTTCTTGCAATCCTTCCTCTTCACCTAAAGAATAGCTCAATGCAAACCTCACATTGGGTAACTCAATTTAAAAGGGCAAGGTACACTCTTTCCTATATACCAACTTAAATGGAGTATGTCCTTTTACTCTCTTGAACATCGTATTATAAGCCCAGACAACCAAATAAAGTTTCTTGTTCGAGTTGCGCTTATCTTCAGATACAGTCTTGGATAGAATCCCTACAACCTTCTTATTGGTACTCTCTACTTGCTCATTCGCTTTGGGATTGTATAGGGTGGTTTTACCATGTTTAATTTTCAGAGCTTCACTCAAGGCTTCCATGATCTTATTTAGAAAGTGTATCTCATGGAGACATTAGTTCTTTAGGTTGACCAAAAAGGCAAACAATTTGTTCCATAATAAAACTAGTTGTTTCCTTGGTATTGTCCTTCATCATAGCTTCATCTTCAAACCATTTTGTAAAGTACTCCATTACCACAATGATACAATGCTTCCACATAGTAGAAGAAGGTTACAAAGATCCAACAAAATCCATGTCCCACTTCTCAAAGGGCAAAGTCACAAGAATAAGATTAAGTAGTTGTTTATGATTTTCCCTAGCATCATGTCTCTGACAAACATCACAGTGCTTATCATATGCAAAAGAATATGTGAAACCCATTAGCCACCAATAGCTAGCACCTAAAAAATTTTGGGTAGTGAGTTGTCTAGCAAAATGATCTCCATGTGCTGAATCATGATATTCCTAAAAATATTAGACATGCCCATGAAATTGATATAGGGAGGTGAGGCCTCATCCCAAGGAATGCACCTATTGTGGCTAGTTAGAAGAGTTCGTGGGCGTTCAATGGATGGAATGTCTGAGCCAATACACCAATTGGAAGGCACAAGTTAATCTACACCCTCGATTTTAGCCTTTTGGACCTTCCTCCAATCTTGGAGCTGGAGATGGAGGTAATGATCGATGTATTGATGCCCATGGAATTTGATCACGAGGGGTTCACTCATAGTAAAGAAGACATGTCACCTACATGCACTGACTTCTAAAAAAACCCCTATTTATGAAGCTTGTAAGACTAATATATCCCCCTATTTAAGCTTATAAGATATATACATGTATGACGTTTTATGTATCCCCTTTCCTAAATGTAAGTCTTCATAGAACATTTACTAACTTTCTTTTTAAAAGTTGAAATTATCCTAAGAATTTAAAAGTATCAAAATGGTCATATCACAAAGTGATTTATGTAGTGGTACTTGGATACCATCGAAGTATGTGTCACAATGTTTTTGAGTGCCCATGCCCCCTCAACACATGAGGAGAGAGAGTTGGGGAATTGAACCCCTTTATACCTAAAGTGACTACACCAAGTGGACACCAAGCTCTCTTTGGGAGAAGGGGATTTGAGTCTCTCTATCAAAACCATAGGAGAGTGCCAACTCCCCACCTCCCACATGATGATTAATTCAATAAACCTACTATGTGAGGGTTTAGGGTTTTAACCTTACTTGTTAAGGTCTCCTGTATGCCATGGAGAAACCAATCTATGGAGAGAGGTAGTCAAATGCATCCCCCCTTCTTTTTTTCCTCTATCCCCTCCTTAAATCTAAGTTCAATATAGGAAATTAAGAGGGGTCTACCTCTAATGTATACGCTTAAGTGTCCCCTTCCAAAAACCCCCTCCCTTACACTCACGTGATACGATACAACATCTATAGTGAACCCCGTGGGAATTTGATCCACGGAGAGAGAAAGTGTCCATACCATTATATGATGGGTAATGACGAGTATCTCACCTAGAGATTCCAAATCTCTGATAACCTCAAAGGTGGTATGTGACGCCGTCAGCTCCTCGGAGTGTGAGAGTGTATGATGAAAGCAATGTTCCCACTATCACTACAAGATATAGGCCTTATATCGACATTAAAAACGATGAAAATGTTCATAAAGAAATTTCCCCCATTGTCGCAAAAAGTGTTATTATTGGCGACACCATAGAACAGTCGATATTAGCGACATTATCAGTGTTGTTATTTGCATCAGTATTAGTGTCATGTTTTGCGATGCTGCTACCGATGCAAATAACGACGCTGATAAGGACGCTTTGCTACACATTTTGTGATGCTAATAGCAACACGTGTACTAAATTTGTGACGCTTATAGCAACTGTAACAAGAAAAAAAAATTTGGTGGCAGGGCAGCTTGCACTATGTGCTTTATTTGGGCCATACAAAATAGTTTTAGAAATGTGTACAATGCTCGTGTAAATAAAGATAAAGTGTACTTAAATCATAACACTGATACATGAAATAAAAATATGATCATATAATGAAAGAGACCGGTACAATCATGGCAAGATACTACTACTGCATAGAAAATGTCTACCTCGTCCCGCCACAAAGGAGCATCGAATGGACTCTGCAAAAAAAGAAACAACTACACATCAGTCCACTATACAATAATGCCTTCTAATTAAACATGGTAAGTACAGGCAAGAAAGACGAGTGACTTATAGGGCCACCACATCCATACAATTGGTCGATTAATGCAATGAGACCATGCCTCTCTCTATATATTGAGTCTCAAGGCCGGCAGAATCGCGATTTGTAATGGAGTGCTGCAAAGAAAAAAAATAACAACTGTTAGAAATATGATTGTCAGTACAAAGGATATTGCAAAAAAATAAGCAAGCAAAGCAAAAGAAAAACTTACAAAGTCCTCCAAATATGTCTTATGACCGCCACTCCGGCCTCTAGTCGTGCGCTCACCGCCTTGCCCTGCTGTCTCCAACATCCTGGAGAATTTGTAACCTCCTCCTTGAGTCGATGCCAATCATCCACGTCTAGCCACTCAGGCTTTGAAGCCCCACTCTTAAGTGCCTTGTGTGCGTTCGATCGTTTGTGTGACATTTATGCAAGCATGCACTCCATCATCCAGCCCGCAGAAAACCTATCTGCTACGACTCGTACTAGAAACTCCTCATGCAAGGATGCTACTATGTAGTCCTTGCTCCCCTCCTGTATGTTCTTCCAATGATCTAAGACATTGTGCCGAAAAACTTGTTGGCACAACTCTCTCATACGAGTCATCACCCTCCTTCCCTCATCATTCATGATGATGGCTCCTGACCTATCATCTACAAGGTAGGCATACCCCTCTGGGGTATGCCTAAGATGGATCCTCTCCCACCTGCAACCATGCTCCTGGGCATATCCAGGAGACCCCTGTACATCTGGTGTACCTACCGGGGTAGTATCTATCGGAGTAGCACCCATAGGGGTGCCACCTGCGGACGGCTGAGCAGGAGTGAGTGGAGTAGATGTCCCCATAGGTGTAACAAATCCCGAAGGTGACAAAACCCCATCAGAACAACGAGATGGAGACACCGCATTTGTGCCTCCATAGCAACCACCTGAGCCACGCTCTCTCGAACCGCCACGAGAGCGAGTAGCACTTGTATCCAGAGCAGACCGCAGGCTCACTGTATCCGAATCTCTACAACATACCCCTGAACCACTCCCTCCATTTGGCCCAAGTCCGAGCCCATTTCCGGAGCGTCGACCTCATCTGCTAGAAACTGAAGCATCAGATCACACTGAAGTAAATCTAATAGAGTAGCTTAATGGTGTCTGAGAGACAGTCCGCCATGTCTCTGAATCTCACCATCTGATCTGGAGACATACGTGTAAAGATCTCATACATCTCCTCATCGCTCATCCCTCGACTCATCCTAATGATCTAAATATCCACAAAGATTAAAAAAATGATGGTTAGCATTATCAATATAAATCATACAAAGCACAGTAATATAAATCTTAAAAAATGATCTTACTTAAAATGCATATCTTATGTACCCTTTTAAACAATTCGTCAACGAATTGAGTAGGTGGATGATCCAAGTATGAAGTATCTTATGGTCCCATGTCAATCTCTTGACACAACTCCGCATACACGGGAAGATCGATAGACATGTAACCACAAAAGGATGATGTAACGTGTCCGCTAGAATCATCCAGGACACGTCTTAGCAGTCCATCGGAAAGGATGTCTAGAAAACTTCGCCCGGCACTCCCACGGAATGTTACGGGTTTTGCAATCTAGGTCTTCCCGTGTCTGCCACGTAGCGGAAGTATCCTGGCCGTTCCCACTTAGGATCGACCTGAGTTTGGGTTTTCCTGTTTGGTCATTAGCTAGCAGCAACTAGCGTCAGACCCGAGCGAACTACTTTACGCAGAAACGCCAGGTCCGAAGCAGATTCACGCTGCACTTGGCTCAAAGAGAATGGGAAACGAGAGGGATGCAAGGCTCAACCTCTCTGCCTTAAGGTATAGTCCCATTTCGTTCCCCTAAAACAACGTAAATATGGGTAAGATGTAACTCTAGGTCATCGTTCTCGTTATTCGTTTTAATGATGATGATCATTCCGCTGTTCCTCGAGATTTTTGAGAAAAGTTCCCGGCTAACCGGGACCACCCAGCCGTAGGACGGACCCATGGTCCATCCTCCGCACTTTCCTCGGTTTGTTTTAGTTATGTAATTATCTAACACATTAATTTGACATATAACAAACAGCTTCTTTAATTAACCCTGTTAAGCACTGGTTCCTTCACGTAATCTTATCACGTGACATAGAAAAACAATATCAAACAACTTCTTTATTATCATTTCGTCATTTTATTTTTGAAATACAAGGAGTTCCGCCCGTAGGCTTGTCCATAATCCGCCCGAAGGCTTATCCAGTAATCTGCTAGGGATCACTATTCCAAGCTTCTGCCCGTTGACTAGTATGCGGGCCTCGAGATCCAATCCCGAGTCACGTTAGCCTCTTGTGCAGGACCCGGAAGGCGAGGGATTTATGGCCAGAGCCCCCCCTGGCACCCAAGCGTCCTCCTGCTCCAAGTAGAGCTCAACGGAAAGACCTCTCGCGGCGTGTTCGGTCCACGTTCCCGGCGCGGTCAACAACCCCCTTGGTTAGGGTCAGGCAGGCAGTCGGGGGTAACTGAAGCTGCCTCTCCCTTCAGGCCTTCAACCTGAAGCATTTAGATATCTTTTCATCCTTTAGTTCCTTGAACAAACAATGCAAACAGTGCTTTCTAAACTATTACAAGCACAATCAATTTCCAGTGGTCGTTTATTTGGCCAACTGTTAAGGAGTGAATCCTTCTCTCCGAATGCATCCAGCATTCGATCTGGGATCAATTGTGATTTGGCAAGAACCTCAAGGGTTTGTTCGTTCACCCTTTTTGTCCTTGAGTTAGGGCCATACCTTGTTAACCCAACTTAACCAATACCTTAGGTTTTATTAATAGTAAATCCTAGCGACCATGTCGCTTTAATTTATTGATTGATCATTTGCGTCCAAGCAAATACCTAACTTCCCTTAACTTGGCAAATTTTCCCAATGAGGGTGATGTAACAGGATGACTACTCATCCCCTTGCAAGTTAAACTTGCGCAAGAACCTGCCAACCTCATTCCAAGGAATGGCAAAACTTTCTTGTGATCAAACCACAAGGCTATGCGACGTTGCAACTTGTTGCACAAGTGTCGCCTCCATTCCAAGAGATCATTTCACCCATTGAATGGTGTTTTCTGGTCAAAGAATTTTGATTAGACTCGAAGTAGGGTTTAGGGTGTCTTCTTACTCACCCCACTCCTAATTGCACTAGACCGACAACGTTCGGTCCTAGGGATTCCAACTCAATCCAAGTTCTAGCACTAGGTCGAATGATCCTTAGGGTAGAAACCCTAGATCACTATTTGCGTGCGCGTCCCATTGGCTCAACTTTCCGGGAAGGTGGGTAGGACCTTTGGGTTTGAGGACTTCGACTTGGCGTCCAAGTACGATACTTGGCTACATCTCTAACGTGCCAAGCCCTAGCTAGTAATTGAGGTTTTTATTGAATCGGCTAGTTATGCCTATACGAAACCCTAACAGTCATGATACCACAAATGACTTGGGGTAAATTGACCTACTTGTCTTATGACAAGGACAATTCTTTCCTAGAGATGATATACTTGATCTAAAGTAGAAAAATAGTTGCAAAATGTTACAATACATGTAAACATGTAATTCATTACTTCCACGCACCATAAGATCCGCAATAGCCCTATCCCTTTTTTGTTAAAGTCAAAAGGCATGATAATTTGAAGAATAACTTACATAGGGCCTACTAGGATTTACATCAAGGAGTAACACCTACAACCTTGTGTCTAAGTATTTGCATTTCATGCTTTTATAAGCCATGCAATCATTCCTAAATGCTACATGATGAAATGAAATTTGTGAAAGTATAAGTGCGACCCTTAGATACAACAACATCGTGAATGAAGTTCATGCAATACTAAGGCAAGTGTCGATTTAATCTAATTGCAAGCATCTTTTCCCATGCAACTTATATAAGATCGGGGTTCTTTTTCATGCCGTGCAAAAGAATTTAACAATTTCCTCATGCGAATCCTAACGAAGGGAGTTATTACAAAAATACTCCTTTCCTTCATGACCAATGCACTTAACAATTTCCTCATTAAACCTAGGCAATATGTGGCTTTCCTTTGAAAATGCACGACAAGGCAATTTACTGTTTAGGTCGTAAGATGGATGGACAATTAGCGTTTATATTGAAAATACCAATTTTTTCCCAATTGCATTTAACTTAGGTTAGGTGAATTTGAACATGCACGGTTGCTTCTTAATCCATGGAGTTGTCATGCTTAATGCATTACCTTAGTATGAAATCACAATAGTAAAAACCTGGGTCTGTGGGCTCGGGGAGATGTCCACGTGAATGCTAGGAGAAGAACCTCCCGCAGGCGCGCCTTGCGACTTCTTCGGAGCCATCGTTAGCGTGCTTACGGACTTCCGGTTTGCCTTTACCCTTACGCGATCGATGAGTCTTCTCCAACCGTTGCGAGCAGCTTCAAGATCTTTCCCCCTTTTCCCTCGTACGCCGGAGATTCCTTCCAAAGCGCGGATCCTTGAGAGTACCGGGCTTGCGGGTTTTGGGCTTATGGAAGGTCCGGTTTTTAAAACCGAAAAGCCCGCGTAGGACCAAGGCTTATGGCCTTATTCTTAGAAGCTTCTTAAAGAAGCTTCTAAGAAGCTTCTGGAGATCAGCACGACGTCATGGGAGGCCCAATGAAAGGCGTCGAGGACTTGATGGCGATGGCGAGGATGGGCGGCGGCCTGGTGGTCTCCAGCAAGGCGGCGGGGACCTTCTTCTCTCCCAGCGTCGACAGCACTCCACCCTCCAACACGGCGATGGCAACAGCCGTCTGTCCTTTCCTCCTCCTCTTCAACACCTTAACGGGTGTTTATATAGGCATGGGGGGGGAGAGAAGGGCTCCACCACGTGGCCCCCTGCATGGGTTCCCCCCCTCCCCATGCAGCCCACGTCTCCACCAAGTCCATCCCCCCACACTCCCTCTCCTCCAGCCGTGCATCGGCTGGGAAAAAGGGGTAAAAATAAAAAAAAAATTACCTTGATAATATTCAATTTGCCCCTCCCAAGAGGGTGTTTACGTGCGATTTGTGGGTTTGAATCCCCGGGTTTGCTTTGCCAATGCGGAGGTCCCGATTTCTCGCGTGCAGGTCACAGATTACACTGCCGAAAATTCCAATATGAAAGATAACCTTTGCACGAGGTTTACGCCATGTGCGGGAAATCAATATTCACGGGTGGGAATATTACATTCTCTCCCCCTTAGAAGAATCAAGATGTCCTCATCTCGAGATAAACTGGGGATATTGAAGGTTGAGAGAGCTTTCATCCATCCAGGTAGCGTCCTCTTCGGGATAATCTTTCCACTGGACGAGACATTCTTTCAAGGTTCTAGATCTTAACTGTCTCTCCCTGACATCTAAAATCTTTTCCGGTCTTAGTTCAAGGACTCCTTGACTAGGCATTACAATTTGTTGGTCATCAAGTACATGATTAGGGTTGGGTACATATTTTTTTAAGAGACTAATATGGAATACATTGTGAACTTTTAGGTTATCCGGAAGTTGCAATTTATAAGCATTGGGTCCCAGGCATTTGAGGATTTTATACGGCCCACAATACCTTGGACTTAGCTTCTTGCATTCTCCTAGAGATAGGGAACTCCTTTTAGGGCGTACACGAATGAAGACCATGTCTCCTTCTCCGAAGACCCTCTCTTGGCGTTTCAAATCCACATATGCCTTTTGCCTATCTTTGGCTGCTTGTATGTCTTGTCTTATTGACCTTATTTGGTCATCCATGTCTTCCAACATTTGTCTTGAAGCTTCAACTCTTAGGGTTGGATCAGAAAAGTTTAGGGGACTTCGACAATCATGACCATACAATGCCTGGAAAGGGGTCATTTGAATGCTCTGCTGGTAAGAAGCATTGTAGGCAAATTCTACTAACGGCAAGTACTGAATCCACCTCTTCGGCTCTCGACAGCAGTATGCCCTAAGCATATCCTCAATGATTTGATTTACTCGCTCTGTTTGTCCATCCGTTTGGGGATGGTAGGCAGTGCTAAAACATAGTTGAGTTCCAATAGCTTCAAAGATAGCTCTCCAGAAGTGTGAAGTGAAGAGAGAGTCTCGATCGCTAATGATCCTTCTAGGTAACCCATGTAGCTTGAATATCTCCTTGATAAACACTCTTGCAATGTCGGAGGCTTTATAGTTTGTCTTTACTGGAATCAGGTGTGCAACCTTAGTAAGCATGTCAACTACAACCATAATGGAGTTGTATCCTCCTTGGACTTGGGGTAAGCCCACCACAAAATCCATACTGATGAATTCCCATTTCATTTGGGGAATGTCAAGTGGTTGCAATTTTCCTGGCATCATGACATGTTCAGCCTTGATACGTTGGCAAGACAAACATTTAGTGACATATTTGAGAACGTCACCTTTGAGCCTCTCCCAATGGTAGCTCTTCCTAACTGCATTAAGAGTTTTTGCATAGCCAGGATGTCCTGCGAAAGGGGAATCATGAGCTTCCCATAATATCTTCTGCTTAAGTGACTGGCTTGTTGGTATACACAGCCTTGTTCTGTAGTAGATAAGTCCATTATCAATGGAAAATTCCTGATACTTAGCTTGTGACTTCAGACTCTGCTCCTTGGTAGATATTTCTTTTATCATGGTTTGGTAGGCCAAATCATGGCATGCTTCCTCTCTAGCTAGTTCGAGTATAGGGTTGCTTGGCATAGATACCTTTGTAGCCAGAGATCTGGCCGTTGATGGATTCTGCAAGATTAGGGAATTTAGGAATGCCTTGCGACTGAGTGCATCGGCAACTACATTCTCTTTCCCTGGTCGATACTTGATTTCAAAATCATACTCCTCCAATACTTCAATCCATCGACATTGCCTCATGTTGAGCTCGTTCTGGGTAAAAATCCATTTGAGACTCTTATGATCGGTTACTAGAGTAAACTTGTTACCCAACAGGTAGTGTCTCCAAAGCTTTAGAGCATGGATGACAGCTAATAACTCCAGATCATGCGTGGCATAATTCTTTTCATGACTCTTCAATTTCCTTGAAGAATATGGTACTGGATGACCTTCCTGCATAAGTACACACCCCAAGGCAAGAATGCTGGCATCAGTTACTACCTCGAACTCTTTATTGAGGTCAGGAAGTTTTAGAATAGGTGCTGATACCAAACATTGCTTTAATTGGTCGAAGCTATTTTGTTCGGGAGTTGACCATGTAATAGAAGTCTGCTTCTTTAGTAAGTCGGTAAGAGGTGCGCCGTTTTTGGAATATCTTCATCCTTGATCCTTATTTGATAGTAACCTGACCTGAGATCAATTTTGGAGAAGATCTTTGCACCTTGAAGGCGATCAAGAAGCTCATCTATTCTAGGAATAGGATACTTATTCTTGATTGTTGATTGATTCAACCCACGGTAATCAATACATAGTCGAAGTGTCCCATCTTTCTTTTTCTGGAATAGTACTGGAGCTCCCCATGGTGAGTTGCTAGGCTGGATGTAACCCTGATCTAACAGTTGCTTGAGTTGTTCCTTCAACTCAATAGCTTCCGGTATGGACATTCTATAAGGTCTCTTTGCAATTGGCGCAGCTCCAGGCATTAGCCTTATTTCATGATCAACTTCTCTTGGAGGTGGAAGTTCAGTTAATTCCTCAGGGAATACGTCAGCGTATTCCTTTAGCCAAGAGGGTCCCTCATGAGACTCTTGCCTTTGATCTAATTTGTTGAGTTTGATCAGGAAAACAGGTAATCCTTTTCTAACCCCTTTTATGATCTGCGATACTTTGGCTAACTGGATTCTTGGCACTCCTGCCTCACCTTGAGTTGTAACAAACTCTCTTTCAGAGTTTCGAAAGGAAACTTGACCCTTTCCACAGTGGATGTGAGCGTCATTAGGCTTAAGCCAATCCATCCCGAGTAGACACTCATGGATACCTAAATTCATGACTCTGAATTTGACTGAGGTTTTCTTTCCTCCCAGAAGGAACTCTTCCATAGCAGTTTGCCTGGTACAAGTTACCTCACGGCCGTTTGCCAATTCCACAAGTAGGGTAGGTGCTTCTACTGTGGCTATTCCTAATCTTTTAGCACACGCTGGTGAGATAAAGGAATGTGTACTGCCACAATCAATCAAGGTTTTGAAGCCTTTACCTTGATAGTCCGACGGTGTTTGAATCACCGAGAACTGGCGATTCGGCCCCTTCTTGTGTAAAGCGGCATGGACTGTCGCTCTTTCGAATTCCGCTTCCATAGTCGGATCTTCCCCTTCTTCTGCTTCACATCTTTGCCTATTGGTAATGCAGGCAGTTCTTCCTCTTCCGCGGGTGGCGGCTCCTTGACCGCGGCCTGCACCTTGACGATGTCCCTCGCTGAGCTTGGGACATTGCCTTTTGAAGTGGCCGAGTTCGTTGCAGTGGAAACATCGGAGGTTTCGGCTATTACTGTGAGTAGGAACAAAGTTGTTGACGTTATTTGTCCTTGCTTTCTTCCTTTGTCCCTGATTGAGACCTTGAACTCTCTTCACTTGGGGTCTGAATGCTCCTCTGTTCGGGTCGCTATAAGACCAATTCTTAATACCCCTTGGTCTAGCTTGCACTTCCTGAATTATAGGTGCCGCTCGAATGAGTGCATCCTGAAGATCTGATGGTCGCATAGATTCGAGACGAGTATTTACAGGTGGATTTAAGCCCGCGCAAAATTTGGACACCTGCTGCGTCGTGTCCATTTGTGGCGCATACTTTAAGAGTGAGACAAATTTAGAGTAGTATGCGTCAAGGGTGAGTCCTAACTGTTTTAGCTCATAGAACTCATTCATTTTCTGTGTACGATATGCAAGTGGCAAATATCTCCCCTGCACGGCTTGCTTTAACTTCTCCCAGGTAACGGACCCCTCTGAAGTCCCTTGATCCCTGCACCATTGTTTCCACCATAGTCTAGCTTCACCGGTGAGTTTTAATTTGGCAAGCATGGCCTGATTGGTAGGTGCAGTACCAGCTGCTTCGAAGTAATCCTCCATAGATTCAATCCAAATTTCAGCATCAGACTGGACGAATCTGCCTCTCCCGTCAAACTCGGGTGGCTTTATCTGCTTGAGGAGGAACTTCTTCTCCTGGATCACAGCAGTACTTGATGTAGGGGGCGAATTTGGAACCTGTACCTGGGGTTGTGCCTGGGTAAAAGTTTTCTTAACGTTATTGTATGATAATTGACATTAGCTTATCTTTAGTTCAGCTATCTCGTAAATCATGAAGCTACTTAAATTTTTGTAACAACCCTGATGCACAATCAGATATTGATAAAAGAAGTCCTTATTTATATTTACATGGGCGTAGCCTTATACAACATCTCGTGTGATGATAATCCAATCATTACATTTAGTTTGGGGAGAACAACGTTGTATTGCATTTGTCTACAGGAACTGTGTAATAGTAGGGTTTTGGGTCATGGATCTTTAGGAATCGATAATTCATTGGAAGTTCAGGATATCCTTTCCGCTGGAACCCATACTTCCCATGGCGGCCCAACACCTTAATCCTGTCGGCTGGGATTACACGGGTTACTTCCTCATATACATATGAGTTCAATTCAACCCTCCGACCTTGAATATGCAAAGTCGAATTTACGTGAGCTTCCACAAAAATGAATAGCTTCACGACTTTCAAGTCTTCCAACCACTTGATCCTCTTTAGGTTGGTTTGCAGATAAGCGAACCGGTGTGCAGCTATGTAGTAGATTCCTGAAGACCTAGTCCATCTTCGTTCTATATATAAAGGTGATGGATTATAAATCTGCTCCAGGATGTTCATCATTTCAACTCTCTGCCTATAATGCGGAGAATGCATTGCAGTCATAAACATGATCCGGAACACCAAAAACTTGTTCCACGCTTCATAGTTCTGCAAGACAGTATTGAAGATGAGGAAATGTTTGGACAGCAACAATTTCTTTACTTCATTTTATTGAGATCTTACAAAAACACTTCCGTTGTTGGTCGGCTCTGATACCAACTGTAACGTGTCCGCTAGAATCATCCAGGACACGTCTTAGCAGTCCATCGGAAAGGATGTCTAGAAAACTCCGCCCGGCACTCCCACGGAATGTTATGTTACGGGTTTTGCAATCTAGGTCTTCCCGTGTCTGCCACGTAGCGGAAGTATCCTGGCCGTTCCCACTTAGGATCGACCTGAGTTTGGGTTTTCCTGTTTGGTCATTAGCTAGCAGCAACTAGCGTCAGACCCGAGTGAACTACTTTACGCAGAAACGCCAGGTCCGAAGCGGATTCACGCTGCACTTGGCTCAAAGAGAATGGGAAACGAGAGGGATGCAAGGCTCAACCTCTCTGCCTTAAGGTATAGTCCCATTCCGTTCCCCTAAAACAACGTAAATATGGGTAAGATGTAACTCTAGGTCATCGTTCTCGTTATTCGTTTTAATGATGATGATCATTCCGCTGTTCCTCGAGATTTTTGAGAAAAGTTCCCGGCTAACCGGGACCACCCAGCCGTAGGACGGACCCATGGTCCATCCTCCGCACTTTCCTCGGTTTGTTTTAGTTATGTAATTATCTAACACATTAATTTGACATATAACAAACAGCTTCTTTAATTAACCCTGTTAAGCACTGGTTCCTTCACGTAATCTTATCACGTGACATAGAAAAACAATATCAAACAACTTCTTTATTATCATTTCGTCATTTTATTTTGGAAATACAAGGAGTTCCGCCCGTAGGCTTGTCCATAATCCGCCCGAAGGCTTATCCAGTAATCTGCTAGGGATCACTATTCCAAGCTTCTGCCCGTTGACTAGTATGCGGGCCTCGAGATCCAATCCCGAGTCACGTTAGCCTCTTGTGCAGGACCCGGAAGGCGAGGGATTTACGGCCAGAGCCCCCCCTGGCACCCAAGCGTCCTCCTGCTCCAAGTAGAGCTCAACGGAAAGACCTCTCGCGGCGGGTTCGGTCCACGTTCCCGGCGCGGTCAACAACCCCCTTGGTTAGGGTCAGGCAGGCAGTCGGGGGTAACTGAAGCTGCCTCTCCCTTCAGGCCTTCAACCTGAAGCATTTAGATATCTTTTCATCCTTTAGTTCCTTGAACTGGTGCGCAGATCGGTCGCAGATAGCTCACGTGGTGAATCCCGGAAGGTCCCCAAGAACAAAGTACTCTCCTTTTTAGCACAAAAACCCATGTAAAAGCAAGCACGACATGAGACAAAAGACAAATTGGGTTCAATCTCCCCCATGCCTTGTGTGAGCGCTTCACAAAGCATGTATTTAATGTATATTTCCAATCTTTATGCTCAAAAATAGCCCAATTACAAAAATATGACAAGCTTTTAGCTTTTGAGTTTGCTTTCTACCAAAAATAGGAAAATAAAGCTAATGGACGGTGCCCATAGAGTTTGGCACGCCCAATCTCAATGTCCAAATAGAAATAACATATCCAAGCGCACAAGCGCATACAAAATAATAATAAATAATCGATGTCTCTATAGACATAACAAAATATAGGCGTGGCGCCTATCAAAATATAGTCCAAAGGTCGAAAACCCGCTAGACTCCAATGCTTTCCTCCGCCACTGCTGCTATCTCTACACATCAACTGAAGCATTCACAATCGTTAGTAAAATAACACAATTAAACCGACAAAAGTGAATACCTAGCAGTCTTCAGCTACATAAATAAATCAACTGGTTAGAAATAAATCCTAACCTTAATTTATTACGAGTGCGCACTCTAAACTCATAAACGTTTATTAATTTAATATGCATTTTGCGGAATCACCCGCTATGGAATCACCCATGTACACACTAAATTAATGAAACGCCCGAAAAGGATAGGCGTCCCCATCAACTTCTCGCACAAAGAATCCTCTTTGCGTATGAGCCCCGGTCATCTAAGTTTACGGAATCCACCGTAAAACCTCACGGAATCCACCGTGGAATATGCCTCCTGGCATCATACCCCCGGGGTGGGATAGCAATTGACCTCAATTGCTATTAGCTCAATGTGGAGCTAACAGAGTGGGGAAAGCATTTAAGTCTCTAGCGTGCATCCATTGTGCTTCCTCTACAGGATGGTTCTTAAATTTCACTAGATATCTAGAATACCTTCGGCCAGTTCTAGTGGTCATATAGTCAGTGTCTATAATGGCTTCTGGTTCAAGTATTTCAGTCTCTTCTTCTAGTAAAGGTGGGTTTTCATAGACAGGGTGGATAGGTAATTGTCCTCTAAATGGTCTCAATAAACTAATATGAAATGTATTATGAATTTTCCAATGAGATGGCAATTCTAACTTGAATGCATTGTCATTAATCTTATGAATGATTCTAAATGGTCCGTAGAATCTAGGGGCTAATTTGACAACTGGATGTCTATCTACACTTTGCAGTCTACGCTTTTCTATTCTAAGCCAAACATAATCATCAACTTTGAAATTCATGGCTTGTCTTTTCTTGTTGGCTTGTTTGGTATATGATTGTTGGGCTTTAGCAATCATATCCTTTACTTCATAAAAAATAGTGTTATGCATAACAGCAATATCATCGGCACTTTGTATTCTATTAGACAAAGATGCAACAGGGGTAGATAATCTATGTCCATAAATAACTTCAAAAGGTGCTTTCTTTGTAGATGTGTGCGGTGTATTGTTATATGCAAACTGTAATAAATGTAAATGAGTATCCCATGTCTGAGGTTTAGAGATAGTGTATGCACGTAAAAGATCTAGAATAGTGCTATTTGTGGCTTCTGTTTGTCCATTTGTTTCTGGATGAAATGCAGATGAAAAATCAATCTTTGTGCCTAGATTTGCAAACAGTGTAATCCAAAAATTATTACAAAATCTAGAATCTCTATCTGAAATAATCACTTTCGGCAATCCATGGTTAGTAAAAACAGTTTTCAAAAATAACTGGGCTGCTTGTGATGCTGTTAAAGTTTTCTTACATGCAATGAAATATGCTTGCTTACTAAATCTATCTACAATTGTCCAAATCATGTCATGGTTAGATTTAGTATTTGGTAAGCCAGTAATGAAATCCATAGATATATGTTCCCAAGGTTTAGATGGAATAGATAAAGGCATTAATAACCCATACTGTTTACCATGATGTCTTTTTATTCTTTGACAAATCAAACAGTCAGAAACAAAATTAGATACATCTGCATCCATATGCGGCCAATAAAAATCTTCAGTTAACATGCGTAATGTAGAAATGATACCTCTATGACCTTGATATGGGGGACAATGAATTTCATTCAAAATAAAAGATCGGAATGGAATAGTAACACACAGTCTCTTTTCAAAGAACATGAATCCATCATTATATGACAATGAATCAACAGGAATGAAATTATTTTGAACTAATTTTTGCCAATCAGAATGAAAAGTAATATCCTGGTGATATGTGTCTTTCATAGCAATCAAAGAATCAAAAGATATGATAGAAATGTTGTGAATTGCAGGTCTTCTACTTAATGCATCGGCAACTATATTTTCTTTTCCAGGTTGGTATTGAATGATAGGATGGAAACTTTGAATGAATGAAGCCCATTTGATATGGCGGTCAGAAATTTGGGGTTGGCTAAGTAGATGTCTAATGCTTTGCTGGTCAGTCTTTATCATGAATTCTGAACCCATTAAATAATGCTTCCATTGTTTTAATGCTTGGACAACTGCTAAAAGTTCCTTGTCATAAGTGGAATATTTAAGCTCAGAGGGTTTCAGCTTAGAACTAGAATATGCTATTGGATGGTTGTCTTGCATTAATACGGCTCCTATTCCTGATCCGCTAGCATCGGTCACAACTAAAAAGAATGGTCTGTTAAAGTCAGGCAATTGTAGAACAGGGGCATTGGTTAATGCACGTTTGAGTAAATCAAAGGATTTCTGCTGGTTTTCAGTCCATTGATAAACAATGCCTTTCTTAAGAAGTTTGGTCAGTGGTAAAGCAAGTAATGAGAAATTACGTACAAACTTCCTATAGAAACTAGCAAGACCAAGGAATGAACGTAATTCGTGTACATTTTTAGGAATAGGCCAATGCAATATTGCATCAATTTTCTTAGGATCAACTTTTATTCCTTCTTTTGATACAATATGACCTAGATATTCTATTTCTGTCTTAAAGAATTCACTCTTGTCAGGATTTGCAAACAATTGATTTTCTTTCAGTAATTGAAAAACTAATGATAAATGCTCATAATGCTCTTTTTCACTTTGACTGAACACTAAAATATCATCAAAGAAAACAATCACACAATATTGATATTTTAGAAAAATACGGTTCATCATTCTACTGAAAGTGGCAGGTGCATTAGTTAATCCGAATGGCATGACTAAGAATTCGTAATGGCCAAACTGTGTCCTGAATGCAGTCTTAAATATGTCGGATCTATCTAGCCTCACCTGATGATATCCAGATTTAAGGTCAATTTTACTAAATATAGAAGATCCTTGCAGTTTGTCCATAAGGTCATCGACTCTAGGTATAGGATACCTATTCTTTACAGTGATCTTGTTTAATGCTCGGTAGTCAATACACATCCGATAAGTATTATTCTTTTTCTTGACTAAGAGCACAGGTGCACCGAATGGAGAACTGCTAGGTCGAATTAAACCTCTATTGAGTAATTCTTCAATTTGAGTCTGGATTTCTTTTTGCTCTATTTGATTGTGCCTATATGGGGCTTTGCAAGGTGGTTGTGTGCCAGGTATTAGGTCAATCTTATGGTCTTCTGGACGTGATGGAGGTAAACCTGGTGGTAAGTCTTCTGCAAAACAATCCTTAAAATATGCAAGAAATTCCTTATGCCTAGGGTGCATATGAGTTTCTTTTGCGTGCAATTCATTCACCCAAATGAGATATGATTTAGTATTCTTGCGTAGTGCACGTTTTGCTTGAGTATGCGAAAACAGTGGAAACATATGAGATGCATGCATACCAAATAATGTAATAGATTTTCCTTGAAAATTTATATTCATTGTGTGTGTGGAATAATCTATATTGGGATTATGTTGGTGTCTCCATGGCATTCCTAGAATAATGTCGCTAGACTGTAATGGGACAACTAAGAAATTTCTTCTTTCAATATATGGACCAATTTGAATTTCTAAATTTTGAACTTCTTGTGTGCCATTGTACCTAGTACCTAAAAATGCAGCTTTTATGCGATAGTGCGTAGGTACAGTATGCAATTTCAATTCCTTTACCAATTTTGCTGAAATAAAGTCATGGGTACTACCGTCATCATGCAATATAATTCTTTCTTTTCCATGCACCATACATTTCATAGTCAACAATGAATGTAAAGTAGGCATACCTGGTAGAGTGTCGGAAGTAGTAGTAGGATCATCTTCTTCTTCAGTGAAATCTGGCATATCCTCATGCTCGTCTTCGTCCATAGCTCCAAGGCAGTTGATATGTGCTGATGGCTTCTTTGAATGACAATTTGCTGCGAGATGCCCTGGCTGGTGACACTTGTAGCATACGATGGGCTTGGCTTTGGACACATTATTTGCAATGGCTGGGAGTCTGGGTATATTTGGATTTGCTTGTGAAATAGGCTTAGGATTTGGATTGACAGTGGATGGTAATGCAGGTGGTTTAGGCCAATTCTTGCGGAAAGATGGTGATGAGAAACGACCTGGATTAAACCTTCTGAAATTGGAATTGAATTGTTTAGATCCATAATTACCGTTTACTTGGAATGGCTGTGGTCGTCGATCTCTTCCACGTAACTTATCTTCAGTGTCGTGAGCTAAGGAGATGGCATCTTCAAGGGTAGCAGGCTTGAACATATTCACCTCAGCGTAGTAATGTCCAAGAAGTCCAGACATGTACTTCCGCTTATGTGTCGTCTCTGGTACGTCTTCAAGCATGCGTAGCTGTAAGAGTGCATTCCAAAAACGCTCTGTATACTGTGGAATAGGCTCACGATCGCGCTGTTGAAGTAAATCGCATTGCTTGATAGCCTTCTCATGAAATTGCGGTGGAAGGAAATTTTGCATGAACTTCTTCTTGAAATCTTCCCATGTAGTAGGACATTCTATGCTCTTGCGGACTACAGTCCACCAAAGTGATGCTCTATCTATCAGATGATTAGTAACACACTTGATTTTATCTTTCTCAGGATAAGTTTCCTCATGGAAATAGTCATCAAACTGGCTAATGAATGATAAAACAGTCTTTCCTTCTCTTATGCCATTGAAAGTGCGAAACTTGAAACTTCGTTTACTTATCTTGGATTCCTTGCGAATGGTTTGTGCTTCAAGAGTGGCGTCGATGGTACGGCGAATCAGATCTTCAGCTTGGGGCTCTTCTTTATCAGTGGACGCTCCTTGTAGCTTTGTCAATTGCGCTTGCAAGGCTTGCCTAGCTCTTCGCTCTTCTTCCAATTGCAGCATGATAAGATCCAGCTTTTGTTCCATGGTAGGCTCGGGTAGGTCGTCTTCAGCCATAGGATCATCCATATGTGGGGTAGTCATCCTGTAAAACTCAACAAACCTTTCTCACTCAAAATCAGTTAGCGGGATGAGCGTAGCTCAAATTTGGGGTTACAAGGCTATGTATTTTTGGGTATTTTCTTCTTCAATTTTCAGAAATTCTGAAATATTTCTGTCTCCGTTTGCTGAAAGTACTTCAACGAACTTGCAGATAGGTAAAACAGCTTGCTGCGAACAACTTTCCAGTTCAGAGTTTTTGCAAACGAACAAGTCTTCTATGAGTTTCGAGCGTTAGTCAGTTCTGATTTAGTCTGACTTGCAGAGTTGCAGACTTAGCAAACTTGCAGGGTTGTTGACTTGCTGGACTTAGCCGACTTGCAGAACTTGCAGGACTTGATTCCAAGTGACTTACTGAACTTGACTTCTGGAGCGCAGGACCCGGAGTTTATCGACTTGTCAGATCTGTGTGACTTGCAGAGAAAGCTTAATGATTTAAGCTTTGTATTAAGGATTAAGCTTAGAGAGCTTAATGATTCAACACAGAGACCGCCGTTTTTGATCGTGAGGGGGGGGGCCGTTTTTTTTTCGCGCGTGATTTTCGGAGGCTCCTCTTGCTGATCGATTTGGAGATTTGAAGCTTATAAAGCTTCTTAAGCTTAAGACTAAGCTTTAAGGTAATAACAAACTTGATTATGAAAGATCTTACCTCTGTTTGCAACGACTTGATGAAGAGAATGGATGAGTGGTCCTCCGCCGACAGAGATTGGTCCTTCGCGATCTGACAGTGGAAACAGGGGTTCTTGATCGCCAGAAGTCTGCCTGTATCGACGGTTCGCGACGAGATTGACTGTAGAGGCCGTTTGTTCCTGGAGCTCCGCCTTCGCCCGAGATTGGTAGCGATTGGAAGCCCTTGATCTCTGCTCCGCTCTGATACCACTGGTGCGCAGATCGGTCGCAGATAGCTCACGTGGTGAATCCCGGAAGGTCCCCAAGAACAAAGTACTCTCCTTTTTAGCACAAAAACCCATGTAAAAGCAAGCACGACATGAGACAAAAGACAAATTGGGTTCAATCTCCCCCATGCCTTGTGTGAGCGCTTCACAAAGCATGTATTTAATGTATATTTCCAATCTTTATGCTCAAAAATAGCCCAATTACAAAAATATGACAAGCTTTTAGCTTTTGAGTTTGCTTTCTACCAAAAATAGGAAAATAAAGCTAATGGACGGTGCCCATAGAGTTTGGCACGCCCAATCTCAATGTCCAAATAGAAATAACATATCCAAGCGCACAAGCGCATACAAAATAATAATAAATAATCGATGTCTCTATAGACATAACAAAATATAGGCGTGGCGCCTATCAAAATATAGTCCAAAGGTCGAAAACCCGCTAGACTCCAATGCTTTCCTCCGCCACTGCTGCTATCTCTACACATCAACTGAAGCATTCACAATCGTTAGTAAAATAACACAATTAAACCGACAAAAGTGAATACCTAGCAGTCTTCAGCTACATAAATAAATCAACTGGTTAGAAATAAATCCTAACCTTAATTTATTACGAGTGCGCACTCTAAACTCATAAACGTTTATTAATTTAATATGCATTTTGCGGAATCACCCGCTATGGAATCACCCATGTACACACTAAATTAATGAAACGCCCGAAAAGGACAGGCGTCCCCATCAACTTCTCGCACAAAGAATCCTCTTTGCGTATGAGCCCCGGTCATCTAAGTTTACGGAATCCACCGTAAAACCTCACGGAATCCACCGTGGAATATGCCTCCTGGCATCATGAACAAACAATGCAAACAGTGCTTTCTAAACTATTACAAGCACAATCAATTTCCAGTGGTCGTTTATTTGGCCAACTGTTAAGGAGTGAATCCTTCTCTCCGAATGCATCCAGCATTCGATCTGGGATCAATTGTGATTTGGCAAGAATCTCAAGGGTTTGTTCGTTCACCCTTTTTGTCCTTGAGTTAGGGCCATACCTTGTTAACCCAACTTAACCAATACGTTAGGTTTTATTAATAGTAAATCCTAGCGACCATGTCGCTTTAATTTATTGATTGATCATTTGCGTCCAAGCAAATACCTAACTTCCCTTAACTTGGCAAATTTTCCCAATGAGGGTGATGTAACAGGATGACTACTCATCCCCTTGCAAGTTAAACTTGCGCAAGAACCTGCCAACCTCATTCCAAGGAATGGCAAAACTTTCTTGTGATCAAACCACAAGGCTATGCGACGTTGCAACTTGTTGCACAAGTGTCGCCTCCATTCCAAGAGATCATTTCACCCATTGAATGGTGTTTTCTGGTCAAAGAATTTTGATTAGACTCGAAGTAGGGTTTAGGGTGTCTTCTTACTCACCCCACTCCTAATTGCACTAGACTGACAACGTTCGGTCCTAGGGATTCCAACTCAATCCAAGTTCTAGCACTAGGTCGAATGATCCTTAGGGTAGAAACCCTAGATCACTATTTGCGTGCGTGTCCCATTGGCTCAACTTTCCGGTAAGGTGGGTAGGACCTTTGGGTTTGAGGACTTCGACTTGGCGTCCAAGTACGATACTTGGCTACATCTCGAACGTGCCAAGCCCTAGCTAGTAATTGAGGTTTTTATTGAATCGGCTAGTTATGCCTATACGAAACCCTAACAGTCATGATACCACAAATGACTTGGGGTAAATTGACCTACTTGTCTTATGACAAGGACAATTCTTTCCTAGAGATGATATACTTGATCTAAAGTAGAAAAATAGTTGCAAAATGTTACAATACATGTAAATATGTAATTCATTACTTCCACGCACCATAAGATCCGCAATAGCCCTATCCCTTTTTTGTTAAAGTCAAAAGGCATGATAATTTGAAGAATAACTTACATAGGGCCTACTAGGATTTACATCAAGGAGTAACACCTACAACCTTGTGTCTAAGTATTTGCATTTCATGCTTTTATAAGCCATGCAATCATTCCTAAATGCTACATGATGAAATGAAATTTGCGAAAGTATAAGTGCGACCCTTAGATACAACAACATCGTGAATGAAGTTCATGCAATACTAAGGCAAGTGTCGATTTAATCTAATTGCAAGCATCTTTTCCCATGCAACTTATATAAGATCGGGGTTCTTTTTCATGCCGTGCAAAAGAATTTAACAATTTCCTCATGCGAATCCTAACGAAGGGAGTTATTACAAAAATACTCATTTCCTTCATGACCAATGCACTTAACAATTTCCTCATTAAACCTAGGCAATATGTGGCTTTCCTTTGAAAATGCACGACAAGGCAATTTACTGTTTAGGTCGTAAGATGGATGGACGATTAGCGTTTATATTGAAAATACCAATTTTTTCCCAATTGCATTTAACTTAGGTTAGGTGAATTTGAACATGCACGGTTGCTTCTTAATCCATGGAGTTGTCATGCTTAATGCATTACCTTAGTATGAAATCACAATAGTAAAAACCTGGGTCTGTGGGCTCGGGGAGATGTCCACGTGAATGCTAGGAGAAGAACCTCCCGCAGGCGCGCCTTGCGACTTCTTGGGAGCCATCGTTAGCATGCTTACGGACTTCCGGTTTGCCTTTACCCTTACGCGATCGATGAGTCTTCTCCAACCGTTGCGAGCAGCTTCAAGATCTTTCCCCCTTTTCCCTCGTACGTCGGAGATTCCTTCCAAAGCGCGGATCCTTGAGAGTACCGGGCTTGCGGGTTTTGGGCTTATGGAAGGTCCGGTTTTTAAAACCGAAAAGCCCGCGTAGGACCAAGGCTTATGGCCTTATCCTTAGAAGCTTCTTAAAGAAGCTTCTGGAGATCAGCACGACGTCGTGGGAGGCCCAATGAAAGGCGTCGAGGACTTGATGGCGATGGCGAGGATGGGCGGCGGCCTGGTGGTCTCCAGCAAGGCGGCGGGGACCTTCTTCTCTCCTAGCGTCGACAGCACTCCACCCTCCAACACGGCGATGGCAACAGCCGTCTGTCCTTTCCTCCTCCTCTTCAACACCTTAGCGGGTGTTTATATAGGCATGGGGGGAGAGAGAAGGGCTCCACCACGTGGCCCCCTGCATGGGTTCCCCCCCTCCCCATGCAGCCCACGTCTCCACCAAGTCCATCCCCCCACACTCCCTCTCCTCCAGCCGTGCATCGGCTGGGAAAAAGGGGTTTAAAAAAAAAATATATTGCCTTGATAATATTCAATTTGCCCCTCCCAAGAGGGTGTTTACGTGCGATTTGTGGGTTTGAATCCCCGGGTTTGCTTTGCCAATGCGGAGGTCCCGATTTCTCGCGTGCAGGTCACAGATTACATTGCCGGAAATTCCAATATGAAAGATAACCTTTGCACGAGGTTTACGCCGTGTGCGGGAAATCAATATTCACGGGTGGGAATATTACAGATGAGTCCATCTCGTTCTCAAAGAATTCTTGGACTCTTATATTTCCATCATTGTTACCCGATGCTGGCTTCTCTACATGCTCCAAGCTTTCGGTGGCCTCTACCCCTTGTAATATCGACCCCTCTATTTGCATATTATCCTCATCTATGCCAGAACGTCACTTTGATCATATACTCTTGCACTTCGGGGAGCTGAAGATATAACATACCACCATCGAGGTTGTCGAGGGTTTGGATAGAAAATTGCATGTTCACAATCATGTACAAGAGAGATTTAACTATTGTGACATGTACCATGTCATAATACAATTAAAAAACACATGAGTTCATGCACCTGTCCACAATGGGGTGAGCAACACAAACGTGTCCCAAAAATTTGTCCATTTTTTTCGGAATCTATTTCGAGAAATCTAGATGAACCTCATCGAACTGTTGCTTCAACTCCTTCAAGTACCACTTTCAACCACTGCACATCGAATAGGATCATGGAGAAGCTACGGTAATCCACCGTGACAATACTTTGCAAGTTCCCAAAATACTCCATCTCATCTATAACCGTGTTTGGATCCATTGCTTGTCGTCGGCTCTCTTGCTCGAACCTTGTCATGATACCACAATCTGTTGTGGAGCACATTTTGCCAATATGCTCCACGCGAAAATGTCGTCCGCGCGACCATGCTGCACTATATATTTTGTAATGTACATTGAAACACTCAATTAGTTGTCGCATATAAAATATAGATTTGACAAACCCTAAATACATCATCACCTTTGGACTACATGCCTTCGAGAATTCCCACTTCTCGGTTGAGACCTCTGCACCTTTGCGAGACGCTGCGGTCATAGCTCCATGCAACCATCGTGTTGACATAAACCACGGCATCTCCTCCACGCCCTCGGGATATCAAATCGATCGATCGCGCGTATTATGTCGAAATTCAGATCGCGCTTTCTCTCGATCTTTCCTAGCTTGCTGGTACCTAGCAAGCCACGTCTCCATGGAGGCATGGTGCAACATACAAAAGCGATTCACTCTCTCCTCCATTGCAGCATCCATTCTTTTTTCTATCCCATTTTCAACCACCACATCTCCGATCAGTCTATCATCATCCTTCAGTGACCATAGCATACTGTTGTTTGAATCCACCGTTGGAAGCCATTGTGAAATATGCACTAGTGCCTTAGATACCAACCAACCTTCAGCCATGCTACCTTCTGGCCTAGCTCGTTGTCGCACAAAGCTTTTTAGGGTTTTCATGAAGCACTCCCAAAAGAACATCCATCAGGGATGGATAGGTCGAGTAATCTCCACTTTATCTACAAGATCTACAAGAAGGTGGATTTGTATTGTGAGCATGCTAGTAGGCAAGTATTTCTCAAAGAGACAGACTGTCTCCACTGCTCCCCGCCTCACGGATTCAATAGAGGATATCTTAATCTCCTTATGTGAGATCCATTATACTAAAGTTGATAACCTATAAATGTCCCCGCCTATTTCTGGTGTAAGGCATCCTGCGATCGCGATTGGAAGTACAAACTGCCACAAATGAGAAAGCATTATGAACAACGACTACACTCTAAATAGAAAAATACGCTGGCCACTTACAATCCATTCGTAGTACAAACCTAACATATCTTATGCCAATCATGGAATTTTAGCCCTGATAATTGGTCGTCTTGGAAAAACACAGACTTGAGAGAATGCATGATACCCATCGGAGTGCGAATAGACTTGACTATTTTCTTCACAATGTGCTCTTCTTTAATGGACAAGACCCAAGGAGCGTGAGGTAGCTGCAAGCGACCATCAGCACTCGACTACGGCCAAAGCACCTCCATCTTGCCTACCTCCTTCAAATCCATTCGTGCCCCTATAGTGTCTTTCTTTCCTGTGATGTGATCCCATAGCAAGCTGCCTACGTTCTTGAAGATATGCATGGGATCCAACAAGTGGTTGATCTGTAATTTTGTCCAATATGGCAACTCGTAGAAAACTGAGAACTGTCACATTTCGTTTGGATGTGACTCCATGTGGACCATTTTCAGCTCATACCAGCTTTGGGCGTTCATACGTATTGAAGGTCCTCTAAGAAAATCTTCCCTGAGTTCATGACCCTCTGGCAAGAAAGTGGTGTATCCTTGATATACCATCTTCTTCATGGTTTGTGACCTTCGGGAGTCTAACTGTGGCCTGCACAATGGATATGCATGATAACCCGAGGTAACCAGACATGTCCCAACACCTCTATCCAGTGAATACAAATTTGAACGAGCTATGAAAGATATTACCAACGAGAAGGGAAGCCTACTTACCTGAGTACTCTCCGAATCCTGGAAAGTCATGCATCGTCCACATGAGAATGACTCAAATATTGGTGGACCGTCGACCATCGCACTTGCACATATCTTGCATGGTGACCCCCTCCTCCCACAAAATCTTAAGCTCATCGACTAATGGACGAAGATACACGTCCATATTTTTGACTTTGTAGCAACCGAGAACGAGTAAGCTAAGGATGAGATGTCCTTTCTTCGTAGAAATCCATGGAGGGATATTGTAGTTGACGAGGACCATAGGCCACACACTATAAGAAGTTGAGCGCAGACGGAATGGGTTCACGCCATCCATTGCAAGATCGAGTCGAAGATTTCTTGGCTCTCAGGCAAAGCCTGGGAAGGTAGAGTCAATGTGGCTCCATGCGCGTGAATCTGCTGATATTCGTTAAACTCCATCTATGGACCTATTCTACGCATGCCACATTGTCAAACTCGCCATGCTCGACGTTCGAAACATGTGGTTTATGCCAGGGATAAGTGGGAAGTGTCTAAGAACTTTTTGAGAGATGGTTTGCCTTGCAAGTCCTGTCGATACATGTGAGCACCACACTTTGGACATGTCTCCATAGTCTCGTATTTTCCTCGAAATAGTATGCAATCGTTGATACATGCATGGATGCTGTTGTAGTCCATGCCAAGCTTTTGTAAAATATATCGTACATCATCACGAGACTCAGGCATAGTATTTGCAAGCGGTAATATATGATACTTCACTAACCTGAAAGAGATCATAAAACACCTTGAAAAATTACAAATGTTTTTAATGATAGTGCCGAAAAGAAATCAACAAAGCGTACGTACAAGGTGCCTGATCAACTCAGTCACACTCGCATCACTCCACCCGTATTTTGCTTGCACACTTAGGAGTGCAAGCAGTGTCTTCAGGCGAGATACTCAACACCCATCATATAATGGTATGGATGCTTGCTCTCTAAGCGAATCAGAAGTCTTGACATCCATGGGCATCAATGCATTGATCATTGCCTCCTCCATCTCAGGCTCCAAGATTGTAGGTAAGTCTCGAAGGCTACATGTCTCCTCTGGTATTGACGGTATCGATTGGGTAGTACCTTCTAACTGGTGGATTGGCTCAGGCACTCTATCCATCGCACGCCCACGAACTCTTCTAACTAGCCGCAAAGGGTGCACTCCTCCTTGGGACGAGATGTGACCTCCCCCCTGGATAGAAAATTTGCCAACCACACCAAATCTTTTTATATATGGTATTCAATTAGCTTGCGAATACAATGCATGATTGATATAAAATTTTCTTATCGTTTGCTCAAAATCTAAGATTTCCTGATCAATGATCTCAGATCAAAGCATCGTACATATTTTATAGGCAATCTATGTTTTCGTCTAATTGCCAGCTTACAATATTGAGAGCAAGGACATGGGACACGCTGATTAAGATACGCCTTGCGATCTTGAACATCACAACCTTCATCATTTTCCATTTTGTCTACGTTACGACAAACAATTTGTTTTTGTTCTCATTCTTTTTTTTCTTTCTTAAATTGTTTGAGAAGGGATTTCTTCTCCTGTAACTCAGTGAAAATTAACGTATGTAAAGTCTCCACCCACCCACAAATTAACGTATGTCAGAGTGTTTCCCGTCTTGTGGTATTGCATCGGACCTCTTCGGACCTTGCCACCACTCTCTCTTTGTTTTTTATCCATTCATTCTCTCCTCTCCTTCCATCTCTCTCTCTTTTTCTCTTTGTTTATTATGTTGTATGTTTATTCCCTCTCTCTCGTTCCTTCTTCCTTTTTCTCTTCCTCCCCCTCTCTCATTTCCTTTAACAACAACAATAACAACAACAACTACTACTACTACAATGACAACAATAAACAAAAAAAGAAGAAAAAACTACTACTCCTACCACTACTACTACAACAACAACAAACAAGAAAACTAAACAACAATAAACAAGAAAACAAAAAAACTATTACTACAACAACAACAAACAAGAAAACCACTACTACTACTACAACCATGACTATGACGACTACGACTATGACAAACCACTACCACTACCACTATAATAAACAAAAAAAGAAGAAAAAACAACAACAAATATAACTACAACTACTACTACTACTAGTACAATAACAATAAACAAGAAAAGAAGAAAAAACTACAACAACAACAGTTACAACAACAATAACAACAAAAAACAAGAAAACAAAACAACAATAAACAAGAAAAGAAAAAAACCTACAACTACTACAATAACAACAAACAAGAAAACTACTATTACTAGTACTACAATTACGACTACGACCATGACCACGACTACGACTACCATAACAACTCTCTCTCTCTACCATTACCACTACCACTACAATAAAAAAGAATAGAAAAAAAAACAAGAACAACTACAACAACAATAACAACAACAACAACAAACAAGAAAGAAAAAAAAACTACTACTACTACCACTACTACAACAATAACAAACAAGAAAACTAAACAAGAAAAGAAAAAAAAAACAACAACAAACAAGAAAACCACTACTACTACTACTACTACAACCATGACTACGACTACGATTATGACTACCACAACAACAAACCTCTACCACTACAATAAACAAGAAAAGAAGAAAAAACTACCACAACAACAACAACAAACAAGAAAATGAAACAACAAAAAACAAGAAAAGAAAAAAAACTACTACAACAACAACAACAACAACAAATAAGAAAACTACTATTACTACTACTACAATCATGACTACGACTACCACAACAACAACAAACTAGAAGAGAACAAATTAAATAATAACTAGTACTATCACTACCACTACCACTACTACTAACACGACTACCACAACAACAACAAATAAGAAAATAAGAAATTAAACAACAACTAACACTACTACTCCTGCTCTCGCTACCACTACCACTACCACTACCACTACCATAATAACCATAACCACAAAAACAAAAAATAAGAAAATAAGAAATTAAACAATAACTACCACTACCGCTACTACTACTATGACTACCATAACAACAATAAACAATTAAAAAAGAAAAGAAGAAATAAAACAACAAAAACAATAACAACAACCTCTCCCTCCTCCCTCTCCCTCCCTCTCCCTCCCCCTCTCTTTCTCTCTTTCCCTATTATGTTTAATGTTTTCTCCCCCTCTCTCTCGTTCCTTCTTTCCTTTTCTCTCTTTCTCTCCCTCTCTCATTTCCTCTCCCTCTCTCAATACACATGATTTTTAACAAAAACAAGTAAAAGAAAAATAGAAAAAGAAACAAAAGCAGAAAGGAACAATGCACTCACCGTAAAGGCCCAAGGATGGATTCGGCAACTCCTCTTCGCGACAACAGCTCCTCTTCGCCCTCTATACACTTCCTCCTCTTCTTCGTGAACGGCGGCGACGGTAGTGAGAAGCTTTCCTTCTCCCTCTTTCTCTCCCTCTCTCTCTCAAATGCAAAATGAAGTTTGCTCTCCCTTTCGCTCTCTCTTTCGTTTGTTTGCACAAAATAACGCACTCAGGTTTCGGCCCACATTTTTTCATCCAAGCACCGTCGCTATTTGCGTCACATTTTTTACGCTAATAGCGACGCTGCTATTTTGCGTTAGAAAGCGGGGTCGCTATGCCTCCATATCCTTATAGTGTATGGATGAGAAGAGTATGTAGGTGTAGGGGTCAATATTGTGGAGGGTGGAGGCCAAAGAGAGAGCTTGGAGCATGTAGAGGAGGCAAACATGAGTAAGGGTGACAAAGAGACAGGAGGCAAGGAATTCTTTGAGAATGAAGTGGACTCCTCCTTCTATGGTGACCTCTCTAAAGACCTTTGAGTGTACACAAAGTTGTGCCAAGAGATTGACATGGGACCATAGGCTATCATATTTATATCCGTCTACTCAATTAATTGATTATTCACTTTTAAGGGTACTTTAGAATATGCATTTTAATTATCATCATTTATTTATAGTTATATTATCGTGCTTTACCTATATCTTTATATTGATCATGCTAACATTATTTTTTATCTATACAGGTTACCTTTGACAATACTTGGAGAGCAGAATGAGTCGAGGGATGAGCGATGAGGAGTTACAGAAGATATTGACACATATGTCTCCAAATCAAATGGCCCGATTTAGAAATATGGTAGACTAGGAGCTTTCTCGGACACTATCGAGCGGTTCTGCGAGATCTACTTTCCTGACACAATTTTTTTCTCTCTCTAACTGTCGCTATTAGCATTGCTAATTTCTCTACACTCATCACTACTATCATTGCTATCTATGATGATTTTATAGAGACGTATCGACACTTTTAGTGGCGATGGGGATACTTTGTTTTATGAACATTTGTGTCACTTTGAACATCGGTATGAGGCCCATAACTTGTAGTGTTTCACATATAAAGTAAATCCTTACTTTGTAAGTATGATTATCAATGAAGAAAATATAATACCTGCAACCACTCTTTGTAAGACCCCATATTAGGATGTATCAGTTCAAGTGGCTTCTTGCATAATATATGCTTTTTATGTGGAAATGTATGCCTTGCTTGCTTTCCAAGTTAACATACTTCACATACTTTGTGCACTAGACCAACTCTAAACCTAGGCAAGCCATCCACAATCTATTTTTTTTGCATGTCTTTCAACACCTGCATTTTTATATGACTAATTCTCTTATGCCAAATTTTAATATCACCCAGAACACTTGAACCTTGGGCAAACATGGTAGCATCCATTTTAAGAAAATTTAAATCAAGAGTAAACAATTTGCTAGTATGTTTTCCTTTTGCAATGAACCTATAATTATTTTTTAGATCTTCTACTACATAATAACCATCAAATGTGAATTGAACCTGTAAACCATGTTCTATCATATCTGACAAATAAAAACTAAATTTTTAATAATATTTGGTACATGCAACACATCAACCAAGTACTTAATTTTTCTCTCTTGCATACTGAAAGGAATATTTCCAATATGAGTAATGGGGTGAGCTACATCATCCCCTATCTTCACATAGCCTGTAGACTCTAGACTCTACATCTCTCTGAACCACTCTTCATATGAGAAGTCATATGGTTAGTATCAAGATTGTGGGAGAGAAGGAAGGAGTCTCACTTGTAGCATTCTTGCTTGCACGATGGGGGAATACACACACAGGTAGAGGCTGAAAATAATTTCCTCTTCTTAGTTGTGTAAGCCAAAAGAACTCTAGTATAAGGAAATAGAAGAACCCTATATATGGGTCTCAAACCAAACTCAACTAACTAAGGTGGCATACTAACTGAGCCACGAACTAGAGTAGATAAGGATAGCTGTCATCTAGCTATTATTCATGGGCGGTGTACCAACCGCATCTGCAACTAACAAGTCGGTGACATAAATGCATAATGGTCACCCTGCCATATCACGAGTGGAGCTTGATATCTCAACACTCCCCCTCGAGCTCAATCCCAATTCCTACACACCAAGCAGGTCTTTGATCTTGTGCAGCTTCTCTGCGCCCAATGCCTTTGTAAATATGTTAGCTACCTGATCCTCTGTGCTGACATAAACTAGATCAATAGGACCTAGTAAAACCCTCTCCCGCACATAGTGATAATGCACCTCAATGTTCTTTGTTCTAGCATGATAGACTAGGTTATTTGCCAAGTGTATACTACTCATGTTGTCACAATAAATGACAATTGGCCCATCTATAGGCTGATGCATATCATAACTTAGCTTATTCAACCAAGCTACCTCACATGCAGCCATTGCTGCATCCCTGTACTCAACCTCCGTGCTCGACAAGGCAACTGTAGGCTATTTCTTGCTGCTCCAAGTGACTGCAGCACTTCCAAAAGAGAACACATATCCACTGGTAGATCGTCTATCAGAAATACTACCAGCCCAATCACCATCAATGTATCCATGCAAGTGTATCTGAACCCCAGTCTCATAAAATAGTCCATACTGCAATGTGGATTTCATAGACCTGAGTATACGTCTAGCCGCATCCAAATGCGGTTTCCTTGGAGCCTGCATAAACTGACTTACCAATCCAATAGCATAGCTCAAATCTGGCCTGGTAATAGTCATATAAATCAAACTTCCTACTATGCGTCTGTACATAGTAGGGTCTTCGAGAAGCTCACCTACATCTGCGCTCAACTTCACATTCTGCTCCAAAGGAACTGAAATAGGCTTACAGCCTGTCATCCCATATTTGGATAGCATGTCCAATCCATACTGCCTTTTCAAGAGCCATATCCCACTTGGTGATCTAATCACCTCAATGCCCAAGAAATAACGCAGCTCTCCCAAATCCTTCATCTCAAACTTCTGCTTCAATAGCATTTTCACATGAAGGATATCTTCATCACTATCAGCTGTCATAATCAAATCATCAACATAAATGACAAGTAGCATAATACCTTTCTTTGCTTTTCTCACATAAAGTGAGAAATCTGCCTTGGAAATCTGAAAGCCAATAGTGACAAGATACTGTCCTATCTTGTTAGACCATGCTCTAGGTGCTTGCTTCAAGCCATACAAGGCTTTCTTCAACCTGCAAACAAACTCAGGATGAACAGCATGCACATAACCAGGTGGTTACTCCATATAGACCTCTTCTTGCAAATCACCATGCAAGAAGGCATTCTTTACATCCATCTGATGTAAAGACCATCCCTTTGATGCAGCCATAGCAATGACTACTCTTACGGTTGCCATCCTTGCAACCGGACTGAATGTTTCTTCATAATCAATGCCATATGTTTGTGCATACCCCTTGACTACTAATCTTGCCTTGTATCTATTCACAGAACCATCTGCATTGTGTTTCACCTTATAAACCCACTTACAACCAATTGCATTCTTATCTTTAGGCAAAGGTACCAATTCTCATGTAGCATTTGCTTCCAAGGCATCCATTTCTTCATCCATGGCTTTCTCCCATTTTTCTTCTCCCATGGCTTGCTCAAAAGAAGTGGGTTCAGGTTCCTGTATCACTTTGACCATATAGGCATAGTGAATAGTTGTAAATCCATCATATTTCAGCCTATCCACAGGATACCTAGCTCTGATAGACCTGCACAAAGTAGGTTCACTCCCAGGTGCTCTCAAAACATCCCTGGTCTTCCTTACTCCAGGTGTAACAATAGAAGGAATACCCAACTCATCATCAATGCTCTGTTCTGAGCCACTGGATTCACCATCCACATAAGAGTGACCTGCATTCACATCAAACATGGGCTGATCTACCTTCTCTTTTCCTTTTCGTGAAACCTGCATACCACTACCTGCATTGTTTTGAGGAGATTCTCCTGATCTCAATCTGCCTGTCCATGGTGAAGAATGTGAACCACTGCTAGAGGACACTTCAGGTCCACTAATATTTTGTGAGTGGTGCTGTGAATTCTGTGCAGCAATAGCATTTTGTGCATCTACATCATCAATCACATTTACTGGTTTATACCAGCTACTCATCTCATCAAAAACAACATCTCTGCTCACTGTAAACTTACGAGTAGAAGGGTTATAGCATCTATACCCTTTCTGTTGCAGAGAGTAACCAATAAAGATGCACTTCTCAGCTTTTGGATCCAACTTGGATCTTAACTCATCTGGCACATGGACATAGGCAATGCAACCAAAAAATTTCAAATGAGAAATATCTGGTTTCCTACTAGTATACCTCTCCTTTGGAGTCATCCCATGTATTGCTGCAGTGGGAGTCCTGTTCATTATGTAGACTGTTGTAGCAACTGCTTCAGCCCAGTAAAAATCTGGCAAGTCTTTTTCGTTGAGCATGGCACGAGATACCTCTCCAATATGCCCATTTTTCCTTTCTACAATTCCATTTTGTTGTGGGGTATGACTGCATGAATATTGCTACTTTATGCCATGCTCCTGCAGAGGAACCTTCCAAACTCATTTGAGAGGTACTCTCCCCCTCCATCTGACCTTAGGCATTTTATTTGTAGGCCTGTTTCTTTTTCAACCATAGCTTTAAGAGTTTTGAAATGCCCAAACACTTCACTTTTCTTTTTCATAAAATATACCCAAACTTTTCTACTATAGTCATCAATAAAAGTGACAAAATAATGACAACCTCCAATAGATGCAGTTTTAGTAGTCCACACATCAGAGTGGATTAATTCCAATGGCATCTTACTCTCTTGAACATGTCTAGGAAATGGTTTCCTTGTCTATTTTCCAAATTGACAGGCTTCACATACCTTATGCATTTCTGTAACCTTGAATTTAGGCAATCCTGCAACGATATTTTGGGCTTGCATTGATTTAAGTCGATGTACATTAATATGACTAATGCGTTTATGCCAGATATCAATATCTGCAACTACACCGGTTCCATGTGCAAACATTGCTGTACTCAATTCAGGCATGTCTGCTTCCAATGTAAACATTCTGCCTTTCTTCTTTCCTTTTGCTATCAAGCGACCTTTATTTTTCATATCCTCAATAAAGCATCCATGAGAATTAAATCTAACCTGCAAGCCCTGCTCAACCATTTGACCAACAGAAACCAGGTTCTTGGTGATATTGGGGACATGAAATATATCCGACAGGTATTTCTTTTTCCCATCCTGCATAGACAAATGAATTTTTCCAATCTGCACAATAGGATGTACAGTATCATCACCAGTCTCCACAAATCCGGGTTTTTCCATTTTCCTTGCATCCTGCATCCATTCTGCATGACCTATCATGTGGTTTGATGCACCTGAGTCAACATACCACACATCGTTGCTTTCTTCTGCACTTGTCACAGAATTGGTCATGTGCTATACCATAAACAAGTGCTCATTTCTGTCATCACCTTGTCTACTAGAAGATGCATAATTCCCTTGTTGCAATTTTCCATTCATAATGTCATTCTACTTTTTATAGCAGTTTTTAGCCATATGACCCATTTTACCACAGTAGTAGCATTCAACATTGCTGTTTGTATTTTGGCCTCTTTGCCAGCCACCACGACCTCTTTGGCTCCCCCTGCCTCTAGAGTTACCAGGTCCTCCTCCATAGGACTGGTTTTCTTAAGTTTGCTGCATATTCTGATTTCTACCACGACCTCCAGATCGGCCTCCTCTACCTCTGCCTCTACCTCTTCCAGCATTTGAGCAGAAGACAGCTTCTTTTGAAGTTCCTCCTGAAGAAGATGCACCACCATTTCTTTGCTCCTCAGAAATTAGAAGAGCAATCAACTCCTTAAAATCAGGAAATCTTTCATAGACGAAAATGGATGTTCGGAACTGTGCATAATCCTTTCCTAGACCATTCAAGGTCACAGAAACTAAATCATCATCTTTCACTGGTGACCCAATGGAAGCAAGTGCATCTACAATCTTCTTCACCTTCATGTGGTAGTCATTGATGCTCATATTGTCTGTTTGCACATTGTGCAACTCTTGCTTGAGCTGCATTTTCATGGCTTGCATATTTGTGCTATACATTTTTGACAAAGTATCCCATGCCTCCTTTGGCATACTTGCATCCTGAATATGCACAATCATAGAGTCTGAAATACTGATAGACAGCCAGTACATAACTTTTCTAGCTCTCTCATGCCATCCTTTAAATGCCTGCATTTGTTGTTGATTGGGAACATCAGGAAGAATTGGTTCTTCTTCATTTCCTGCAATGAATTCCCAATATCCTTTTCCCATAAGGAAATTTGTCATTCTAAACTTCCATGCTTGGAAGTTGTTCTTGTCAAGCTTTTCAGTGACAATCTGTGAAAGAGAATCAGATGCCATTACGGAACACTACAAAGAATTCTGTCACTGCAAAAAACACAGCTTGAGCCTCACAAGGGTAAATGTGCAAAATTGACAAAAGTGGTATTTGACCACACAGTCACTTCCTAGTGACGATTTTGCATCAACAGGCAACAAGGATGATTCTATAACTCCCAATGTCTCTGCACATAAGCATACGATGCAATTTCTACAGTAACTTTTCATCGACCTGTAGAACAATGGTTGCACAACAAAAAACAGGGCCTTTTCTTGAGTGCGTGCGGAAAAATTTCCCCTCCAAAACAGGCCCTGAAATGGCCTCAAATTAAAAAAAAACTCTTGCACTTTTCGGCTGTGCTACCTGCAAAGACTTGCTCCCAAACTCGAAAAATGAAAGCAACACTGGTCCTCTTACCAGAACGCCGCGAACTTGGTTTGCTTTCTTGAGCTCCTTACCATGAACCAGGCTCTGATACCATGTCAAGATTGTGGGAGAGAAGGAAGGAGTCTCACTTGTAGCTTTCTTGCTTGCACAATGCGGGAATATACACACACAAGTGGAGGCTGAAAATAGTTTTTCTCTTCTTAGTTGTGTAAGCCAAAAGAACTCTAGTACAAGGAAATAGAAGAACCCTATATATGGGTCTAAAAAAAGGTGGCATACTAATTGAGCCACGAACTAGAGTAGATAAGGATAGCAGTCATCTAGCTATTATTCATGGGCGGTGTACCAATCACATCTGCAGCTAATAAGTCGGTGACATAAATGCACAACGGTCACCCTGCCATATCACGAGTGGAGCTCGATATCTCAACAATTAGAGGTACCTAAATCTACCTACCATAAATCATTCATTGATGAACCATCAGTAGTCATAGTATTCATGAAGTGTTGCATAACAAACACGTGAAGCTTTTGCATTCATCTCCAAGTCTATCTAAGCATGCACTACAACTATCATATTAATAGATCCAAGAGCTTCCATAACACATTTGATCTTCAACATATAATCATTAATGGAAATGTTTCCTCTATTCACTTCATTTAGCTCTGACTTGAGCTACAGTTTTTTGGGCTTTTTATTTACTTCGAATAGCCTTGCCAAATTCTTCCATGCAATGAAAAATATTTTAAATTCCTCCAAATGGCCTATTATGCTATCTTTGGCAATAGCAAACAGCCAATACATAACTTTACTCTATGTCTACTCCCAATCTTTCTTAGCCTTTAACTATTTTGAAATAGCATTTCATGTAGAAACTTTAGGTACTACAGCCATGTCTCCTTCAATGTAATTTCAAACGCCTTTTTTTTTCAAGAAATTCATCATCTTGAACTTCTATATATGATAATTGTTATTATCAAGCTTCTTGTTGAGAATCTAGTTGAAGCTATTAGACATTTTGACAAAATTCAAAACCTTGTAAAAACTTATAATGTGCAAGCAAGCTGAAAATCTTTTTCTTTTTCTTTCTTCTTCTTCCACACAAAAGAACTAAGTCTCCAACATGATAGGAAGACTAATATGAAAACATACCACAATGTATATACATGTGGTCAAAGTGTGAACCCGCTAGGAAAGAAGAGGTTGCTCAATAAATGTGCCATAACTAAGGATGGACTACATGAGTTGAGTCCAGATATGGAATCACTAGTGCAACCTCATGTTGGTCAGCTAATGTACCAGTGAATAATATCATGCCACATCACCAAGACATGTAGTGGATGGCAACTCATGTAGAGATCGACACCTTAACAAAGTAGAGGTGGTTATAGTTAAAGAAGATAAAGAGGCTATGTTAATGAGGATAAGAAGAGGAGGGTGATATAAAAGTGAAATTGAAGGCTAAAAATATGCTTGTATTAGAAGCTAGGAAACTTTGTAAGTGTGCTTGTAGAGGTGTGGAGATAGTTTGTGGATTGGGAGGTGTCCTCGGAACACTATATTAGGGAATTTGGGAAATCCCATGTACTTTGGGAACCCCCAACACCTTTATTATTTGACCACATGGTCAAATCTTGATGTCTTACTTAAATGTGGAGTCTACCCTAAATGCTATATAATCTATCTTCGCAAATCCCACTTTTAAATATGGTTCAAGATTTAGCCACGTGGTCAAATATTTATCACTTATTTGAAATTGGGACATGGGAAATTCCCAAATTCTCTAATATGGTGTTTCTATGAGCTAATGAGAATTTCGAATGGAGGTCTCCTTAATGGACTATCTGAGAGATTCTACTTGCCTAGAATTCTAGAAGATTGCAAAGGATGTGATGCTAATGATATTGATCTGTGAGCCTTGGATAGAGAGTTTGACCGATTTGGATAAAGAGTGTGAGTAAAAAGGAGCTATATCTATGGTGAGAGCCTTTTTATATCTATGGTGCTTGGGATTATACCCTTTCCTAGAACTTTTCCTCATGGAATCATTGATATCAAGTTCATGTCTAAGTGATTTATATTGTGGGCATGCCCTTATATATTGTCATTTAGGAATTTTTGCTATTGAAGACGATAATGTTGTAATATCTACATTTGAGACACAAGGACTTAGTTTTCTCAATTTTATACTATCGATAACCCTTTCAGATTGCCTCTACAAAATTGTGAAATGGTGTGTCTATTTGATGCTTTGAATTTGTTTGTAGAACTAATGCATTGGGTTTATGCTTTTTGTTTTAATTTTTTTTTAGTATCACAACATTGTCAAGGCAACCATGCTTCAATGTTTTTTGGCCACCTAAATCTATACTTCTATTATCTTCTTTTTTTGAGGTATAAAGTATGTTTTATAAAAAATCCAAGTGTCTTATCACATGCTTTGAACTATTGATGACATTTTAGCCTTCCTTCAAGTAGACTATGGTCTTTGTCATCAAGATCCATGCCCTATAACCTCATCATTGAAGCAAATGTGATCATCTAAAGTTGCCCTTACATCATGTCAAGGCAAGATGTCCCTCTTTTGGATTTTGGCCAATCATGAGATCATGCATGCTAGCTTGTTGCACCTTTATTCTATCAAACCCAAGTGATGATACATCTCTTCTTAAGCACATAATATAAAAGGCTAATTTTTGGAGTTAGTTAGGAACTACACTTGTACCAATAACGAATCTTGATTCATAATCTTTTTGGCACCATGTCAAACCCCCATAGATTCAATAGTAAAAAATCTTGTAGGTTGTCTTAGAGAACTAAAGACTTTATGTAGCTAGAACTTTCCTAGATTTTTCCTACCTTAAGTAAAAAAACATGCTTCTATTTCATTTTTGTGACTGCTTAGTGTGTTGTTATATCATCCCTAGATTGAATATGTAAATTTATAAAAAAAGGCATCACAATATCTACAAGTATAATGATAGTTACTTCATCTCTGTTTTGAATTTGATATTGGTTCTACTAATGATGAAAGGGTCCAATTGAAATTAAGATTACCATTTCACATAGCATGCATCTATAGAGATGAATTACTCGTGCACAAATAGGGGTGCCCTAACAATATTTACTCACTCAGGGGTGACATGCTTCTTTTATGAAGAGTGGATCCTCAAGGCTTATGTTGATAAGTTATGTTTGAAATCTTCATAGTCTAAACTATTTGTCTAAAGTACTTGATCTAATAGTAACTTTGATATCCTTACGTGGCACCATTTCATTGTTATCCAAGTTTATGGTATTAAAGTGATCAATTCAAAAGGGTTAAAATTTGGTTTGTAAAAAATAAATCATTTCTTATTACTCCCTTATATATACCTAAGACGATACTAGTACCCCTTCAACCAAGATCTTTAAAACAGTTTGAGAAAACTCATGCCATGACTTTGATTTATTGGAAAATAAGTTATGCTTATCACATTAACCATGTGAATGAACAAATTATAATGACTTTCAATTTTAAAAAATATAGAGTCAACGTGTTATCAACAAAATTGATGGGACAAATATGTAAGTGTACCAATGATCTATTTATAAGCCTAATAGTAATACCTTCCAGCAAGTGTGAAAGTTACAAAATCCCAAGGGAAAATTTTGGGATCAATCATTAGTCAATAATTAGTTTGTTGAGAGTTGTTTATAGCTTTAGCAAATGCTTCTATGTATACATATGATGAGCCTTGATCTTGGGTGGCCTTTCTTGCCATATCCCGAAACTTCCATGCATTTCTTCTCACCTCTTGGCCTTCTTCTCCTTGTAGGATCATTTTCACTATCCTTGACACATCTTCACATATTAACATGTTACTGTTCCTTCTCTTCAATTCCAAGCCCACTTTCCATTCATCAGTAATGTACTTTGAATTTGTGATTTGGTCAGAGAACATGGGGAAGGTTAAGATTGGCACACCTACACTAATGCTCTCAATAGTTGAATTCCACCCACAATGTGATAAGAAGGCACCCAAGGAAGGGTGGGATAAAACTTGCAATTGTGGTGCCCATGCTATAGTCAACCCATAATCCTTTGTCTCCTTCAAAAAACTTTCAGGTAGGCTTTTCAAGTAAGAGTTCTCTCTAATCACCCAAAGAAATGGTTGTTTGCATGCCATTATCCCAAAAGCTAGGATTTTCCATTCTTCTATAGAAGGTTGTGCCATACTACCAAATGAGATATATAATACAGATGCTATCTTTTGAGTGTCTAGCCACTTTATGCAATCAACCTTGTCTTCATAAACTCTTGATTCAAAACTCGTGTTTGTTGGTTTTTGGAAATCCTTGAATATTTTAGATGGAAGGAGAGGCCCCATCGTATAGAAATGTAAATTGCTTCTTAGTCCTTGAAGAGCATCAAAAGCTTCTCTCTCTAGTTCATAAAATGAGTTTATTATTACAAAGCTACATGTCTTAAGTGTTTCTAATTGTTCTTGAATCGATTGCAAGGATATTGCATTGGTATTATCGACGCGCAACAATGTAGGAAAGTCTGTATGTTCAAGTGGAGGAATCCCAGGTATGTAGTCCACTATCTTCTTATTCCCATTTGCATCACCCTCATTATTACATCCTGCCAAAAATAGATCAAGTCACTTTGTAATAACTCATGAAGTTTTCAAATGAAAAATTAAATGTGATGTCATCCAACTAGAGAAGACTATGATGACCTTTAATGATCACTAGATCCACCCTTTTTGGCCAAAGCTTTAAACCTCAATTCTTATGTGATCAAAGCTTTTATATATGTCTTCAAAATGGTGCTTCACTTTGATAAATATCTCCAAAATAATGCTTTCCTTTAGAGGGTTTACTATAGTGAGGAAATATGCACACATAAGGTAGGCCCTTAAAATGCATCTAGAGAGAGAAATAAGGGCCATGTCATGCCCAATGCAAAGAGGGTTAATGGGGCACTAATGAAACATGCTACCTTTGCTATCACACCTAGTGCTTATAGGGCAAGGGGAAAGAGTCGATGTGGCAAAGGGAAGGTTTTGACTGTCAGACAAAAGCTCTTCATTGGCTTGAGCAAGAAGATTCACTGGACGTGTCTCCATTTAGACAATCATTTGCAAGAAGATTTAGGCGATGCGTCTCCATTCAACCAATCATTTGCAATAGGATTGCTAAAACTATGTTTGCATAGCAATTTGGAGGGGGTGATAGCGGGGCTTGTGATAGGTAATCTTAACCCCACTCACCCTCACCCCATCTAGTGTGACTCAGTTATAGTGGGGAGAATGGGGTCTCCCTCCTTGCACTGTAACTAGGCGCGATCTGGCTCTAAAGGCATGTGAATATCATGTAAACATATGCTATGTGCCTTTAAACGTGTGGAAGTAATAAGTAGGAAAGATAATGTTTAGTCGAGGAGCAAGCTTAGGCAAAGCATTGAGTGACAAAAGTGGCAGATAAGGAGACAAAAGTGGTAAATAAGAAGACAAAATAGAGCATTCAATGACGACAAAGGCTTTACTCGTGAGGCCAACGATTCGAACGGTGAACCTATTAAGTATCTAGTAAAGTACCCGAAAACTATAGAACCAAAACACACAAAAGAGTACCCAAAGACCTTATAAACGTTGATACCGGACGTGACAATGAACGCAATAATGTCGTGTAAGCTTCTGAAGAGTTTTTATAAACTCAACGATCCCGAAATTTAGGCCTTGTTGGGACCGGGGGGCATTATTGAGCCCACGTCTATGTCTTGAATCACCAAATTTGAGAGGAAGTAACTTACTGTAGGGAAAGAAACCCTTGGACTGGAGCAGGTGAGTGTGGTAGTAGATATCGAGGATGAAGGCGGACTGAGTCCAGAAGAAGGCGCTGGGGATGCCAACCTCGGCTGCCACGTCATGCGCCCAGGGGCAGAAGGATCCGAACACCACGCAGCTGACACGTGGCGGGGCGTGATGATCGAGCAGGGAGAGGAGGAGATCCTTGAAGGGCTGCTTCATGCGGGAGCTGGCGCGGTGGAAGTCCCAGATGCGCGGGACGAGGTCCGAGTAGTCGAACCCGTCCTCCGGCCGGATCCCATCCTCTATCCAAACCAGCTCCATGACGGGGGGCTTGGAGTCCGCCGCCGCCTTGCTCATGCTCTGCTGCTGCTGTAGCATGCGCTCGTGGTTGCGCCGCGTGTTGACGAAGGTGACCTTGAAGCCGAAGCGGCTGGCCAGAGCCTCCCCGAACTGCACCATCGGATTGATGTGCCCCTGGAGAGGGTAAGGAAGCAGCACCACGTGAGGCCTCAGGTTGTCTGAGCATGACTTGGACTCAGTCGCCATGGATGGATATGAGAGAGAGAAAGAGAGAGAGAGAGAGAGAGAGAGAGAGACGCAACAAAGGATTCTGTTAACGCTTGGCTATCTTGACGTCTCCCCTCTCCGGCCGAGACGATAATTTAACATGATCATCGGACTCGACTGCATCATGGATGACACTACTATGGTGAACTGTCGTGACACCAGCATCGTGAGCTAGTCGATGACTCAATCTTTTAAAGTACCTCTTTCCTTTCCTTGTCTCCTGCACAAGACGTATCTGCTGCTTTGAATGAATGAATGGAGGCCACCGGCCCGGGGGGTCGGGGGGCCTATCAGAACGGCTAAAGAGAAAGGTAATGCAGCTAAATACACGTACGTAAGTCCTTTTACCGGTAGTAGATACTTCACAGGCTTAGCGTGTTCACATTAGGGTGGGCCACCACCATCGGTTGGAACTTGGACCCAACGAGACCGCAACCGATAGGAAATTAAGCGTGTGTCAAATCCTAGCACGTAAAGTTAGCCACTTTTCACTAACTACGTGAAAGTAGCCACATTTTGTTAAGTAAAGAGGCAAAAGCGCATGCCATACTACCTTGAGTGTCCTTGCAGGGCTTCTACAAAGTCTAGAAGTGTTGGGTGTCGTTGTAACCTACTTCTTACCTCCACCTATTCAAAGGATTTTAGCTTACCTTCACGTTACAGTATTTACTCTTTATTTCCCTCTCCCTCGAAAGAACGTTTTCGTATCCCTAACTTGTACTGGTCTCTAGACCACATGCCTCTAAGTGAGGCAAAGTCATATTTAGCACTTTAATAATAATGTAGTATTTACTCTTTATTTCCCTCCCTCGAAAGAACATTTTTGTAGCCTTAACTTGTATTGGTATCCGGACCACATGCCTCTAAGTGAGGCAAAGTCATATTCAGCACGTTAATAATGATGTAGTATTGACAAGATCAAATTGAAATAAAGTGCAAGGATTTTTAAAGTATGTGATGTCTTCTTGCCATCTCCATGTAGACTATTCAAACTAGTATATGAATACTTCGTCTCATTATTTCATTTCACTAATTGGTTGTGGATTGTCTTTACATGGTGACCTTCATTAATAGGATGCGTGTAATTATTACCCTTACATGGCATCTATAATTATCTTATATTGTATTCTATTTTACCTTGCTTACTCAATATATTTTATCGCTACACTTTTTTTTCTTATACTTTTTAACATTTCTTATTAACTCTTTATTTCTCTCTCTTTGAATGATGGTACCATAGCCAAAGACACTATTCGCTTCTTTAGCTAGAAACAACAATATATAAATTTATGTTTTAATGTTGAAGGCCAAGTAATGTAGCCTTGAAATCACTATACCACTATAGCCATATTGAATTGATCTTATAGATGATTTTGGTTAAGAAAATGTTGGAAGACTTGGAAAGTGTTGATATAAAGCACTAGATATGCACCATTGTTGGAACTTGTGGTGCCCCATAATATCAATATCACTTACACTAAATTTCTAACTATTGTAGAGTTTTTAAAACATTAAAATTTAGGAATTTTAAAGAGCTCCTAAATTATTATAATTTTGGTGATTGTTGATCTTTAAAAGGATAATACTTCTTCCTTCCATTTAGTAGCATTTACCATCATTGTGCACATGATTTATGGATATTTGGCATTTCCTTTCAATGACTTCACTAAAACATTTGTCTAGTAGCTTTATGATTAAGTGCTTATAAGAAAACTACTTTTGGAGGTTTATTAGATTATGGAGAAGAAATAGCTAATCTCAAGAAAATGAGCAAATGCACCTATGGTGTTCTTGTAGATATTTAACTAATCAATATTTCTAAACCTTAGCAAATTTGTGACAACATCCTCAAAGTGAACCTCAACTAGAACCTTAGTGTATGTAAGGACATTAGCCAATAAGTCAATTTATACATTAGGGATGGGATCTTTTTGCTACCACAAGAAAGGCTCTCATAAAATGATGTACATTATGGTTTTCACTAGTATTAGTTGCACACATAGCAAGCAGGAGACAATTAGGTATGGTTCACTAAATGTTTTGCTACTTGGGCTCCTGATAGTCAATCATGAAGCTTTTTAAGTCAAGAAGAAAGAAGAAAAGGAAGTCAAACTTACCCTTAATTAGCATTTTTTTGAGAAGGTGGATTGTTTTACTTCAAAAGAGTGTGGAAGGCTACTTGTTTAAAAGCAATGTATTATTGGGAGAAGGGTCTCCTTGATCTTGCAAGTGAGAAAATTGAAATTCAATCCTTGAAATCTTGAAATTAAGAATCTTTCTTTGCATTAGTCTTGTGCACTTGTTCTCATGAGTCTATCTATCAAGAAAAGGTGTAAATATTTTCCAATAACCTATGTATTTGATCATACCTTGTGACCCTTTGATTTAAACTTTTCGTGTCGAGGGATTTCCATTTGAAATATGAAATATTCTCTTTATATAGGAGTTTTATCACAATAAAGACAATGCAATCATATATGCATATTGTGATTCCTAAGATCGCTCAAAGAGGGATGATTGATATAATACCTTGTTATGGAGAGATGTACGTGTGATGAATTTAGCACAGCATTTTCTTATGGAGTTTCTAACCAAGTATTTTGAAAAGATGGTTGCTCACTTTGTCGAGATGGCAAGCTCAACACATGTAGACATTGATGATGGACTGCCTGGCTAGATGGGTCTACACTTAGCATGTTGGTGGTCATTATGATACTCACATGACCACTGACTTATCACTTATTATATTTAGTTTGTTACACCTATCTATAGCTGACAAAGATATAGCGCCACTCGATTAGTGTAGTCTGTTATGCACTGTTTAACTTAGTAGGCCATTTTCCTTTATGTTGTATCTTATCTATACTTTGTGTACATTGTATAGTGTGTGGAAGAAGAAAAAATCAGCAAGAAAACGTTATAGTCTCCATCTCTCTTGTTGTGTTCTTGAGTGAGCTTCCTCTTGTGCATACAGTGTGTGTTTGGCGCAGTAGCTCAAGCAAGTCTCTCCACCACGCGATTTTTGATATGGTATCAGAGCCACATCACTAAGAGAGGCCGATTTTGAAGGCTGAAGTGAAGGAAAAGAAGCAAGGTTCGAGCAAGCAAGCAACGTGTAAGAAGCTCTCTCATTCTTCCACTCTTTCTCTTGGATAGTGTCTGTGGAGGCACCGAAAGTAGGGTAGAGTGAAAATCCTAGATTGCTGTGAGTTTTTTTGGGTATTTGAGGCCATTTCGAGCCTCGTTTTAGAGCCACAAGGTTGCGGATAGCAGTTTCAGTGTACACTCTGATTTTGGTTGTATTGACCGAAAGTGGGTGCACAGGTTACAGATTTCGAATCTGTAATTTTTGAGATGTTTTCCAAGAAGCAAATATAAGGTTTATCTGCAAACAGGTTGCATATTACATGTACTATTGAGTAATCAGTGAAAAAGGTTTCTTGGTGTATTGCTGTGTACTTGTTGTGAAAGGTTGCAAAAGACTAGCTTGACGTATTGTATCCTTTTTTGTGATAATGGCAGAGAACAGTGGAAATCCCATTATTCAGAAGCTCAACAAGAACAACTACCCTTCATGGAAGTTCCATGTGATGAACTTCCTCATTGGAAAGGGCCTTTATTAGTTTGTTTTAGGTGAAGAAAAGGAGCTAGAGCTGGGTATCCCTCCGACTGCAGATGAATTAAAGGCATGGAAAGAGTGGAATGCAAAAGACAAAAAGGTGATATACTCGCTATCTATACTCATTGATAATATGATGTTGGGACATATCAGGAATGCAAAAACTTCACATGTAGCTTGGACAAAATTTTAGAACATGTTTTCAGTAAATACAAAGGCACGAAAGATTCAACTCAAGCAAGAGTTGAATATCTTGAAGAAAGGAAAAATGTTTGTCAATGAGTATGTTTTGAAAGTGAGGAGTATTGCAGATGCTTTAGCAGCGATTGATGTAATGCCTGATGATGATGATTTGGTTTCATCCATGATGAGTTGGTCTCTCTCATGATTACCAAAGAGATCAATATACAGGGTGGCTCATTTGAAAGAAATGGTGAACAGATCCAAGCATTTTACTCAAGTTCAGGAAGGGGACATGGTAGATCCTTTTCGAGATGCCTGGTATGGGACCTGCTAGCGATAACCAGCAAAATAGGTTCAATCAACAATTTAGTGAAATGCAAGTTTTAGGAGGCCGAGGAAACTTTTGAGGTAGGGGGAGTTCTAGAGGAAGAGGTGGATGGAAGAACAGAGGTTCTGGAAATTATGCTATTATTTGCCATTATTGTGGCAAAACAGGTCATATTTTAGCCCATTGTTATGCTAAGAAGGATGATATCCGTAGTGGTAAATTGTAACAAGAAAACTATGCATCGTATTCACGACAGAATGAATATAAAAATGAGTATCTGTTTGTTATGCAGCACATGATAAATGCAGTTACAAGAAAGGGGACACATGATGATGTATGGTATGTGGATTCAAGTACATCTAATTATATGACTAGTCATGTTGAATGGTTTGGAGAGATGCATGACTTTAAAAATGCACGTTAATTGTAGATGGGTGATGATTCATGCCATCCAATTTCACATATTGGAAAGGTTCCCTTGTCCTTGCATGATAGCTAGACAAAGAGTCTGACAAATGTATCACATGTTCCTTCAATCACGAAGAATCTAGTGTGTTGGACAAATGGTAGAGCAAGGGTTGCAGGTCTGACTCAATATAAAAGGTTGTTTTGTAGAAGACTTTAATGATAAGTGTAGATTGGTCGCAAAAGGAAGTAGAGTTGGCCACATGTTCACTTTAGATGCTGGAATTCCTGCAATGGATGCTACTATGTATACTAAAGGAAAAGGAGTGGTTGCAGACATTGAAATATGGCATAAACGTATCGGACATGAAAATGTGCAAAGGCTAAAATTAATGCGATCCAAAGGATTGATTATAGGGTTGCCTTCCTTTGAGTTGTAGAATTTCATAGATTCTGTGAAGCATGCCAGTTTGGTAAGTAGGCAAGACAACACTTCTCGCATGATAGAGAAGTGATAAAAAAAATACTTGATGTAGTGCATATAGATGTTTGGGGGCCTACACAGAATGTGTCTCTTGGTGGTAGCAAATACTTTGTCACATTTATTGATGACTGTTCAAGGAAGCTATGGGTATATTTCATTAAGGAAAAGAGTGATGTATTTGAGCACTTTAAATCTGTCAAGGTAGCTATTGAAACATAAACATGCTTAAAATTGAAGTGCTTGAGATCAGATGGAGGGGGAGAGTATCTCTCTAATGATTTAAGTGGTTTCTTAATGACTCATGGGATAAAGAGGCAATTTACTTGCAGGTATACCCCACAACAAAATGGAGTTGCAGAAAGAAAAAACAAGTATATTATAGATGTTGTACGAGCATTAATTGCTGAAAAGAATATGCCAAATTTTTTTTGTTCTGAAGCTATTCATACAGCTTTCTATATTATGAACAGAACCCCCACAGCTACAGTTCATAGGATACTCCTGAAGAATGTTTTACTGGTAAGAAGCTCAACGTATCACACTTGAAGGTATTTGGATGTATTGCATATGTTCATGTGCTAGATGAGCTATGGAAGAAGCTTGATCCAAAGGCTAAAAAATGTATTTTTATTGGATACTCTTTAGAGTAGAAAGAGTATCCTTGTTATAACCCTATCACAGGTGAGTTCAGAGTAAGCAGGGATGTTATTTTTTATGAGATGAGCAGTTGGTATGCACATGTTGGTGCTGTATTAGATGATGATAATGAGCATGATAGCTATATGCAAAAAGAAAAGCAAGAATCAGGGATTCTTAGTGAACCAACAATATCATTTGGTACTACACCTACAGTGAGCCCTTGGTCTGGAAGACTAAGGGGTAGCCCCACAACTTTAGGTGGATCTATAAGTGTTACAGCACCATATTGGGGAATATGGGAATTTCCCATAAGTTTGGAACAGGTGGTCAAATCTTTGGATTTTTTATAACTTAAACAGTATAACTCCAAATCGAGTGCTCTATAGCTCAATAGATTCCATTTTTCAAGCTCTTTCCAATGATAGGTCACATCATATGGTCTTAAGAAACTTATGGGCATGTTATTCTGGTGCCACCTTTTTAGTATTCAAAAAATGGAAATTGGGAGATTTCCAAACTCACTAATATTGTGTTTTACAGGCAAAGACAAAGGAAAGAAGAAAGTGATGGATGGTAATGATACATCTACTAGTCATTTGGGATTTGATGAAGATTCTAGTGGTTCAGAGAGTCTGGATGATGAGATGGTATTTCTTCAGTCACGACACCAGGTGTATAGAGAGCTCATAGTAATGTAAAGGCTCCATTGAGTGATAGTAGTACGCAAGTCTAGCGGGGTCAGATACCCTATTAAAATATTTGGTTCTGAAGGTTATGCAACTCACCATTATGCTTATGTGGTGAAATTAGTTGAGGATGTTGAGTCCACTTATTTTGAGGATGTTGTTGGTCATGCTCATTATGATGCAGCAATGGATGAGGAGATGGCTGCATTAGAAGCCAATAAGACTTGGGATTTGGTGCCCTTGTCAAAGGGTAAGAAAGCTATTGGATGTAAGTGGGCTTACAAAGTAAAATAACACAAATGGTTCTGTTAGTAGGTATAAGGCTAGGTCGGTTGCAAAAGTCTATGCTCAAACATATGGCATAGATTATGAAGAGACATTCACTCCACTTACTAGGATGGCAACTATTAGATGTGTGATTACCTTGGCAGTAGCCGAAGGTTGGAGTTCTCAGCAAATGGATGTTAAGAATGCCTTCTTATATGGTGAATTGTAAGAAAAAGTGTATATGGAGCAGCCAACATGTTATGAGGATTTAGAGCATCCCACATATGCGTGCAGGTTAAAGAAAGTGCTCTATGGGCTGAAGCAAGCACCTAGAGCATGGTCTAACAAGATTGGAGAGTATCTTGTCAATATTGGATTTTATATTTCTGATGATGATCACTCACTTTGTGAGAGAAAGGGAGATGCAGGTGAAGTTAAGGAATTCTTGAAGAAGAAGTTTGAGATGAAGGATTTGCGTGAGCTGAGATACTTTCTTGTTATTGAGGTGATCAGATGTGATGATGGTATATGGCTATACCAAAGGCAGTATGGCTTGGATATGTTATCCAAGCATGGTATGATAGCATGTAAGCCTCTTTCAGTACCTTTGGAGCAAAATGTGAAGTTGAGTGCCGACGTTGGGGATGAGATAGAAGACCTTACTATGTTCAGGAGGATAGTAGGGAGTTTAATTTACGTGACTATCACAAGGTTAGACTTGAGCTATGTTGTTGGCCTTGTTAGTCAGTTTATGCAGATGCCTAGAAAGCCTCATTTGGATGCAGTTAGATGTATATTGAGATATGTGAAGTCCACTTTACATTATGGAATTTTTTATGAGGCACATAAGGATGTACAAGTCTTTGGATATAGAGATGCAGATTGGGCTAGTAGCATATCAGACAGAAGATCTACTAATGGATTCATGTTTTCCCTTGGGAGTGCAGCAGTTACATGGAGCATCAAAAAGCAACCTACATTTGCTTTATCGAGTACGGAGGCTGAGTATAGAGGTGCTGCTATGGCAGCATGTGAGGTGGTATGGCTGCAAAAGTTATTAGGTGATTTGGATATGCAAGGAGATGGTCTAGTTGTCATTCATTGTGACAGCATGAGCAGCATATAGTTAGCTAGGAATCCAGTATTCCATGCTAGACAAATCACATTGAGGTGCACTACCACTTTGTGAGAGAGAAGGTAATTCCAGGAGAGATGGACTTGGTATATATCACACATAGGATTAGATAACTAATATTTTCACAAAGGCATTGGGTGTAGAGAATCTTTGAAAGTTCCGAAGCTTACTTGGAGTTGCAGAGATAGAGTTGAGCTTGAGAGGGAGTCTTGAGATGGCAAGCTCAACATGTGCAAACATTGATGATAGACCACCTGACTAGATGGGTCCACACGTCTACACTTAGCACATTGGTGGTCATTATGATACTCACATCGTCACTAACTTAACACTTATTATATTTAGTTTGTTACACCTACCTACAACTGGCAAAGATATAACACCAGTCGATTAGTGTAGCCTGTTATGCACTGTTTGACTTAGTAGGCCATTTTCCTTTATGTTGTATCTTATCTATACTTTGTGTACATTGTATACTGTGTGGAAGAAGAAGAAGAAATCAGCAAGAAAATGTTTTGGCCTCCATCTCTCTTCTTGTGAATTCTTGAGTGAGCTTCCTCTTGTGCATACAGTGTGTGTTTGGCGCAACAACTCAAGTAAGTCTCTGCACCACGTGATTCTTGACACACTTAATCTAGCTTTGTATTCTAATCTCTCCATTTTGACACTCTATGGATGCATATGTGTCAAAGCCATTTCATGGAAATTCTCCAATGAGTGGAAACTTATTTTAAAGTTACCATCTAGTATGTCTAAAATGTCATTCTACTTGAAGTCTTGCCCAAGAATTTCTATGACGACCTACCCTTAGGCTTGGAAGAATTTTTTTCTGTGTAGAGTTCCACATGATGTATGTGCCCCGTACTTGTAAAGAGCTCCTATAAATGCAACCTTTAGAGATACTTGTGACTTGCAATGTACATACTAGGAAATACATGTGATTGAATACTTTAAACGCAAGTTCTTGGATGCTACTAATAAACTATATGATTTGGATTGAAATTTTGTGTCTCCATTTTTGTGGAAAGCATGGATATACAACAAGGAAAGTATCTATAGATGATAAGCTTGTGTTGCTCTATCAACCTCCACCATAGTTTGGTGCATCTAGCAAGAACCTCACTCAATACTTCAGTCAAAGTAATTTATAAGTTGTGTGTGATAGAACTAACAAAATGGCTCAAGAGTTCATTGTGCTTCATGGAACCTTAATGAGGATGTTTATAAGTTTATTGAGCAACTAGATATTACTTGTCTCATAAAGTATAGGTAGCATCTTGAGTTTATACTTAGGATCTTCTCGTATTGTGTAGAGGGAGCTAGGACATGGTTTAAGGCCATTTGATTTCCCAATAGGGTTAGGAGGAATCTTAAAAGGTAACATATGAAGGTGGAAGTTAAGTTTACATTAATATTTTTAATCAAACTTAAGATCATTGGTATGAATCTTTAGTTAGGGTGTAACTACTTGATGTCATATGGTTATACATTCAATGAAGAAAAGTAAGGAAAATACATCTATATAAGTATTCCACATATATGCTTATGGAATACATAATCGTGATACTAACATGCTTTTCTAGGATCAAATTTGATTCATGAAAATGGCGAAGTTTTCATTATTAAGTTACTTAATGCGAAGTTTGGGTGGATCAAAACACACACAAGGAGTTATCTTAGGTGCTACAAGGTGTCCATGTCTAAAAATATTAAATGAAAACATGTTTTTCAAAAAGTGGAATTTTAAACTATTTTAGGACGATTTTGTGAATTGCCTATGATGGCTTGTTAGATAAGGTCTGTTTTGTTAGATTTCAGTACCTGGACAACTATATTTAGAGTTTTGATTTGAAAGTTTGAGAGAAAATAAGTTACAACCAAGCTTAGGACTATACTACTATCCTAAAGGTTTTGATCATGTTCCATTGCTTATAGGGTTTCTTGCTTAAGTCATCTAGTTGCCTACTATTGGTGGATGCTTTGGTATATCAAAGGCCATTACGATAAATATGGACTCTCTTTTTCACTCCTTAAGGTGTGAATAAATAAAAATAGGCCTAACCAATGAGAGAGTTGGGATTCCAGATTCATGTAACATGAAGCTTTTAGCTATAACTTGGCCCAAATCTTCCCTTAACAATAAAATAAGGAAGAATATAGAAAATACAAGGGTGTCACTTCTTGAAAGTTTGTGACTTGAATTTTTATTTTCTCCTTTTTTAAATGTTTAACTTTTCATATCTCTCCTTTTTAGTTTCCACCTCTTTCTTAGACAGAACTCAAATTTATCATTTCTCTTTGTCTACTTATTTTCAAATGAAGTTTTGCAGCCTCATTGTTGCTTGTCATATTCATAACCTTGTGAAATTTCATTTCCTCTACAAAAATAGAGAGTGAGTTTCACATGTTTTATGAGAGTAGTGCTTATTCTACAAAAGCCTTGAGATTTTCTTAACCAAAACTTATAAGTATATTACTCTCTTCCATGGATGTTCTATGGCAAAGCTTTATTTCATTTGGAAAAAACCTATTTAAGTTATATGCACACTTTGACTTTAAATTTCTTTTGTTTTGGTACTCTAGGAGTCTCTCACAGTCAAGGACAATGATATTTTAGACACTCAACTTCTTCTCCAACATCTTTGGGTTTCTCTGTAGACAAAGTTACAAGTATGTTATCTTGTTTTTCTGTTGCTCCATAGTTAAATTTCATCTCGTTTAAAGCAAAATCTATGCAAGTTATATGCATACTAAGATTTCCTTTGTTTTTGTACTCAAAGAATCTCCACAATGAAGAACAATAATTTTCAAAAAACTGAACTTCTTCCACATATTTGGGCTTCTCTACAAAGAAAGGCACATGTTAATTGCTATTTTTTTTTGTTGCTCCATGGTTAAATTTAAACTCATTTGAACAAATCCTATGTAAGTTATATGCATGCTTTGATATGAGATATCTTTTATTTTTATACTCTGGAATCTCCTAGTGAAAGAGCAATGATCTTGTAGTATCTCAACTTCTTATTCAACATCTCTGGCCTTCTTTGTGAAAAGAATTACATGTACAATGTCCTTCTTTAAAACTGCTCCATGGTTAAATTTCATTTAATTTAGAGAAAACATTTACAAATTATGCATATTCTGAGTTAAACTACATTTTGCTATTATATCCTAGGTCTCCATCTTAGAGAGATACACCTATTGTCTAGAAATCATTTTTTTTTTGTAATAGCCTATTGAGGGCTACAAAATTTCTTAGGTACGTTGCTTTGTCTATAGTGATTGAATGTTTTTAAAAAATTAGTTGTAAGTATTTTTTGTGAATTATTGTTGTTGATATCTACTTAGGATCGATGGAAATAAAGATCTAGTATAGATTTGAACATTAAGTTTGTAATGTTAATAAATTCTTGTATTTAGAAATTCACAGTTAAAATTCTATGAATAAAAAAGGATTTTGTAAGTTTTTGATCTCGTTAGGATAATTTTATTTAGATTCTAAAACAATGGAATAGCATGAGATAGCATCAGTGTTACAGTCTCATATCACTACATAATTTCAGAATTACATATGTGAAATGACAAAGGAATGCTTGTGCATAAAAATATCGTTATACTAATGATTCTATATATAGACAAATTCACATATATATAATAATAAAGGCACATAAAAACTTGCTAATAGGTAATTATTGTATTTGATTAATATAGATGTTCTCACGAAGAAAAAACATTAGTAACATACTTGTAATGGAGATCTTCAATAGGAAAGATAGTAGTGGTAATTGGATTTGTGATAAATACTATAAGTTGGATTGGATTTCAATGTATCCAAGTACTTGAGGGAGTTTAAAGGTGAAGTGTAAGGATATTGTAGACCTCAACAAACATTGGGTATAATTTTAGAGTTCAAAAAGTGTTTAATGGGACAAGAACCACTACAAGGGTACACACATATAGCGACGCTAAGTAGCGACCTTTTTTTTTCGGCATCGCTATTTATGTCGCTAATCCTCGAAATATTTGAAGTCAAAAAATGCGTCGGTATTAGTGTCACTATTAGCGTCACTATCTGCATCGCTAAAAATTTCGCTATTAGCGTTGTTGTTTAGCGACGTAAATAGCGACGCTAATAGCGACACTAATAGCGACGACTTACTCTGGTAACATTTCGCGGAAACCTGAATGTTTCTTTCAAATGTGCGCGCGAACTGCAGAAGCAAGGTGAAGGCGGAGAGAAAGAGAAAGGGAGGTGAGCAAGAGAGGGAGGTGAGCAAGGGAGGTGAGAAAGGAAGCAAGCCATGAGCCGCACGCGAGGAGAGGAGCGTCGCCCGCATGAAGAGGTCCTGGAAGAAGAAGAGAGCACGACGGTATGCCCTGTTTTGGTTTCTTTACAATCTTTGTTTTGCTTTGCAATGTAGGTTAGAAAGTGTTGGTTTCTCTTCGATCTTTGTGTTGCTTTGTGTTTCTTTGCAATGTAGGTTAGGAAGTGTTGAAAGAGAGAGAAATGGAAGCGAGTGTTTTCAAATTTTTTCTTGTATTGGTTTTTATTCTTTGCAATGTAGGTTAGAAAGTGTTGGTTTTTCTTCAATCTTTGTGTTGCTTTAATTTGCAATGTAGGTTAGGAAGTGTTGAAAGAGAGAAATGGAAGAGAGTGTTTTTATATTTTTTCTTATGTTGGTTCTCTTTAATCTTTGCAATGTATATAGGGTAGAAAGTGTTGAAAGAAAGAGAAATGGAAAGGAGTGTGAAGGGGGATGCTTGTTTTGCTTGATTATAATTTTAGAGAGAGAGTGAGAGAGATAGAGATGTAGAGAAAGAGAAATTAGATGCTTGTTTTGTTTGGATTGTATCTTTTGCAAGATCTTTCTAAACTACATATTCATCCACAATGATATTTCTAGATATAGAAATACTTCTTTTTCTAGGATCATAAAAGTAAAATGCTTTGGTGATGTTACTATTACTCATGAGAATACGTTTGAGAGATTTAGAGTCTAATTTCTTTCTATGAGCATAAGTAATGCTTCCAAAAACTTTCAAACAACTCACTACTAGCGTTTGACCAATAAAGGCTTCAAAAGGAGTTGTGCCTTTCAAGGCATAGTGGAAGATCTATTAACTGTTATAAAAATGTATGTGTGTGAGCATAGTTTAGAGTCGACCTCAAAGATAGATAAGTTTAGAGCCAAACTCAAAGAGATAGGTACGAAAATTTAAAAAAAAAGACCTGAAATATATATAGGGGAGTGGTCCCAATATACAATATAGAATCATTATTAAATTATCATTCCATTACATCACAGTCAAGATGTCTAGCACTCACGACCAACATGGTGGGGATCGTGAGGCTTGGCTCAATCAACGTGTCCCCTGTCCATGCACGCAATGCAAATTGGCCATTCGTCAGAAACATCGTTTGTCCATAGAGTATGTGCAACGGTATGGAGAGTTTCGAGTTGAGATAATCAACCAAGCAGTCTTGAATTATGAGATTGCGGTAAGTTCTCTCTCATTACTATATGACATGTAATTGATTTAAGTATAACAGTTTGGGGTTATCTTAGAAGTTAGCTCCTTAACGTCCTTTACAGGGTCAGGATACATTGCAGTCCGTAGATCTCTTGCGTCCAGTAAGACGGGTTCGTCCGTGCTCTATACAAATGCTGTCCAAGATAACTAATTGTCTCATAGAAGGTGATAACTCTCAATCCCCTTCTATGGGTGAGAATGCTGGAGACATGGACAATCCTCCAGCTTTTTTGGAGCCCGAGTTAGAGGACATGATCGATTCATTGCTTCCGATGGACTCAGAATCCCATGATCCTTTAATTGCGGAGGCTGCCATTCCATTGTATGATGGGAGTCGGGTATCCCGTTTGAAGACACTTCTTGCATTGTTGAGCATACAAACAAAGTATGGATAGAGCAATGCGAGTGTGATAGAGCTATTCAGGTATATTATGATGTGTATGATTCTTTATTGAAAGCCATTAAAATGTGCTATGTAGTACTCTAATAACGTGCTTCATTGCAATTTGTAGAACGTTGAAATCTTACATTTTGCCTACCCAAAACACGATGCCTGAGTCTCGTGATGATGCAAGACAAGTGCTGTGAAAGCTAGGCATGGATTATAATTGCATTCATGCTTGCCCCAATGATTGTGTTCTCTTCCGGGGAGAGTTTAAATTGTTGGCCACATGTCCCAAGTGCGATGCGGACAGGTATCGAAATGACTTGCAAGGATAGACTATTCCGCAAAAGGTTTTGAGGCACTTTCCGCTGATACCGCATGTTCATCACATTTTTAGGACTAAGAGTTTTGCAAAGTTGACTACATGGCATGCGAAAAATTGATCCACTGATGGTGTACAGCGTACACCAGCTGACTTAGAAGCATGGCATCACATTGACGAGACTTTCCCTGACTTTGCAAAGGAGGCGAGGAATCTACGATTCGGTCTTGCCATGGATGGGGTAAATCCTTTTGGTTTACGTTCCACCTCCTATAGTGTATGGCTCGTGATCCTTGTTAACTACAATATACCACCATGGATTTCCACCAAGAAAGGATACGTTTTGCTCAGCTTGCTTGTGCCTGGACGATACAAAGTCAAGAATATGGCCCATGGTCCTTGTTAACTACAATATACAGCCATGGCTTTCCACCAAGAAAGGACACCAGCTTGCTTGTGCCTGGACGATACAAAGTCAAGAATATGGATGTCTACCTCTCTCCACTGATTGATGAGCTAAAGGAGTTGTGGGAGGGAATTATAGTGGAGGACATGAGCAAACATATTGGTAGGCGATCCGCAACTATAAGGGCAATTCTTATGTGGACCATGCATGACTTTCCAGGTTATGGAGAATGCTCTGGTAAAGCGTGTTTTCTTATTTTGCTAGTTTTCTTTGAGCGATGTTGGTGTTATGACATGCCTCATTGTACATGTGTGTTCTGCAGGGCTAGTCACGTCAGGTTACCATGCATGTCCTCTGTGTGGGCCAAGGTTGGATTCTCGTATGTCAAAATCTATGAAGAAGATGGTATTTGAGGGACATCGGGCTTTTTTTCTAGAGGGTCATGTCATGAGAGAAGGATTTCTTGGTCGCCCTCCTGCGAGAAAGAACGCACTGAGATGGTTTGATCATAGGATGGTGGACCAAGACTCGCTTCCCAATGAAATGCGACGCTTCTCAATTTTCTATGAGCTGACTTATTGGAAAAAACTAGTGGGAAAGATGGAATCATGACTTGTAAGTGGCGTCGACGGTCGAGTGCAATTGCTATGCGCTCCTTGGGTTTTGTCTAGCAATGAAGTGTGACAAGTAAAGGAAAACATCAAGTCCTTTCGCACACCGACTGGCCTAATGCGTTCTCTCAAGATAGCATTCACAAAGGATGACCAACTGACATGACTCAAATCCCATGATTGGCATAAGATGTGTTAGGTATGTATGGTATGAGGTTGCGTATGGCATGATTCTGCATATTAGATATCAGAATCTCCGTTTGTTTATACACAATATTAATTACATGGTTTTCACAGTTTGTATTGCCAATCGCAATCATGGGGTCTCTGACATCAGAGGTACGGACAACCATTTACAAATTTTCCGAGTTGGTTCAGTTTGTCTCCCAAAAAGAGATTCACACATCATTGATTGAATCCACGAAATGCATGGCAGTAGAGAATGCTTGTCTTTTGGAGAAGTATCTTCCCACTAGCATGCTCACAATGCAAACCCATCTTCTAGTGCATATTGTAGATGAATTGCAGGTTGAAGGTCCAGTCCATAGTCGATGGATGTTTTTCCTTGAATGGTTCATGAAGACCTTAAAGGGATTTGTGCGACAACAGGCTCATCCTAAGGGTAGCATGGCTGAAGGTTGGTTAGTGTCGGAGGCCTTGGTGTACATTTCTGAGTGGTTGTCCACTATGGACCAGGACAAAGGCTTGATATGGCCACTTAAGGAGGATGATCGTCTGAATGGAGATGTCATGGAGAAGTGGCTGCAACTGTATGAGGATGCTCGAGCTGAGCAAGAGTCTGCAAGATCTGACTTTCGATAGAGTACGCGGCAACGGCCCATTCGATATCCGAAGGGCTTAGAGGAGATGCCTCTACTCATGTCCATTAGATGGCCACATGAGGTCCTAACCAAAGCATCTCAAGATGGAGAAATAGTTACTGAAGAAGAGTGGGACTTCTCACGTGGATGCAATCCCAAGGTATGGATGCAATCCCAAGAAATTACAATCTATACTGCAAATCGTAACTAGTATACTTGTTCTTCTCCCAGTATAAGGTCCATAGTGCAGCATGGTCATGTGGATGACATTTCAGAGTAGAGCACATCAACAAGTTATGCTCGACAATGGACTGTGGAGTGATGGCAATGTTTGAGCAGGAAAGCCAACGACGTGCCACAGATCCAAACCGTGTAGTTGCAGAGATGGAGTATTTCGGATGTTTACAAAGTATCCTTGTAGTGGACTATCGAAGTTTCTCCGTGACCATATTTGATGTGCAATGGTTCAAGGTTACTCTTGAAGGAGCAAGTGCAACTGTTCGGCGAGGGCCAAGTGGCTTTGTTGAGATTGACTCAACAAAGAAGTGGACCGATTTGAGTGATACAATTGTTTTTCCAAATCACTGTGAGCAGGTAAGAGTCCCTAATACTTGACGTGCTTTAGCAGTCTCAAAGTGGACTTTTATACTAATCGTAATATGGATCAGGTCGTCTTTTTCCCTAATCCGCAACAATCTCAATGGTGGTATGGCATTCCCATGACATCTAGAAGTATCCCAGTGTTTTCCAGAACCCCCGTACCGATCGTAGAAGAGACACCTTTAATAGCGGCAATGATAGAAGGCATACAAGAAACTAGGATGAAATGCCTGGAGGACCAAGACATCTCACCTATGGAGATAGAGGAGATAGAGGATGGGTTTTTTGAAAATGAAGCAGAGTCCTCATTTTGTGGAGAATTTTGTATAGATCTCCCGGTGTATACTGAGCTATGTCAAGATGAGATTGTGGAACCCTAAACAAAAGTGACTCGATCAAAATGTTCCTCCCACTATAGCAATGCCACTTTTTGCAAATCGGTTAGGACAGTTTGTATGTTTTTGGAGTATGGTGTTTTGTATTATCTAATTTTTATTATTATTTTAAAATGAAGTCTTGCAAATTAAGTCTTAATTTTATTATATCTTGCAATTCATTATCTTATATTATTATTTTTCCTTGTATGTGCAGGTTTAGGATTTGGGCACGGACGGCAGGATGAGTCGCGATTTTATAGATGACGACATTGACGCGATGCTAGTGCGTTTCTCACCGGAGCAGCTAGCACAGGTCAGAGATAGAGCCGATGCACAGCTTTTCCTTTCCACCTCAGCACGATCGGCGGTCCGATGCTTTGGTCTCCAGTAGACGCAGTCGCAGTTCTTGCTTTGCCTTAGAGTCATGTAGTCGAGGAGGAGGCAGCTCCTGTTGTGGGGATATAGATGCAGTCTCTCCCACTCGCACACCACCAGGGAGTCGACACCGTCTTTCACTGGCGGTGGTGGGTAGACATCTACTGCTCCCACTCCTTTACGCACCCCACCGATCACTCCTAGGACCGACAAGAAGTACATGGAACCCACTCCTCCAGGTATGTATTTTCGCATCCTTTTTCGCAGTAGCACTTATCAATTCAAGTTGTGTTTGACACATTTGTATTAATGTCATGAAAGTACCCGTTTGCAAAATCTTGCAGGTTACTCGTATCTCATAGATAAGGCCACTGGCCATTTATACATGAATGATGAGGGAAAAGCTGTCATCTCTAGGATGCATGAGTTGTGCCGACAAGTATTTCGGCACAACATTGCAGACAAGTGGAAGCAGATCCTAGATGCCAACAAGGAGTACATAATCGATACATTGAGAGTTCCCTCAGCCCTCTAGCAATGATAGATTTTCGAGAGGGTGGATGATGATGCGTATGCGTGACTATCAGTCGCATAGGCGGTCTGATGCACGCGAAGCAGTCAAGCAGGGCAAATCGAAGCCAGAGTGGCTGGAGACAAAGGACTGGAGTAATCTCCAGGATGAGGCGACATCCACTCCAGACTAGTGGAAGCAGCAGAAGGACGCAGCAAAGGCACACTTGGACGCAGGATCGGTGCATCAACTTGGTAGCGGCGGCTACGCAACATTCCTAACAGATTTCGTAAGTATTAATAGGGTAGAGTACTCTAATTTAATGACATCCATGTTGATGTATGTATTTTGAACATGAATCTCAAGTATGTTATTTTTCAATGTTTGTGTGCCACAGTAAGGTTTTACGAATCGCGACCCGACTGCACTAGAGGTGACATATGGGGAGAAGCATGGCTTGAGTGCCCTAATCGAGAAGCTCTATGCTCACGAAGGACCAGTAAGTAGTAATAAATATCATTCCTAATTTGAGAAATCTGTCATTATATGTTAGTTTGTATTTGGTACTCACAATTATATATGTATTTGCTGTTGCAGGCTCCATAGCGAGAGGAGTTGTCTGATGCGGATGAGTCGTAGAGAGCAGATTAGGCTACATAGGATTACTCCCATGTTGTATTATGTATGGCCTTATGGCCTCTATCCTCCATATGTAATAGCTAAGTGTATATGATTCGGACTTCTATGTTGTAGCATGACTCCATATACACATCTCCATGTTATTCACCACATATTGATGTACAGGTGTATACATATTTGCTTTGTCACAGTAGCACTTCTCAATTTAAGTTCTGTTATTTTCTTTATCAATGCAGTGCACATTTGTGTTAATTTATGTAATGAAAGTACTTGTTTGCAAAGTCTTGTCATTATTTGGGATTGATTGTCTAACTTCTTTGACAGCAGGAATTGTCTCTTAGCCCTGTGTGGCTCTAAATGTGGGAGGGCTACATCTGCAACTTTGCCACAATTTTTTTTTTTGCAACCATTGGTATTAGCATCGCAAAATAAATCTGCAATCGTCGGTATTAGTGTCAAAAATTCCTCTATAACCATCGCTATTTTCGTCGCTAATTTCGTTGGTATTAGCGTCGCTAATACCGACGAAAGTAGCGACGATAATAGCGAGGCAAATAGCGACGGTTTTGTCGCGATGCTAATAGACGACGGGAATATTTTTCATATATAAAGAAAACATCGTTATAAATGTCGTTATAGCATGTATATGTTGTAGTGTACAATAATAGAATTATTGATCCAACATATTTATACACATAAATAAATTTGTGTACATGACAAGAACTACATTGTAAAGTACAAATAAAAAATTAAGTTTCCAAATTTTATATTTTTTATTGTTTTGCATCAGAGTTCTTTTTATAATCTTTGCGGTGTTCTAATTCAAGTTTGTTTTACTGATAGCTCTATATCCATCGACTCTACATGGATGGCACTATATGGAATGTTTGAGTGACAAGATACATGTTTGGTATAAAGTGTAGGTTCTTTGATTCATGATAACAACTTTGCAAGTCAACTTGAAACTCAAAATATCTTTTGTTATAATTCATTGTATGTAGTAGAAAGTCAGATATTGCAGTATGTCCCATTTTCGCCACTATCTAGTTGTGAATGGTTGATTGGTAGCTTGGAGTTGTCATGATCATATAAGTTCAATATAAATATGACATCAATAGTGTTATGAAATCTACCCCAAGCTCCAAAGATATGCATCTTAGTTGGTTTATTCCATTTTTATTATTTCCACATATATTTAGTTCATGTGAGATTCTAAAGAAAACAAAGATTACTTATCAATGCAAGCGTCTATCTAAGGAATGAATGAGTTAGCTCTATTGGAAAAGTCATTGTGGGAGTTCACGCTTGACCACCAAGACCCGTAGACCGCTTATTACTTCAAGTGTTTCAAGCCAAGTGCAATGGCTACCTCTCACATAGCCATATGTGCTCTCACACCTATGAGTATAGTGAGCTTATCTCCATGCTCGATCAAGTTGCCTCCTTCCTCAAGCACTCCTATAGCTCCATGATCCAAGGTGCAAGCTCAAGCAAACTTGATCCTCAAGCTCCAAGCTTCATGCTCCACTGTAATGCATAAGACAAGAGAAGAGAAAAGAAGAAAAAGAGAGAGAAGATGGAGAGCTTCTCCACCATGGTCCCTCACCCTCACATACTCACTCCCTCACTCTCTTACACTCCTCTCAAGCACAAGCTTAAGCAAGCAAGAAGAGGAAGAAGAAGAGAACAGGAGAGCTAGTTTTGCCACACACAAGAATGAGCTTTTCTATTTACTTTTTGGCTTTTATACATGCCCTAATCCATTTTAGGCACCCACTCCTTTTTTTACATGACCGACCATTTTACCCTAGGTCCTCTTTTCCTATTCCCTTCTATTTACATTGTGGCTTCACCCATATCTGTCTACTCTTTACAAATTTCACAAGAGGGATGTTGGCACTCGTTTACAAAGATTTAGGGGCACCTTTGCATTTTAAAATGCACCTCTTTCATTTTTTCACTCGCCTTGGATTTTTAAGGTGTCTTTGCACTTTTGGTCATTTTTCTCTTATTTTTGCTGTCGAGCCATATTTTTTTAGCTTTGCCTTGTATCTTAAATTTCTTTTGCCTCCTTCTTTCTATTTTTTCCCTTTCTTGCACTAGGGTTAACATTACCCCCTCCTAGTCGAGTGCCAGTCCCATGGCACTTGTGGGCTTTGTTGATGAGGGCTTGAGTGGTTGAAGGGTTATCATGGAGGTTGATGATGGAGCCTTGTGAGGATTCAACATAGAGAATAAGCATATTAAAGTGGTTGAGGTTGTGGATGCGGAGAGTGAATTGAGTGGGTGATAGGCCCTCCGAGGTCAATGGGTTGTCATGGTTGGTCGAATTCACTTGAAAAGGAAAGGAAGATGCATTGCCTATGATTCGTGTAAAGGGGAGGTGTGGTGAGTGTAGCTTAGGGAGACATGTCTAAACATTGGCAAGTGTGACCTCCGTAGGTATGTCGTGTCCTTCATGAGCTCTAAGTGTGTAATTGGAGAATGAAAGAGCTAGGGGGGTTAGGCACGTAGCTGGCCGATTGAGGCTACCGAACACCCCTAAGTTCAGATCCCCAAAGTGCAATTGCTGTGACACTCTTAATGTTATAGTGGACTTTATTGATTTTTTCCCTTTCTCTTTAATTTGTCTTTTCTCTTCTTTTTTTTATTCTTTCCTTCATGTTTTCTCTTTTTCTTTTTAGTACAACTAGGAGGAGATAAGCTAGATGTCATCCTCATGCTCTTTAGGAGCTTCACGAGGGGGGCCTAAGGGATTTGCTAAGGAATGCGAGGCTTAGCATGTAGCCTTTCTAATTAATCCTTACATTGAGTGGGGTATTAGAGAGGAAATGATGGTTACATTTCAAGAACCTACTATCACTCATATCTTCTAAGAGGATCATGCAAAATGCTGGCAAGAGAGTAGCCCTTAGCATGAGACACATGATTGCACAATTATCTATCCCTACATTGATGTCAAAATAGAGCAGTGGCAAGCACTCTTCTTATGGTACTATCTTCTATTTTAATAGGAGTCATAAGAGATGAACGTAATTATAGGTGGTAAGGAAGACCGGGTTTGGGCATGCTATGAACTCATCTAGGAATTGAGCAATGGAAGGCCACAGGTGTTCAATGCCAAAAATGAGGGGGGACTTGAGGTGTTGACATTATATATCAAGGGGAAGTTGTACCTACTATGCTTCCCTTGGTCAAAATCCACAATGTGGTGTCTCGGGTAAGCCATGTAGGTGGGGTCATTCCTTTTGTAGAGGAGAGTATTACAAAAGGCCATCCATGCTTGAAAATCATTGTCCTAGATCTTCAAGCACCATTTAGGCTAGGACAGGTAGCCTTTGACTTTCCTTGGCTCCTCCATCACCTTATCCTCCTAGTATCGGGTAGGTTTTCTTTTCCACAATGTGGGATTTTTGACTCTCTCATCTTGCCACCACTTTCCCAGCCCCTTCGAGATTTGTATGGTCCCCTCAATCTCTTGTGGAGGTAGCACTTTATTCAGAGCATCAAGGTAAAAGAATTTGAACTAAAATGGAGTGCATCTGTTCTCTCACTACTCCTAGTGATTCAACTCATGTGCCTAGTTGATTGGCATTTGTTCTTCAATTTGCAGCATTTGGACATTAGGTGTTGCATGTGGCTTCACACTAAATTTTCTCATTGTGAGATCAGCCATTTCCCTGCATTTCTTTTTGCCTCATTATTCTTTCCAAGGTCATCAGGTCTTCCTCTTGGCCTTCTGCTTCTTTTGATGGAGGTGATGGTGGGCTCTATTTAGCAAATTGATTTTTGGGATTGTCCTAACAGCTCCAAATTTGGACCTTCCTCCATTGATGGTCTTGATGGGTGGTTGTGGTTGACTATTTTGCTATCCTTGATATCTAATTTTGAGCTACTCTAAGTCTTCTTTGTAATGAATGAAGCTGAGAGGAGAGAGGAGGAGCTAAAGAGAGAAAAAGAGCAAGGAAAAGAGAAAGGAAGACTAGAAGAGGAGAGAGAAAGATAGAAAAGATGGGAGAAAGAAGGAGGAATCCATGGAGCCTGAAGATGAAGGTGAAGAGTATGTTCTTGATAATAATTTGTTGCCTTAATCCGAGACTCTTACACTTTATATACCTCGATCAGTGTGATTGGGTGTCTCTAACCCTTGGTTTCTATGTTCCTTGCTCTTTTACAATCCATCACTACCTTGAAGGTTTTTTCCCTAAACAATGAAGAGAAGTGGAGGGGAGTGATGGGTGGGCTTAGGAAGTGGGGTGCATAGTACTACTCTGAGCCACATTACAATGAAGATGGGTGGGTAAAGACTAGGGACAACATGTTGTCCATGATAGGTATGCTGAGGTAAAAATTGTCATAACTTTTGATAGGTTTCTCCAAATGGGGTGTGCCACATATTGAAACAATTGAGCTTATGATGGCGAGTACGTTCAGCCCAGGTATGATGCATATTCCTAAGATTTGGGCAAGTACAAAACTATTCTAAAATAGTGTCCACTTTGCAGGCAAGCAGGGGGTGGTCAAATGGGTGCATAATTGGCTAGTGTTCAATCCATTGGGCCTCTTAGAGGTGAGGAAATTCATTGATAATGGTGGCTGGGCAGCGCGAGGGGGCTTCTTCTAGGGGTAGGCCTTGCAATTTGATGAGGTACTCCTTGAAGGGTGGAGATCTTAAGTGCTTATCTCATTGCCCAATGATTGCCTCAGGGATATATTGAATGATACCTTCTTCATCTATGGGGGGGTGTTCTTCCATAGAGTCCATTGAGGTTTCCATGAAGGGTTTTAGCTCATCACTGATATGAAACACATTGTGGATTTTGGTGGTAGGGGGAAGCTCTAATTGGTAGGCTGATTCCCCAACTCTCTTCAAGATCTGGTAGGGGCCATAGAAGCGGGGAGCCAGCTTGTTACGTTGATCTTATCATTGAATAAGACTGTAGGGAGGGGAACCTCATACCCATATAGGGCCTCAAAACATGAAACTCCAATGCTAGAATGGGTGGAGTTATTATAGGAAAACTCATCCAAGTGAAGCCACGTACCCAAATTGTGGTGTACATCATGGAAAACGCAAATATGTCTCAAGCCATTTTTTACTATTTTAGTCTGGCCATCAGTTTGAGGGTGGTATGCACTAGATGGGGTGAGCTTGGTACCCATTGATGTGAAAACAGTCTGTCAAAAGTTTCTCATAAACTTAGCATACCGATCATGTACTATGACTTGTGGTAAGTCACGCAGCTTGAAGACATATTCCATAAATTGAGTGGCCACCTGATAGGCAGTATATTGGGTCTTTGTGGAGATAAAGTGGGCAGCTTTGGTGGGGTGATCAACTACCACATATATATTGTTCAAAAATATTTTGGTCATGGGGAGTCCACTGATGAAGTCCATTGTGATATGAGTCCGTTTTCCTTCAGGAATAGAGAGGGGATGCAAGAGGCTACTGGGCTTGAGTGTATTGTCCTTGTTTTGTTGGCATGGGACACAATTGGTCACAAAGTCCTCGACATCCCTCCATAGGCCTTCCCAATGAAATCTCTTGGCAATCCTATCATATGTTTTGAAAACATCCAAATGAACAATAGTGGGACACGAATGCATCTCTTCCATGATCTTCTGTGTGAAGGGGGAAGTGTGTGGGATGAAGATCTTGCCATGGGACCAAATAAGGTCATGCTCGAGCTGATGTTGGGAGTTTTCAGTCATGACCCCATGCTATAATTTTTGGAAGACATGGTTGAAGTTATCATCTAACAAATAAGCTTCTTGAATCTCTTCAATCCAATCACTATGCAATTGTGATATAGAGGATACTCTGCATGCTCACATCCAAGAGAGTGAATCAACCACTACATTATCTTTTCCTTGAGTGTGAGAAATATCAAAGTCATAGTTTTGTAATGTTCCCACCTGTTTCCTTTGCTTAGGAGTCAAAGTGGACCGAGTCAAGAAGTACTGGAGAAGTGGTTGGTTACTTTTTATTTAGAAGCAGCTACTATAAAAATAGTGGTGCCATTTCTTGATAGAATGGAGGATGGCCAATATCTCCTAGTCATACACATTCATCAACATCTCCTTATCAACAACCTTGTGGCTCTCAAATGCAATCACACCATGCTCTTGTAGTAATACTACACCAATACCCTGTTACTAGCATCATAATGAATGGTAAACACCTTAGAGAAGTCAGAGTGGCAAACAAGGATGGGGAATGAAGTAAGCATTTCCTTCAATTGCTTGAAGCTTTGATTAGTAGTGGCATCCCAAAAGAATGACTCATTTTTTAATAAATCAGTCAAAGGTACTACAATGGTGGCATATTTCTTAATGAAGTGTCTATAGAATGAAGATAGACCAAGGAAGCCATGCAATGAAGTGGTGGTGAATGGAATGGGTCAATCCCTAACACATTTCACCTTCTTTGGGTCAGCATGTATACCATTTTTACTCACAATGTGTCCAAATTACTCCATGGATGTCTACATGAAGATACATTTTCTCTCCTTAGCAAAAAGAGTTGATTCTCTCTCAATATGTCAAACACCCTTTTGACATGTACCAAGTGCTCCTCTTGTGACTTGTTGTAAATGAGGATGTCGTCAGAGAGCACCATCACAAACATGGACAGAAAGGGTTGAATAATTTTATTCATGAGGCTCTGAAATGTGGCGGGGGCATTAGTCAATCCAAAAGGCATCAATAGAAAATCATATAGCCCATGATCAATCCGGAAGGTAGTTTTGATCTCATCTCCCTCCCTCATACTAATCTGATGATAGCCAGAATGTAAATCAATCTTAGTGAAAAATCATACCCCTTTCAACTCATCTAGCAAGTCATCAATCCATAGGATGGGGTAGTGGTTCTTCACTGTGATTTTGCTCAAGTCTTTGTAGTTGATGCACATGTAGAAAGAGTTATCTTTCTTCTTGACTAACAGGACAAGGGATGCACAAGGGGAAGAACTTGATTCAATAAAACCCATCTCCAATAGCTCCTTGACTTGCTTTGCCACCTCTTCACGTTCACACTTGGAGAGTCTGTAAGGTGGCTTGTTTGCTTGCTTGGAATGCGGCTCTAAATCAAGTGGGTGGTCCACTTGCCTCTTAGGGGGGAGAGCTGTAGGCATCTAAAAAAGATCACCATACTCCTCAAGTAGGGCTTGCAAGGCTGAATCCTTAGATACTTCAGAGGGATGACCTGAATTGTCCTTATTCAATTGCAAAACAAAGATCTACGACCATTTCTTAAACTCCCGTTTGAGTTTCTTTACTATAATGAGCTAAAAATCGACATGATCTTCAATTCCCTCTAAGCAGATGAGTTGTCCATGCATCACAAACTCCATGTAGAGTTGAGAGAATTCCATAGCAACTTTCCCCAATTGTTTCATCCAATCAAAACACAAGAAAACATCAATGGGGACCATATCTAAGGCAATTAGGTCAACCAATGCCAGATAATTTTCAATCAAGCATAAGGGAATTGCAGGGCATACATGTGTGCTGATTCCTTCTTCTCCATTTGCTACTTTGACTTTCAAGGGGTGGTGTAATTTAGTGGGTGTGCATTTCAGTCTCAGTTTGGCTGATTTATTGACAAAATTGTGAGTGCTACCACTATCCACAAGGATGAAGGCATGCTTCCCATGGATACTACCTTGAATGCATAGGGTACTAGGGCTCCAAGAACCTGTCAAAACATCTAGGGAGATGGAGCAAAGGGAGGTGGTAGTCCAGTGGGATGTCAAATTAGGTATCTGGGCTGGACAACCACCTAGGTCAAAAGGAAACCCATCCTCCAGGTCATAGAACTACTCATGATCCATATCCTCAACATGCTCCACATGGTCATCCTCATCATTATGCCAATCTTCCAAGACATACATGCTATGAACCTTAACTTTAGCTATCTTGTAAGGGCACTTAGAGGCATGGTTGGCAGTGTACTTATCCTCACATTGAAAGCATAGGCCTTTTTCTTTCTGTTCCTTCACAACATTCGATGAAATGAAACGTCGGCCATTGGAGCCATGGGAATACGATGGAGTGGATTGTTTATTTTTAGCATACTTACTCTTAGTATTAGAGCCAAATGCTGTCCCAAAAGTGCCTGAATTTCTTTTAGCATGGAAGTTGGAGTAATGGATATTTTGGGGCTGTTATTAGACATAGAAGTGTCGAGGAAACCACCTTTGTATGGGGATGATCTTGCACAGGTACGGGATTGTCTAGAACCTTACTGATGTTCATTCTTATGGTACTTCCTTGCATGCCTCTTAGCCAATTCAATTGCATTAAATAGTGTGGTGGGATTTTGGGCCATGACATTATTTGATGATAGGCTTAGTTCCAACCCATATATATACTTATGAAATTTAGCATCATCGCTAATACTCTCCACATACATGGTCAGGTTCATACATTGATTTGTGTGCTCACATACATTGAGATTACGTTGGTCAAGAGTGTACCATCATCTTGTCAACCACTCTTTTTCCACAGGGAACACAAATACTTGAACCATATTCATTTTAAAGTCTTCCCAATCAATGAACTAATGATTCTGTCAATTGATATAGAGCCACCATGTGTGGGTAAATCCTTCCAAGTGGTGAGAAGTAAAAATAAATTTTTGATCATCAGTGCGGGGATAGATATTGAAGTAGGACTCCAACTTGGATGTCCATTCCTCCAAGTTTGATAGGGAGGGAGATTTCCCATTGTACTTAGTGAGGATAATCTTGTCATGTAGATCATGAGGGCCTTGCTACCCATGAAACCCTTGCTATTGTCAATACATCCAATGATGTCCACACATACCTTGCTGCCCATACATACCATGTGGTGCATTTATCCCATTCTGCCTATGATTTCCATGCTAGCCATTAGAACCATATTTTCCATGATGGGGCTGATTCATATAGGTTGCATGGGGGCTCCTAAGGAGAGTGGGGGAGCTTCTACCCAAGGTGGGAGAGGGCATCAGTGGGGTATTGGCTACATGGTTGATGGGGGAGATCAATAGAGATTCCTCATGCACATGAGAGGGTTCACCAACATCATAGGTAGAAGGGGTAATTCCCTAAGCTCCAAGGATGCCTTGTGGACCATGCAATGGCTCCTGTGGTGGTGAGCATCTAGATTCATGCTTAGAGTTATTTGCCTTCTCTTGGGATGAAGTTGTAGCTAGTTGAGCAATAAGAGTGGTTAGGTGCTCCAAGGTTTTTTGAGTTCTTGATTTTGAGAGGACCACTTGTTCAATTGCTTCATCAAACTTGGACATCATTTGGCAGTGGTTGGTGACCATTTCATTATGCCCGTCCATGTGATGAAGCTCATGTTGACATAAGGTGTGGTTGAGCAGGTTGTAGGGATTCATATTGGGGATTTCCTCTTGCATATCACCATGGTAATGTTGTGCAAGCTCAATTCATCATTCATGGAGGACATGGAGTCCCTAATATCCTTCTCCACTTCTTCATGGGTCTTACTTTTGCCTTTCTAGCCAACCATCTAGATGTAGTCCACATGACCTGCTATTCATAAATGGGGCGTAACTTTTGGTAGGAAGCTCCGATTGGTGAGATTTTTTATTCAAATTGGAGGGGGAAAAGCTATCTTAGATGAGATATTAAGCTTTGTGACATAAAATGATAAGAATATTTTGCAATGGGATTTTTGTGTCTATCCTACAATGGTCTACACCCTGTCAATAGTGACCCTAGTGCAAAAAAATGGGCATAACTTTGAGATCCTAGCTCCGATTGGGGAGATTTTTTATTCAAACTGGAGGGGACAAAACCCTCTTAGAGATGAGATATAGGATTTACTCCAAGATGCAATACATAATTATATGTAATTAGATCTTTATGATTGTCTTTCTTGACTTTGACCAGAAACACTATCTGTCCCTTAATGTAAAAGCACTATATGAATGATTCATATACTGGGAGGCCTGACCAACAACATGAATAACATCATGAACATACTGATCACTATCCCAAGCATAATTTCCTGTCCATCTGCTTTGTCATCATTTCATAAATGAAGTTTATTCCCATACATCTCTTCTGACTACATGTAGCTCAAGTGTCATACATGGGTACCATTAGCACTGAAAGGGTGTCCAAGGGGGATCATTGCATCACGAGAGGTGGTGTTCAAGGGGGATCATTACATCAAGAGAGGTGGTGATCATGGGAGAGTACCTACACCTGCATACAAGTATTAGGCTTCGGATCACTGAGAGGAGGAAGTTCCCCCCAGGCCATCCCTTTTTAGGGTCTTAAGTGGTAAGGAGGGTCATCTCTCTTTTGACTTACCACCTCGCCTGGCATTGGCCATTTTCCTCAACCGAAGTATACATGGTAGACATTTTTATTAAGCAATCAGCATGAGATGCATTGGAATCAAAACATTGGGTCATTTCATGAGATGCAAGGATGAATAAAAATCTTGGATAGGGATTACCTTGGCAGTCCACTCACATAAGCTACTCATGAATATATGTGTGCATCACTTGGGTTCAAAATAAGATATTCTTAAATTACCATTTTTATACATTTTTTACATACAAAAGGGTGTAATACAAAGGGGTTATTTAGATATTGAATAGAAAAGTCTTATATTTTATTCAAGAAAAATTCACAGATAAGGATATTTATAAATAGGCCTTCAACGTACGTGATGTAGAGGATATACATATAGCAACTTCCCCGAGGTAGTCAAGTGACTCACTGGCTGTGCTACTTATCCATTTACAAAGGTTTATGACTCACTTGAGATTTATCCAAGGCACACAAGATAAAGGGGGGTTAGCAATTACAATCGATTTTGGACTAGTTATGATGAATTAAGAGGCAAATACAGTATTGACTTTCAGTAGACACATGAATACAAAGAGGGATTGAACTAATAAAGCTTATGCAATCTTTTAATCTCTCCAACAAATGGCTTAAGCTCAATAAGTGGATAAATATGAGAGATTAAGATCAGGTTGAAATACCTCTTGAGTGTTTGGGGAAGAATCATGTCCCATCATGATGCCCATTTGCTCCATCAAGCAAGCTTGGTTGGTTGGAGCACTCCAATGGATGAAGACTTCAATGAGGGCTCCTATGTTTGTTCTCGAGCTTGAACTTCAAAGATGGAAAGCTTCAAATGGAGCTTTCATGGCTGTCCACAAGAATCCCATGCATACTGAGCTCCATGTTGTCAATGTGGTTAGAAAGAGGCAAAAAGGGTGAGGGATCTCTTGAGGGCTAAGCTCCCAAAGATTGTGGGCTAAATCAAGAGCTTGAGCTGAGATATAATGACTATCCACACATAGTGTACATTAGGGTGTTTATATTTGCGAGCTCAATGTCAGAAGGAGAAGTGCCAATTTTGCTGAAGGAGGGTTCACCCACTTGCCCCAAGGGGACTAGGAATGCCAAGGGAATTGCCAATAGTTGGAGCAGGAGGCAAGAGGAGAGTAGGGCCAGCAACACAATTTGTGCCACAAATTGTGGGCTACTACCTTGTGCTTAAAGCAAGGTTTCCATCACCTCCAAGGTATGCAAAATGGAGTTGGGATGTGGGGGATCATTCCTTGGCGGTTGATGGCCTGGGGTTGCAGCAAGCTTGGGGAGGTTGTTGTAGTTGATAGCCATGGCAGCTTGCAGGAGAAGAGAGAGAAGGAGGGTTGAGGCAAAAATTAACTGGGCTTTCTCCCTCTTTTAACTCCTAGGACTCTAAACTTGACCTAAAACCCCTAAAATTTGCATAAAAAAAGTGACGACTTGTTGATTTAGCCATTTTACCTCCAGATATGTTTGAATCTTCTACCATAGCTCCTAATTGCTTCAAAAAGCTGAGACTAAGTGTAGTCCTTCCTATTGTACCTATACTTATAACCTAAGTAACTAGGGTTTTGGGATTTGAAAAGGGAGAAAGGGGAGAGAAGAAACGAACCAAAGCCTAAAGCTCTAATACCACTTATAATGAATGAAGTTGAGAGGAGAGAGGAGAAGAAACTGAAGAGAGAGAAAAAGAGCAAGGAGAAGAGGAAGGAAGACTAGAAGAGGAGAGAGAAAAACATAAAAGAGGGGAGAAAGAAGGAGGAAGCTATGGAAGTTGAAGATAAAGGTGAAGAGTATGTTATTGATAATAATTGATTGCCCTAATATGGGACTCTTACACCTTATATACCCCAGTTAGTGTGACTGGGTGTCTAACCCCTAGTTTCTATGTCTCCCGCTTGTTACATTCTCTAGAGAGCCTTGCATGTAGAATTAACCTTTGTTGCTCCGGACTTGGGCTTCAGCTAACTCTAGGGGTGTGTTCTTGGAGTGCGTACTTTATGGCTCTTCATGTGATTTCTAGGTTATTCTTTAGGCCTTCTACATTATCTTCGTCTATTATTTGAGTTACATGAAGCACAATATATTTAGCATTAGGGCTGAAAATTCTTCAAAAAAGGCACTTGTAAGAAAATGATTAAGTTGCCAGTGTAGTTAAGATTTTGGAAGAATGAAATTGCCAAACTTTGTTACTCAGATGTGATTAATGAGAGAATATTTAATTCATTGAAGAGGTCAGCCATTAAATGCCCCTCATCTTTAATTTATGTCAATGTCACCTTTTCAACTGTTTTTGTCTTGAAACTTGGGTGGATTTGTATTTTCGAGATATCTCCACCAAAATTGTGTTTGTCTACTCCTGTGTCTTCTTTTCACACACCAACCACTATTTTGCCATTGTCTTTTGCCATTCTCTTCTTTGTGCTCACTTTTTTATCATGGTGAGATTTATTTATCATTGATCTGCTAAAATATTTAACAATACCTCTGCAAGTAATACAAATGGGAGTACATGCAAGTACAAACTTACCATCAGACTAGATCCAATGTATTCATCTCGGAGAAGTATACATCGTCAAGTACTAACAAATGAGATGGAGGCTAATAGATTGCAAACTCAAGGAAAGAAACATATAGATTTGTGGGTGGATGGAAATATTTATACCAAGAATCCAAAAGATGCACCCAACCACATGACAAATTCTTGCTCGCTTCGTATCATAGGATGCACAATACAATGCAAAAGGACTACCCTAATCACAAGGAGAATGCATGCTTGCTTTGTATCGGAGGATGGACTATATGATGTGAAAGAAAAAACCCCATCATAAGGAGAATGCATGCTTGCTTTGTATATGTAGGGTGTATGATATGGTGCGAATAGACAAAGCCGACAAGATGGGAAAAAGGCTTCTCGATCCATATCATTGAGTGCTAATATGGAATGAAAACAAACACCACCGATTGACGACTATCAGCCGTCACTTTGTATTGTGATTTACACAACTGACGAGATTGCACCTAGACCAACACAAGGAGCTCAAAACAAGCTTAGCTGGACAATTTGCTAAAGAAGTCAAAAAATTCATGGTTTTACATGTTTATAGACAATGAGAGGGATTTTCAATGTGGAGAGCCACGCCGATAGCCACATGGATGCTTGTGGCAAACCCTAGTCAATTATATAGTGCCACGTGTTGCCTCCTACCACACAAGTATAGAAGACTGATGCTGGCTTTTGTGGGCTCATTTGTGACTTGCACAATATGACGGAAACAATAATCCCTCCTAGATTGATTCTCCTGTCCTTCATGCCGTATCTATTTTTTGCTTTTGCGCTTGCTTGTTTGTGAACAATGATATGATGTGAACAACGATACTAAAGTGAGGGATGTTTTGCACTACCAATGCTCTTTCACCATCGCACCAATTTGGTTCAAAGACTAATACTACTTTCCACGATCCAAGACAAAGGTAATCAGAATGATACATCAAAGAGAGATTGTTTGCTTGATCTCGATTTTCTCCTTTTGCACTGTTTCTACAGTGCACAATAGGATGTGAGAAGGTTATCTACGATCTCATGGTTTGCTCTATTCACATCGTATCTACAATTCTTTATTCACCCATATGCACAAGTATAGTTCAATTCTCGCCCCTATGCCTTCATAGATTAGTGCCAGTATGTTACGTGCAATCATTTGGTTCACTTCTTTTGTGTCATATTTGCATTATATGCCCCTTTGTTGTCACAGATACGACACAAATAGGTCATGTGTGATCCCGTGATTCACTCTTCTCATGCCATATCTGCATTTTCTTATATCCTCCTTTGATATCACAGATATGGCATGAATACATCATGTGTGATCCTGTGGTTTGCTCCTCTTGCACCATATCAGAAAATGCTTATACACCCCTTTGATATCGTTGAGAAATATGATGCGAATAGGTCTATTCAAAGATGACATATCTCTGTTCTCGTGTCATATTCTACCCTATGTTGTTTATAAATTTTTATTAGTCTACTTGTCATTTTCTTATAGGTGATGGGAAGGACAAATCAAACTATAAGGAAGGTGTGTATAGATAACAAGGATAGTGAGGAAGAGCTGAGACCATCCGTGGTTCCTCAAGCTTTACCTCTCCTATCACGCAATCAAAACAATTAAGTGCAGAGACTGTGTGCTCTCTTCCTACCCATGGTAAGCTCAATTTTGTTGACAACCAACCCTGTGACCTTGCTGGATAGTCCTCTTCTACAAATGCCAAGTTTCGAAACTCCCCTAGAGCACCTATTCAACAAATAGAGCAACCTGGACCCTCTTGTCCTCATGGAGGAGAGCCTTCAAAGCAGCCTAAGAGAAAGAGAAGGTCCATATTTTATTATGTTCAGAAGTTTTTTACTGAGATAAGGAAGGCATAGAGATTTAGACAGCATGTCATTTCAAAGACACCTTTAATCAGAGTTGTCAAGGACATTTGTGATAAATTATCAAGGGTATCCACCATTGACGCTGGCATGCAAAAGAGATGGCACCTAGCAACCATTATTTTTTTTCAAGAGATAGCTGAAGAATTTGTTATTGAATTGATAAATGATTGTTAGATTCTTGTTGCTCATGCTCATAGGGTGACTTTGATGAACAAAGACTCTAGTATGGTTAGCAGAATCTGGTTGGACAAGGTATTGAGGCCCTTGCCCACTACTAAATAAAAAATTCTTTGGGATCCTTAACGTTCCATCAAAATTGTCCAGGAGAGCAAAAGGGGCAATGATCGAGGAGGTGACACATTTATACCCAACAAAGACCGCATCCCAACAAGTGTTTGTCCAATAAGAAAAACCACAAGAGGTTATAAAGTCTAAGGATGAAATTTGCAAGAGGAAATCACTGTCCTTGGCCCTGTCAATGTGAAGAGAATGGGGGAGGTATATGGAAAAATGGTTGTCAATGTTTCGTGCACTTTTGCGGAAGAGTACTATCTTAGTATATCTCACGAGAACAAGTCCATGCTTGTTGAAAAAGATATTCAATTGTGTGATTCTGTAGTCTTTTGTTGCATAAGGTAAGGCTTTTTGACTCTCAAAATTTTTAGTATATGGAATGATGGTGTTGTTCATTGTTGCAATAGTACTCCTTTGTTTTTACTACCAATTTTAGGGCGTTGATTGATTCTCTCAACTAAGAAATCTCTAAAAGTATATTTATTGTTGATCCACTATTATCAGTGCAATTTTTTTCGAGATGTGGTTCAAACATAGAAAAATTTTTCAAAACATTTGATTCAATCACAAACTACTTTTTTATTTCTTACGTTGAAAGCTATGCAATTTTACAAATGAGTTAATGTATACTTCTTTGTTGTATTCATTTATTACTAACATTTCACTTTGTAGAGGACATTGGAGCCTCATATATATTGGTATAGTCACCAGAGAAATTATCCTCATGAACTCTCTTAGTGGTATCCACGGCCAATAAAAAATGTGCATTGAATATAATAATGCTTGCTTTTTGGACTATTGTTTATTTTATTTGATTGTCTATTTTAGTAACATGTTCCATTTGTAGTGCTGGAAGGGTTGTGGCTACCTTTTGGGACACCACATATGAGGATATTGTTGATCCTAAAAAACCATATAGCTTTCTCCAACAAGAAGTACCCTTGCAAAGTGATGTGCATTCTTGGGATGGAGAGTGATTTCAAATGTCTGCAGGACAATAGATTCTAAGACACTCAAGATAGATGGATTTAATATAAAAATTTTCACATTATTTGTTTTTTGAGGAACTTGTCTTTGAGTTTTCCAACTTATTATATTTTCTCATATAGTGCCAAGATTACCCCAATTCATATATGTAGTGGATAAGGAAGCGATGTATTAAGTTAATTTTGGATAGCACAATCATACCAATCCACCCCGACTCCCCTCCACAAGAATCCTCACATAAGAGTAAGGGTAAGGGCAAGGGAAAGTCATCTCGAAAGACTAGTAAGGTGAACTCCAAAAAGAAAGAAATGCCAACACTTTCACCTATGGAGTCTCGTCCATCTCCTCATTAGCTTGAAGAGAAGAGGCCCCTTGTCCAAGTCAAATTCTTCCAAAAACCAAAGAGAAAAGCCATTGTAAGGAGAGTAGATATCTTTGCAAAAAAAGCGACGAAGAAGTTACAAGGGCAAAATAAGATAAATAGATGCAAATGGAAACTAGAAGGAATATCCCCATTGTTATTTTGCACCCTTGTATATTTTCACTTCAATTTTGTAACTCTTGATTCAATGAAATTTTTTAAATCCTATGTAAATGTAATTGATTTTTTCATATTCATGGCTCAAAACTTACAATTGTGGAAGGAAAGCAAGTCATAAAAGAGAGAGTGTGTGTTCAACTCTTTTTCCAAAATTTTTACCATTGACTTTGAACTTATATCTAGGGGATGTACTATCTAGAAACTCCAAGATATTGCTTACATCTTTAAGACTCTCACATTTACCTCATTTTCTTCTTCATATACTATAACTTGCACCTTAAGTTTGAAGGGCATATCATATATATCAAAATCCAAGGGAATCCAAATGCCTAGTTTAAGTTTGTATCTCCTATATTCAAAACCCAAAGCAAGAGTTTGTTGTGCAATGTTATAACACAATGACAAGGATTGGGTACATACAACACACCTAATCATATTGCCCTTACGATCATACTCTCTAGATTTTCAAAGCCTTCCTATAATAATGTCTAGTTTTTCTTTTGCAAAATTTCTACTTAGCCAAGATACCTTTGTCCTTTGTAAATGTGCTATTTTGAAGCATGCCACAAAGATATGCAAGGGTATAAACCATGATAGGTGTATTCTTCTTGAGATCCTTCCAACTATCATGGACTTTTGAATATCTTGACATATTTTGAATTTAACATTGTGCATCATTACCTTATGAAGAATCTCCCAATTTAGAGATGAAAGACTTAGAAATGGCAAATCCTTTATATGTCCATATGTATCTTCTCTAGAGGAAATCAAATACCATGTATAATATATAAAAACCGTTCTCTCACTAAAAGAACTGACGATGTCATCAGCATAGAGAATGTTTGCAAACACATTATGAATCACATGGAAGGTTTCACTTAAGCTCTCCATAGGTTTCCATTTAGTACTTGTTGATGAAAATATATCTACAACCAGGAATTCAATGTTAGTACTTACTTAAATGAAAAAAATATCACATATGTTATCAACTGAAGACTTAGAATGTGTTTGTCGGCAAATATGTTCGTTTTTGGAGGCAAGTGCAGACCCTTGGCCATGTCAACATGTTACACTTTGACAAACCACCTTCGTGAGTAATTTTGAAAGCAATGATATGTACCTCTTCCAAGGATATTTTATATCCTCTTGTTTTCTTCTTTTCACCTTGTAAGAGCCCTTGTGAGAGGGCATGCATCATGATAACCCAATCATTTATGAAAAATGTTTTGGGCTCTCAATTCTATCAGCTTCTTAGCTATAGACAATGCAAAAGTTTACTAAACAAGAAGGGCATCTTCTAAATGCATACTTAGATTGAATTCATAGAGAAAAAAGCTCAATGAGAAAGGCAAACGAGCAGAGAAAGAAGCTCATCGAGAAAGGTAAATGAACTAAAAAGGAAATTAAGAAGACTAATGAAAATATATTGAGTGTCAAAAGCTCTCGATTCTCAAAAAAGTCATTATTAACTTCACAACATCTTTATCATGTCTTTTGTCAAAATTTGTAAGTAAATAAGGATTTTAGAAAGGACTACCAAACCATGTCAGAACTTTAGAAATTTTGGCTAAAACGGAGGAGAGAATCACGAAATGGACTCTACTATTTTCCAAAAAGGAGAAAACCAGAATACTATATTCTTGCACACATAGAAAAATCTCTTTGGTCCTTTCCTTAATCTCGTGATTAATAAAAGTGCATTTTTTGAAGCATTTTTGGCCCTAATGGGAAGGCGTGTTGTTGGACTTCTAGCCCCGCCTCTGTTGCTTTGGCCCTTGCCTCTCTACCAAGATCTCTCCACTTTCAGCTAGAGCTAGGCGTTTAGCCATGTCTCTAACCCTTAATATATTTTTGTCTTCCTAGTTTTTGGCCTTCTTTTCCATTCTTTCTTGACTATTGCCCTGCTCTCTTGATAACATTGCCATCGCTTGTTCTTTTTCTTTCCAGGTGTCAAGCATTTTTTCTTTGTATTATTTATGGTGGGCCAACTCTTTTTGTAGTCTTTTCTTCTCTTGGAGAGTCTCTAGAAGTTGGTTCTCTATATCTAGCAACTTTTTGGTCGACTCCTCCTTTTGGGCCTTAACCTCCTACAACTCCTTGTGAGTAGTAGTTCTTTTTGGCTTCTCTATCTATGGTTTTGTGCATGAGATTGATTCTTCACTCTTTTTAGCTCCTTTGTGAGCTCATCTACAATCCTCTTTAGTTGCTGAAGGACCTCTTTCATGTCCTTTTGTCCTTGCATGAGGCTTGAAAAGTCTATACCCAAGCTAGTTTCACATCCTCTACCTTCTCCAATGGGACTACAGTTCTTGTGTGGCTTCTTCTTCTTTTCTCAACTCCACCTCCTTCTTTGGTTCTAACTCCTTCTTTAGGTCATTTAGCTGCCTTTGATACATAATCACTTATTTCATCTTCTCGAGTTGATAGGCAGAAAATGACTCTTTTTCAGTCTCGAGCTCAGCCATGGCATCTTTTCTTTCCTCTTTAATATTCTCTAACTCTCCTTGGAGCTCCTATAAATATTTATCATAATAAGTCACTGGGGGCAAGGCTAGTGGCATGGATATTGTTTTGATGTTTTCACCTTCGGTTAATTGGGGTCCTTGCTAGATTGAGCATCCCATGCAGCTGACCTCTTTATCCCTAACATAGGAGCTCCACCACTAGGCATTAGGCCTAGCTGCTTTGAGTTCAGCAAGTACTACACCCACACCACCACATTGCTTTGGTCCACTTAGACTCCTAACGTCTCTTGAGTGGTAGTAGGTGTGATCATCAAGGCTGGAGATGGTGGGTGCAGCGGGGCCTTTCCCTTGCGCAATACAATGGGTTCTTGATCCCTCTCTTCTGTCGAGAGGTTCTTAAGCTTGGTTCTTCTTGTAGGCTTCTCTCTATTGGCTCTTGAGGGTGGGAGGCCTACTCTATTGACAGCCTCATGGCCAAGGTCAACTGTTTATCATCTTCTTTTTTCAACCTCTCCTCCTCCTCTAGCTGCTTCCTCTCTCTTTCCTCCTCTACTTTTCACAATTCTTCTTCAATCTTCTTTAGCTGCTCGTTCTCTTCCTCCTACATCTTCCTTTGCTCATCCTCTAGCTTCTTTGACTCTTCTAGCTACTTTCTCTTCCTTGTATCTTGCACAATTTTTTCTCTTTGCACCCTTGCTGCTTCCTCATATACTAGGTTTCTTGCAGGGAGAAGGATCCTAGAGTCTACACCTCTAGTGGTGAATGAGCTAGTGATTCATGTGCAGGGGAGTGCTCTCGAGTCTCTTCCACTACTTTGGGGTTTTCTAGGTTTCCAATGGCCTCCTAAATGATCATAGTGAGCACACCTCCAAATCCTATGTTGAAGGCCATGCCTAATGATGTCTTCCATGCTTTCCCTATTGTGGAAGTTGGGGACTCCCCACCTGTTGGTCTTGCATATGTGGCTATTTCCTTTGCTAATGCTTCAATGGTTTTTTGCACATAGCCATTTTAATTTACTTCGTCTAAGGACGTGGCTGCGAGGCTCTCCAACAATAGTACTCCAATCCCGTTCATTAAAGCATTGTACCTTTGATTGGAGAATAGAGCACATATCAGCTTCACCTACAGCCTCTGACCTCAGGGTCTAGGATGTCCGCTATGTTGACCTTGTTCTTGGTGCAGCAGACTAGGGCCTTGTCCATTCGCAGCACGCTGTAGACATCCCTTTTGGGTCGCCTCTCAATTTTGTTGACCAATCCCAATGCTCTTTCCACCAGTTTTCAGGGCTCAATTCAACTTCAACCCTGTGGGTTTCTTCTCTTTGTCTCACCATTAGAGTGCTATAGTTCATGTCATCATCAAAAGTTTGTAGGATTATTGTGTACTTGGTGTAATCCATAGCTTGTCTAACCTTCTCTACGTACTTACTCAAGTTGCATTGGTTGACAATCTTCTTCATTGCCTATTCTTCCATGATCACGTCTTCCAAGTTCACGATGTTTCTCAACTTGAATTGGTTGAAGGCCCTTATTTCAACCGTTAAGTCGTACTTTACCTACTCTTCTTCCATGAACAGAAGCATGCTACCTTTGTCTTGACCTATCATATCGGATTATTGTTATGAAAATACAGCTCATCATTAGTTTTCTTGAGACAACTCTTAACAAGATAAGTAGATAATGAAAGAAAGAGATGGAAAGGTAAAATGCTTAAGTTTCGCATGAAAACTTTTTCTTCAAGCAGTCCACACATTCCAAAAATTCTTAAATTTTTCCATGAAGCCATCACCCTCCTCCCCTCATCATTCATGATGACGGCTCTTGTCTTATCATTTACAAGGTATCCATACCCCTCTGGGATATGAGTTCTCTCCCACCTGTGACCACACTCTTGGGCATATCTAGGAGACCCCTGTACATTTGGTATACCCAGGGAATGGCATCTCTCGAAGTAGCACCCATAGGGGTATCACCTGCGGATGGCTAAGCAAAAGTTGGAGTGACTAGAGTAGACCTACTCATAGGTGTGACAAATCTCACAGGTGATGCAACTCCAGCAGAATGACGAGATGGAGACACCGCGTCGGTACCTCCACAACAACAACATGAACCACCCTCTCTCAAGCCTACACGAGAGTGAGGAGTAGTACCTATATCTTGAGCTGTGATCACGGGCTCACCACATCCACGTCTCCCTAGCATCCCCCAAAACCACTCCTCCATCTGGTCCAAGTCTAGAGCGCGGATCTCGTCTATTGGAAACTGAAGCATCAAAGCGTGCTGAAGTAGATCTAACAGAATGGCTTGATGGTGTCCAAGACAGCTCCTAGTCTGCCATATCTTTGAATTGAGTCATCTGATTTGGAGACATATGCGTGAAGATCTCGTGTAGCTTACTTAAAATGCATACTCTTGAGTACCCTTATAAGTGATTCATCAATGATTTGAGTAGGTGGATGCTCGAAGTATGATACAGCCTATGGTCCCACGTCAATCTCCTGACACAACTCCGCATACACTGGAAGATCAATAGAAAGGTCACCACAAAAGGATGAGTCCACCTCGTTCTCAAAGAATTCTTGGCCTCCTATCTTTCCATCATTGTTACCTAATTTTGTCTTCTCTATATGCTCCAAGATTTGGGTATTCTCCACTCCTTACAATATCGACCCCTCTATCTACATAGTGTCCTCATCTACGCTAGAAACATTGGTTTCATCATATACTCTCGTACTTCCGAGAGTTGAAGATACAACATACCACCATCAAGGTTGTCAGGGGTTTGGATAGAAAATTACCTATTCAAAATCACATACAGAGAGATTTAACATTTGTGACATATACTACATCCTAATAAAATTAAAAAAAACACGAGTTCATACATCTGTTCACAATGGGCTGGCAATACAAATGTGTCACGCAAATCTGTCCATATTTTTTCGGAATCTATTTTGAGAAATCGAGATGGACCTCGTAGAACAATTGCCCCGGCTCCTTCCAATACCACTTTGAACCACTGCACATCGAATAGGATCATGGAGAAGCTATGATAATCCACTGTGATAATACTTTGTAAGTTCCCAAAATACTCCATCTCTTCTATAATGGTGTTTGGATCTGTGCTATCATCGTGAGCTCTCTTGCTCGAACTTTGCCATGATACCACAATTCGTTGTGGAGTTTATTTTGTCGATATGCTCTACACAGAAATGTCGTCCACGCGACCATGCAACATTGTATATTTTGTATTGTACATTAAAATTGTTAATTGGTTGTCACATATAAAATCTAGATACAAAAAATTATAAAACATATAGTCACCTTTGGACTACATCCCCTCGAGAATTCCCACTGCTCAATAGAGACCATCAACACTCTTCCTTAGTGGACAAAACCCAAGGAGCATGAGGTAGTTGCAAGCGAGCATCAGCACTCGTCTGCGGCCAAAATACCTCCATCTCCTACCTCCTTCAAATCCATTCATGCCCCTACAGTGCCTCTCTTTCCTGTGATATGGTCCCATAGTAAGCTGCCCACATTCTTGAAAATATGCATGGGATCCAACAAGTGGTTGATTTTTAAGTGGATCCAATACAGAAACTTGTAGAAAACTAAGAACCATCGCATTCGGTTTGGATGCGATTCCGTGTGGACCATTTTTAGCTCGTACAAGCTTTGGGTATTCATTCGTGCCGGAGGTCATCCAAGAAAACATTACCTCAATTCATGACCTCAGTTCATGAACTTCCAGCAAGAAAGTGGTGTGCCCTTGATATACGGAATTCTTCATGGTTCGTGACTGTTGGGAGTTGTGGCCTACACAATGGACATGCATGATAACCTGAGGAAACCAGACATGTCCCAACCCTCTATCCTGTCAATAAAAACTTGAACGAGCTATGATAGATATTACCAACAACAAGAACAAAAGCCTACTTATTTGAGCACTCCTTGAATCCCGGAAAGTCATGCATGGTCCACATGAGAATGACTCGTATATTGGTAGACCATTGACCATCGTGTTTGCTCATATCTTCCATGGTGACCCCCTCCTCCCACAAGATCTTAAGCTCATTGACTAATGGACGGAGATAGACATCCATGTTCTTAACTTTATAGCGGTCAAGAACGAGAAGGCTAAGGATCAGGTGTCCTTTCTTTGTAGAAATCCATGGTGGGATGTTGTAGTTAACAAGTACTATAGGCCACACATTGTAAGAAGTTGAGCAGACACCGAATAGGTTCACGCCATTCATAGCTAGATCAAGCCACAGATTCCTTGGCTCTCATGCAAAGCTTGGAAAGGTAGAGGCAATGTGGCTCCATGCACGGTGTGAATTCATCGATATTCCTTGAACTCCATTTGAGGATCTATTTTGTGGATGCCACATTGTCAAGCTCGCCAAGCCCGATGTACAAAACATGTGATGTATATGGGGGATACGTGGAAAGTGTCTAAGAACTTTCTGAGGGATGGCTTGCCCTTGCAAGTCCTGTCGATACCTGTGACCACCACACTTTGGACATGTCTCCATAGTCTCGTACTCTCCTCGAAATAGCACGTAATCGTTGACATATCCATGGACGTTGTTGTAGTCTATGCCAATGTCGAGCTTCATCACGAGACTCAAGCATGGTATTTCCAAGTTGTAATATATGATACTTTAGCAACCTGAAAAGAAATCATAAAACACCTTGAAAAAGCACGATTTTTTACATAATGGTGCTGAAAAGAAATCAAGGAAGCGTACGTAGAAGGTACCTGAACAACTCAGTCACACTCTCATCGCTCCACCCGTATTTAGCTTGCACACTTAGGAATGCAAGCAACACTTCAAGCGAGACAATTGCAACCCATTATATAATGGTATAGATGCTTCTTCTTTAAGCAGATCAGATGTCTTCGCATCCATGGGCATCAATGCATCGATCATTGCCTCCATCTTAGACTCCAAGATTGCAGGAAAGTTTGAAAGGCTACCTGTCTCCTTTGGTATTGATAGTATAGATTGGGTAGTACCTTCCAAGTGGTGGATTGGCTTAGGCACTCAATCTATCAGACACCCACAACTCTTCTAACTGGCCGCAATAGGTGCACTCCTCCTTGGGATGAGACGTCACCTCGCTATAATAAATTTTACAATCACATCCAATGTTTTTGTATATGATATTCCATTAGTTTGTGTATATAATGCATGATTGATATACACTTTTCTTGTAATTTACTCGAAGTTCGAGATCGCCTAATTAATTATCTTCGATTGAAACTCACGGAATATGGGACAACTATTAACGTTTTCATCTAATTGCTAGCTTCCATTAAGAGCAAGGACACGGGACACGTTGATTAAGATAAACCTCCCAATCTTGAACATCACAACTTTCATCATTTTCCATTTGGTCTACGTCACGATAAACAATTTATTTTTGTTCTCATTCTCTTTTTCTTTCTTAAATTGTTTGAGAAGGGATTTCTTCTCATGTAACTCAACAAAATCAACGTCAATTAAAGTCTTGGTTTTCTCCCCCTTTCTTTGTTTCTCCCCCTCTCTTTGCACCTTTCTTTGCGCTCTTCATTTTATGTTCTCTCCCCTTTCTCTTTCATGTTTTCTTTATCTTTCATGTTTATTCTCTCTTTCTTATTTTCTCCTCCTCTTCCTTTCTTCTCCCTCTCCCTCTCTCTCTCTCTCTCTCTCTCTCTCTCTCTCTCTCTTTTCGTCGATTGTCTATAGAACATGGGACAACTATTAACGTTTTCATCTAATTGCTAGCTTCCATTAAGAGCAAGGACACGGGACACGTTGATTAAGATAAACCTCCCAATCTTGAACATTACAACTTTCATCATTTTCCATTTGGTCTACGTCACGATAAACAATTTCTTTTTGTTCTCATTCTCTTTTTCTTTCTTAAATTGTTTGAGAAGGGATTTCTTCTCATGTAACTCAACAAAATCAACGTCAATTAAAGTCTTGGTTTTCTCCCCCTTTCTTTGTTTCTCCCCCTCTCTTTGCACCTTTCTTTGCGCTCTTCATTTTATGTTCTCTCCCCTTTCTCTTTCATGTTTTCTTTGTCTTTCATGTTTATTCTCTCTTTCTTATTTTCTCCTCCTCTTTCTTTCTTCTCCCTCTCCCTCTCTCTCTCTCTCTCTCTCTCTCTCTCTCTTTGTTGCCCCTCTCTTTGTTACTCTCCACACCCTCACGGGTGAGCCTATAGTATGTAAAGTCTAATATACTATGCATGGGGGCGAGGTACTAGCTACCCTATGTGGCAGTGTTCCCAGTGCTATGGTATTGCACCAAACCTCGCCACCTTTTTCCTTTGTGTGTGACTCGATATGCAAAGCGTAGAAAAAGGTAGCACAAAGCTGATGCTAGGAGGCATATTTCACGGTGGATTCCGTGCCACGGTGGATTCCGTGAGGTTTTACGGTGGATTCCGTAAACTTTGATGACCGGGGCTCATACATAAAGTGGATTCTTTGTGCGAGAAGTTGATGGGGATGCCTGTCCTTTTTGGGCGTTTCATTAATTTAGTGTGTACATGGGTGATTCCATAGCGGGTGATTCCGCAAAATGCATATTAAATTAATAAACGTTTATGAGTTTAGAGTGCGCACTCGTAATAAATTAAGGTTAGGATTGATTTCTAACTAGTTGATTTATGTAGCTGAAGACTGCTAGGTATTCACTTTTGTCGGTTTAATTGTATTATTTTACTAATGATTGTGAATGCTTCAGTTGATGTGTAGAGATAGCAGTAGTGGCGGAGGAAAGCATTAGAGGATAGCGAGTATTTGATTTATTACTTATATTTTGATGGGCGCATACCTTAGGCATGGCACCTATATTTTGTCACGCCTATTTATTGAGGCATTGGATATTTATTATTATTTTGTATGCGCATGGGCGCACGATTATGTTATTTATACTTGGACATTGTATTGGGCATGTCAGACTCTTTGGGCACCGTCCGCTAGCTTTATTTCTATTTTGTGCTAAAGCAAACTCAAAAGCTAAAAGCTTGCTATTTTGTAATTTGGGCTATTATTTGAGCTTGAAGATAATTAATACATAAAATACATGCTTTGTGGAGCGCTCACACAAGGCATGGGGAGAGATTGCACCCAATTGGTCTCTTGTTCATGTCGTTCATGCTTTTTACATTGAATTTTGTGCAAAAAGTAGAGTTCTATTGTTCTTGGGGACCTTCCGGCATTCACTACGCGAGCGTACAGCATCGGATCTGCACACCAGTGGTATTAGAGCGAAGCTGAGATCAAGATCTTCCAATCGCTACCCATCTTGTGCGAAGGCGGAGCTCCTAGAATGATCGAGCTCTACGGTCAATCTCGTCGCGAACGGTAGATACAAGCAGATTCCTGGCGATCAAGAACCTCTGTTTCCATCATCAGACTGCGAAGGACCAGCCTGCAGAGGTGGAGAACCACTCCTATCTCTTCTTCTTCAAGTCGTCAAGAACCAGAGATAAGTCACAATTTTCATATCTTCCAACCTTTAAAAACTAAAGCTTTATAAGCTTAAAGAAGCTTAATGCTTCTAAATTTCACCTCGGCGCCTCTGAGGATATCAACGAAAATTTTGCCACGTTGAAAAATGGCCCCCCTCTCCTCAAATCGACGACAACTTGCTGCCCTTTTCCTAAGATACAGTACTAAGCTAAGTCACCTAAGCTTCAATCATATTAGTCCTCTCAATCTTGCAAGTCTGCAAAGTCCAAGTTCTGTAAGTATTCTAAGTCGAAGTTCTGCAAGTTACATAAAGCAACCAAGTTTTGCAAGTCTACAAACTCTGCAAGTCACATAAGTCTGCAACTCTGCAAGTCAGACAAGGTCACCTGGAGTCAAAACTGACTTCTGTTCAAAACTCATAGAAGGGCTGTTTCTGCGCAAAAACTCCGAACTGCAAAGTTGTTCATTGGATGATACTCTACGCATACGCAGGTTTGCTGAAGCATTTTCAGCATACGAAGAATGATAAAACACAAATTTTTCAAAGATTGTGAAAGCCACACCCAAAAATATATAAGCCTTGTATACCCGAACTTGAGCTACGCTCATCCCGCTAACTTGATTTTGAGAGTGAGAGGTCTTTTGAGTTTTGCAGGATGACGGAATCACATATGGATGATTTAATGGTTGAAGGCGACCTACCTGAACCTATGATGGAGCAAAAGCTGAACTTAATTATGATGCAATTAGATGAAGAACGATGAGCTAGGCAAGCATTGCAAGTTCAATTGGCTACCTTACAAATATTGTCTACCGACAAAGAGGAACCTCAATCTGAAGACATTATCTGACGTACCATCGACACGACTCTCGAAGCTCAAACCATCCACAAGGAATCAAAGATAAGTAAAAGAAATTTCAAATTCCGTACTTTCAATGGCACTCGAGAGGGAAAAACTATTCTTGCATTCATTAGTCAGTTTGATGACTACTTTCATGAGGAAACCTATGCAGAAAAAGATAAAATCAAGTGTGTCACTAATCATTTAGTGGATAGAGTATCTCTTTGGTGGACTGTGGTACGCAAGAGTATAGATTGTCCCACTACTTGGGAGAATTTCAAGAAGAAGTTTATGTAGAATTTCCTCCCTCCACAATTTCATGAAAAAGCTATAAAGCAATGGGACCTTCTTCAGCAACGGGATCGTGAGCTTATTCCTCAGTACACACAGAGCGCTTTTGGAATGCATTACTCCAATTACACATGCTTGAAGATGTACCTAAAGCGACACACAAGCGCAAGTATATGTATGGACTACTTGGGCATTACTACGCTGAAGTTAATATGTTCAAGCCTGCAACTCTTGAAGACGCAATTTCATTAGTTCACGACACTAAAGATAAGCTGCGAGGTAGAGACAGACATCCACAGCAATTCCAAGCCAATGGTAACTATGGATCTAAGCAATTCAACTCAAATTTTAGAAGATTTAATCAAGGTTGTTTTACTTCATCATCTTTACGTAAAAATTGGGAAAAACCACATGTTTTACCATCCAATGTCAATCAAAACTCCAAGCCTATTCCACAGCCAAATCCTAATGTATCTAGACTTCGTGCCATTGCAAACAATGTAACCAAAGCCAAGCCTATAGTATGTTATAAATGCCACCAGCTTGGACATCGAGCAGCAAATTGCCATTCAAAGAAGCCACCTGCCCATATCAACTACCTTGGAGCAATGGAAGATGAAGAACATGAAGATATGCCTGATTTTACGGAAGATGAGAACGACATTACTACTCCTTCGAATACTTTACCAGGTATGCCAACTCCACATTCTTTATTGACTATGAAATGTTTAGTGCATGGAAAGGAAAAGATTATTTTTCATGATGATGGTAGTGTCAAGATTGTGGGAGAGAAGGAAGGAGTCTCACTTGTAGCTTTCTTGCTTGCACAATGGGGGAATACACACAGAGGTGGAGGCTGAAAACAGTTTTCCTCTTCTTAGTTGTGTAAGCCAAAAGAACTCTAGTACAAAGAAATAGAAGAACCCTATATATGGGTCTCAAACCAAACTCAACTAACTAAGGTGGCATACTAACTGAGCCACGAACTAGAGTAGATAAGGATAGCTAACATGTAGCTATTATTCATGGGCGGTGTACCAACCGCGTCTGCAACTGACAAGTCGGTGACATAAATACACAACGGTCACCCTGGCATATCACGAGTGAAGCTCGATATCTCAACACTCCCCCTCAAGCTCAATCCCAATTCCTGCACACCAAGCAGGTCTTTGAACTTGCGCAGCTTCTCTGCGCCCAATGCCTTCGTGAATATGTCAGCTACCTGATCCTCTGTGCTGACATAAACTAGATCAATAAGACCTAGTAAAACCCTCTCTCGCACATAGTGATAATGCACCTCAATGTGCTTTGTTCTAGCATGATAGACTGGGTTATTTACCAAGTGTATACTACTCATGTTGTCACAATAAATGACAACTGGCCCATCTGTAGACTGATGCATATCATAAAGTAGCTTATGCAACCAAACTACCTCACATGCAGCCATTGCTGCACCCCTGTACTCAGCCTCTGTGCTCGACAAGGCGACTGTAGGCTGTTTCTTGCTGCTCCAAGTGACTGCAGCACTCCCAAAAGAGAACACATATCCACTGGTAGATCGTCTATCAGAAATACTACCAGTCCAATCAGCATCAGTGTATCCATGCAACTGTATCTGAACCCCAGTCTCATAAAATAGTCCATACTGCAATGTGGACTTCACATACCTGAGTATGCGTCTAGCCGCATCCAAATGCGGTTTCCTTGGAGCCTGCATAAACTGACTTACCAATCCAACAACATAGCTCAAATCTGGCCTGGTAATAGTCATATAAATCAAACTTCCTACTATGCGTCTGTACATAGTAGGGGCTCACCTATATCTGTGCTCAGCTTCACATTCTGCTCCAAAGGAACTGAAATAGGCTTACAGCCTGTCATCCCATATTTGGACAGCATGTCCAATCCATACTGCCTCTGCAAGAGCTGTATCCCACTTGGTGATCTAATCACCTCAATGCCCAAGAAATAATGTAGCTCTCCCAAATCCTTCATCTCAAACTTCTGCTTCAATAGCATTTTCACATGAAGGATATCTTCATCACTGTCACCTGTCATAATCAAATCATCAACATAAATGACAAGTAGCATAATACCTTTCTCTGTTTTTCTCACATAAAGTGAGAAATCTGCCTTGGAAATCTGAAAGCCAATAGTGACAAGATACTGTCCTATCTTGTCAGACCATGCTCTAGGTGCTTGCTTCAAGCCATACAAAGCTTTCTTCAACCTGCAAACAAACTCAGGATGAACAGCATGCACATAACCTGGTGGCTGCTCCATATAGACCTCTTCTTGCAAATCACCATGCAAGAAGGCATTCTTTACATCCATCTAATGTAAAGACCATCCCTTTGATGCAGCCATAGCAATGACTGCTCTTACGGTTGCCATCCTTGCAACCGGACTGAATGTTTCTTCATAGTCAATGCCATATGTTTGTGTGTACCCCTTGACTACTAATCTTGCCTTGTATCTGTTCACAGAACCATTTGCATTGTGCTTCACCTTATAAACCCACTTACAGCCAATTGCATTTTTACCTTTAGGCAAAGGTACCAATTCCCATGTAGCATTTGCTTCCAAGGCATCCATTTCTTCATCCATGGCTTTCTCCCATTTTTCTTTTCCCATGGCTTGCTCAAAAGAAGTGGGTTCTGGTTCCTGTATCACTTTAACCATATATGCATAGTGAATGGCTGTAAATCCATCATATTTCAGCCTATCCACAGGATACCTAGCTCTCGTAGACCTGCGCAAAGTAGGTTCACTCCCAGGTGCTCTCAAAACATCCCTGGTCTTCCTTACTCCAGGTGTAACAATAGAAGGAATACCCAACTCATCATCAATGCTCTGTTCTGAGCCACTGGATTCACCATCCACATAAGAGTGACCTGTATTCACATCAAACATGGGCTGATCTACCTTTTCTTTTCCTTTTCGTGATACTTGCATACCACTATCTGCATTGCTTTGAGAAGATTCTCCTGATCTCAATCTGCCTGTCCATGGCGAAGAATGTGAACCACTTCTAAAGGACGCTCCAGGTCCACTAATATTTTGTGACTGCTGCTGTGAATTCTGTGCAGCATTTCCATTTTGTGCATCTACATCATCAATCACATTTACTGGTTTATACCAGCTACTCATCTCATCAAAAACAACATCTCTGCTCACTGTAAACTTACGAATAGAAGGGTTATAGCATCTATACCCTTTTTGCTGCAGAGAGTAACCAATACAGATGCACCTCAGCTTTTGGATCCAACTTGGATCTCAACTCATCTGGCACATGTACATAGGAAATGCAACCAAAAATTTTCAAATGAGAAATATCTGGTTTCCTACCAGTATACCTCTCCTCTGGAGTCATTCCATGTATTTCTGCAGTGGGAGTCCTGTTCATTATGTAGACTGCTATAGCAACTGCTTCAGCCCAAATCTGGCAGGTTTTTTCATTGAGCATGGCACAAGATACCTCTCCAATATGCATGTTTTTCCTTTCTGCAATTCCATTTTGTTGTGGGGTATGACTGCATGAATATTGCTGCTTTATGCCATGCTCCTGTAGGAACCTTGCAAACTCATTTGAGAGGTACTCTCCCCCTCCATCTGACCTTAGGCATTTTATCTGCAGGCCTGTTTCTTTTTCAACCATAGCTTTAAGAGTTTTGAAATGCCCAAAAACTTCACTTTTCTTTTTCATAAAATACACCCAAACTTTTCTGCTATAGTCATCAATAAAAGTGACAAAATAATGACAGCCTCCAAGAGATGCAGCTTTAGTAGTCCACACATCAGAATGGATTAATTCCAATGGCTTCTCACTCTCTTGAACATGTCTAGGAAATGGTTTCCTTGCCTGTTTTCCAAACTGACAGGCTTCACATACCTTATGCATTTCTGCAACCTTGAATTTAGGCAAACCTGCAACAATATTTTGGGCCTGCATTGATTTAAGTCGCTGTACATTAACATGACCAATGCGTTTATGCCAGATATCAATATCTGCAACTACACCGGTCCCATGTGCAAACATTGCTGCACTCAATTCAGGCATGTCTGCATCCAACGTAAACATTCTTCCCTTCTTCTTTCCTTTTGCTATCAAGCGACCTTTATTTTTCATATCCTCAACAAAGCATCCATGAGGATTAAATCTGACCTGCAAGCCCTGTTCAACCATTTGACCAACAGAAACTAGATTCTTGGTGATATTCGGGACATGAAATACATCGGACAGGTATTTCTTTTTCCCATCCTGTATAGACAAATGAATTTTTCCAATCTGCACAATAGGATGTGCAGTATCATCACCAGTCTCCACAAATCCTGGTTTTTCCATTTTCCTTGCATCCTCCATCCATTCTGCATGACCTGTCATGTGGTTTGATGCACCTGAGTCAACATACCATACATCATTGCTTTCTTCTGCACTTGTCACAGAATTGTTCATGTGCTGCACCATAAAAAAATGCTCATTTCTGTCATCACCCTGTCTGCTAGAAGATGCATAATTCCCTTGTTGCAGTTTTCCATTCATGATGTCATTCTGCTTTTTATAGCAGTCTTTAGCCATATGACCCATTTTACCACAGTAGTAGCATTCAACATTGCTGTTTGCATTTTGGCCTCTTTGCCATCCACCACGACCTCTTTGGCTCCCCCTGCCTCTAGAGTTACCACGTCCTCCTCCATAGGACTGGTTTTCTTGAGTTTGCTGCATATTCTGATTTCTACCACGGCCTCCAAATCGGCCTCCTCTACCTCTGCCTCTACCTCTTCCAGCATTTGAGTAGAAGACAGCTTCTTTCGAAGTTCCTCCTGAAGAAGATGCACCACCATTTCTCTGCTCCTCAGAAATTAGAAGAGCAATCAACTCCTCAAAATCAGGAAATCTTTCACGAACTGAAATGGATGTTCGAAACTGTGTATAATCCTTTCCTAGACCATTCAAGGTCACAGAAACTAAATCATCATCTTCCACTGGCGACCCAATAGAAGTAAGTGCATCTGCAATCTTCTTCACCTTCATGTGGTAGTCATTGATGCTCATATTTTCTCTTTGCACATTATGCAACTCTTGCTTGAGCTGCATTTTCCTGGCTTGCATATTTGTGCTATACATTTTTGACAAAGTATCCCATGCCTCCTTTGGCGTACTTGCATCCTGAATATGCACAATCATAGAGTCTGAAATACTGATAGACAGCCAGTACATAACTTTCCTGGCTCTCGCATGCCATGCTTTGAATGCCTGCATTTGCTGTTGATTGGAAACATCAGGAAGAACTGGTTCTTCTTCATTTCCTGCAACAAATTCCCAATATCCTTTTCCCATAAGGAATTTCGTCATTCTAAACTTCCATGCTTGGAAGTTGTTCTTGTCAAGCTTTTCAGTTACAATCTGTGAAAGAGAATCAGACGCCATTACAGAACACTGCAAAAAATCCTGTCACTGCAAAAAACACAGTTTCACCCTCACAAGGGCAAATCTGCAAAACTGGCGAAAGTGGTATTTGACCACACAGTCACTTCCTAGTGACGATTTTGCATAAACAGGAACCAAGGATGATTCTGTAATTCCCAATGTCTCTGCACATAAGCATACGATGTAATTTCTGTGGTAACTTTTCACCGACCTGTAGAACAGTGGTCGCATAGCATAAAACTGGGCCTTTTCCTGAGTGCGTGCAGAAAACTTCCGCCTCCAAAACAGGCCCCGAAATGGCCTCAACCGCGAAGGGTGTCTCAACCTGAGACAATGCACTCCTGCAATTTCCGGCTGTGCTACCTGCAGAGATCTGCTCCCAAAACAGAAAATGAAAGTAACACTGCTCCTCTTACCAGAACACCGCGAGCTTGGCTTGCTTTCTTGAGCTCCTTACCACGAACAAGGCTCTGATACCATGTCAAGATTGTGGGAGAGAAGGAAGGAGTCTCACTTGTAGCTTTCTTGCTTGCACAATGGGGGAATACACACAGAGGTGGAGGCTGAAAACAGTTTTCCTCTTCTTAGTTGTGTAAGCCAAAAGAACTCTAGTACAAAGAAATAGAAGAACCCTATATATGGGTCTCAAACCAAACTCAACTAACTAAGGTGGCATACTAATTGAGCCACGAACTAGAGTAGATAAGGATAGCTAACATGTAGCTATTATTCATGGGCGGTGTACCAACCGCGTCTGCAACAACTGACAAGTCGGTGACATAAATACACAACGGTCACCCTGGCATATCACGAGTGGAGCTCGATATCTCAACAGGTAGTACTCATGATTTTATTTCTGCAAAGCTAGTAAAAGAATTGAAGTTACAGACTGTACCTACGCATTATCGCATTAAAGCAACATTCTTAGGCACTAGGTATAATGGTACACAGGAAGTACATAACTTAGAAATTCAAATTGGTCAATACACTGAAAGAAGAAATTTTCTAGTTGTTCCATTACAGTCGAGTGACATTATTTTAGGTATGCCTTGGCTTCACCAACATAATCCAGATATAGATTATTCCACGCATTCAATTAATATTCAATTTCAAGGAAAACATATTACATTGTATGGTATGCATGTATCTAATGCTTTTCCACTGCTTTCGCATACTCAAGCTAAACGTGCATTACGCAAAAGTAGTAAATCCTATCTCATTTGGGTGAATGAACTACAAGTTAAAGAAAATCATATGCACCCTAGGCATAAAGAATTTCTTGCACATTTTAAAGACTGTTTTGCGAAGATCTACCACTTGGTTTACCTCCTTTCCATCCAGAAGACCATAAAATAGATTTGATTCCTAGTACACAACCACCTTGCAAAGCACCATATAGGCATAACCAGATAGAGCAAAAAGAAATTCAAAGTCAAGTTGAGGAATTACTAAATAGAGGATTGATTAGACCTAGTAGTTCTCCATTTGGTGCACATGTTCTGTTAGTAAAGAAAAAGAATAATACCTATCGTATGTGCATTGACTATCGAGCTTTAAATAAGATCACTGTAAAGAATAGGTATCCAATTCCTAGAGTTGATGACCTTATGGATAAACTGCAAGGATCTGCCATATTTAGTAAAATAGACCTTAAATCTGGTTATCATCAGGTGAGACTAGATAAGTCTGACATATTCAAGACCGCATTTAGGACACAGTTTGGTCATTATGAATTTTTAGTGATGCCTTTCGGATTGACTAATGCACCTGCTACGTTTAGTAGAATGATAAACCGTATATTTTTGAAATATCAGTATTGTGTAATTGTCTTCTTTGATGATATTTTGGTGTTTAGTCAAAATGAGAAAGAACATTATGAGCATTTGTCATTGGTTTTCCAGTTATTAAAAGATGATCAACTGTATGCAAATCCGGAAAAGAGTGAATTTTTTAAAACAGAAATTGAGTATTTAGGTCATATTGTATCATCTAATGGAATTAAATTTGACCCTAAGAAAATAGATGCAATATTGAATTGGCCTGTACCTAAAAATGTGCATGAATTACGATCATTCCTTGGTCTTGCTAGTTTCTATAGGAAGTTTGTGCGTAATTTTTCATTACTTGCTTTACCATTAACCAAACTTCTGAAGAAAAGTATTGTCTATCATTGGTCCGAAAATCAATAGAAATCCTTTGACTTATTGAAACATGCATTAACCCATGCCCCTATCTTACAATTGCCTGATTTTAATAGACCATTCATTTTAGTAGTGACTGATGCTAGTGGATGAGGAATAGGAGCCGTACTTATGCAGGACAATCATCCCATAGCCTATTCTAGTTGTAAGCTGAAACCTTCTGAACTGAAATATTCCACATATGACAAAGAATTATTAGCTGTTGTACAAGCATTAAGACAGTGGAAACACTACTTAATGGGCTCTGAATTTATGAGTAAGACCGATCAACAAAGTATTAGACATTTACTTAGCCAACCCCAAATATCTGACCGACATATCAAATGGGCATCTTTTATTCAGAGTTTTCATCCTATCATTCAATATCAACCCGGTAAAGAAAATGTAGTGGCTGATGCATTAAGTAGAAGACCTGCCATTCATAATATTTCTGTTATATCTTTTGATTCTTTGATTGCTATGAAAGATACTTATCATCAGGACATTACTTTTCATACTGATTGGAATAAATTAGTTCAAAATAACTTGATTCCTATTGATTCACTATCTTATAATGATGGATTTATGTTTTATGAAAAGAGATTATGTGTTACAGTTCCATTCCGATCTTTTGTTTTGAATGAGATTCATTGTCCTCCATATCAAGGTCATAGAGGTATCATATCTACTTTACGTACATTAACTGAAGATTTTTATTGGCCGCATATAGACACTGATGTATCTAACTTTGTTTCTGAATGTTTGATTTGTCAAAGAGTTAAGAGACATCATGGTAAATAGTATGGATTACTTATGCCTTTGTCTATTCCATCTAGACCATGGGAACAAATTTCTATGGATTTTATTACTGGTTTACCTAATACTAAATCTAACCATGATATGATTTGGACAGTAGTAGATAGGTTTAGTAAACAATCATATTTCATTCCATGTAAGAAAACTTTAACAGCATTACAGGCAGCACAATTGTTTTTGAAAACTGTTTTTACTAACCATGGATTACCAAAAGTTATTATTTCTGATCGTGATTCTAGATTTTGTAACAACTTTTGGATTACTTTATTTGCTAACCTTGGCACAAAGATTGATTTCTCATCTGCATTTCATCCTGAAACTAATGGACAAACAGAAGCCACTAATAGCACTATTCTAGATCTTTTACGTGCTTATACTATTTCTAAACCTCAGATATGGGACACACATTTGCATTTATTACAGTTTGCATATAACAATACACCACACACATCTACAAAGAAAGCACCGTTTGAAGTGATTTATGGTTATAGATTATCTACACCTGTTGCATCTTTGTCAAATAGAATTCAAAGTGCTGATGATATTGCTAGTATGCATAATACTATTTTTGATGAGGTTAAATCCATGATTGCCAAAGCCCAGAAATCATATACCAAACAAGCCAATAAGAAAAGACAAGCAATGAGTTTCAAAGTTGATGACTATGTTTGGTTGAGAATAGAAAAACGTAGATTACAAAGTGTAGATAGACACCCAGTTGTCAAATTAGCCCCTAGATTCTATGAACCATTTAGGATCATTCATAAAATTAATGACAATGCATTCAAGTTAGAATTACCACCTCACTGGAAAATTCACAACACATTTCACATTATTTTATTACGACCCTTTAGAGGCCAAATACCTGTACACCCTGTTTATGAAAACCCACCTTTGTTAGAGGAAGAGTGTGAAATACTTGAACCTGAAGCTATCATAGATACTGACTTTCTGACCACTAGAACTGGTCGAAGATATTCTAGATATCTAGTTAAATTTAAAAACCATCCTGTAGAAGAAGCACAATGGATGCACGCTAGAGACTTAAATGCTTTCCCCACTCTGCTAGCTCCACATTGAGCTAATAGCAATTGAGGTCAATTGCTATCCCACCCCAGGGGTATGATGCCAGGAGGCATATTTCACGGTGGATTCCGTGCCACGGTGGATTCCATGAGGTTTTACGGTAGATTCCGTAAACTTTGATGATCGGGGCTCATACACAAAGTGGATTCTTTGTGCGAGAAGTTGATGGGGACGCCTGTCCTTTTCGAGCGTTTCATTAATTTAGTGTGTACATGGGTGATTCCATAGCGGGTGATTCCGCAAAATGCATATTAAATTAATAAACGTTTATGAGTTTAGAGTGCGCACTCGTAATAAATTAAGGTTAGGATTGATTTCTAACCAGTTGATTTATTTATGTAACTGAAGACTGCTAGGTATTCACTTTTGTCAGTTTAATTGTATTATTTTACTAACGATTGTGAATGCTTCAGTTGATGTGTAGAGATAGCAGCAGTGGCAGAGGAAGGCATTGGAGGATAGCGAGTATTCGATTTATTACTTATATTTTGATGGGCGCATACCTTAGGCATGGCGTCTATATTTTGTCACGCCTATTTATTGAGGCGTTGGATATTTATTATTATTTTGTATACGCATGGGCACACGATTATGTTATTTGTACTTGGACATTGTATTGGGCATGCCAGACTCTTTGGGCACCGTCCGTTAGCTTTATTTCTATTTTGTGCTAGAGCAAACTCAAAAGCTAAAAGCTTCCTATTTTGTAATTTGGGCTATTATTTGAGCTTGAAGATGATTAATACATAAAATACATGCTTTGTGGAGCGCTCACACAAGGCATGGGGGGAGATTGCACCCAATTGGTCTCTTGTTCATGTCGTTCATGCTTTTTACATTGAATTTTGTGCAAAAAGTAGAGTTCTATTGTTCTTGGGGACCTTTCGGCATTCACTACGCGAGCGTACAGCATCCGATCTGCGCACCAAAAGCATATAAACAAAACCATTCATTCACCTCCAAGTCCAATCTCTCTTTCACTTTATAGGTCTTAGAGACATAGGCCTTCCACGCCTTCCTGAAGCATTGAACACACCCAAGGTGTACCTTTAACAAAACCTCTCTCTCTCTCTGTCACTACTACTACTACTACTACTACTACTACTACTACTACTACTACTACTACTACTACTACTACTACTACTACTGCCATCGTCCGACGTCCTTTCATATATTGCTTAACACTTTTAGAACACGAGAGTACAGAAGACACGACGACCATTTCTCTCTTCCTCTTCCTTCTTCTCCCTCTCTTATTTCTTATCTTTCTTTCTCTCTCTCTTTCTCTCTTTGTTACCTCTCTCTTTGTTTCTCTCCACCCCTTGATGTTTTCTCACTCATTCTCCTCTCTCCCTCCCTCCCCCTCTCTCTCTTTCCCCATCTCTTTGTTATCTTTCATGTTTATTTTCTCTCTCTCTCTCTCTCTCTCTCTTGTTCTCTCTTCATTTTCCTTTCTTCTTCTCCCTCTCTTGTTTCCTATCGTTCTCCCTCAATGCACCACATTCTCTGCCCTCTCTCATTTCTTATCTCATTTCCTCTCTTTCTCCCTCAATGCACATCATTGAAAAAAAACCAAACAAGAAAAGAAGAAATTAAAGAACAAGAACAAACCCTCTCTTTTTTTTCTCCACTCCCTCGTGTTTTCTCATTCATTCTCCTCTCTCCCTCCCTCTCTCTCTATATTTCTCTCTTCCTTTATTATGTTTCATGTTTATTCCCTCTCACTCTCGTTCTTTCTTCCTTTTTCTTTCTTCTTCTCCCTCTCTCATTTCCTCTCTTTCTCCCTCAATGCACATCATTGTAAATAAAAACAAATAAAAAAGAAAAAATTAAAGAACAAGAACAAACCCTCTCTTTGTTTTTCACTACCCCCTCGTGTTGTCTCATTCATTCTCCTCTCTCCCTCCCTCCCTCTCTCTATTTGATCTCTCTTTCTTTATTTGTGTTTCATGTTTAGTCTCTCTCTCTCTCTCTCTCATTCTTTCTTTGTTTTTCTTTCTTCTTTTCCCTCTCTCATTTCCTCTCTTTCTTCCTCAATGCGCCTCGTTCTCAACAAAAACAATCAAAGAAAAGGAGAAAGAACAAGAACAAACTAAGAGGGAGCAATGCACTCAGCACAAAGGCTTGAGGATGGATCCTTCATCTTCTCTTCTCGCGACGGCGGCTCCTCTTCGCTCTTTGTGAACTTCCTCCTCTTCTTCACGAATGGCGGTAGCAACGACAATGAAAAGCTCTCCTTTTCTCTCTTTCTCTCTTTCTCTCCCTCTCCCTCCCAAACACATGATCTATTTCGCTCTCTTTCACTCTTCGCGGCACACAAAAATTTCGTGCTCGAGTTTCGGCTCTTTTTTTTGTCTAAGTACTATCACTATTTCTGTCACTAGTGACACCACTAATTTGCATTGAAACTACCCATCACTATTGGTGAATATCATTGTTGTGTTAGATATCATCTCCACTTCATCATTGTCTAGCTTTCCAATTGTCAATCCGAAAAATCCTACGCATCTAACTTGAGGTCCCGAACAACCCAGAAGTCCTCTTCTTCAATCTGACAATCAAAAAAATTATAAGAAAATTTCAAGCACTGTAACGGTCAAAATTTATATTCGTGTCTTCCAAGTCTCTTAAATTTGTCGAATCCATGTGTTTCGATTCCGTCAACTTTGAATTCCCGCGTAAATTTTGCATCATTCCGCTCCTTTCTGGCACTTCTTGGGTGTTTAAATTCTGCTCTCAAGTACCTCAGACCTTAGCAAAAATTAGATGGTGAGATCAAATCAATGGGATTATTGGACACCATAGATTCTCTAGCCACAAGGAAGAGCCCAGGGCTGGATAGTCTTTCAAATAAATTTTACAAGGAATTTAAAGAAGTTCTAATTCAATGATTATTGGAAAATTGGGAAGATTCCACGAAATATTGGCCTTTCCTTGACAACTAATCCACAAAAGAGATAACAAAGACTACTTCAATAACTAAAGTCCCATAACATGCATGACCTCAACATACAAGGTCTTTGCAAAAGCTCTACCTAGATGACTATGAAATCACTTAAACGCATGGATAAAAATGGACCAAAAGGGATTCATCAAAGGTAGATATATTCTAGATTCGATAATAAACTTATGGGAAGAATTTAAACATGCCCAAAGAACAAACCAATACTTTTTTTTCTTTAAAATTGACATCGAAAAATCTTATTATAGGTTAGAATGGACTTTTATTTTACAATCTCTTGTTGACACATGGCATTAGGTAAGAAGTTTATCAAATATGTTGGCATACAATTTGGAAATGGCACTACTAGCTAGGACTGCTATACATGAATACCTATCAAACTCATTTCCATTAAGGAGATCTATCAAACAATTAGGCTACCCTCTAGCCCCTCTTCTATTTGCCACTACTACAAATGCACTAGGATGGTTGATGGACACTGAGATGAACAAAAGTATTATTCATAGAATCCAATTACTAGGTAATAAGAAAGTGTGGATGATACAAATGGAAGAGTAAAAAATGAACTAGTCTCAATATAAACTTTTTGGAATTGTCTTAAAATCTTATTCCTTGCTTATGATTTTATTATTAAGCCAACCAAGACACGTATCAAAACTTAGTTAAAGGACCCTCCTGAATTGGCTACTTAGGGAAGGATGTAAAATTCTTGAAGAAGGTAATGTATTTACATTACTGGGTATGCCTATGGAATTTGGACTCACATTGAAACAAAGGTGGAAATGGGTCCTAGAAAAACAAAAGAAAAAATTGGATAGATAGAAAGGACTAAAATTCAACATGGCATAGAGGGTGATAGTATCCTGAGGGGTCTGCTTATAAGAAATCATGCATACAATGTACATTCAAAAGATATTAAGAAATACCATTTCTTTACCTGCTATAAGGCCTTAAAATGACCCCTTTTTCCTTATTAAGCTTATAGATCTTTTTCAAATTGTAATTAAAAAGCCTCTTTTGTAAATATAATCCTATAAATTTTACTAAACATAGTATCATTTCTTTTGAACTCACGTGGTATCTTACATGTTCTATAAGGTGGACCCCCCCAAGGGTAGTATTAAAGTAGATAACTATTCCTACCACCTTGTACTTCCTCTCTTACTGCAAATCCTCTATAACTAGACTTAAGCAATTAGACAGTCTATTTGGGAACTCTCTATGATCAGGAGATAGTAAAAAATTTAGGATTCCAGAGGTTGCATGGAGCGTTTGCACTCTGAATAAACAAAAAGGTAGATTAGCCCTATCCAATTTAGATTCGATAGCAACTAGAATAACTACAAAATGGATGGTAATAGGCTTTCAGTTTCTAGAAGAGAGATGGACTCTCTTAATTCATAGTAGTGTGAACCATTTCAAAGTTGCAGGTAACTTTTCATAAAGTTCACCCCACTAGATTTAATTGGAAAGAAGTACTCCTGGTAAAAATCGATGGGATACCATCAGTAATTTGGAACTAGTTAAAGGATTATATCTATGAAGCATTTGAAATACTAGGAAGACTCAATTTGAGAATATATAAGAAGAACCTCTAAATTCATTCCAGTTTGAATTGTGGATGCAAATTAAGGAAGAGAAAGACTCCCTACTATAGCAACATGAAAATTGACTTAAGGAGCGCAAGCTAAAATGAAAAGAAAAAAGTGATGTAGCTGATTAATAAAGCCATGATTCCTAATGGAAGAGCTCAAAGTGAAGGTGGCAGTGGATCCCACACTTCCACCATTTCCTAGATTGTTCAAAGAATGAAAGAAAATGCTTATCACTTGGGTTGAATTGTGAATAGAGCTTACCTACAAGGGACTCATTTTGTAACTAGATAGCACAAGCATGTCCTCAGCAATGTCCTCTTAGATCTCCCCAACACTAAACAGTTGGTATTGGTAGACCTTGTAAATTCTAAGCTTCAACTTTGTACCTCATACTTTTTTTTGTTATTCTTATCGATATATTTTAACATTTCTACCAACAAAGAAGAGAAAGAAAGAAGCCTCTTCCAATGAAAGGGTGTTGCTACTATGAAGCCCTTGTTGAGTATGTCGAGAGAAACCAACAACTGAACTAATTTTCCATATGGATCTAGCCCATGAAAAAGGAGAATACAGTAGAAGTGCTCAAATGTGCCTAGTGTTCTTGAATCATTGCAGGTAGAAGGCAACAAGGACATAAAGGACTTTCTTTTAATCTTGAATCAGACTCTTCTTCCTCTCTGATAATGCCTTGAGCTGTCCACACACCTCCTTTTGAATGCCCTTCCTATTGATCAAATTTTTCGTTAGCCCATAGACATCTAATCAAGCTCTATAGTCTCTCCATTCCTCCCAAGCCTCGCAGCAATGCCCTAAGAATTGTCATCCTCAAGTGGTTGTGTGGACCTTGAGGCTAGCATGGGAGGAGATTAGCCAAGTGGCCTTTCTAGTATGATACTAATCCTTTTAATGGGATTAAAGAGCCTTAAAGGTTCAATGCCTTTAATGTGAGTAAAAAGCCCTAACGGCAAAGGCATACCACGTGTAGATGGCTTCTCTAGTCCTTCATTGCATAAAAATTTCCCCTTGTTTGTAAGAGTTGGGTCGCCCCAGGGCAGTGTTCACGAAAAACCAAGGTTTAATGTAAATTGAATTACAATTTTTTTAAAAAACCTTAAAATTTTAAAGAAGTAGGTTTAAAACCTCAAACTTTTGAAATTTTTTAGTTATAAAAATGGCAAGTATATGTAATTTGACTCAGAAATCCCTGCAAAATTTTGACTTAGAGGTTTTTGTATCTGCTACAAAAAATGTTTTTCGTGAACACTGCCCTAGGGTGAGTGGGGTGACCGAGTTAACCATCGTACATGCTATTTCGAAGGCCGCACCTCAGTTTGGAGGGGCCGTTTTGTTGGACGACAGAATCAATAATAGCTCTGCTAAGGATCATTTAGGGTGCGATTCTATTTTTTCATAATTTCTGATTGGTTCTGCTAATTCGGTTGCTAGAAAGGTGTGTCAAGGTGCTGCACAAAATCCAATCGCTAAACATGAATAGCCTTCACCCAGCTAGTATCATCTTAGGGACCCTATTCCTTGAAGGTCCCGGCAGGGTAAGTGTGGAGTGATATACACCCCACTCACCCTGCATCTCCCCAGCACGACCAAGGGGTAGCAGAGGAAATAGTGTCCCACTCCCCCTGCTTGACCTTCGTGCGACCCAGCCCTAAGTTGGAAATAGTAACCTTGAAAATTTAGGCTTGGATCGAAGTTGGACGTAGGTGGATCGACGGCCTTTGTATTTGTCTCGAGTGTCAAATTTTCTCGCACCAAGACACGAGTCACCAGTTACGACTTTGGTATCTACTATCACCCGGGCCCTGGCGAATGGCTTGAGGACAGTTGCAGAACCAGGATATTGTATAAAAGTCAGAACCGTAGGAAAATTGCCGGCAAGTTGTTCCATCGCCCGTGCTCTACCTACAAGACAACAAAACATCACATATAGTAATAATCGAAATATTATTTAGCTCAGATGGGCTCGTGTGTGCCACCGGACAGATGATTTCAGTCGTATGTTTAGAACACACGATAAAGTATCCATAGCCACGCATTTATGCTTGATACAGGAAACACTCCAGCTCCGATCTGATATTATTCTTGTACGAACCACATTCCACGCTCCTTCTGCTCTAAGCCTCGACCACTGTTATCTACATGACGATTAGCAAGCTGCGCGAGCTGCCTGAAGATACAGCAGATGATGAGGGTAGGATAGATAGTGGCTTTCCAGTACTAGGATGTGGAGGCGACAATGTAATGAATGGGCAAGAAGATATTCCCACAAGTCTGTCGAGGCTACATGCGGTGCTGGTGCCTTACCCTCTGTGGGGGAATATCAACCCTATGGTCCAATTCGGGAAGGACCTGGCTATCCAACACGGCTTCAGGGTCACTTTCGTTAACAACCGGCACAATCATGAGCGCATCAGCAGGAACAATACGAGTAATTCTACTAAGGCCGATTCCGAATCGCCTGTCGAATTCGTCTGGGTAGAAAATGGGCTTCCAGAGGACTTCGACTACTCGGACATTGTGCCACGCATCAGGGAATTCCACCAGGGTGTCCTCAATATGAGAGAGCCCTTCAAAGATCTTCTCATTAGCCTCAACAAAGGCGGGGATCAGCACAGGACGAGCGCCAGCTGCGTGGTGTTAGGTTCTTTCTGTCCGTGGGCCCACGAGGTGGCGAGAGAAGTGGGCGTGCCCAGCGTGTTGTTCTGGACGCAGTCGGCGTCGGTGCTGGACATCTACTACCATACCCACCTTCTCGAAACGCAAGGCTTCTTCCCTTACCGCAAGCCAGGCACGTTCCATTCAATACTTTACTTACGCCGCTGAATCCTTTATGGCTTGCAATAGTGTTAAGAAAATTTTGCCGATTTGCAGATAGCACTAACCCTGATGATGAAGGCGGACGACTTGTGGACTACTTACCTGGCATCCCTCCCCTGCGGCCATCAGATATCCCGAGCTTGTTCCACGTGGAGAGCATCGACGATCCGGTATACAGATACAGTACGAAGCAGCAGATGGAAGTGCTGACAGAATGCAAGTGCGCTGTCATCAACTCCTTCCACGAATTGGAGGTCGAGGCGTGCGAGGCGCTGGAGGCAGCCAACGGCGGATCTCTCTCCATCCACGTGGTAGGGCCTCTCCTCCCCACACCATTCCTGCACGAGGCCAGTCGTGATACAGTAGGCAGCGATGCACGCGTGGACACGCCTGCTGGAGGAGATGACGGACTGCATCAAGTGGCTGGACCACCAGAAGGAGGCCTCGGTGCTGCATATCTCCTTCGGAAGCATGTTCACGCCATCAACTGAGGAATGGCGGACCATCGCGGCTGGCGTGCAGGCGAGCAAGCAGTCTTTCTTGTGTGTGATAAGGCCGACCTCGTCCATGAAGAGCCTGTCGGATATCCTTTCTGACGGCTTTCTAGAAGAGACGAAGGACCGAGGCATGATAATACCGTGGGCGCCGCAGCTGAAAGTACTGTCGCACAGGGCCGTGGGGGCCTTCCTGTCCCACTGCGGCTGGAACTCCACCTTGGAGAGCATCAGCCTCGGGGTGCCCATCCTGGCCTTTCCCCTCTTCTCTGACCAGCTCACCGACTGCAAGTACGTTGTCGACGTCTGGAAGATCGGGCTACAGCTCAAGAGATCACCGCTCGACAGTTACGAGGTGTCTCGCGTTAATCACCATGGCTCTCCAAGACGATGAAGGCCATCGACTGCGAAAGAATGCTCGGAGGCTTCGAGATGCAGCTAAACAGGCTACTCTACCTGAGGGCTCCTCTAGCTTGGACTTCCAACAGTTGGTTTGGACAATCGTTGATAAGGAAAATCCTCAACCAACCCACCCTTAGAACATCTCGCTTTCCTATGTTTTTAGACGCCAAATGATAGTATTAGTATCAAAATAACATCTTTGAATTATAAAAGTGAGAAAGTGCTAAGATAATTTTCGCGGTAGCTTCCCAAATGTTGTTAAGGTCATGGTTTTGGTCTTGAAGATCGCTCCCTTAACTTATTCCAACTTCCAAGCGCTAGATACAACGAAGGCAAAAAGCACCTTGAAGCCATCATTCAACCTTGAATAATCTAGCTTGGATTTCCTTTCACAAATTCCTTGCTAAGCATGTATCCCAAAAGAAGTGCGTCAAAGCCTCTTTACTTCCACATATGCATTTCCCATAAAAATTTCCTCTTCTTTCCAACTTCTCTCATAGAAACAATGTCTCAACAAGCATTCTCCATATGAAGAGCCTTTCTTGAGAGTTAACTTCGGAGATTAAATTTTCTTGATGATTTCTAAAAATAGAGACTTGGAGAGTTGCATTTTCCACACAGTTTTGAGTAGTCTTTGTTGGCTAGTACCCTTCTAATTAACCCTACATTTAGAGCAGACAATACTTTTCCCTTCAAGTTTGAGCCATCGGATCCTTGTTGAGCTCCAACGATCCTGGTTGATGTAGTAGCAATTAGCTTCAATTAAAGTTTGTTTCTCAAAAACATCCACTCTACACTATCCTCTTCAAAAGAGCATATGTCGCCTTCCCAATATAATTAACATTCAACCTTGTTCATCCCCTCCTTCATTATTTCGCACTTCTTTAAGAACTATAGCTAATGATGCTAAATGGCCTAATACCATGTTATCTTCTGCTTCAACTATTGTAACAAGACACTATAAGAACACATGAGCATATTAATGGCCAATTATTGATGTTTTCTTTGTCATTACTAGTTACTGACGCTTATATCAATGCATAAAAAATCATCACTATTTAGTGACACTAATAGTGATGACACATTGGGGGGAAAACATGAAATCATCACAATAATTGAGAGAGACTGAGAGAGAGACAAAGAGAGGGAGCGAGGGAGAGTGATCCACCAAGATGGAGAACAACACAAAGGAAGGAGAACAAGACCATGGATTTAGTGCATCTAGCAACAAGCCTTGCTGTGAGTCCATTTCTCATTCACCCCTTCTTTCTCTCTATGTTTTATGTGTGGTGTGTGTGTGGGGGGAGAGAGAGAGAGAGAGAGAGAGAGAGAATGTGTGTGTGTGTGTGGAAGAGTGAGAGAATAGGAGATGGACAAGGAGTCTAGAAAGGGACAAGGAAAGAGAGAGATGGAGGGAGATGGAAATAGGGGAAGAAAGAAGGGCAAGAGTGGAGAAGATGAAGATAGGGAAAGAATAAGAGAAAGACAAAGAGGGGGGGAGTATGAGAGATAGAGATGAAGAGGAGAGAGACAGGGAAGGAGAGAGAAAACTTTAAAAAGTTAGAAAAAATGATGAGATTTTTGAAGAGAGAGAGGGGCAAGGAGATGGAGAATACGTAAGAGAGAAAGAAAATTGTGAAAATTTTTAATATGAAAGTATGTCAATTTATAGATTTCAAGCTTGTAGAAGAGAGAGAATTGTAAAAAATATATTTAATTATAAATTCATTCAAAAATTATTAAATTAAATATTATTATTTTGATTATAAAAGAGAGATTAGCTAAGAGAGAGAGAGAAGAGAGAAAAAGAAAGAAAGAGTTTAAAAGTATTAGTTTTATTTAAAAATAAAATTATTTAAAATAGTATTTTTACTATAAAAATAAGGAGAAGAGAATAAGAGATGAAGAAGACCATTTAGAGAGAGTGTGTGTGCATGTGTATGAGAGAGAGAGAGAGAGAGAGAGAGAGAGAGAGAGAGAGAGAGAGAGAGAGAGAGAGAGAGAGAGAGAGAGAGAGAGAGAGAGAGAGAGAGAGAGAGAGAGAGAGAGAGAGAGAGAGTGTGTGTGTGTGTGTGTGTGTGTGTATATGAGGATAGGACATGGAGAGGATAGAGAAAATAGGCTGCCCATCTTACCTATGATCAAGCATAGTTGAGGTTAAAAGTCTTGTAATAGAAAATGTGATAGATATCAAAACCCCAAGGCAAATGGGTTAGTTTCTCTACACACGTGTTAAGGAGTACCAGGAAAAAATTAGATACTAAAGTACATTGCTAATTTTTTGTAATTGTACAAGTTTTCAAAAAATTGACATCTTTTTGAGAATTAGTAGGTCAATTTAAGATTTTCATTAATAACAAATATATCCACTTTGAAGCCCAAAACATTCAATCAAATAGAGAATTTACGCGACGAAACAATTCTCACAACAACACCTAGCAAATCTTGAATATTTCAAGCTATGGCTATTATTTTTCATGTTTCTCATGGTCAAATGCTCTCTAAGAAGGAGGTTCCAGAATGGGTCGAATACAAATCTATTGGAAAGGGCATTGTTCATGCTTAGTTGGGTTTAGAGAGAGCTACTCCACTATCTTCCTTCGTTAATAAGCTCTTCTCTTGAGGAAGATAGTGTGTGCTTAAAATATCACAAGATCATGCACTTTGTTGGTATCAACACAAGGTAAAGTATAAATAATATAAATGAGGACCTAATGAGCAAAACTACAATACACTTTATAGAGTGGCATTGACATTTCTAGCACCCCCTCTTGATACTTAACAAATGCTGTAGTAACAAGCAATTGATGCTACAACCATGAATACTCAAGTCTCACACATAGACTAGATGTGCCTCAAAGACAACGCAAAGAAGATTCAATAATTATGAAGTGTGGGATAAGAAAACAACTTTCCACATGTGGTAGCTCAATAATGTCCAACACTTTCTAAAAGCTCCAAGAAGACCATTCAATAGTTGTAGCATTTGGAAGGCCACATAATATCAAAGAAGATTTAAGCCTCATACTATTGATCATAGCAACGACTAGACTCACAAATAATCCCTAAGAACATGAAGACTATTGAATAGTTATAGCATTTGGAAGGCCACATAATGTCAAAGAAGATTCAAGCCTCAAGCTATTGATCATAGCAATGACTAGACTCACAAAACATCCCTAAGAACATGCACTTGACTTCATGAAATTAATAGTTGTAGCATTTGGAAGGCCACATAATGTCAAAGAATATTCAAGCTTCAAGCTATTGATCGTAGCACGACTAGAATAAAAAATCATCCCTAAGAACAAATTTGTTAGAAAGGGCATTGTTCATGGTTAGTTGGGCTTAGAGAGAGCTACTCCACTATCTTCCTTAGCTAATAAACTATTCTCTTGAGGAAGATAGTGTGTGCTTAGAATATCACAAGATCGTGCACTTAGTTGGTACCAACACAAGGTAAAGTATCAATAATATAAATGAGGACCCTAATGAGCAAAACCACAATACACTGTATAAAGTGGCATTGACATTTCTAGCACCCCCTCTTGATACTTAATAAATGCTACAATAACAATGGATTGATGCTAGATCCATGAATACTCAAGTCCCACACATAGACTAGATGTGACTCGAAGACAACACAAAGAAGATTCAACAATCATGAAGAGTGGGATACAAAAACAACCCATGTGTGGTAGCTCATCAATTTCCAATAGTTTCTCAAAGCTCCAAAAAGACCATTCAATAGTTGTGGCATTCCGAAGGCCACATGATGTTAAAGAAGATTCAAGCCTCAAGATTTTGATCATAGCAATGACTAGACTCACAAATCATCCCTAAGAACATACACTTGACTTCATGAAATCAACTACAACCAATATATACTTGAGAAGCACCAATCAACCAATAACATGAAGTGGGAAATTAAGTTCACTATATAAAATTAAGTGAAACAAATATACACTTGAGAAGCACCAATCAAAAAGCATTCCTCAAGATGAATGTGAAATATTTCATGGAAAGGCACTAATTGCCCCCCTCAATTACTAGTTTCCACGTCAAATGGCATATCTTCTTGATACATATTTGATCAATTTATTTGACATTTTTGGCATTTCATCATATAGAGATATGATGTGGATTCTTTTCACAACTGCACCACATAGGGTATACATTAAATAAATTGATTTTATCATATCTCCTTCTTCAAATTCTCTCCTATATCTGATTTACACTTTCTATTCAATAGTGGCTTGCATGCAATGATTCTTTGTATGATATAATGCAGTAGTCCTTTATTTCAACCCTTTTGTAGCCAAAGAAAGTAGCTTGCAACAACCTTTGCTAACCTTTCAATAGGGTATCATCACATAGGTTTCTTACATGATAAAAGCTTGACAATTTATGTGAGTATCTTGCATTTTATGTATCACACTTGATGTTAACATAGGACAATAGGCAATCTAGCAAGATTCTCTCTCTCTCTATATATATATATTTATTTATATACATACATATATATATATATATATATATATACATATATATACATATATATACATATATATACATATATATACATATATATACATATATATACATATATATACATATATATACATATATATACATATATATACATTTATATACATATATATATATACATATACATATATATATATAAGGGTCAAGTGATCAACACAGAAGGGTAAGGCCTTTGATTCCTTGCAAGTTGCTACAACAGAATAGGAGCTACCTACGAAACTTTGGGGGGAGCCCCTAATGGAGGAGTTTCCATAGCCATGGTTGCATGCACTCCTCAAGCATTCGAGGCTAGATAGGAATAGTGAGTGGGTGCAGTGGAGCAAAACATTTCACCAGCATAGATATACTCTAGTGTGAAAAGAAACACTAGAGCTTGTTTCCTCTAGGTCCATGATGGGATATTTTTTATAATGAGTGGTGTTTCTCCTAGTTGATCTCACATGGTGGCACACCTTGGTAGGTGGCTAAAGGCAGGGAGACCATGGCATGGTGTGTTTCAGTTGGAGTAGGTTGCATGTGAGATAGAGATGGTGTTATGTTCCTTTTCTATGATCTAGGTATGCCTATGAGCTACATTTACATTGTTGCTTATTTGGAGATGGTGTCTAGCATGGGAGTACCTATTCCAACGAACTTTCTAGAGGCTCTTTTATGATGTTGCCTGTATGGTGATGATGAAACTTCTTTGGTGAGTGTGGTGGTGAGGGCACATTATCGTCATCTTGAGGTTACTCTAGGGGTGCTAGCGGATGGTGGAACTCTAAGGATATTTCCCATATCATTGCATCATTGTATAAATTTGTGTATTTTCCACGCATGATCTAAGAGAGGGTGTTAGCATTATGCAGCTCATTGTGGTCCACACATACTCATGGTCTTGATATTTTGACTCAATTTGTTCTCAAGCAAGCATGTTTCCTCTCTAGAAACTCTCATTTTTCCATATTGGATCATATTGGGCTATTAGGTTTTGTGCTTGTGCTCACTTAAATGCAAGTCATATTAGGGTTTCTCTAGAGAGAAGGTTACTTTCTCTCATGAGGTCTCTATTTATAGCTCTATTTATAGTGCCCTATTGTGAGTTTTCCCCATCCTTTTATAGGTGTGGTTGTTCTTTTGAATGCCCCTTTTCCTAAATTCCCTTTTACATATGTGGGTTGTTCTTTTGAATGCCCCATTTCATGGTATTGGCTTAAGATGGTTCAACTGGAACTTGATATGGAAGCCATATTTGTAGGTGATTCTAATATGGTAACTTTGCTTGATGTTTTGATCTAACATATGAGATGTTGACACAAGTAGTATTCTTTGGAAACTAACATGGAAAAATCTACACTCTAATGAGTCATCAAGGGAAAACTAGGCTTGATCACCTCTATTTCAATGATAGGGTGTTTTGGTGTTTGCAATTGTTCTATATCAAGATTGAAGGTGCAATCAGCCCTTGTAAGAAATGTGAAGGAGTACAATGAGAGCATTGGAAGCTAGTTCTTGTACTACATCAATAATTACTTACAAAAGCAAAAGGGGAATAGAACTTCACCTAGTAGAGTTCAATATCCTATAGATAGGTTGCAACACAATAAGGAAGGAATAATAGCTAAGATGTTACATGTCTTTCTTGAGCCAATGACTTCCTTAATAGGCCACTGTTTGAGGGGGAGATAAAGGTGGTGGTATTCCTCATGAAGATAAAATAAGATACTTGGTGCACAAATCCATTAAGCTAACGTCCTAGTTGCATGAAGAAGAGCTATCCCATGTTGTTCTTTTTTTGTATTTCTAAACAAAATCCAAAAGTAGCCTAAATAAGCTCAAACCCCACGATTTGCGATTATGATAATGAGAATGAGAATATAGGTAAGTAGGCTATACATTGCTTCTCTTAGAGTGTGTGTGCTCATATGTTTGTTTTGCATTAGAGGTTGCTTAATGAATAAATTGTCAGAGAAAGTGAGATTAGACAAGTCACTAATCTATCTCTTTTAACCTACTCATCAATCATGATTTAGATGAAGTTAAGATCATACGATGTCTTCTATGTATTGACAACCATAGCTATGTTTATTCATGAAAGCATCATTTAAATAATTTCAACAAAATGTTCACATTGGCCTTGGAATATTTCCTTCTTGAATAGATTAACTTAGCAAGGTTTTACACGGTTTTCATATAGGGCATGTAGTTGACTTGTCATATGGAGGTTTTTCTAAGAATGTGTATGTGGGTGGGAAAACTGACCATCTTAATTTGTGCGCCCAAAAATCTTTTGTCTCCTACTTTCAAGTACAAGGGCTTTGAAAACTTGACATGGCCCATCCTAAGGGATGCCCAAAGCGAATGCACGATTGGGCTTTCCCTCACAATCTAGTCCGGTTTTGAAAATTATTTCACAAAGACTACACTACATCATGTCCAAGACTAGGGTATATACAATACTACCTAAGCACATGAGCTGCAACAACATTAGAAAATGAGCAAGGCTGAAAGCAAAAGGCCAGGAGCACGATGATGCCCTTGAAGACCATCAAGTAGTAAATTTCCTTTCTTTTCCTATACAAGAAACGATGAAAAGTTCCTTATGTTTTGTCTTCTCAAGATTTTTTGTAGCTTTCATGGCTTCTTGCCATTTCTCACTCTTCTTCTAGTCTTCTCTCCTATTTCTTGCTCTTCAACATATTTTCTCTCTCCTCTCCATATCCCCTCCTTACAGTAAGGATCGCACACACACACACACACACAATAAGAGCAGGAGAAAGTAAAAGAGAGAAAGCATAAGAGAAAGTAATAGATAGATAAAGAAAAAATGATAATGAGAATATGAGAGAGTGAGAGAGAGAGAGAGAGCAAAAGAGAGAGATTAGATAAGAGAGAAAAAATGATAATGAGAATATGAGAGAGTGAGAGAGAGAGAGAGCAAAAGAGAGAGATTAGATAAGAGAGAAAGAGATTGTGAGTAAGGTAGATAGACATAGAGAAATAGATATTAAAGGGGTGTGTGTGTGTGTGTGTGTGTGTGTGTGTGTGTGCATGTGCGTGTGCATGGGCATGCGCGTGGGTGTGCACGTGCGTGTGCGAGAGAGAGAGAGAGAGAGAGAGAGAGAGAGAGAGAGAGAGAGAGAGAGAGAGAGTAGATAAAAGAGAAATTTAGGGAGAGAGTAGGAGATAAAGTAAGAGAGTACTAGAGGAATGAAAATTTTGACCTTACCTAAACTATAGCAAAAGTGAGTAGTGTTGAGAACGAAGATATTGGTGATTAGGAGATATATCTTAATCAAGATGTCCCATCCATGCAATCAATGTAAGTGGGAAATTCATATGAAGAGTCATTTGCTTAGAGATCATGTGCAATGCCACATAGAGTTTCAATAAAAAAATCATCAATCAATTGTATGCTACAAGGTAGTGGTAGTAAAATTTATGTGTTTTAGATGGATTTCACATTGAATACAATCATTATTTGCAATATACATAATAAATTTAGTCTACCAATGCATTGTCTTTCTTTACAAATTTGTGTAGGGCAATGACATTACATTGTAACTAGTACATGTATTGTCTTGAATGAGAAAAGCTAGTGGATGTACGATACAAGGATCCCCTAAGTAGATAACCTCATGAGACTTCCTTTCCCTAGTATACCGATAGGAGATGAAATTGGGGATTGGCCAGATAGGTCTCACATATACTAGAGCCTAATATGGAGGTGGAAATCGAGGAATAGCTTCCCATGGATTATTTGTCTTTAGATCCATTGAAAAACAAGGCCTCCATACTATTGTATAATGAATGCTTGATTTTTGTTTAAAGATACTTCTTGCTCTCTTGAGTATACAAGTATGGATGGAGTGATGCAAATGTAACAAAGTTGTTCAGGTACACAATGAATTTACCTTACCATTGTTGAGAATATTACTAGATCATGTGTATTAAGATTTACTAACACTTTTGGAGTTCTAGGAACATTGAGATGCCACATCTTGCTTGCCAAAATCATGAAACTTTGGTCTCATGATGATGTAGTTTTGAAAACATTGTAGTGGAAAAGATGGAGTACATTAACACCTTGTCAAGTATGATTTTAATGGACTATCATAGATTTTCCATAATTATATTTATTATGTGGTGGTTCAAAGTTTTCTTGGAAGGAGTGGCAGCCACTATTCAGCAAGGGCCCTTTAGATTCTTGGAGATAGATTCTAAGAAGAAGTGGAATGATTGGTGGTACACGTTCATCTTGTTGAAACACTAGGAGCAAGTGAGAGTTCTTTTTCTTACATAGCTTCAAACGTCAAGAGCCATTTAGTGATGATTGGTTCTTGATTGTCCAACACAAATGATCTTCTATTCTAACACACAACAACCTTGCTAGTTATATATTGTCAATGTAGCACCCTCGGATAGCTTGAATGTACGAGGGGTTTCTCTTTCTAGGGAGATGACTACATAAATCTTTTGGTGTATGTTCATCTATGCTAATAAGAAGTTATGAAGATTTAGAGGAGATTGTGTTTATGAGAGCTTTTTGTTATAATTCTTTTTTACCACATACTTTTTATTCTAATTGTATTTCCTCCACACGTTGGAATAACTAATTTTCATTTTCTTTGTATAGGTCATCACACTTGATTGCAAGGGAATCATGAGTGAATAATATGTAGATGAGGAGCTCAAGGCCATATTCCCACATATATCTCCTGATCAGATAATCCATTCCAAAGAGGGAGTGTATGCATGTTTATTTAGTTTATCCTCCTCATATTTTCCTTGATATGCTTAGATATGGCAATCTCTAACATCTGCAACTAACCCTCTAGCTATGGGTATAGAGGTGTTTGGTATGCCTTGCTTTGGTGGTGGAGCTAGTAGTTGGACATGACTCACTTTGGTGGTGGAGCTAATGGGTTATTAGGCATACCTCACTCTAGTGGTACAGAGTTGGTGGATATAATGAATATGGTAGAGACAAAAATGCTATAATTCCTCATCCTAATGTAACTCCTCACTCTAGTAGTAAGGTTGGCTCCAAGGGTGTTGTGGAGATGTGGATGCTACGATCCCTTAACTTGTTGGTACTCGTCACTTTGGTTGGGATTATAAAGGATAGTGGATCTAGTGTATATTGGAGGGATGCTGATGTTATGACTCCTTCTCATCATTGATCAAGTATGATAGGGTCTTTTATATTGGTAAGGCCCATAGCCACTACTTCCCCTGAGTCCCCCACATTTTCTCAACTATCTGTAGCTGCAACTCTTGGGGATATACCTTCTAGAGGGTATTCCTACATGTGCTTCATGGTATACTCCTAGGCTCAATGGAGCCCATACTAGAGTGCTTCCACCATGCTACTCCTACTTATTGGATGAGGATACTAGTGTTGTTCTTATGTTGAATAAGAAGAAGAGGCTTATATCACATATGCATGAGTGATATTAGCATGCGTTTCAACCAAACATATTAGATAACTAGAAGTAGTTTCTTGAGAACTCCAAGTAATACATACTTAGCTTTATATGTATGAAGTTTGTATAACCATTTCCTTCCAATCAATTCTTCACTAGGTGAAAGGTCAAGCACATACAGTCATATATATTTGGTTGTTGATCTGATGCACATAAGGCACTAAAAAAGAATGCATGATAATCCCTACGGAAGCGTGAGTAGTTGGATAAGGAGTATTAGGGCTCAAGGGATCACTCATAAATATATGTGATAATCATGTGGGTTCAACATAAGGGATATTTTAAATACCATTCTTCTAGTTTTTTACATACAAAAGAAATCCATATAAAGGGGTTACTTATACATTGAATAGGAAACAAGTATATCTTATTTTAGGAAAATTCATAGAATAATATTTATAATTAAGCCTTGAATGCATGTGATATCAAGGATATACATATAGTGAACCCCTTGAGGTAGGAGGCCATTTTATCTCTAGAGAGATGGAAGTATTAGAAGATTCTAAAGAGAAATTTTGAGGTACTCTATGAGTTAATGTGCATTTGAAGTTTGGAAACTCATTAGGAGTGTAAAATGAAGAAAGAAGACTCAAAAAGGAAGCCCATTTTACAAGGTCTTCAAGGTGTAAGGCATGAAGCATTTTAAAGCATGATGTGGTTACACACATAAAGTCAACCTTGACAATAGTGGTGGAGTATCCAACCATGATATTTTCACGAGATTTCACATTTGGAACAAAAACTCATGATAAAGCACATTTTTAAATGGGGATAGAGATGGGACATCCTTTAGGACATTCAAATAGGCTAATTTTGGCCAACCTTCAAAAGATATGACTATAAGACTAAAGAAGATATCCCAAAAAAAGGGAAATGGCATGAGAAAGAAGAGGAATGGAGGGATGAACAACATGAAAGAAAAAAATTGAGATGATATTTCCTTATTCTCCTCTTATGCTACACTAAATCAAACATGTGAATATGGAAATATAGCCTACTCTTTACCCTCTACACGATAATACCACTCTTGCATGATGATATAAAGTATATTAAATTTGGATTTTTCAGTGTGTCTCTCTCTCTCTAAAATGAAATATTTCTCTCTCCTACCTATAGAGCCATAAAAATCGATTCATATGAGAGAAGGGGTGGGTAAGATGGAAGCATGAGGATCATGTCTATGCATCAACTATGAATGCTAGAGTATTTAGGAGACCAAAGAGCTTGCATTAGTAGTAGTCTAATACATTGTAGAAACCTTGTAATAGCCAAAGCACACAAAAAATAGTGAAAATAACAAATTATTAATATATAGCAAATATTTTCTAATAGATAGATAACATATAAAAATATAAAAAAATTTACATAATGATACTCAAAAGAATTCATGGAAACCTTTATACTGGTTAGTAGCAAAGGTTGGCCTTGGTGCCCCCATAGTTGTGTCATAGTGAGGGACAAAGATATAAAGTAATGATAAAATCTTAAAATCAAATATTTTCAGTTCTTTTTTGGTTAGTCAAGCACGATTAGGCTCACCTTTGTGACTATATGTCTATTGGGGTAGGATGAGGTGAGTGGGCTCTATACCATGGCTTTGCCATGCCACATTATTATGTGGACTTGCATTCATGTGAAAAGAGAAATATATGGTTTTGCACATACACGTTGATCGCTTAAGGTTTTCTTGAGCATGAATCTTCCACATATGTATTAAAGTGCCATCCTTGCACATATAATGTCACAACCTTTTTTTGTTTATAGACTATGTTTGTGGGAGGTGTTCTAGGCTATAGGTAGAAAACCATGGTTCTGAACACACAACATAGAACATAAGCTTATTTTTACAAATGGGAAAGTTGTCCTTCCATAGGATCACATGTTATAGAAATGTTAAACTTCATTTTCTTAAATCACCATCATAAGTTGCAAGTTGAGGTTAAAGCACTCATCTCCTCCTTTACTCGCAAAATATGATTAACTGGACCCATAAAAAACAATGAACAAAGAAATAAACATCCTTTGATTAAGCCCCAAAGTATAGTCTTATGAAGCACAACGTCCTTTAAACCATACTTGCAAACCTTCATAGGATTGACATCTCCTCCTTTGAGTATTTATTTCTTTCAGAGAATGCTTCTAAATGATTTCATTTGACTATGGTTTGAAATGAAGATAATAAATGAAGAGAAAGAAGGCTTTTTTTATCATTGTACTTGAAAAGGGAAAGGTAGAGATGACCATTCATTATGGCAACCCATCCTTATGACCCAAACTAAGTTTTTGAGGCATGTTGTATAGATTCATTATGGCAGCCCATCCTTATGACCCAAACCAAGTTGCTGACACATATTATATAGATTTTTGAGATAATTTGTAGGATTCGACTACTTAAAAGGCCATTGGCATTTATCATACATACAAAGCATCAACTCATCATTCCACTCGGTGAGGCTTCTCTATACCTTCCAATTCGGTATTGACTCCAATACATCAAGATGATAGATAATTTTGCTTATTTTTATAGTGGGGATTGAATCGATGCTCAATCAGTCTATAGCCATGGCCATAGTCATCTCTCCTCATTTGCCCGATGATCCTTGGGTATAGCTTTGCTAAGGTATATTACAAACTAATCTCTAATATACTAAGCTCATGAGATCATATGGTAAATCAACTATATTCTTTACAACCTCCACAAAAGATGCATATACATAACCCAATGTCCTAGCTTGTATTGTAACTATCATTGTTGTAAAAGTTTTACCACCGTAACTCATGCACATAGATCCATACCTTATTTTGCAAGTCTTCTCTTTTCAATGCTTCCAAGCATTGAAAAATTTGTTGTTTCACTTGAGGTAAATCAATTTCTTTAGCACTTCTTGATGCTAGGGTTTTGATGGAGAAACACCTTGACAAAAAACGGATACCACATCTAAATAATTCCTTTAAATTTTGTAAATTTTCTTATCCAAAATACCTTTTCTATTTCTAGAAACCTTGAGTGTACAATGTCTATTACAAAAATCTTTTCTTTGGCTAGCAAAAAGGATACAACATGTTTAACCCTTCCTGCCTTGGGGGGTCACTCATAAATATATGTGTGTACCACATGGGGTGCAACATAAGGGGCTTTTAAAATATCACTTTTACACGTTTTTATATACAAAAAGGATGCTATATAAAAGGATTATTTACAAACTAAATAGAAAAGGGTTATGTTTGGTTGGAGGAGAATTTAGAAATATAAATAGGCCTGAATGCACATGATAAAAGGAATGTACATATAGTTAACCCCACATGCTCCCCACTAACTACTATAGCATATTTATGGTTACTAGCATTTAAAAAATTGTGAATACTATAATCCCCACTAAGTCCTAGAGTATAATTGTACTTAGTAGCATAATTATGCTTAGTAGCATCAAAAAAATTGAAAATATTGTAATCCCCCTAAGTCCTTGCAAACACCACTTGTGCCTTCGTTTTCCATGTTATCTGGCACTAGGGCCATGAATTAAGGAAAATAATTATTAAGTCTATGGCCATTTACCCTTACCTTTGTGGAGTGTTCAATCAACACATTTCAATTTATAAGTATCATTCAAGAATTCTTAATGAAAGTTGAATGGTACTTTGCATGAATTTCAAATGGATTTTGTTTTGAAAAGTATTATCTAAATCATTGTTATATCTCAATAGAAGATCATATCTTAAAATTTTCTTATTTCTTAGCTTTCTCATTGGCAACCTTTTGATCATTCTCTAGCATGTTGTTGGAGTATATTTATATTTGCAAGTGATCAAATCACATATTTTATAGGCTATTTAGCCTTTCTTGCCACTTGTTCTCTCCTTAAAGTGCTTCATTAGCACTTTGAGTACATGTATTCCCACTTTGATATCCTTATGATAGAGCAAGTAATACGGAGAGAATTGAGTCCCTTGCTCTATATAAACCTTGTAAACTCACAAAACCCCTAGGAGCTATAGGTCCCAAGTAGCCTCGTATACTTTCATGTTTGTTGTGATCATCAAGATGAACTTATTGTTGATCCACTTATTTGTACCATTAGATTGGGATACTAGGAGGTGGTATGTCTATGGTTTATACCAGTTTTTTCATAGACATAGTCAATGGGCTTCCTCCAAATCATAATCTATTGTTAGATACAATTTCCAATATATATACAACAATCCTAGGGGGAATATGGACTAAAAAAGGGCCTCTTAAGAAATTGATTAAGAATCCTTAACCTTGGATTGACCTTGGATTCACGGGGAGTCCACCTTATAGAATATGTAAGATGTGAGTTCAAAAGAAAGATTATTATATTTAGTAAAACTCACATGATTATATTTGCAAAAGGGGTTTTTTAATTACAATTTGAAAAAAAAACATAAGTTTAATAACGTAAAAGGGGTCATTTTAAGGCCTTATAGCATGTAAAGAAAGGATATTTTTTAATATCCTTTGAACACATGTTATATAGATGATTTCTTATATGTGAACTCCCCGGGCTTGGATTAGTCTCTCTTCAATGGTCATCATTGCATGTGCTTTTGTCCCCTGTCTCTCCTACATTCCTAGAATCCACCCATTTTTTGGTAGATCCTACCTAGAAAGGAGGGGGGACTCTCTTTCTTTTCACTTTGGTAACTAGCTCTTTTCATCCTCCAAGTTGGGACCACCACTCTTCAAAAATTGCCACATTAGTGATTCCGATTTATGTTTTTCCCTAAGAATGACTTTCAAAAAATATTCATAAAAATTAGGTTTTTTTTCTTAAAAGATACCCAATCATATTGAAACTAAAATACTCATTGTCTACATTAAAGGCCCTCTAAATCATTTCATTCTCTAAGAAGGGACCACTACTCTTCCAAAAGTGCCACATTAATAACTTAGATTTATTTTTATCCCAAATGTAATGAATGAGGCTGAGAGGAGAGAGAAGAATGAGAAAGAGAGAGAGAAATAGAGGAATAAGAGAGAGAAATACTAGAAGAGGAGAGAGAAAGACATGAAAGAGAGAAGAAGTAAAGAAGCCATGGAAGCTGAAGGAGAAGGTGAATAGTGAGTTCTTGATTATGTTTGGATGCCCTAAACTTGGTATCTTATACCTTTTATATCCTGGTTAGTGCGAGTGGGTATGTAACCCCTAGTTCTCGTATATCCCACTTATTACATTCCATCCTAACCCTAAAAGTTCTTTCCCTAAAAAATAGAAGATTACTAAAGGGACTTGCCAAGGTGGCGAAGGAGTGGGAGTGAAGAGTACTACTTTCATTTGCATTACAATGAGAAGATTTGGTGAAGACTATGGATAGCATGCTATCCACCACAAGCCTAACAAGGTAAATATATCATTACTTTTGATGGGTTGCTCCAAATGGAGTGTTGCACATGTTGAAATGGAGCTTATGAAGAGCAATTTTAGTGTATGTAGGAAGCACATGGCTATAATTAATATAGATACATAATTGTTCTAAAACAATGTGTAGTTTGCAAGTATGGTGGGTTCAAAATAGGGCATATCCAGCTAGTCTTTAACCCATTGGGCCTCTTGGACATAAAGAAACTCTTCCACGATGGTGATTGGGTGCCAAGAGGCTTCTTCTTAGGGTAGTTGTTTCCATTTGATGAGGTAACTTTTGATGGATTGAGATCTCAAGTGTTTATCTGGCTGCCCAATGATTGCCTCAGGGATATACTGAATGATGCCTTCTTCATCTATGGGAGGTAGCTCTTTCATATAGTCCACTGAGGTGCTAATGAAGGGCTTTAGTTAGTTGACAGGAAACACATTGTGAATCTTGATGATGGGGAGAGCTCTAATTGGTAATCCAAGTCACCAACTCTCTTGAGGATCCACTAGGGGCTATAGAAACGGTGGGTCAGTGTGTTATTGTTGCTACCCTCCTTAAGAGTGGAGTAACATGACTTAGGCACTTTCAAGGGGACTAGCTCTCCCTCTTGGAATTAAAAATGCCATCTTTTTTCCTCAACATAAATCTTCATGTGGTATTGAGCCTTTTAAAGATTCACTTTGTATTGCTGAAGTAGGGCTTGCATGCACTCTAACTCCTCTTTACTTTGGGGGTTAATCTTATCATTGAACAAGACCGTAGGGAGTGGAACCTCATACTTGTATAATGCCATGAAAGAAGAAACCCAAATACTAGATGCAACTTAAATACATGCTTCTTAAATTGAGTGGTAACGTGAGAGGCAATGTACTAGGTCTTAGCTAGGATCAAGTACTAGTAAGGCAATCAACTACCACATAGATACTATTTCATCCTTTCTTGTTGACAAATACGTCATTAAATGAAATCCATAGTGATGTGTTTCCATTTTCCTTTAGGAATAGGTAGGGGTTGCAAGAGATCAACGGGTCTAAGCATACTCTTTTTGTTTTGTGACACGTAACACAATTGGCTACAAAGTCCTTGATATCCCTCACTACAACAAAAAGGCTCCATAGACGCACTTGTAGACGCAATATTTGAACTGTGATAAAAAATGTCGGCCGCGTTTATTACCGCGTCTACTACTGCGTCTACAATTTCGCGTCTAAAAGCACACTTATGGTCAGAGTTACACGCCCATGTAGACGCGTATATAGATGCCCGTATTGACGCGCTACATAAATATATAATCATATTTATAAAAAAGTGGATATATTGATATTGTGCGTCTATACATGCATGTATCTACGCGTCTAAAAAAGCGTTTACTCTGCAAGTTTTTGACGAGAATAGACATGCGTTTATCCTGCAATTTAGACACGCTGATAGATGCGCAAAACAGAGGTATGAAAAAAAAAACCAGAGAGCATGTGGCTTGCAAAGCCACATGCTCTCTGGTTTTTTTCCCCCCATCAACATCAAATTGTATGCTTAGGAAAAACAGAGAAAGATTATTTCAAAGATTTTTGTACTGAAAACAAAACAATGTGTATAGAACACGAAATTTCATATATATATAGATGAAACATTTTTACATGATGAGTTCTAGTGCTTCTGACCTCAAGCATGGTCATGGTCGCAAGCACTAGCTGAAAGTAATACATATCAAAAATGAAAATTACAAGCCAAGGGGAGGCATGCATGCATGGGGCTCCTCTACATCTCCTCAGAAGAGGCATCATCATCGCTACCACCACCGCTGCCTGTGCCACTGCCATTGCCGTCACCGCTACTGCTAGTCCCCCCTTCGCTATCCTTAACTACATCAGTGTTCGCCTACACAAAGGATTAAGGTATATAAATACCATTACAAACAATAAATTAGAGTTACCTATACTTTTCATGTAAAAAAATAAAACATACCTCTTCTGATGGTGGAATCCTCATGGCACGATTATATTGCTCCTCTGTGATGAGTCCCTCCTCGTAGAAATGCTGTCAAGTGGATGTCCAGTTATGACCTCGATGGTAGCCTACCTCTCTAGGAGTAAACATCTTACCAACGATATGATACTACAAAACAATTTGAACATACAATGTATTAGAACACACTACATAATGAAGTGAAACAAATTACAAAATTTAATTTAAAAAAAGGAATCAAATAATACTTACAAACTCAGCCTCCCATGACTCCTTGCCACCCGATCCATAATGCGACGATCCCATGGTTGCCATCTGGATACGCCACGCCTCTGCATGCTGGTGACTTGTCATTTTCTCCGCTGCTCTCTTCTTGGCCTCTTTCCACTCCCTGCGGTGGCAATTGGATGGTTGGCCATATCCAGGGTGCCCTTACTCTTGTCTCCGCAGTGACTTCTTGGCGCGCATCATAAGGTGAGACCTCTTGTTATGAAGCGTGTCTCTCACCTTTGACCATCCCCAATCATCTAAGAATTGTGAATTCTCGGGATTAGGGTACCTTCTATGTACTACCCGCAGCACCTCTTGCCACAAACCATTTTTTTGGTGCTTGAAGGGAATCATGCAATCTTTGTATGTGGCATGCATGATAGTCCTCAAGTAGGCTATTACTTCCCTCCCCTCAGAGTCATGCAAGATACCACCAACATCAGTGATAGAGTAGTACATTTGTGGAGGCTCACCTCTCTCATTTCCCTGTGAGGGTGATCGAGAGCCACCTCCTAGTCAACCCCCATAAAGCCCTCGACCTCCTCGTCCTCCCGCACGACTCTCCCTCCTCCCTTGACGGGCACTACCCTCTACCTCACTCGATGCATGTGCTTCGGCCAATCCATGTACCTCAGCTGATCCCTGTGCATCAGCTGATCTATGTGTATGCATAGTGCATAGAGTACCTGTTAGTAGAGGTGTGCCAAGGTTTGGTGTTTGTGTGGTAGTGCTAGGCAAAGATGTGATAGGTGTCCCAAACATCACACTGAAAACCTCCTCTGAACTAGGAGGGCGACCAAGATAATTGGTCATCTCCCCCATGAATTTCTCCTTGTTTGAAAAACCTCCAAAAAAGCTACTAACACCTCTAGAAAACTCCGTTAAGGTGTTGTTCATGCGTTCCAACTCAGGATCAGTGTTGGAGGATCCAGGATTCCACATCTACACAAGAAAAATCGTATTACCCTGTGCAGATAAAACATATTACATGTTGTGTCTATATCTGCGTCTCTGTGCACGTCTGTCAGCGTGTCTATTTCCGTGTCTATACCTGCGTCTACACTGTCATGTGGACGCGCTGAACAGACGCACACAGTAGGACCATTTCTTTTCAAACTTGGTTAAAAAACGTGCCAAAAATCCTCCATAGATGACAGACTATAGCATGTAAAGAGAGAGAGAGAGAGAGAGAGAGAGAGAGAGACAAACAGACAGAGAAAGAAAACAAGATTGAGAGAGAGAAGAAGAACTCACCTTCTTTGCTTGTTCCGACGGGTGGCGGCTAGGTTGCAAGCTCCTTGTCCTCCTTTTCCCTTCCCTTGGTAAGTTGCTTGAATCTTCTTCTCTTCCTTGCTGTTTGGCTCTTGTTCATTACTCTTTGGCTCTTCTTTCCTCCTGTCCTCTTTTTACTCTTATTTCCTTCCCTCATTGTCTTCATGAAGTGATAGATAGACATGAGTAGTGATGTCGAGCTCGAACTGCAGAAAATGCACCAAAAACGCAGGAAAGCACAGGTTTGAAAAGAAAGCCACAACTTTTAAAAAAAAAAATTATATTTGCGTAGCGCGTCTGTAAGGGCGTGTAATTGCGCGTATATATGCACAGATAATACCTATTACACGCACTGACAGACGCACAGGAACAATTAAACTGATTAGATGCTAGCTTTTGGTTGTTTTTGCATCAACATGACATGACTTTCCTAGTCTTTCAATGTTAAAATGTTTGCCTCCATGTTGTAAGTATCAATGCATACATCTAGGGAATATGACATATATAGATTGTATGTGCATAGTGGTCCAACAAATCAAGCCTCTTTCTTATTTGTAGACATTATATATTGTAGTTAAACTCTAACAGTTTATATTGTGCAAAAAGGTGTCATTGATTTAAGCTAAGATCTTGATCTACATTGCTATTCATACAATTTCATTTATGTTGGGTTGACCAATCTGCTTGATTAATGCAAGATATTCTTGATATGATGTTTTTGATTGAGAATACCGGTGAAATATATAGAAAATCTTGAGATAAGAGATGGTACACTAGCAAATCAATTAACCTATGTGGTGACATATATAACAAAGCTTGAGGATAAGAGATAACACATTGGCAAGTCAATTGGCACATATGTGGTGAATTACTAGACCATCCCACTAGCAATTGCATGCAAGTATCAATAGGTGGATAAAGCACGAATGGTTTTTAGCTAGAGAGAGATAATGCAATGAAGGTGTATATGAAAGAGATAGAGAAAGGCATATTATCCATCAATCAATCAAAGATATGTACATGAAGTGACTTGATATAGTAATTAGAGTATCGTCATTTTTAGGATGCTCCATTGACTTCTGCAAGTTCCCATAACCTTGAAGTAGATAGCCAACCACACTGTCCATGGAAGGAAAACTTGACCTCATCAAATTAACCAAGTTAATTTACTTATACATTTCATAGATAAGAGATTTGTAGTTGGCTTGTTGGTATTGCAAAGTATCCTTACAGTGATCTATTTTAGTCACCAACAAGTGGACACACTGGCTAAAGATGATAAAAAGAGGACATGTGCACGTTGGCTACATGTGGTCCACCTTATCTAAAATTATATGTGAGCTATAAGTGTACCTTGACATGATTGGAATAGCTTGCACATGCACAAACCAGTTGATTTACATCAATCTACTCATGCTATGAATTGGCATGCATGTCTTGCTTTTGCTTTGATTGTATTGATTGTGATGTATATTCCTCAAGAATAATGAGAATCAAGGGACTATCCTAAAAAGTGAGGGTACTCCCTTGAATCACCGATTAAGCTTTGATCTATAAGTTTATGCATGGCTAGGTTATGTGCACAACAAATGAGACATGTGAGTGTATTGATCAGTTCTCTCTCTTTCTCTCTCTATATACATACATATATATATATATATATATATTGCAAATGCACAAGTCAACCTTTGATCTATAAGTTTTAGCCATGGCTAGGTTAAGTGCACAATAGATGCAACATGTGCATATATCAATCACTTCTCTGATAATTATGCCGTATATACATCCAATCATCATGCCCTATCCAATCACATTTGTATAGGGCATGATTGGATGTATATAGTCCATGAAATCACATATATATAATTAGCTTTGAATGATTGGATGTATATTCGTAATAATCAGAAAGAAGAAAGTTGGTAATGTATATCATGTCCTATACATGTATGCCCTATACATGTATATCATGTCGTATATACATGTATATCATGTCCTTATGATCCTATACATGTATATCATGTCCTTATGATCCATGTGTAATTATGTCGTATATACATCCAATCATGCCCTATCCAATCACATTTGTATAGGGCATGATTGGATGTATATAGGGCATGAAATCACACATGTATAATTAGCTTTGAATGATTGGATGATATACATGTATACCCTATACATGTATATCATGTCATATATACATGTATATCATGTCCTTATGATCCAGGTGTAATTATATCGTATATACATCCAATCATGCCCTATCCAATCACATTTGTATAGGGCATGATTGGATGTATATAGGGCATGAAATCACACATATATAATTAGCTTTGAATGATTGGATGTATATTTGTAATACTCAGAAAGAAGTAAAGTTGGTAATGTATTCAAACAAATACTAGCTGTTAAGAGGTTTGGTCATATTCAGGGACTTTATGAGAAATGAAAAATATGTGCGTTTATTTTTGCATCTATAGGCGGGTTTATAAATGCAGATATATAGATGCGTTCTGTATACTAGCGTGAATAGATGCGCTGATACACGCACTTATAAACGCGCCCGCTTTTTCGTATGTACAATGCGCGTCTATAGGGCCTTTCTCTTGTAGTGCCTCCATAGGCCCTTCTAGTGAAATCTCTTGGTAATCATATCATATGTTTGGAAAACACCAAAATGACCAGTAGTGGGGTAAGGAAGCATCTCTTTCATTATCTTTCGTATGAAGGGAGAAGTGTGGGGGATGATAGTCTTGCTATTGGACTAGATAAGGCCATTTCTGAGCTCATATTGGGAGTTTTTATCCATTATCCCATACTATAATTTCTAAAATATTTGGCTAAATTCCTCATTCAACAAATAATTTCCCTAAAGCTCCTCAATCCAATCTCTATGCAACTCTGAAATGAAAGACACTTTGCATGTCGACATCCATGGTGGTGAATCGGTTGCTATATTATCTTTATCCCTAGTGTGAGAGATGTCAGAATCATAATTTAGCAAAGTTTGCACTCATCTCCTTTGTTTAGGAGTCAAAGTATATTGAGTCAAGAAGTAGTGGAGGAATCCATGGTTGTTCTTCACTCTAAATCGGCTATCATATAAGTAATGGTGCCATTTCATAACAACATAGAGGATGGCCAACATCTCTTGGTCATAAACATTCATTTGTATCTCATTTTCATGAGGCATATGGCTCACAAAAGCAATCATACCACGCTCTTGCAACAATACAACACCAATACATCAACCATAAGCGTCATACTTAATCATGAGCTCTTTTGAGAAGTCAAGGTATATGAGGATGGGGGTTGAAGTAAGCATTTCCTTCAACTAGTTAAAGTTGTGATCAACAATTGCTTTCCAAACGAATAATTCCTTCTTTAACTGATCAATCAAAGAGACTACAAAGATGTCATAATTATTAATGAAGTATCTATAAAATGAAGAGAGACCAAGGAAACTACCTGATGAGGTAGTGTTAGATGGTATGGGCTAGCTCTTCACACATTGCACCCCTTTAGGGCCAACCTATATACCATTCTCACTAATAATGTGTCCTAAGTACTCCACTGATGTCTACATAAAGATGCACTTACTTTCCTTAGCAAATGGTCTATATTCTCCTAAGCCATAAAATACCCTTCTAACATATGCCAAGTGCTCCTCTTATGATTTATTGTAAAAATGATAATGTCATCAAAGAAAATGAGTATACAATTGAACAAGAAGGGATATAAGATTCTATTCATAAGGCTTTGAAATGTGATGTGGGCATTATTCAATTGAAAAGCTATTAGTAGAAAATGATAAAGCCCACGAGCAGTCTTGGAAGCTGTTTTGATCTCATCACCATCTCTCATGTATATTTGATGATAGCTAAATTGTGGATCAATCTTAGTAAATACCATGCCCATTTCAACTCATCCAATGAGTCATCAATCGTTGGGACAAGATACTAGTTTTTGAAAGTGATCTTATTTAAGTCCCTTTAGTCAATGCACATGCGAAAAGAATAATATTTTTTCTTTACTAAGAGGGATAGAGATGCATAAGATGAGGAACTCGATTTATTAAACTCTATCTCAAGTAAATCTTTGACTTGTTTTGCAACATCATATCGAGACTTGGAGATTCTATAAGGTGGCTTGTTCACTGGCTTGAAATGGAGCTCTTGATTAAGTGGGTGGTCCACTTTCCTCTTAGGGGGGAGGGATACATGCACCTAAAATAAATCATCATACTCCTCTAGTAGGGTTTTCAAGGTTGAATTTTTAGATACTTTGGAGGATTGATCTAAATTTTTCATATTCAAGTGTAAGACAAATATCTGTGAGCATTTCTTAAACTCCGTTTTGAGTTTCTCTACAATAATTAGCTAAAAAATAGATTTATTTTGAACTTCCTCTAAGTGAATGAGTGGTCCGTGCATCATGAACTCCATGTGGAATTGAGAAAATTCCATAGAAAATTTACCCAAATGTTTTATCTAGTCACAACCCAAGACAACATCAATAGGATCCATGTCTAATGCAGTTAGATCAACTAATGCCACATATTTTTAGCCACGTATAGGAGAACTTTGGAGCACACATGTGTTCTTCTTTAGAATTTTCTACTTGAAATTTCAAGGGGATACTATAATTCGATACTGGTGCATTTTAACCAATCAATGCCTAATGTATTGATAAAACTCTGTGTACTAGCACTATCTAGAATGATAAATATATATTTTCCATTAATACTACCTCGAAAGCATAGAGTGCCACTACAAGGATATATTGGAATAGCAACGGGTAGTTCTGATGCAAATTAGCGACGTCACTATTTATGTCACAAATAGCAACACTACGTAGACAAAAAAAACGAGCGAAAACTCGAGAGCAGCATTTTGCTGCAAAGAGTGAAAGAGAGACGGAAATAGATTGTGCATTTGGGAGGGATAGGGGGAGAAAGAGAGAGAAGGAGAGCTTATCACCACCGTCATTGCCATTTGCAAAGAAGAGGAGGAAGTGCACGAAGGGTGAAGAGAAGCCGCCATTGTGAAGAGGACATGAAGAATCCATCCTTGGGCCTTTTTGTGGTGAGTGCATTGCTTCCTCTTGGTTTGTTCTTGTTCTTTCTCATTTTCTTTTGTTTTTTTTTGTTGAGAATGAGGTGCATTGAGAGGGGAAAAGAGAGGAAATGAGAGGGGGAGAAGAAGAAAGAAAAAGGAAGAAATAACGAGAGAGAGAGGGAATAAACATGAAACATAACAAGAGAGAGAGAGAGGGAAAAGGGAGAATGAATGGGAAATCACAAGGGGATAGAGAAAAACAAAGAGATGGTTTGTTCTTGTTCTTTAATTTTTTCTTTTTTTGTTTGCTCTTTTTTACAATGATGTGCATTGAGGGGAAGAAAGAGAGAAAATAAGATAAGAAATGAGAGAGGGCAGAGATTGTGGTGCATTGAGGGAGAAGGATAGGAAATGAGAGAGGAAGAAGAAGAAAGGAAAAGAAAGAGAGAACGAGAGAGAGAGAGAGAGAGAGAGAGAGAGAGAGAGAGAGAGAGAGAGAGAGAGAGAGAGAGAGAGAGAGAGAGAGAGAGAGAGAAGAAATATGAAAGATAACAAAGTAATGGGGAAAGAGAGAGAGAGAGAGAGGGAGGGAGAGAGGAGAATGAGTGAGAAAACATAAGGAGGTGGAGAGAAACAAAGAGAGGGGAAACAAAGAAAGAGAGAGAGAGAGAAAGAAAGATAGGAAATGGGGTCAGGAGAAGAAAAAAGGAAGAGGAAGAGAGAAATGGCCATCGCATCTGCTATACTCTTGTATTCTAAATATATGAAAGGTAGGATAATGGATGATGTAGTGGTAGTGGTAGAGAGAGAGAAAGAGAGAGAGGTTTTGTTAAAGATGCACCTTGGGTGTGTTTGATGCTTTTTGGGAAGGCGTAGAAGCCCTGTGTCTCTAGGCCCGGTAAAGCGAAAGAGAGATTGGACTTGAAGGTGAATGGATGGTTTTCTTGACATGCTTTGGGCTACCTCCTCCTATGCTCTGCATATCGAGTCACACACAAAGGAAAAACGGTGGCGAGGTCTGGTGCAATACCACAGGATGCGACGTAGGGTAGCTAGTCCCTCACCCCCATGCATAATGTATTAGACTTTACATACTGTAGGCCCACCCACAAGGGGATGGAGAGAAAAAAACAGGGGCAATAAAGAAAGAGAGGAAGAGAAAGAAAGATAGAAAATAAGAGAGAGATTCCTTCTCAAACAATTGAAGAAAGAAAATGAGAATGAGAACAAAAACAAATTGTTTGTCGTAACATAGACCAAATGAAAAAGGATGAAGGTTGTGATGTTCAAGATCACAAGACTTATCTTAATTAACATCTCTCATATCCTTGCTCTCAATGTAAGCTAAAAATTATGCGAGAACATTGATTGTTAATAGAACACGTACGACGCTTTTATTACAAGGAGATGATGTCTCATCCCAAGGAGTACACCTATTGTGGATGGAGTGCCTGAGCCAATCCACCACTTGGAAGGCACTACCTAGTCTATACCGTCAATACCTGAGGAGACAAGCATCCTTTCAAACTTTTCTACAATCTTGGAGCCTAAGATGGAGACAATGATCAATGCATTGATGCCCATGGATGCCAAGATATCTGATCTACTAAGAGAAGGAAGCATCTATACATCAATGATTGCATGCTATTTCGAGGAGAGTACGAGACTTTGGAGACATGTCCAAAGTGTGGTACTCACAGGTATCAACAAGACTTACAAGGGTAAACCATCCCTCATAAAGTTCTTAGAAACTTTTCACTTATCCCCTGTATACATTACATGTTTCGTACGTCAAGCTTGGTGAGCTTGACAACATGGCATGCGCGCAGAATAGATCCATAGATAGTGTCCAACAATTATCAGCGGATTCACGCGCATGGAGCCACATTGACTCTATCTTTCCAAGCTTTGAACAAGATCCAAGGAATCTTCATCTCAGTCTTGCTATGGATGGCATGAACCCATTCGATCTCCGCTCAACTTTTTACAGTGTGTGGCCTGTAGTCCTTGTTAACTACAATATCCCACCATAGATTTCTACGAAGAAAGGACACCTGATCCTTAGCTTGCTCAATCTTGGCCACTACAAAGTCAAGAATATGGAGGTGCTACTCCTCGCTCTCATGCACGTTTGAGAGAGGGTGGCTCAAGTGGTTGTTGTGGAGATACCGAGGAAGTGACTCAGTCTCATCATTCTACTAGAGTTGCATCACCTGTGGGATTTGTCACACTTGTGGAGACATCTACTCTAGTCACTCCAGCTTTTGCTCATAGCTGTCTGGCACCCCTATGGATGCTACTCTGAGAGATACCACCCTCATGGGTACACCATATGTATAAGGGTCTCCTGGATATGCCTAGGAGTGTTGTTGTAGGTGGGAGATGACACACCTTAGATATACCTCTGAGGGGTATGGATACCTTGTAGATGATACAACATGAGCCGTCATCATGAATGATGAGGGGAGAAGGGTGATGTCTCATATTAGAGAGTTGTGCCAACAAGTTTTTCAGCACAACATCTTGGATCATTGGAAGAACATACCAAAGGGGAGCAAGGAGTACATAATAGCATCCTTGCATGAGGAGTTTTCGATACCAATCGTAGTAGATAGGTTTTCGATAGGCTAGATGATGAAGTGCATGCATGTGGACATGTCACACAGAGCATCGAGCACACGCAAGGCACTTGAGAGTGGGGTCTCAAAGCCCGAGTAGCTAGACGCAGACGATTGACGCGGACTGAGGGAGGAGGCTATAGATTCTCAAGGACGTTGGAGATAGTAGCACGAGGCAACAAGGACACGATTAGAGGCACGAGTGGTCCATCATCTTGGGAGTGCCGTCCAACCACAGGATTTATCTGGACAACTTTGTAAGTTTTTCTTTTGTTCTTCTTGCTTATTTTTTTCCAATATTGCTTGTATTGACAATCGTGTTTCTAATAGTTGTATTTTGATTTCTTTGCAGCACTCCATTACAAGCTGCGATCCCACTGGCCTAGAGACTTAATATGCAGAGAGACACGGTCTCACTGCATTGATTGATAGATTGTATGCATGCGACGGCCCAGTAAGTCACTTATCTTTCTTATCCGTAGTTACTAATTTTAATTACAATGCATTATTATATGGTGGATTGATGTGTAGTTGTCTCTTTTTTTGCAGGGTTCGTTTGATGCTGCTTTGTAGAGTATGACGAGCTTCTGGATGGTGAGGTTCTATAGCTTGCACTTGGATCCATGGAGTGCACATCCTCTTCTTTTTTGGTCATGTGATTTATGTAGATATTTTCTATGCACTATGTTATTATCATCCTTTGTATCTTGCCATGATTCCATGAGCGCTTTCATAAAGCAATCTTGTTTTTATTTTATGTATAAGTCATGTGGATTCAAGTACACTTTGCCTTCATTTTGATGACCATTGTACACTTTACTGTAAACCCTTTTTTTTCTTTGTAACCGTCACTATTAGTGTCACAAATTTACTGCAGACATTGTTATTATCATTGCAGTTTGCATTGCAAAATCGTCGCAAAGTGTCACTATTTATGTCGTTATTGCATCATATGCAACACAAATAGCGATACAAATAGTGACACAAATAGCGACGTCGATAGTGACACTTCTATGGCGTCGCTAATACCGACGTAATTAGCGATGACAGGGGTAATTTTTTTGGTGAATATTTTTGTCGCTTTGAATGTCAGTATGAGGCTTGTATCTTGTAGTATACTAAGGCTCCTAATGCTACTCCATGCATCCATGGAGATGGAGCAAAGGGAAGTGGTAGCCATCTAGAGTGTACTCGAGGTAATCAAATAAAAAGCATAAGATGGATAACTACATTGGTCAATGGAAAACCCATCCTCTGGACCATAGAACTACTCCTAGTCTAAATCCTTTGTATACCCCTTATTTTCAACATATAAATTCTCCTAATCATTGTTTCAATTTTCCATTACATACATGCTATGTGCTTTGACCTTTATTATCTTGTAGGGGCATTTTGAAGCATGATCTGTTGTGTGCTTATCACCATATTTAAAACATATGCCTTTTTTATGTCCACTCCTTCATAACATCTGGGGAGGTGAACTTTTGATCACTTAGACAATTCGAGGTCTATTTTCAACACATTTACTCTCACCATGGGATCCAAGTGCTATCCCAAAAGTACCATGTTTTCTTTCAACGTGGAAGGGGGATTGAGTAGGTATTTTGGGGTTGCCACTTGATACCAGGAGGTATATTTCACGGTGGATGCCATGACAACGGTGGATTTCATAAAACTATTTATTGTCGGGGCTCCTACACAAGGTGGATTCCTTGTGCGAGAAGCTGATAGGGACTTTTGGGCATCATATTAATTTAATGTGCACATGGGTAATTCCACAGTGGGTGATTCCATAAAATACAAATTAAATTAATGGACGTGTATGAGTTTAGAGTTCGTACTCGAGTTACATTAAGGTTAGGATAGAGTTCCAACCTATTTAATTATTTTGTAGTTGAAGACTGCTAGCTATTCACTTTTGTTGGGTTTTATTTATTTATATTCTAACAATTGTGAATTCTTCAGTTGTGTGTAGAGCAGGTGGCGATGGTGTTGGGTAGCACCGGGCGATGGCGTGAATCCAAATGCCTACAAGAATTACTATTTTTTATGGGTGCACACCTTATCACCAAAGGCATGGCGCTAATATTTATTTAAGAGCACTTATTTATTAAAGTACTTAACAAAATATTTATTATCTTGTATGTGCATAGGCACTCAATTAAATACTTTACTATTTGATATTTATATTTGGATACAACTCGGACTTTTGGACATCCAAATGCCTTACTTTATATTTGGGCAAACACAAACGCAAAAGAAAAAGAATGCTATTTGTATAGTAGGCTATTTTTTAGCTTCAAGATAAATAAATCTATAAATACATGCCTTGTGAAGCGCTCACAGAAGGCATAGGAGGAGATTGAACCCAATTCGTCTCTTTTGTCTCATGTCCTGCAAATTTGCTTTTGCTTTGTACTTGAAATTATGAAGGTTTATAGAGTTCTTTGTTCTTGGGGACCTTCCGATATTCTCTATGCACGCGTATAACATCCGATATGTGCATCAATGATAGTACATAGTGTATGCCAGAAGGGCTCCAAGAATAAAAAACTCTACAAAAAACCTTCATAATCTCAAGTACAAAGCAAAAGTAGATTTGCATAACATGAGACAAAAGAGACAAATTGGGTGCAATCTCCCCCTATGCCTTGTGTGAGCACTTTATAAGGTATGTATTTATAGATTTGTTTAAAAAATAGCCCACTATACAAATAGCATGCTTTTGCTTTTGCTTTTGCATTCGCCCAAATGTAAAGTAAGGCGTTTGGATGGGCTATTCCCAAATACAAATATCAAATAGTGAAATATTTAATCGAGTGCCTATAGGCATACAAGTTAATAAATGTTTTGTTAAGCACTTTAATAAATAAAGTGCACTTAGATAAATTTTGGTGCCATGCACTTTAGTAATAAGGAGCGCACCCATAAAAATAAGTAATTCTTCTAGGCATTTGGATTCATGCCGTCGCCACCTGCTCTACACATCAAAGCATTCACAATTGTTAGAAAATAATTAAATAAAACCCAAAAAAGTGAATACCTAACAGTCATCAGCTACAAAATAATTAAATAGGTTGGAACTCCTTTGTCCTAACTTTAATTTAATTCAAGTGTACACTCTAATCTCATAAACATCCATTAATTTAATTTGCATTTTACGGAATCACCCACGTGCACATTAAATTAATCTGACGCCCGAAAAGGACAAGCGTCCCCATTAACTTCTCGCACAAGGAATTCACCTTGTATACGAGCCTGCATCCAATTTGTCTCTTTTGTCTCATGTCATGCAAATCTACTTTTTCTTTGTAGTTGAAATTATGAAGGTTTTTAGAGTTCTTTGTTCTTGGGGACCTTGTGGAATTCTCTACGCACATGTACAACATCCAATCTGTGCACCACTACTAGGCATGAGGTTGCCTCTAAAACCACCCCATATGGGACTGACCTCAATGGGATGCATGGTTGTCCATAACCTTGCTAAAAATTCTCATTTGTACAATATTTTCTTATGTATATTGCATCCAATTCAATTGCATTTGTTACAGCCTCTAATCTATGAAAAATGCATAATAGGACTGTAGAGCCTCATATGAAAATATTTCTCACTACAATAGGTAGTGTATAAAATATATAATAATACATGAGGCAACTCATAAACTAATAATATTGAGACATAAGAATACATACAACACTAATAATCAACAAATTAGAAACGCAGATTAGAGAATATATTGAAAATATATAGAGACATAGAGAAACATGGCACCAATTGTGAAATCTCATACATTATCATGAAAATCCATCATACAACAATTCATGAGTATCACAACTGATTAAAAATGAGATATAATAACATAGATACCTGTTCAAGTCATGTTGAAAACTACCTACATAACTATACTTCATGAGACACACAACTTTGTGAGGCATCTAAAGAATAATTCACACATAGAACTACTATGTCGACTAAGGTTCTAACCATGCTAAGGGTAAGCATAATGCATCAAACCATGGCTAATGCTTGGCACAACCCAGCGGATGGATGGTACAACCATGATTCAAACCCTTGCATGTCATGGTGTCAAATGTCTTCTCCAAAACTAGCGTACCTAATGACAAAAATTATGCTTTACTCATAGTCGTTTACTCATAGTCGTACACCATGAAGTAAGCTACGATGAATAATAATAAGTAGAGCCTCTCTAGTATGATACTTAGAGCCCTCTATAATGGTTGCATAATCCCCTCAAAATAAAATTACAAAATAGAGGTATACATAGCTAAAGTATGATGTAAAAAAGAAAGTCTAATAGTAGTACAAGAGACTCCATGGGGTGTGAGGCTCATGCACATAATGAGAATTAGAAAATAGAGGTATACATAGAAAAAGTATGATGCAAAAAAGAAATTCTAATAGTAGTACAAGAGACTCCATGGGGTGTGAGGCTCATGCGCATAATGAGAATCAGTGATAGACTACTCTTTGTACATGCTGCTCGTGATATAAAATGTAGAACATCAACATTATGAATCCTATTAGATGTAAGCTCACATATCTTAACTTATTAAAAATGATATGATGCAAAACTTTAGTGACATTAGCCTTCACAATATTAAAAATAATTTGAGGACTCAATTTCAACTTGCCATGCTGCTCGACACTTTGCAACTAGGTAATCATGCCCAAAAATCTATCATACTCAACCTACATTCCTTCAAGATTCTCTTGAGAACATCCTTCCCATGAATCAATGCTTCCAAGTTTTCATAAATAAATGACCATTGCACAAGTGCCATTGGCCGCGATATTATCTGAGACATTCTCCCAGCAATGGAAACCTATTGATCATGCATAATTCTAACCAATGTATTCTTCATAGTAGCCATATATGTCTGCATAAAATTAGAACCTTCTAATTCAAACTCTAAATCATTCAAAAGGTTCTTCTCAACCTTAAACAAAGGTTTCAACCGTGCATCTAAGATAATCCTCTTGGTTTTTAGTATTCTCTTGTGCTACAAAATCAATATCATTATGAAACTTATCTTGCATAGTGTTTGTACACTCCCTAACACTACAAGATATAGACCTTATACCGACTTTAAAGCGACGAAAATACAAACAACAAAATTTTCCCCCGTCGTCGCAAAAAGCATAATTATTGACGACGCCATAGAAACGTCGCTATATGCGACGCATATAGCGACGCCAATAGGGACGCAACCAGTAAATCTGCGATGCATATAGCGACGGAAATAGCGATGCGAGCAGTAAATTTGCAACACAAATAGCGACAGTAACAGGGAAAAAAAAATTTTGTGGCAGGGCAGCAAGCTGTCCTGCCACATATAGCACTGTGTGTTGTATGAGAGCCATACAAAATAGTTTCTGCACTATTGTATACAAAGCGCTTGCAAACAAAAATAATGTATACTGAAATCATAAAACTTATACATAAAATAAATACATGATCGCATAAAAAGCGATTGGTACAATCATGACAGGATATCACTAATACATAGAAAATGTCTACATAGATCAGGCGACTAAAAAATAAAGGTGTGTGAGCTCCAAGGATCCAAGGGCGAGCTACAAATCCTCGTCCCCCGAAAGCTCGTCCTACCGCAAAGGACCATCGAACGGATTCTGCATAAAAAGAAATAACACATCAATCCACCATACAATAATGCATTCAAATATCTCATGGTAACTACGGACAAGAAAGATGAGTGACTTACAGGGCCGCCGCGTCTATACAATCGGTCGATCAATGCATTGAGACCGTGCCTCTCTGCATATCGAGTCTCAAGGCCTTGTGGATCGCGATTTGTAATGGAGTGCTGCAAAGAAAACAAAATGCTAACTGTTAGAAACATGATTGTCAGTACAAAGAATATTTCAAAAAAACAAACAAGCAAAACAAAAGAGAAACTTACAAAGTCCTCCAAATATGTCCTGTGGCCGCCACTCCCAAGATGATGGACCACCCCGGCCTCGAGTCGTGCCCTCGTCGCCTCGCGCTGCTGACTCTAACGTCCTGGCGAATCTGTAGCCTCCTCCCTCAGTTGGCGCCAGTCGTCTGCATCTAACCACTCGGGCTTTGCAGCCCCACTCTTGATTGCCTTGCGTGTGTCGGATCGTCTATGTGACATGTATGCACGCATGCAATCCATCATCTAGCCCGTAGAGAATCTATCTACTGCGGCTGGCACCAGAAACTCCTTGTGCAAGGATGCTACTATGTAGTCCTTCCTCCCCTCCGGTATGTTCTTCCAATGATCCGGGACGTTGTGCCGAAAAACTTGTTGGCACAACTCTCTCATGCGAGTCATCACCCTCCTCCCCTCATCATTCATGATGATGGCTCCTGACCTACTATCAACCAGATATCCATAACCCCTAGGAGTCTACCTAAGATGGGTCCTCTCCCATCTCCGTCCACGCTCCTGGGCATATCCAGGAGACCCCTCTACATCCGGTGTACCGATGGGGGTAACCTCTCTCGGAGTGGCACTCAAAGGGGTGCCACCAAAAGGGGTGCCACTTGCTGACGGCTGCACAAAAGCCGGAGTAACTAGAGTAGACGTCCCCACAGGTGTGACAAATCCTGGAGGTGACGCAGCTCCAGCTGAACGACGAGATGGAGACACCACATCCGTGTCTCCACAGCAGCATCCCCTTGATCCCGATGCAGTCCCTCTCTCTAGCCCAAGTCGTGAGCGTCGAGATTGTCTGCTCGAAGCTGAAGCATCTGATCGCGCTGAAGTAGATCTAGCAGAGCACCCTGACAAAGAAGGAGACAGCTCCTAGTCTGCCATCTCTCTGAATCTTGCGAGCTGGTTTGGAGACATGCGTGCCATCATGTCCTGAAACTCCTCATCGCTATTCCAAGGAAAAATCCCTTTACTGTTGGCTAGGGCCCCTTATAACTCCCTTATCTTGCAACTTGATACAATGTGCATGGAGTTGCTACCATCTTAACTACTTAGTCTAACCCAAAGGTTAGACCGATAATGATCACATTTTTTCCATCCGGTCACATAGACCTCATTTGAGAACATAAAACTCACGACTCAACCAATATCTAGGCTCACATATGGCTTCTCCTCATAATGGGGGCCTTACAACTTTGAGAGCCATGGATCATTGGTGGCACCTTATGAGGGTGGGGCATTGAGCATATCTTACATCTCATTGATTAGGCCTATATTTGTTTATTCACTCCTTAAGTGGCAAAAAAGAGAGAGTCCATATTTCTTCTAATGTATGTGTATGTTGAGTTTATCCCAAGTAAATAATAAGACATTCTAAAAGGATCAGTGGCAGCTAGTAAGTCACTCGACTATTAAGGTAAGTCCCCTACCCAAGCCCTTATTCAATCCTTGCAACTCATGAAAAGGCTCAATGTTTATTTTCTAGTGCATCTCATGTTAGTTGAATAATTAAAAATATCTACCATGTATACTCTAGCCCAAGGAAAAAGGTCGATGTTAGGTGAGGTGGTAAGCAAAAGAGAAGTGACCCTCCCTTATCACTTAAGACCCTTAAGGGGTGCACAATGCAATGTATGGAAAGCTTTGCATACCTCCTAGTGAATCAGAGCTTGATACTTGTATGTAAGTGCAAGTAAACTCCATGGTCCTCCCATTCTAGATGAGATAACCCTTGATATAATACACTTTCAATGATCAAGATATCCATGTCTGGCACTTGACATGTATGCAATCCATGCAAGATGTTTGGCCATGAGGCTTTTCACATTTGAGATTTGTGAGTCTCCCAAAGTTAGGATGAGTCCTCTCTTGAGCTCTCCTATCATCCATGCAACCAATCTCCTTGTGAGGCCCCCACCCCACACTGGCCACAAACCTCACCCACTCTCCCTAAGAGCCCCAATGGGACTTATCTAACTCAGCCCCATCATGGATATCATGGTATTAATGGCTAATATGGGAATGATGGGTAGCATGGATTCAATTCACAACATGACATGTATGGAAAGCATGGTATGTATGGGGAATAAGGTATGCATAGATAACAAGGCTATCTGAAAATGTAGCTATTTCTAATTGGCTAGGAACTCTTCATGAAAAGCTTATGTAGGAGGTGCATGTGCCTACTATCAAGAAACAATAGCAAAAGAGTCGGATTGGATTGATGTTGGTGGCTTTGCATGCACATTGGAGGTTGTATGTCCAAGACCATTCATTCATCTCTATGGGACACACAAAAAGGTGAGAAGCCTAATGCCTTATAGAGAAAGAAACTAGTGGATGGTATCCTTGTGGATATATATGAGAGAGATTTAGGTCACTCTAATGCTTCACTAGATAGTGAAAATGATCATGGAAACAAGTCAGTTGCTCCATTGAATATGGGATTCCCCTTACATGATGTACCACATGGTGATGCTATTAGTAGTACTATACCTTTGGATTTTTCTAAATGGTTAAATGGTGATGCTTAACACAATGTGGTTCATGAGGATGTTGTAATAAGAGGCCTGCGAAAGAAGGTTTGATTTTCTAAAGTGAAGATGGAGACCATGTCTCAAAAATTGGATTGTATGAAGCATGGAGATGCTATGTCATTGATTGTAGGGTATGTTCCACATAGCCTTGAGGAAGCATGTTCTCTTATATCTAGTTTTTATACATTTATGGTTGGTATGATTGCATATGGTGCTATCAAAATGGATGTGGTTCAATCATTATAGCAGCAATTGTCTTGTATAAAGACCAAGAGTGTGCAAGCAAAATACGGGTGGAGCGATATGAGTATGACCAAGTTATTCAGGTACCTTGCACATAGGCTTCATTGATTTTTTTTTTTGACACTATTATTACAAACATTTGTGCTTTTTCAAGGTGTTTTATAATTTTTTTCAGGTTATTTAAATATCATATATTACCAACTGCAAATACCATGCCTGAGTCTCGTGATGATGCACGGCATGTTTTACGGAAGCTTGGCATGGACTACAATAACATCCATGCATGTATCAACGACTGCATACTGTTTCGAGATGAATACGAAAATATGGAGACATGTCCAAAGTGTGGTGCTCACAGGTATCGACAGGACTTCCAAGGGCAAACCATCCCTCAGAAAGTTCTCAGACACTTTCCGCTCATCCCCCGCATAAACCACATGTTTCGTACATCTGGCATGGCAAGCTTGACAACGTGGCATGTGCAGAATAGGTCCACAGATGGAGTTCAACGAATATCAGCGGATTCACGTGCATGGAGACACATTGACTCTATCTTCCCAGGCTTTGCGCGAGAGCCAAGGAATCTTCGGCTCGGTCTCGCAATGGATGGTGTGAACCCATTCGGTCTGCGCTCAACTTCTTAGAGTGTGTGGCCTATAGTGCTTGTCAACTACAATATCCCTCCATGGATTTCTACGAAGAAAGGACATCTCATCCTTAGCTTGCTCGTCCCAGGCCGCTACAAAGTAAAAAATATGGACGTGTATCTTCGTCCATTAGTCGATGAGCTTAAGATTTTGTGGGAGGAGAGGGTCACTGTGCAAGATATGAGTAGGCACGATGGTCGGCGGTCAGCCAACATTCAAGCCATTCTCATGTGGACGATACATGACTTTCCGAGATTGGGAGAGTGCTCAGGTGAGTAGACCTCCGTTCTCGCTAGTAATATCTATATTTTATCTCATTGAATCAAGTATTCACTAGGTCGTTGATGCCAGGAGGCATATTCCACGGTGGATTCCGTGTCACGGTGGATTCCGTGAGGTTTTACGGTGGATTCCGTAAACTTAGATGACCGGGGCTCATATACAAAGTGGATTCTTTGTGGGAGAAGTTGATGGGGACGCCTGTCCTTTTCGGGCGTTAATATTTAGTGTGTACATGGGTGATTCCATAGCGGGTGATTCCGCAAAATGCATATTAAATTAATAAACGTTTATGAGTTTAGAGTGCGCACTCGTAATAAATTAAGGTTAGGATTTATTTCTAACCAGTTGATTTATTTATGTAGCTGAAGACTGCTAGGTATTCACTTTTGTCGGTTTAATTGTATTATTTTACTAACGATTGTGAATGCTTCAGTTGATGTGTAGAGATAGCAGCAGTGGCGGAGGAAAGCATTGGAGTCTTGCGAGTATTCGACTTATGGATTATATTTTGATAGGCACCACGCCTATATTTTATTATGTCTATTAAGGCATTGATTATTGATTATTATTTTGTATGCGCCTATGCGCACGGATATGTTATTTCTATTTGGGACATTGTGTTGGGCGTGCCAGACTCTATGGGCACCGTCCATTAGCTTTATTTCCTATTTTTGTAGAAAGCAAACTCAAAAGCTAAAAGTTTGTCATATTTTTGTAAATTGGGCTATTATTGAGCATGAAGATGGAAATATACATAAAGTACATGCTTTGTGAAGCGCTCACACAAGGCATGGGGGGAGATTGAACCCAATTGGTCTCTTGCTTCTTGTCGTTCATGCTTTTACATTGTTTTTTGTGCAAAAGGGTAAAGTTCATTGTTCTTGGGGACCTTCCGGGATTCACTACGTGAGCATACTACGACCGTTCTGCGCACCAGTGGTATCAGAGCGGAGCTGAGATCAAGAGCTTCCAATCGCTACCCATCTTGAGCGAAGGCGGAGCTTCTGGAACGATCGGGCTCTACAGTCAATCTCGTCGCGAACCGTCGATACAGGCAGACTTCTGGCGATCAAGAACCCCTGTTTCTACTCTCAGATCGCGAAGGACTAGGCTGTACAAGCGGAGGACCACGCATTCATCTCCTTCATCAAGTCTTCAAAAACCAGTGAGCAAACTCCATAAACCAACTTTTTCAAAGCTTAATTGTTAAGCTTATAAGCTTTAAAAGAAGCTTGAAGCTTCAAATTTCTCGCCGTGGTACAAGAGGATGTCTCCGCGTTTTTCGCCGTGAAGAAAAAACGGCCCCTCCCTACGAATTGCGCCGTGCTGCCTCTCTTAAGCTTAAGCTTAAGCTATTAAGCTTAAGACTCTAAGCTTCTGCAAGTCACACAAGACAAGTAAGTTCATAAACTCTGGGTCCTGCACCTCCGAAGTCAAGTCTTGCAAGTCGGCTGGAATCAAGTCCTACAAGTTCATCAAGTCGGCCTAAGTTCTGCAAGTCTGCAACTCTGCAAGTCGGCTAAGTCTGCAACTCTGCAAGTCAGACTAGTCAACTGGAGTCAGAACTGACTAGTGCTCAAAACTCCTAGAAGGGCTGTTCCTGCGTAAAAACTCTGAACTGCAAAGTTGTTCGTGGCAAGGTATTCTACCCATCCACAGGTCCGCTGAAGTATTTTCAGCAAACGAAGAAGGAAATATCGCAGATTTTTTGAAAATTGAAAGAAGAAATACCCAAAAACACATAGCCTTGTAACCCCGAATTTGAGCTACGCTCATCCCGCTAATTTGATTTTGAGTGAGAAAGTTCTTTTGAGTTTTACAGGATGACGGAACCACATATGGATTATCCTATGGACGAAGACGAGCATGAGGATATGCCTGATTTCACTGAAGATGAGGACGACACTACTACTACTTCCGACACTTTACCAGGTATGCCTACTCCACATTCATTATTGACTATGAAATGTTTGGTGCATGGAAAGGAAAAGACTATCTTGCATGATGACGGTAGTACTCATGACTTTATTTCAGCAAAATTGGTAAAGGAATTGAAATTACAGACTGTACTTATGCATTATCGTATAAAAGCTGCATTTTTAGGCACTAGGTATAATGGTACACAAGAAGTACAAGATTTAGAGATTCAAATTGGTTCATACATTGAAAGAAGAAATTTCTTAGTTGTTCCATTACAGTCGAGTGACATTATTTTAGGAATGCCTTGGCGACACCAGCATAATCCAAATATAGATTATTCCACACACACAATGAATATTAATTTTCAAGGAAAATCTATTACATTATATGGTATGCATGCATCTAATGTTTTTCCACTGCTTTCGCATACTCAAGCAAAACATGCATTACGCAAGAGTAGTAAATCATATCTCATTTGGGTGAATGAATTGCAAGCAAAGGAAAATCATATGCACCCTAGGCATAAGGAATTTCTTGCATATTTTAAGGACTGTTTTGCAGAAGACCTACCACCAGGTTTACCACCTTCACGTCCAGAAGACCATAAGATTGATTTAATCCCTGGCAAACAACCACCTTGCAAAGCACCATATAGGCACAATCAGATAGAGCAAAAAGAAATCCAGAGTCAAGTTGAAGAATTACTAAATAGAGGCTTAATTCGACCTAGCAGTTCTCCATTCGGTGCACCTGTACTTTTAGTCAAGAAAAAGAATAATACCTATCGTATGTGTATTGACTACCGAGCTTTAAATAAGATCACTGTAAAGAATAGGTATCCTATACCTAGAGTTGATGACCTTATGGACAAACTGCAAGGATCTTCTATATTTAGTAAAATTGACCTTAAGTTTGGATATCATCAGGTGAGGCTAGATAAATCTGACATATTTAAGACTGCATTTAGAACACAGTTTGGCCATTACGAATTCTTAGTCATGCCATTCGGATTGACTAATGCACCTGCCACTTTCAGTAGAATGATGAACCGTATCTTTTTGAAATATCAGTACTGTGTGATTGTTTTCTTTGATGATATTTTGGTGTTTAGTCAAAATGAGAAAGAGCATTATGAGCATTTGTCAATAGTTTTTCAATTACTGAAAGAAAATCAATTGTTTGCAAATCCTGAAAAGAGTGAATTCTTTAAGACAGAAATTGAGTATTTAGGTCATATTGTATCATCTGAAGGAATTAAAGTTGATCCTAAGAATATTGACGCAATATTGCATTGGCCTGCTCCTAAAAACGTGCATGAGTTACGCTCATTCCTTGGTCTTGCTAGTTTCTATAGGAAGTTTGTACGTAATTTTTCATTAATTGCTTTACCATTAACAAAACTTCTCAAGAAAGGCATTGTTTATCAATGGACTGAAAATCAGCAGAAATCCTTTGACTTACTGAAACGTGCATTAACCAATGCCCCTGTTTTACAATTTCCTGACTTTAATAGACCATTCTTTCTAGTTGTGACCGATGCTAGCGGATCAGGAATAGGAGCCATACTAATGCAAGACAATCATCCAATAGCATATTCTAGTTCTAAGCTGAAACCCTCTGAGCTGAAATATTCCACTTATGACAAAGAACTATTAGCAGTTGTACAAGCATTAAGACAGTGGAAACACTACTTAATGGGTTTAGAATTCATGATAAAGGCTGAATAGCAAAGCATTAGACATTTACTTAGCCAACCCCAAATTTCTGACCGTCATATCAAATGGGTTTCCTTTATTCAAAGTTTTCATCCTATCATTCAATACCAACCTGGAAAAGAAAATGTAGTTGCTGATGCATTGAGTAGAAGACTTGCAATTCATAATATTTCTGTCATATCTTTTGATTCTTTGATTGCTATGAAAGATACATATCACCAGGATATTACTTTTCATTCTGATTGGAATAAATTAGTTCAAAATAATTTCATTCCTGTTGATTCATTGTCATATAATGATGGATTTATGTTTTATGAAAAGAGACTGTGTGTTACTATTCCATTCCGATCTTTTGTTTTGAATGAAATTCATTGTCCCCCATATCAAGGTCATAGAGGTATCATATCTACATTACATATGTTAACTGAAGATTTTTATTGGCCACATATGGATGCAGATGTATCTAATTTCGTTTCTGAATGTTTGATTTGTCAAAGAATAAAGAGACATCATGGTAAACAGTATGGATTACTAATGCCTTTGTCTATTCCATCTAAACCTTGGGAACATATTTCTATGGATTTCATTACTGGTTTACCAAATACTAAATCTAACCATGATATGATTTGGACAGTTGTAGATAGATTTAGTAAGCAAGCATATTTCATTCCATGTAAGAAAACTTTAACAGCATCACAAGCAGCACAATTATTTTTGAAAACTGTTTTTACTAACCATGGATTGCCAAAAGTGATTATTTCAGATCGTGATTCTAGATTTTGTAACAATTTTTGGATTACCCTGTTTGCTAATCTAGGCACAAAGATTGATTTCTCATCTGCATTTCATCCAGAAACTAATGGACAAACAGAAGCCACAAACAGCACTATTCTAGATCTTTTACGTGCATATACTATCTCTAAACCTCAGACATGGGACACTCATTTGCATTTATTACAGTTTGCATACAACAATACACCGCACACATCTACAAAGAAAGCACCTTTTGAAGTCATTTATGGATATAGATTATCTACACCTGTTGCATCTTTGTCTAATAAAATTCAGAGTGTTGATGATATTGCTAGTATGCATAATAGTATTTTTGATGAGGTTAAGGATATGATTGCTAAAGCCCAACAATCATATACCAAACAAGCCAACAAGAAAAGACAAGCCATGAATTTCAAAGTTGATGATTATGTTTGGCTGAGAATAGAAAAACGTAGACTGCAAAGTGTAGATAGACATCCAGTTGTCAAATTAGCTCCTAGATTCTATGGACCATTTAGAATCATTCATAAGATTAATGATAATGCATTCAAATTAGAATTACCATCTCATTAGAAAATTCACAATACATTTCACATTAGTTTATTAAGACCATTTAGAGGCCAATTACCTATCCATCCTGTTTATGAAAACCCACCTTTACTAGAGGAAGAGACTGAAATACTTGAACCAGAAGCCATCATAGACACTGACTACATGACCACTAGAACTGGCCGAAGGTATTCTAGATATCTAGTAAAATTTAAGAACCATCCTGTAGAGGAAGCACAATGGATGCACGCTAGAGACTTAAATACTTTCCCCACTCTGTTAGCTCCACATTGAGCTAATAGCAATTGAGGTCAATTGCTATCCCACCCCGGGGGTATGATGCCAGGAGGCATATTCCACAGTGGATTCCGTGAGGTTTTACGATGGATTCCGTAAACTTAGATGACCGGGGCTCATACACAAAGTGGATTCTTTGTGCGAGAAGTTGATGGGGACGCCTGTCCTTTTCGGGCGTTTCATTAATTTAGTGTGTACATGGGTGATTCCATAGCGGGTGATTCCGCAAAATGCATATTAAATTAATAAACGTTTATGAGTTTAGAGTGCGCACTCGTAATAAATTAAGGTTAGGATTTATTTCTAACCAGTTGATTTATTTATGTAGCTGAAGACTGCTAGGTATTCACTTTTGTCGGTTTAATTGTATTATTTTACTAACGATTGTAAATGCTTCAGTTGATGCTTTTTGCAACATCGCATAGACTTGTGACTTGTCCACAAGAGAGTTTTGTCATTTCTTGAAATGAGGTTGGCAAGTTATTGCGCAAATTTAACTTACAAGAGGATGAGTAATCATCCTGTTACATCACCTTTCTTGGGGAATAATTGCCAAGTAAAAGGAGAGTTAGGTATTTGCCTGGAAGCAAATGACCAATCAATAAATTGAAGCGACATGGTCGCCAGGATTTACTATTACTTAAGGTATTGGTTAAGTTGGGTTAATAGGGTATGGCCCTAACCCAAGGATAAAAGGGGGAACAAAAAAACCCTTGGGGATCTTGCCAAGTCGCAATTTGATCCCAGATCGAATGTTGGATGCATTCGGAGAGAAAGATTCACTTTTTAACAGATGGCCAAATAAACGACCACTGGAATTGATTGTGCTTGTAACAGTTTAGAAAGCACTGTTTGCATTGTTTGCTCAATGAACTAAAGGATGAAACGATATCTAAATACTTCAGGTTGAAGGCCTGAAGGGAGAGGCAGCTTCAGTTACCCCCGACTGCCTGCCTGACCCTAACCAAGGGGGTTGTTAACCGTGCCGGGAACGTGGACCGAACCCGCCGTGAGAGGTCTCTCCGTTGAGTTCTACTTGGAGCAGGAGGACGCTTGGGTGCCAGAGGGGGCTCTGGCCGTAAATCCCTCGCCTTCCGGGCCCTGCACAAGAGGCTAACGTGACTCGGGATTGGATCTCGAGGCCCGCATACTAGTCTACGGGCAGAAGCTTGGAATAGTGATCCCTGGAGGATTACTGGATAGCCTTCGGGCGGATTATGATCAAGCCTACGGGCGGAACTCCTTGTATTTCAAAGATAAAAGGATAAAATGATAATAAAGAAGTTGTTTGACATTGTTTTCTTTATGTCCTGTGATAAGATTACGTGAAGGAACCAGTGCTTAACAGGGCTAATCAAAGAAGCTGGTTGTTATATGTCCAATTAATGTGGTAGGTAATTACATAACTAAAACAAACCAAGGAAAGTGCGGAGGATGGACCATGGGTCCGTCCTATGGATGGGTGGTCCCGGTTAGCCGGGAACTTTTCTCAAAAATCTTCAACGAACAGAGGGATGATCATCATCGCCGAGCAAATAACGAGAAGGATGACTTAGATTTACCTGTTACCTGATTCACGCTGTTTTAGGGGAACGAAATGGGACTATGCCTTATGGCAGAGAGGTTGAGCATTGCATCCCTCTCGTTTCCCATTCTCCTTGAACCAAGTGCAGCGTGAATCCGCTTCGGACCTGGCGTTTCTGCGTAAAGTAGTTCGCTCGGGTCTGACGCTAGTTGCTGCTAGCTAATGACCAAACAGGAAAACCCAAATTCAGGTCGATCCTAAGTGGGAACGGCCAGGATACTTCCGCTACGGGGCAGACACGGGAAGACCTAGATTGCAAAACCCGTAACATTCCATGGGAGTGCCGGGCGGAGTTTTCTAGACATCCTTTCCGATGGACTGCTAAGACGTGTCCTAGATGATCCTAGTGGACACGTTACAGGAGGGAGAGAGGAGGACGAGTGAGAGAAACAACGAGAGAGAGAGGGGGGAGAAACAAAGAGAGAGGAAACAAAGAAAGGGAAATAGAGAGAGAAAGAGAGGGGGAGAGAAATAGAGAGGGAGAGGGAAGGAAGAGAGAAGAAGGAGGTAGAAAAGAAGGGTGAGGTAAAGAGAGGAAGGAGAGTGAAAAGAAGAGAGAGAGAGAGGGAGAAAGAGAGATAGAGAGAAAAAATAGAGAGGGAGAGAGAGAGGGAGAGAGAAATAAGAAAAAAATGAGAGAATGAGAGAGAAGATTAAGAAAGAAAAGTAAAGGGAGAGGGGGAAGAGAGAGATAAAGAGAGGTGGGATGACATTTCTTTCAATATCTTTGTTTTTTAAGCTTTTTATTTTCTATATTTGATTGTCTTTGCAATGAGATGAGTTGAGTGAGAGTGGGGAGGGAAGGAGGGAGAGAAGTAGAGAGAAGAAAGGAGGGGAAGTAAGAGAGAGATGGAGAGAAATAAAAAACGGGAGAGAGAGGGGCTTCATAAAAAAGTATCGAAACCCGAGCATGGCATTTTACAGGTTTGTAAACAAGCAAGAGAGAGAGAGAGAGAGAGAGAGAGGCTGCCACCACTAGCGCCATCCATGAAGAGGGAGGAGACAAGTGTAAAGGAGAAAGAAGGAACTCGCGATGGAGAAAAAAAAAGAGAAAAGTGCAAAGGGATTCTTCTTCAAGCTTTGAGGTAAGTGCATTATCTCTTCTCTCTTTGTTTTTCTCTTTTCTTTACTTCTCTCTTTCTTTTTGTTGATAAAGAGTGTATAGAGAGAAGAAGTGAGAGAGATCAATGTATACAAGGGAGATTGAGAGAGAGAGAGAGAGAGAGAGAGGCCGCTGCCACCGCCAATCCACCACAAAAAGAGAGGGGACAACTGCAAAGAAAAAGGAGGGAACCCGTGAAGGAGAAGAAGAAGAAGGAGAGAAGTGCGAAAGAATTCTTCTTCAAGCTTTGAGATAAGTGCATTCTCTCTTCTCTCTTTTTTTCTCTTTTCTTTACTTCTCTCTTTCTTTTGGTTGATAAAGAGATGTATATAGAGAAGAATGGAGAAATATCAACACAAGGGATATTGAGAGAGAGAGAGAGAGAGAGAGAGGCTGCCACTGCCACTACCATTGCCATTGCATCACTAAAAGAGAGGGGACAACTACAAAGGAGAAGGAGGGAACCCGTGAAGGAGAAGCAGGAGAGAAGCGCGAAAGGATTCTTTAGATGCCAAACTTTGAACTAGGGGCTTGTACGCCTTTTTTTTTCCCAAAAAGAAAAATTGGGCTCTTGGCCACCTAACGAGTGCGTGTGTGAAGTTTTGTCGCATTGGGATAAAAGCTTATGGATTTACGATCACACGATGGACAGTGCATATGAAGCTACATTAACCTAGTTTTGGGGTCTAAATGGGTTGAAAGTTCATTCTTCTTCTCATTTTCACATCTTACTTTCTTTGCTTCCTTCATTCTCACACCCCCAACCTCTGTCTCTTCTTCATCTTGCCCTCCTCGAGCTTGCATGGCAGGCACCAAGCAAGCATGTCCTTGTTTCTCGGCCATGGGAAGGCCTCATGTCAAAGTCCACCACTTGGAGCACTAGATGGAGCCTCCTCTAGTGTAGCAACAGGTGCTCCCCATAGAGCACAACGACCACCAGAGAAAAAGAGGACATGGAAACCGAGCACTATCGCCCTTCAGGAGATAAGGAGAATCCAACACGGATAGGAGCTTCTTATCCCAAAAAGATATTTTCTTAAGGTTGTTTGGGAAGTCATGCAAGATTTGGAACTGAAAGGGATGGAAATATTTTGGGCACGAGTACGGGATGGCCCACCAGTACGAAGGTAGACTGCTACAGCTATGATGGCAGAAAGAAGAGCCTACATGATATACTATATGTACCTTCTATTACCAAGAATCTATTGTCGGTTGGACAGATGGCAGAAGAGAATTTGCAAAAATCTAGTGTCAGTTGGATAGATGATTTCAACTAATACACATGGCTGTACATTCGGAAGTACAAGGATGAGGTACTCAAAGTCTTTAAGCAAATGGGTTTACAAAGAGAAATGCAAGTCAAATGGTTCGTTGGAAAGATATAAAGCCCGACTGGTTGCAAAGGGATATGCAGAGCAATATGGCCTAGATTATGAGGACACTTTCAGCTCGGTTTGCCAAGATGGAAATGGTGAGAATAGTCATTACATTAGCAGCTTCTAAGGGCTAAAAATTATGGCAAATCGATGTAAAAAATGCATTCCTGAATGGTGATTTGCTTGAAGAGGTATATATGGAGCAACGTGAGGGTTATGTACACAACTTGAGGTATATATGGATGCTAGCTAGCAACCCCGTCTATCATGCTAGATCCAAACACATAGAGGTTCACTACAATTTCATCACAGAAATGATACGTGCAGGATAGCTTGATCTACTTCATGTGAAGACAGAAGACCAGGTAGCAAATATCTTTACCAAATCACTTGGTAAAGAGAAATTTGTTTGTTTCAGGAATCTACTTGGAGTACAACTAGTGTGAGCTCAATAAATGGAGTTTGAGAAGGGGAAGGATGAGCTTGATTATTTTTATCTTAAAACACCTCCATCTATTGAGATTGAGGGTGAAGACAAGAAAGAAGAGATAATAGATGACTTAGACGTAGGTGAAAACAAGAAGGAAGAAGTACTAGAGCTTAGAGACACTACCACTCCCTATATAAGTGTTTCTAGCTTCAATACCATGGTATAACTCTTAAAAATGTCCAAATGCTCCCCCAAAAAGACTTGAACAAGTTTGGAATAAGCTGGACTGAGCAGATGATCAATGGGACTTATTCATACCTCAAGGTCTTGACTATAATGAAAGCTTGAAGTGAAGCTCTTCTTCTTGGGCTTAACAAGTGATAAAAAAGCTCCTTGACTAATACTTTTTTGAATTGATTATATCTAGCTTTTGCAATCACAAGCTCTTTTTCTTCTCGGGCCTAAGCAAGTGATGAAAAAGCTCCTTGCGAAATACCTTTTCAAATTGATTATATCTAGCTTTTGCAATCAAAGGATTTAGTTTATTTTTGAAAATTTGATACACAATTTTTAGACATTAGGTGTAGGTGACATTGGCAAATGAATTATGCAAGAATATTTAGTGCATATAGCTAGAAGGGTGGCAGGGCTGCATGCCCTGCCACCTAATTTTTTTCCCTCTGTAACCATCGCTATTTGCATCGGAAATTTACTCTACAACCATCGCTATTAGCGTCGCTATTTATGTCGCTATTAGTGTCGCTATTAGCATTGCTATTAGCGTGAGTATTTGTGTCACTAACATAATTAGTGACGCTAATAGTGACACAAATAGCGACGAATCGATCGCATCGCTACTAGCGATGCGAATAGCGATGAGACGGGGGTAATTTTTTCCATGAATAATTCCATTGCTTTAGATATCGTTATTGGGTCTTTATGTTGTAGTGGTAATTTTTTTTGTTTTGGTACTCTAGGAGTCTTTCACATTCAAGAACAATGATCTTTTGAACACTTAACTTATTCTTCAACATCTTAGGATTTCTCTGTAAATAAAGTTACAGATATGTTGTCTTGTTTTTTTATTGCTCCATAGTTAAATTTTATCTCATTTGGACAAAATGTATGCAAGTTATATGCATCACGAGCTTTTCTTTTTGTACTCCAAGAATCTCCGAGGGTAAAGAACAATGGTTTTTTAAAAACTCAACTTCTTCAACATCTTTGGGCTTCTTTGCAAAGAGGGCCATAGGTATATTGTCATTTTTTTCTATTGCTCCATGGTTAAATTTCAACTCATTTGGACAAAGCTTATGTAAGTTATATGTATGCTTTAACCGGATATTTCTTTTGTTTTTGTACTCTAGGAATTTGTCAGTGAAGAAACAATGGTCTTGTTATAAGTCAACTTCTTGTTCAACATCTCTAGGCTTCTTTGTGAAAAGAAATATAGGTACAATGTTTTTTTCTTTTGATTGCTCCATTTAATTTTCATTTCATTTGAAGAGAACCTTTGCAAATTATACATATGTTGATAGGTAACTTTTCTATTTGGTTATTATAGATGTCTTCACGGAGAAAAAACATCAGTAACATATTTGCAACTCTTGGGCTGTCCAACCGCTTTATTCTTTACTTGGACAAAAGCAAACACAAAAGCTAAAGCATGCTTATTGTAAAATTGGGCAATGGGAATTCTCAAGGGAATGTAGTCCAAAGGTGATGACGTGTTTAGGGTTTGTTGTATCTATATTTTATATGCAACAACTAATTGAGTGTTTCAATGTACAGTACAAAATATATAGTGTGGCATGATCACGCGGACGACATTTTTACATGGAGCATATTGACAAAATGCGCTCCACAAGAGATTATGGTATCATGGCAAGGTTCGAGGAACTGAGCAGATGACGAACAATGGATCCAAACACGGTTATAGATGAGATGTTGTATTTTGGGAACTTGCAAAGTATTGTCACAGTGGATTACCGTAGCTTCTCCATGATCCTAGTCGATGTGTAGTGGTTCAAAGTGGTACTTGAAGGAGCTGGAGCAATAGTTCGATGAGGTCAATCTATATTTCTCGAAATAGATTCCGAAAAAAAATGGACGGATTTACGTGACACGTTTGTGTTGTCGGCCCATTGTGAACATATGCATGAACTCATGTGTTTTTTAATTGTATTACAACATGGTACATGTCACAGTAGTTAAATCTCTCTTGTACGTGATTGTGAACATGCAATTTTCTATCCAAACCCCTGACAACCTCGATGGTGGTACATTATACATCCAGCTCCCCGAAGTGCGAGAGTATATGATCAAAGCGATGTTGCAAGCATAGATGAGGACAATATGCAAATAGAGAGGTCGATATTGCAAGGGGTGGAGGCCACCGAAAGCTTGGATCATGTAGAGGAGCCAGCATCGAGTAACAATGATGGAAATACAAGAGTCCAAGAATTCTTTGAGAAAGAGATGGACTCATCCTTTTGTGGTGACATGTCTATCGACCTTCCAGTGTATGCAGAGTTGTGTAAGGGGATTGACATGGGACCATAGGGTACCTCATACTTGGAGCATCCACCTACTCAATTCATTGACGAATCGCTTATAAGGGTACATAAGATATGTATTTTAAGTAATTATTTTTTAAATATTTATATTACCGTGCTTTGTATGATTTATATTGATTATGCTAACATCAATTTTTGTATGTGTAGGTGACCTTTGTGGATATTTAGATCAAGAGGATGAGTTGAGGGATGAGCAACGAGGAGATACAGGAGATCTTCAAGCGTATGTCTCCAGATCAGATGGCGAGATTTAGAGATATGGCAAACCAGGAGCTGTCTCGGACACCATCAGGCCATTCTATTATATCTACTTTGGCACCCTCTGATGCTTTAGTTTCTAGCAGACGAGGTCGATGCTTCAGACTTGGGCCAGACGGAGGGAGTGGTTGAGGGGAATGCTGCGGGGATCTAGATGCAGTGAGCTTGCGGTTGGCTCGAGATACAAGTGCTATTCCTCGCTCTCGTGGCGGTTCGAGAGAGCGTGGCTTGGGTGGTTGTTGTGGAGGTATCGACACAATGTCTCCATCTCATTGTTCTACTAGAAATGCGCCACCCGTAGGATTTTTCACACCTGTGGGGACGTCTACTCGAGTCAATCCAGCTTTTGCTCAGCCATCCTGTACATGGCAGCCTTATGGGTGCTACGCCAAGAGATACTACCCCCGTAGGTACACTAGATGTATAGGAGTCTCCTGGATATGCCCAGGAGCGTGGTCGCAAGTAGAAGAGGACCCATCTTAGACATACCTCAAAGGGGTATGCCTACCTTGTAGATGATAGGACAAGAGCCATCATCATGAATGATGAGGGGAGGAGGGTGATGGCTCATATGAGAGAGTTGTGTCAACAAGTTTTTTGGTACGACGTCTTGGATCATTGGAAGAACATATCGGAGGGGAGCAAGGACTATGTAGTAGTATCCTTGCATGAGGAGTTTTTGGTACCAGCCGTAGCACACGGGTTTTCCACATATTGGATGGAGTGCATGCATGCATACATGTCACATAGACGATCGGACACATGCAAGGCACTCAAGAGTGGGGCTTCAAAGCCCAAGTGGCTAGACGTGGACGACTGGCAGGGACTCAGGGAGGAGTCTACAAATTCTCCAAGATGTTGGAGATAACAACACGAGGTGGCGAGGGCACGACTAGAGGCCCAAGTAGTCCATCATCGTGAGGCGGCCACAAGACATATCTGGAGAACTTTGTAAGTTTTTCTTTTATTCTCCTTGCTTATTTTTTTACAATATCCTTTGTACTGACAATTGTGTTTCTAACAGTTGTATTCTATTTTCTTTGTAGCACTCCATTACAAACCGCAATCCCACTGGCCTTGAGACTCGATATGCAGAGAGGCACGGTCTCACTGCATTGATCGACCGATTGTGTGGATGCGGCGGCCCTCTAAGTCACTCACCTTTCTTGTCTGTAGTTACTAAGTTTAATTAAAATGCATCATTGTATGGTGGACTAATGTGTAGTTGTTTCTTTTTTTTGCAGAGTCCGTTCGATGCTCCTTTGCAGTGGGACGAGGTTTCAAATGGCGAGGATCTATAGTTTGCCCTTCGATCCCTAGAGCTCACATACTCTTCTTTTTTGGTCACGTGATTTGTGTAGACATTTTCTATGTAGTAGTAGTATCTTGCCATATTTGTACCGGTCGCTTTCATTACGGGATCATGTATTTATTTCATGTATCAGTGTTATGATTTAAGTACACTTTGCATTTATTTATATGAGCATTGTACACATTACTGAAACTATTTTGTATGGCCCAAATAAAGCACATAGTGCTATATGTGGCAAGGTACCTAGCTGCCCTGCCACAATTTTTTTTTTCCCTTGTTACCGTCGCGATTAGCATTGCAAATTTACTATACGCATCTTTTTTAGCATCGCAAAGTGTTGTTATCAACATCACCATTTGCATCGGTATCATCATCGCATTTTCGACAATGATACTGATGTAAATAGCAATGCTGATAATAACACTAATACCGACTGTTCAATGGCATCGCCACAATAACAATTTTTTTTGCAACGACGGGAGCAAATTTTTTTATGAACACTTTCATCGCTTTTAACGTCAGTATAAGGCCTATATCTTTTAGTGTTCTTAAGCATATATTTACATGTTGAAGTTTTTATCCCTTGATAATCTCACTCTTGTCAAGTTTGAGGAGAACTGCCTCTACATTCTTCCATAGACATATTGTAGAACTACCCGAGACCATAGCCACATGCACCCTACATATATTTGATATAAAGTTGTTGGATACATTCAATACAAAGGTAACTTCTTTGGAACCATACTTCAATATGTGTATGTATTCCAGATGTGTAGGCTTACCAATCTATTCTAAGACTTTCTCATTTAATTGTTTTCAAGCCTTCTTCATATGAAATAGTTTTGGCAAAGGCACTACTTGCTTAGTTTTAAAGTCCTACTTAAAGACCTACTTAAAACTTGTATCCATGACGCCAGGAGGCATATTCCACAGTGAATTCCGTGAGTTTTTTTGATGGATTCTGTAAAACTAGAGGTATATATCCACGGTGGATTTCGTAAGGTTTTTCGGTGGATTCCGTAAAATTATGTGTATTTGTCGGAGGCTCATACACAAGGTGGATTCCTTGTGTGAGAAGTTGATTTGTAGCTAAAGACTGCTAGGTATTCAATATTGTTTTTTTTAAATTTATAAACAATTGTGAAAGTGTCACTTGATGTGTAGAGCAGGTAGCGGTGGCTTTATGTAGCACTAGGCGTTAGTGTAAATCCAAGTGTAAATTTTATAATTGTGATTAGTTATCTTAAGTATAATATATAATATTATGTATTTATATGATATTATATTTTTAAAATTATTAATCTATTTGTAAGTTATAAGTTTAAATTTCTTTAGTAATAATTAGATAATTGTCCTTAGTACTATTAATTGATTTGTTTTTAATATGGATTATTTTAGAATATGAGATTTAAGATATGGTTTTATTGAAATAAGCTTTCTTTATGGAATACCTTGCTTTTTTCTTAATGTGGTTAAGTTTAGAAGGCTTTTCCAGCTTTCTTTATAAAAGCAACAGGATCATGCGTAAAACAAGAGAAAATGGTGAAAACTGAGTTTTTTCATTTCTCCCTCATGCGGAATTGGAATTCAGAGCTTCAAGAGTTATCTTGGGGGTTTTGGCTTGCTTTTGACGCGATGGTGTTGTCAAAACGTCAAGATTCAGAGCACAGAATTTTCTACCACAACTGTAGCATGTTAAAGATACCACTTGACTCTCAAAACTCTGTATTTCACTTAACATTTATACTTTCTTTGTAATTATATATAAGATATAAATATGAATATCCATGTAAAACTATAATATATAATTAAAAATGAGAAAGCATGGCTTTTGCCATGGGGGAGGTTGGGCCCAATTGTGTGTTTTTCTCTTATTTTTCTCAATCTATTGAGTTATTCAAATCCTCTTATGTATTATAATGTTTGTATTTAATAGTTGAGATGTTTGATTTGGTAGATTTTCCACATGTTCCACTTCATAACAATCCAATTGTTGATAAAGCATACTATAGGACTTAGAACTCATTCCCACCTTGTCACATAATCCCTGAGCATGTGCAGTAGTAAAATGGTGTCTTACGTCCCTAAGATGTTCACTTGTGATACCATCCACAATATCATTGAATTTACGATTTTCCAATACATTATTGACCATGTCCTTGCTAAGGACTTTAGTAGTAGTTTTGTTCTCTACATGAGAAAACATACTCCTCATTATAGTAGATTGAGCATATATTTGTCTATGATATTGTCCACTTCCTTTGATTAATTGGTGAATTGGTTTAACTAATCGAATGTGTTGATATGCTTTGGTTTTTAAAGTTGGCCCAATATCCAAAGCTTTTATGAGCTTTCTCTTTACGTTTTTATTCTCCTTCTCCAACTCTATAATTTTAGATTGTAACTCTATATTCTATGCTTGTGTAGTATGCATAGCATCTTCAATGATAGACATTGCCTATTGTAGGCTCTGATTTTTCCTATCCTTCTTATTCAACAATATATCTTTTTCCATCAAAGACTGTACTTATCCTCGTAATCTTGTCTACATATTTGTTCATGCTTAATGAATCCCTACTAATCCTTGTGTCACAAGTTTACATGGGTATCCATAAAATCCTTCATTGCCTTCACAAAAAAACTTTACAAATAATGTAAGCCCATTAAATTGTGGTGGCATTTGAGTTGGTGGATTAGGTGGATAAATACACCCATCAACCCAAAGATCAACATTTCTTTCCATGCATTTTTTTCTTATTGCATCCTATAACTTATTTCATCACACCTTTTCACAATTCTTTTAAATAATGGGGCTTATTTATCCTCTAGTTGGAAGTGAATATCTCTCTTTCTCTTGGTACATCCTGCACCTGCATTTTATAAAGAAAAATATATGACAATTTTACATTGGATTAACATTCAACTCACACAATTATACCCTTTTGATTCACTATATCTATATTCTTCTTTATCTAATTGAATCTTCACTCTTTCTCTTTATTTCAATCATGATAGATCCTAGTTAACCCCTAATCAGCCTCTAATGTTATCTTGTAATCAACCCCTAACAAGTCTTTAATCTTATCTTCTATTCTATCCCAAAATATACTCTCTTTCTTTCTCGCAGCAAGAATTGGTCGAGGATGATGAAACACATTTATACAATATTTGGATAGTGAAGAACAATCACATCATCTTATCTTCTGCCCAAATTTACTCAACGTCACTCTATCACTTGTTCTTGAGCTTGGCTCGTGGCATTCTCAGCTTCCCATTGAATCCCCACTCACATTGGGTCTCTTTCCCAACAGCCATAGCTCATTCTCTTGAGCTCCCATCACTACCGACTTCCCGAGCTTCTTCCCGGCCTATTGAGGCACCATCAAGGCATTGACATTGAGGTATTGCTTCAGTATTTTAGAGTTTTACTTCAGTCCATAGGTCTAGGTAAACAAGGTTTTCACAGGTTGTAGGCAGCCATAGCTCACACCTCTTGGAGCTTCCTTCACCTGGATCTTGCTTCCAGCCTATCAAGGCTTGCTGAGGCTTGGTGTAGGCCTTCTTTGGCCCCCATTTGTGCCCCCTTTGGGCCCCATGTTTGACATGTGGGACAGCAGACCCCCCCAGCCAGCTCACGTTTTTTTTGTGCCTATTTCAAAATCTGGCCCAAAAATCACTCTTTATATCATATCTCGAGCATTCAGGACCCGATTCAGGCAAGGTAAGAGTCTAAGTTGGAGCTTTGTAAGTTCTTGTGGTTCATTAGATAGAGAAGGCATGCACTTCTTAGATGCATGCATGACCTTCTTAATATTTACTATGACATTTGTACCTACTTTCTTGATCCTCATTCCGCAAATTAGAATTCGCATTTTAATAAATGCCACTTGAAGGTCATTCTTCTCCACAACAATATAATTCCTTCCTTTCTAATTAGTGTATGCAATTGTTGTTCTTGTTGATGATATATGAGTTTACCATAGACTTGCCACCATCCTGATAGCTAGATACTTGAAGATGTTCTCTATATTTGTGTCAATTGCATGTGCGTAGAATCTTTTCTTCTCAACTTCATCCTAGTATCCTATGGTGATCATCTCAAAGTAACTCTTGAATTGGAATTGAGGTGGATAGTTAATATAGCTCTTAGTGGGCCATCGTGCACTCGCACCCAAAATCTTTCCATACCTTTCAGCTCCAAGTCTTGAATGACTTCTCGAAGAGCCTTATGAAAAGAACTTTTCAGAATGAGAAGATCGTATCCACGTTGGATTCTCCTTATCTCTTGAAGGGTGACAATGTCCGGTTTCCATCTCCTCTTCTTTTGTGGTGATCCTTGTGCTCTATGGGGAGCACATGTTGTTGCACTAGAGGAGGCTCCATCTTGTGCTCCACGTGGCGGGGCCTTGGCGTGAGGTCTTCTCGAGGCTGAAACGGTGATATGCTTGCTTGGTGTGCATACCATGCAAGCTCCAGGAGGGCAAGATGGAGAAGAGACAGAGGTTGGGGGTGTGAGAATGGAGGAAGCAAAGAGAGAAAGATGTGAAAATGAGAAGAAGAATAAACTTTTACTCATTTAAACCCTAAAACTAGATTAACATAGCTTCATACGCATTGTCCATTGTTTGATCATAAATTCGTAACTTTTTTGCAAGCATTTAATTTTAAAAAAAGGATTCTTGGCCACCTAATGAGTGCACAAAGTTTTGTTGTATTCCGATATAGCTTAGTATTTTAAACATTATCCCACACCAAAATTATGGATCGATTGATAATTGAGAAATCAACATCGCATTGAAAATGAAGCACTACACTCTCGTAACTAACTCCTTTTTTAATATAAAATTTGGTTGAAAAAGACTTCTTGAATGAGGAGAGAGAAGGAATCTGAGTATATCCTTGTAGATAATATAAAAAAGGTAAATACCAGTATCCGTCAAAGAAATACGCAGTTTTCTTGGCTTGACAGGATGGTATAGGGTCTTTATCAAAAACTATGCTTTGATTGCAGCACCTCTTACCGACTTACTAAAGAAGCAGACTTCTATTACATGGTCAACTTCCGAGCAAAATAGCTTCGACCAATTGAAGCAATGTTTGGTATCAGCACCTATTCTGAAACTTCCCGACCTCAATAAGGAGTTCGAGGTAGTAACTGATGCCAGCATTCTTGCCTTGGGATGTGTACTCATGCAGGAAGGTCATCCCGTAGCATATTCTTCAAGGAAATTGAAGAGTCATGAAAAGAATTATGCCACGCATGATCTGGAGTTATTAGCTGTCATCCATGCTCTAAAGCTTTGGAGACACTACCTGTTGGGTAACAAGTTTACTCTAGTAACAGATCATAAGAGTCTCAAATGGATTTTTACCCAGAACGAGCTCAACATGAGGCAACGTCGATGGATCGAAGTATTGGAGGAGTATGATTTTGAAATCAAGTATCGACCAGGGAAAGAGAATGTAGTTGCCGATGCACTCAGTCGCAAGGCATTCCTAAACTCCCTAATCTTGCAGAATCCATCAACGGCCAGATCTCTGGCTACAAAGGTATCTATGCCAAGCAACCCTATACTCGAACTAGCTAGGGAGGAGGCATGCCATGATTTGGCCTACCAAACCATGATAAAAGAAATAGCTACCAAAGAGCAGAATCTGAAGTCACAAGCTAAGTATCGGGAATTTTCCACTGATAATGGACTTGTTTATTACAGAACAAGGTTATGTATACCAACAAGCTAGTCACTTAAGCAAAAGATATTATGGGAAGCTCATGACTCCCCTTTCGCAGGACATCCTGGCTATGCAAAAACTCTTAATGCAGTTAGGAAGAGCTATCATTGGGAGAGGCTCAAAGGTGACGTTCTCAAATATGTCACTGAATGTTTGTCTTGCCAACGTATCAAGGCTGAACATGTCATGATGCCAGGAAAATTGCAACCACTTGACATTCCCCAAATGAAATGGGAATTCATCAGTATGGATTTTGTGGTGGGCTTACCCCAAGTCCAAGGAGGATACAACTCCATTATGGTTGTAGTTGACATGCTTACTAAGGTTGCACACCTGATTCCAGTAAAGACAAACTATAAAGCCTCCGACATTGCTAGAGTGTTTATCAAAGAAATATTCAAGCTACATGGGTTACCTAGAAGGATCATTAGCGATCGAGATTCTCTTTTCACTTCACACTTTTGGAGAGCTATCTTTGAAGCTATTGGAACTCAACTCTGTTTTAGCACTGCCTACCATCCCCAAACGGATGGACAAACAGAGCGAGTAAATCAAATCATTGAGGATATGCTTAGGGCTTACTGCTGTCGGGAGCCGAAGAGGTGGATTCAATACTTGCCGTTAGTAGAATTTGCTTACAATGCTTCTTACCAGCAGAGCATTCAAATGACGCCTTTTCAGGCATTGTATGGTCATGATTGTCGAAGTCCCCTAAATTTTTCTGATCCTACCCTAAGGGTGGAAGCTTCAAGACAAATGTTGGAGGACATGGATGACCAAATAAGGTCAATAAGACAAGACATACAAGCAGCCAAAGATAGACAAAAGGCATATGCGGATTTGAAACGCCAAGAGAGGGTCTTCGGAGAAGGAGACATGGTCTTCATTCGTGTACGGCCGAAAAAGAGTTCTCTATCTCTAGGTGAATGCAACAAGCTAAGTCCAAGGTATTGTGGACCGTATAAAATCCTCAAATCCCTAGGACCCAATGCTTATAAATTGCAACTTCCAGATAACCTAAAAGTTCACAATGTATTCCATATTAGTCTCTTAAAAAGATATGTACCCAACCCAAATCATGTACTTGATGACCAACAAATTGTAATGCCTAGTCAAGGAGTCCTTGAACTAAGACCGGAAAAGATTTTAGATGTCAGAGAGAGACAGTTAAGATCTAGAATCTTGAAAGAATGCCTCGTCCAGTGGAAAGATTATCCGGAAGAGGATGCTACCTGGATGGATGAAAGCTCTCTCAATCTTCAATATCCCCAGTTTATCTCGAGATGAGGACATCTCGATTCTTCCAAGGGGGAGAGAATGTAATATTTCCGCACACTGCGTACCGTAAATATTGACTTCCCGCACGTCGTGTAAATCCTGTGCAAGGTTATCCCCTACATCGTATTATTGGTAGCTTAATCCATACCATGCACGCTCAAAAAATGAGGCCTCCGCATTGTAAATAAGAGGCTGAGGTTGAAGACCGTAAAAGCCGCGAGGGAACACCCTTTTTTTGAAGGGGCAATTTGGAGATTTTTAGGCAATTTTTTTTAATTATTATCCCTTTTCCCCCAGCCGATGCATGGCTGGAGGAGAGGGAGTGTGGGGAGGAATGGCCAAGGAGGAGTGAGTCGGATTGCACGAGGAGGAGTCCTCCACGTGTGTGGAGGCCCTCTTTCCCCCCCCCAAGGCCTATAAAAACCCCCCCCCTCCCCAGGGAGTCAGGGAGGGAGGAGGGCGGGCTGTGAGAAGGAGGAGGTCGCCGTCGTGGAGCCGCCACGCTGCCGCCCCAGTCCGCCAGCCGCCAGCTGCCAGCCGCCATAGCTGCCGCCCCAGACCGCCAGGCCACCTCAGTCCGCCGCCGCCCGCTGGATTACGACCCCCCCCCCTCGACGTCGCTGCAGAAGCTCAGAAGCTTCTTAGAAGCTTCTTAAGAAGCTTCTAAGGAGGGGGCTTCCTTAAGCCCCCTTCCCACTACATCCCCCATAGACCCATTCATACCCCCCCCTCCCCGGGACTTTGAAGAGGAGAAGGTGAAGCCCATAAAGACCTCCCACAAGACCCTTCGTAAAAGGCTTTTCGCAAAAAGACTTCAAAGCCCACAAGCCATCCGTGAATCAATTCCGTGCCAACCCGGGTTTTCCCTAAAGAACTCATAAAGCCCTCTCTTCCGCAAGCACCATTTATCCAAAATCTCGTAAAGGAATCTTCTGCGTACGAGGGAAAAAGGCAAAGGTCGGGAGGTTGCATGCCAAGGCAAGTCAATTCGTAGACCGCAAAGGCTAACCAGAAGCCGAGACCACGCCCACGATGGCCCCAAAAAGATCACAAGGTGCGCCTGCGGGAGGTTCATCTCCGAGCCTACAAGTGGACATCTCCCCGAGCCCACAAGTCCAGGTTTTTTTTTAGTTTATTCTCGCATAAAGAAATATTTAGGCACGCTTAATTCCATAAGGAAGAACGCATTTTATGCATTGTGGCAGCGTTAAAAATACATTTGATAAATTATCTCTTTAAACATTAGATAAGGTTGATGCATATCATGAATTCGAAACGGTTGCAAGTCCAGAGTTGTCCGCCTTAGAAGACTAGCTGCATGTTGATATTTTGGAACATTATCAAAGTAATGAGTCTAAACATATAGGGCAAAGAAGTGAAATTGATAAGTGCATTTGGTTACTAAACATGGTAGGAATAAGCGTGTGCCGCATTTTAGGCAACATCTTCCTTGTAATGATTCATAAGGAGGAGTTAACACCCATAAGATATTATCCGAAAAGAAATAGAAGAGTACGAAAATGATCTTATGGACTTGCAAGTAGCATGTAACATGGAATAAGTTAACACTAGCTTTAGTTTGGTATGAACTTCATTAACTACATTGTAGCTAGGGGAAAGTTGCGTGTTGCATAGTCATCATGCGGAAAAATTCATTCATCAAATGTTGCATTTGGGAAGGATTGCAGGGTTTAAACAAAGCATGAGATTCTAAAGTATAGATAACAAGGTAGTAGGCATGATTAATTGATGTAAGTCCTAGTAGGACCTAGGAAAGTTAGTATCCAGATTATCAGGCATTTTTACTTTACCAAGGAAAGATAGGGTTATTGTGAACCATGTGATGCGTAGAAGCAATGAATCGCATGTTTACATGTATTGGTGTAGTTGTAACTATTTTCCTCCTTTAGATCTAGTTTATTATCCCTAGGAAAGGTTCATCCTTGTCGCAAGACAAGTATTTTGAGTTGTCTAAATCACCTAACCCACAAGGGATTCATATGGGCATGGTTCAGCCAATACGATAAATACCCCAAGCACTAGCTAGGGATTAGCACGTTAAGGATTCGGCCAAGTTTTCTACTTGTTGCCAAGTCAAAACCCTCAAACCCAAAGATCATACCCACATTCACGAAATGTTGAGTCAATTGGATGCTCATGCATAAAACGATCTAAGGTTTCTATCCTAGGGATCACTCGTTCAGATGATGAAACTCCGACTGAGTTGGAAATTCCTAGGATCGTGGCCCAATATAATTAGGAATGGGTTGGGTAAGAAGACACCCTAAACCCTGCTACTCGGCTGGAGGTAATTCCGTGACCAGAAAATGCCATTCAATGGGTGAAATGACCCCGTGAAATAGATGCAACACATGTGCAAAAAGTTGCAACATCGCATAGACTTGTGACTTGTCCACAAGAGAGTTTTGTCATTTCTTGAAATGAGGTTGGCAAGTTATTGCGCAAATTTAACTTACAAGAGGATGAGTAATCATCCTGTTACATCACCTTTCTTGGGGAATAATTGCCAAGTAAAAGGAGAGTTAGGTATTTGCCTGGAAGCAAATGACCAATCAATAAATTGAAGCGACATGGTCGCCAGGATTTACTATTACTTAAGGTATTGGTTAAGTTGGGTTAACAGGGTATGGCCCTAACCCAAGGATAAAAGGGGGAACAAACAAACCCTTGGGGATCTTGCCAAGTCGCAATTTGATCCCAGATCGAATGTTGGATGCATTCGGAGAGAAAGATTCACTTTTTAACAGATGGCCAAATAAACGACCACTGGAATTGATTGTGCTTGTAACAGTTTAGAAAGCACTGTTTGCATTGTTTGCTCAATGAACTAAAGGATGAAACGATATCTAAATACTTCAGGTTGAAGGCCTGAAGGGAGAGGCAGCTTCAGTTACCCCCGACTGCCTGCCTGACCCTAACCAAGGGGGTTGTTAACCGTGCCGGGAACGTGGACCGAACCCGCCGTGAGAGGTCTCTCCGTTGAGTTCTACTTGGAGCAGGAGGACGCTTGGGTGCCAGAGGGGGCTCTGGCCGTAAATCCCTCGCCTTCCGGGCCCTGCACAAGAGGCTAACGTGACTCGGGATTGGATCTCGAGGCCCGCATACTAGTCTACGGGTAGAAGCTTGGAATAGTGATCCCTGGAGGATTACTGGATAGCCTTCGGGCGGATTATGATCAAGCCTACGGGCGGAACTCCTTGTATTTCAAAGATAAAAGGATAAAATGATAATAAAGAAGTTGTTTGACATTGTTTTCTTTATGTCCTGTGATAAGATTACGTGAAGGAACCAGTGCTTAACAGGGCTAATCAAAGAAGCTGGTTGTTATATGTCCAATTAATGTGGTAGGTAATTACATAACTAAAACAAACCAAGGAAAGTGCGGAGGATGGACCATGGGTCCGTCCTATGGATGGGTGGTCCCGGTTAGCCGGGAACTTTTCTCAAAAATCTTCAACGAACAGAGGGATGATCATCATCGCCGAGCAAATAACGAGAAGGATGACTTAGATTTACCTGTTACCTGATTCACGCTGTTTTAGGGGAACGAAATGGGAGTATGCCTTATGGCAGAGAGGTTGAGCATTGCATCCCTCTCGTTTCCCATTCTCCTTGAACCAAGTGCAGCGTGAATCCGCTTCGGACCTGGCGTTTCTGCGTAAAGTAGTTCGCTCGGGTCTGACGCTAGTTGCTGCTAGCTAATGACCAAACAGGAAAACCCAAATTCAGGTCGATCCTAAGTGGGAACGGCCAGGATACTTCCGCTACGGGGCAGACACGGGAAGACCTAGATTGCAAAACCCGTAACATTCCATGGGAGTGCCGGGCGGAGTTTTCTAGACATCCTTTCCGATGGACTGCTAAGACGTGTCCTAGATGATCCTAGTGGACACGTTACAGGAGGGAGAGAGGAGGACGAGTGAGAGAAACAACGAGAGAGAGAGGGGGGAGAAACAAAGAGAGAGGAAACAAAGAAAGGGAAATAGAGAGAGAAAGAGAGGGGGAGAGAAATAGAGAGGGAGAGGGAAGGAAGAGAGAAGAAGGAGGTAGAAAAGAAGGGTGAGGTAAAGAGAGGAAGGAGAGTGAAAAGAAGAGAGAGAGAGAGGGAGAAAGAGAGATAGAGAGAAAAAATAGAGAGGGAGAGAGAGAGGGAGAGAGAAATAAGAAAAAAATGAGAGAATGAGAGAGAAGATTAAGAAAGAAAAGTAAAGGGAGAGGGGGAAGAGAGAGATAAAGAGAGGTGGGATGACATTTCTTTCAATATCTTTGTTTTTTAAGCTTTTTATTTTCTATATTTGATTGTCTTTGCAATGAGATGAGTTGAGTGAGAGTGGGGAGGGAAGGAGGGAGAGAAGTAGAGAGAAGAAAGGAGGGGAAGTAAGAGAGAGATGGAGAGAAATAAAAAACGGGAGAGAGAGGGGCTTCATAAAAAAGTATCGAAACCCGAGCATGGCATTTTACAGGTTTGTAAACAAGCAAGAGAGAGAGAGAGAGAGAGAGAGAGGCTGCCACCACTAGCGCCATCCATGAAGAGGGAGGAGACAAGTGTAAAGGAGAAAGAAGGAACTCGCGATGGAGAAAAAAAAAGAGAAAAGTGCAAAGGGATTCTTCTTCAAGCTTTGAGGTAAGTGCATTATCTCTTCTCTCTTTGTTTTTCTCTTTTCTTTACTTCTCTCTTTCTTTTTGTTGATAAAGAGTGTATAGAGAGAAGAAGTGAGAGAGATCAATGTATACAAGGGAGATTGAGAGAGAGAGAGAGAGAGAGAGAGGCCGCTGCCACCGCCAATCCACCACAAAAAGAGAGGGGACAACTGCAAAGAAAAAGGAGGGAACCCGTGAAGGAGAAGAAGAAGAAGGAGAGAAGTGCGAAAGAATTCTTCTTCAAGCTTTGAGATAAGTGCATTCTCTCTTCTCTCTTTTTTTCTCTTTTCTTTACTTCTCTCTTTCTTTTGGTTGATAAAGAGATGTATATAGAGAAGAATGGAGAAATATCAACACAAGGGATATTGAGAGAGAGAGAGAGAGAGAGAGAGGCTGCCACTGCCACTACCATTGCCATTGCATCACTAAAAGAGAGGGGACAACTACAAAGGAGAAGGAGGGAACCCGTGAAGGAGAAGCAGGAGAGAAGCGCGAAAGGATTCTTTAGATGCCAAACTTTGAACTAGGGGCTTGTACGCCTTTTTTTTTCCCAAAAAGAAAAATTGGGCTCTTGGCCACCTAACGAGTGCGTGTGTGAAGTTTTGTCGCATTGGGATAAAAGCTTATGGATTTACGATCACACGATGGACAGTGCATATGAAGCTACATTAACCTAGTTTTGGGGTCTAAATGGGTTGAAAGTTCATTCTTCTTCTCATTTTCACATCTTACTTTCTTTGCTTCCTTCATTCTCACACCCCCAACCTCTGTCTCTTCTTCATCTTGCCCTCCTCGAGCTTGCATGGCAGGCACCAAGCAAGCATGTCCTTGTTTCTCGGCCATGGGAAGGCCTCATGTCAAAGTCCACCACTTGGAGCACTAGATGGAGCCTCCTCTAGTGTAGCAACAGGTGCTCCCCATAGAGCACAACGACCACCAGAGAAAAAGAGGACATGGAAACCGAGCACTATCGCCCTTCAGGAGATAAGGAGAATCCAACACGGATAGGAGCTTCTTATCCCAAAAAGATATTTTCTTAAGGTTGTTTGGGAAGTCATGCAAGATTTGGAACTGAAAGGGATGGAAATATTTTGGGCACGAGTACGGGATGGCCCACCAGTACGAAGGTAGACTGCTGCAGCTATGATGGCAAAAAGAAGAGCCTACATGATATACTATATGTACCTTCTATTACCAAGAATCTATTGTCGGTTGGACAGATGGCAGAAGAGAATTTGCAAAAATCTAGTGTCAGTTGGATAGATGATTTCAACTAATACACATGGCTGTACATTCGGAAGTACAAGGATGAGGTACTCAAAGTCTTTAAGCAAATGGGTTTACAAAGAGAAATGCAAGTCAAATGGTTCGTTGGAAAGATATAAAGCCCGACTGGTTGCAAAGGGATATGCAGAGCAATATGGCCTAGATTATGAGGACACTTTCAGCTCGGTTTGCCAAGATGGAAATGGTGAGAATAGTCATTACATTAGCAGCTTCTAAGGGCTAAAAATTATGGCAAATCGATGTAAAAAATGCATTCCTGAATGGTGATTTGCTTGAAGAGGTATATATGGAGCAACGTGAGGGTTATGTACACAACTTGAGGTATATATGGATGCTAGCTAGCAACCCCGTCTATCATGCTAGATCCAAACACATAGAGGTTCACTACAATTTCATCACAGAAATGATACGTGCAGGATAGCTTGATCTACTTCATGTGAAGACAGAAGACCAGGTAGCAAATATCTTTACCAAATCACTTGGTAAAGAGAAATTTGTTTGTTTCAGGAATCTACTTGGAGTACAACTAGTGTGAGCTCAATAAATGGAGTTTGAGAAGGGGAAGGATGAGCTTGATTATTTTTATCTTAAAACACCTCCATCTATTGAGATTGAGGGTGAAGACAAGAAAGAAGAGATAATAGATGACTTAGACGTAGGTGAAAACAAGAAGGAAGAAGTACTAGAGCTTAGAGACACTACCACTCCCTATATAAGTGTTTCTAGCTTCAATACCATGGTATAACTCTTAAAAATGTCCAAATGCTCCCCCAAAAAGACTTGAACAAGTTTGGAATAAGCTGGACTGAGCAGATGATCAATGGGACTTATTCATACCTCAAGGTCTTGACTATAATGAAAGCTTGAAGTGAAGCTCTTCTTCTTGGGCTTAACAAGTGATAAAAAAGCTCCTTGACTAATACTTTTTTGAATTGATTATATCTAGCTTTTGCAATCACAAGCTCTTTTTCTTCTCGGGCCTAAGCAAGTGATGAAAAAGCTCCTTGCGAAATACCTTTTCAAATTGATTATATCTAGCTTTTGCAATCAAAGGATTTAGTTTATTTTTGAAAATTTGATACACAATTTTTAGACATTAGGTGTAGGTGACATTGGCAAATGAATTATGCAAGAATATTTAGTGCATATAGCTAGAAGGGTGGCAGGGCTGCATGCCCTGCCACCTAATTTTTTTCCCTCTGTAACCATCGCTATTTGCATCGGAAATTTACTCTACAACCATCGCTATTAGCGTCGCTATTTATGTCGCTATTAGTGTCGCTATTAGCATTGCTATTAGCGTGAGTATTTGTGTCACTAACATAATTAGTGACGCTAATAGTGACACAAATAGCGACGAATCGATCGCATCGCTACTAGCGATGCGAATAGCGATGAGACGGGGGTAATTTTTTCCATGAATAATTCCATTGCTTTAGATATCGTTATTGGGTCTTTATGTTGTAGTGGTAATTTTTTTTGTTTTGGTACTCTAGGAGTCTTTCACATTCAAGAACAATGATCTTTTGAACACTTAACTTATTCTTCAACATCTTAGGATTTCTCTGTAAATAAAGTTACAGATATGTTGTCTTGTTTTTTTATTGCTCCATAGTTAAATTTTATCTCATTTGGACAAAATGTATGCAAGTTATATGCATCACGAGCTTTTCTTTTTGTACTCCAAGAATCTCCGAGGGTAAAGAACAATGGTTTTTTAAAAACTCAACTTCTTCAACATCTTTGGGCTTCTTTGCAAAGAGGGCCATAGGTATATTGTCATTTTTTTCTATTGCTCCATGGTTAAATTTCAACTCATTTGGACAAAGCTTATGTAAGTTATATGTATGCTTTAACCGGATATTTCTTTTGTTTTTGTACTCTAGGAATTTGTCAGTGAAGAAACAATGGTCTTGTTATAAGTCAACTTCTTGTTCAACATCTCTAGGCTTCTTTGTGAAAAGAAATATAGGTACAATGTTTTTTTCTTTTGATTGCTCCATTTAATTTTCATTTCATTTGAAGAGAACCTTTGCAAATTATACATATGTTGATAGGTAACTTTTCTATTTGGTTATTATAGATGTCTTCACGGAGAAAAAACATCAGTAACATATTTGCAACTCTTGGGCTGTCCAACCGCTTTATTCTTTACTTGGACAAAAGCAAACACAAAAGCTAAAGCATGCTTATTGTAAAATTGGGCAATGGGAATTCTCAAGGGAATGTAGTCCAAAGGTGATGACGTGTTTAGGGTTTGTTGTATCTATATTTTATATGCAACAACTAATTGAGTGTTTCAATGTACAGTACAAAATATATAGTGTGGCATGATCACGCGGACGACATTTTTACATGGAGCATATTGACAAAATGCGCTCCACAAGAGATTATGGTATCATGGCAAGGTTCGAGGAACTGAGCAGATGACGAACAATGGATCCAAACACGGTTATAGATGAGATGTTGTATTTTGGGAACTTGCAAAGTATTGTCACAGTGGATTACCGTAGCTTCTCCATGATCCTAGTCGATGTGTAGTGGTTCAAAGTGGTACTTGAAGGAGCTGGAGCAATAGTTCGATGAGGTCAATCTATATTTCTCGAAATAGATTCCGAAAAAAAATGGACGGATTTACGTGACACGTTTGTGTTGTCGGCCCATTGTGAACATATGCATGAACTCATGTGTTTTTTAATTGTATTACAACATGGTACATGTCACAGTAGTTAAATCTCTCTTGTACGTGATTGTGAACATGCAATTTTCTATCCAAACCCCTGACAACCTCGATGGTGGTACATTATACATCCAGCTCCCCGAAGTGCGAGAGTATATGATCAAAGCGATGTTGCAAGCATAGATGAGGACAATATGCAAATAGAGAGGTCGATATTGCAAGGGGTGGAGGCCACCGAAAGCTTGGATCATGTAGAGGAGCCAGCATCGAGTAACAATGATGGAAATACAAGAGTCCAAGAATTCTTTGAGAAAGAGATGGACTCATCCTTTTGTGGTGACATGTCTATCGACCTTCCAGTGTATGCAGAGTTGTGTAAGGGGATTGACATGGGACCATAGGGTACCTCATACTTGGAGCATCCACCTACTCAATTCATTGACGAATCGCTTATAAGGGTACATAAGATATGTATTTTAAGTAATTATTTTTTAAATATTTATATTACCGTGCTTTGTATGATTTATATTGATTATGCTAACATCAATTTTTGTATGTGCAGGTGACCTTTGTGGATATTTAGATCAAGAGGATGAGTTGAGGGATGAGCAACGAGGAGATACAAGAGATCTTCAAGCGTATGTCTCCAGATCAGATGGCGAGATTTAGAGATATGGCAAACCAGGAGCTGTCTCGGACACCATCAGGCCATTCTATTATATCTACTTTGGCACCCTCTGATGCTTTAGTTTCTAGCAGACGAGGTCGATGCTTCAGACTTGGGCCAGACGGAGGGAGTGGTTGAGGGGAATGCTGCGGGGATCTAGATGCAGTGAGCTTGCGGTTGGCTCGAGATACAAGTGCTATTCCTCGCTCTCGTGGCGGTTCGAGAGAGCGTGGCTTGGGTGGTTGTTGTGGAGGTATCGACACAATGTCTCCATCTCATTGTTCTACTAGAGTTGCGCCACCCGTAGGATTTTTCACACCTGTGGGGACGTCTACTCGAGTCAATCCAGCTTTTGCTCAGCCATCCTGTACGTGGCAGCCTTATAGGTGCTACGCCAAGAGATACTACCCCCGTAGGTACACTAGATGTATAGGAGTCTCCTGGATATGCCCAGGAGCGTGGTCGCAAGTAGAAGAGGACCCATCTTAGACATACCTCAAAGGGGTATGCCTACCTTGTAGATGATAGGACAAGAGCCATCATCATGAATGATGAGGGGAGGAGGGTGATGGCTCATATGAGAGAGTTGTGTCAACAAGTTTTTTGGTACAACGTCTTGGATCATTGGAAGAACATATCGGAGGGGAGCAAGGACTATGTAGTAGTATCCTTGCATGAGGAGTTTTTGGTACCAGCCGTAGCACACGGGTTTTCCACATATTGGATGGAGTGCATGCATGCATACATGTCACATAGACGATCGGACACATGCAAGGCACTCAAGAGTGGGGCTTCAAAGCCCAAGTGGCTAGACGTGGACGACTGGCAGGGACTCAGGGAGGAGTCTACAAATTCTCCAAGATGTTGGAGATAACAACACGAGGTGGCGAGGGCACGACTAGAGGCCCAAGTAGTCCATCATCGTGAGGCGGCCACAAGACATATCTGGAGAACTTTGTAAGTTTTTCTTTTATTCTCCTTGCTTATTTTTTTACAATATCCTTTGTACTGACAATTGTGTTTCTAACAGTTGTATTCTATTTTCTTTGTAGCACTCCATTACAAACCGCAATCCCACTGGCCTTGAGACTCGATATGCAGAGAGGCACGGTCTCACTGCATTGATCGACCGATTGTGTGGATGCGGCGGCCCTCTAAGTCACTCACCTTTCTTGTCTGTAGTTACTAAGTTTAATTAAAATGCATCATTGTATGGTGGACTAATGTGTAGTTGTTTCTTTTTTTTGCAGAGTCCGTTCGATGCTCCTTTGCAGTGGGACGAGGTTTCAAATGGCGAGGATCTATAGTTTGCCCTTCGATCCCTAGAGCTCACATACTCTTCTTTTTTGGTCACGTGATTTGTGTAGACATTTTCTATGTAGTAGTAGTATCTTGCCATATTTGTACCGGTCGCTTTCATTACGGGATCATGTATTTATTTCATGTATCAGTGTTATGATTTAAGTACACTTTGCATTTATTTATATGAGCATTGTACACATTACTGAAACTATTTTGTATGGCCCAAATAAAGCACATAGTGCTATATGTGGCAAGGTACCTAGCTGCCCTGCCACAATTTTTTTTTTCCCTTGTTACCGTCGCGATTAGCGTTGCAAATTTACTACACGCATCTTTTTTAGCATCGCAAAGTGTTGTTATCAACATCACCATTTGCATCGGTATCATCATCGCATTTTCGACAATGATACTGATGTAAATAGCAATGCTGATAATAACACTAATACCGACTGTTCAATGGCATCGCCACAATAACAATTTTTTTTGCAACGACGGGAGCAAATTTTTTTATGAACACTTTCATCGCTTTTAACGTCAGTATAAGGCCTATATCTTTTAGTGTTCTTAAGCATATATTTACATGTTGAAGTTTTTATCCCTTGATAATCTCACTCTTGTCAAGTTTGAGGAGAACTGCCTCTACATTCTTCCATAGACATATTGTAGAACTACCCGAGACCATAGCCACATGCACCCTACATATATTTGATATAAAGTTGTTGGATACATTCAATACAAAGGTAACTTCTTTGGAACCATACTTCAATATGTGTATGTATTCCAGATGTGTAGGCTTACCAATCTATTCTAAGACTTTCTCATTTAATTGTTTTCAAGCCTTCTTCATATGAAATAGTTTTGGCAAAGGCACTACTTGCTTAGTTTTAAAGTCCTACTTAAAGACCTACTTAAAACTTGTATCCATGATGCCAGGAGGCATATTCCACAGTGAATTCCGTGAGGTTTTTTGATGGATTCTGTAAAACTAGAGGTATATATCCACGGTGGATTTCGTAAGGTTTTTCGGTGGATTCCGTAAAATTATGTGTATTTGTCGGAGGCTCATACACAAGGTGGATTCCTTGTGTGAGAAGTTGATTTGTAGCTAAAGACTGCTAGGTATTCAATATTGTTTTTTTTTAATTTATAAACAATTGTGAAAGTGTCACTTGATGTGTAGAGCAGGTAGCGGTGGCTTTATGTAGCACTAGGCGTTAGTGTAAATCCAAGTGTAAATTTTATAATTGTGATTAGTTATCTTAAGTATAATATATAATATTATGTATTTATATGATATTATATTTTTAAAATTATTAATCTATTTGTAAGTTATAAGTTTAAATTTCTTTAGTAATAATTAGATAATTGTCCTTAGTACTATTAATTGATTTGTTTTTAATATGGATTATTTTAGAATATGAGATTTAAGATATGGTTTTATTGAAATAAGCTTTCTTTATGGAATACCTTGCTTTTTTCTTAATGTGGTTAAGTTTAGAAGGCTTTTCCAGCTTTCTTTATAAAAGCAACAGGATCATGCGTAAAACAAGAGAAAATGGTGAAAACTGAGTTTTTTCATTTCTCCCTCATGCGGAATTGGAATTCAGAGCTTCAAGAGTTATCTTGGGGGTTTTGGCTTGCTTTTGACGCGATGGTGTTGTCAAAACGTCAAGATTCAGAGCACAGAATTTTCTACCACAACTGTAGCATGTTAAAGATACCACTTGACTCTCAAAACTCTGTATTTCACTTAACATTTATACTTTCTTTGTAATTATATATAAGATATAAATATGAATATCCATGTAAAACTATAATATATAATTAAAAATGAGAAAGCATGGCTTTTGCCATGGGGGAGGTTGGGCCCAATTGTGTGTTTTTCTCTTATTTTTCTCAATCTATTGAGTTATTCAAATCCTCTTATGTATTATAATGTTTGTATTTAATAGTTGAGATGTTTGATTTGGTAGATTTTCCACATGTTCCACTTCATAACAATCCAATTGTTGATAAAGCATACTATAGGACTTAGAACTCATTCCCACCTTGTCACATAATCCCTGAGCATGTGCAGTAGTAAAATGGTGTCTTACGTCCCTAAGATGTTCACTTGTGATACCATCCACAATATCATTGAATTTACGATTTTCCAATACATTATTGACCATGTCCTTGCTAAGGACTTTAGTAGTAGTTTTGTTCTCTACATGAGAAAACATACTCCTCATTATAGTAGATTGAGCATATATTTGTCTATGATATTGTCCACTTCCTTTGATTAATTGGTGAATTGGTTTAACTAATCGAATGTGTTGATATGCTTTGGTTTTTAAAGTTGGCCCAATATCCAAAGCTTTTATGAGCTTTCTCTTTACGTTTTTATTCTCCTTCTCCAACTCTATAATTTTAGATTGTAACTCTATATTCTATGCTTGTGTAGTATGCATAGCATCTTCAATGATAGACATTGCCTATTGTAGGCTCTGATTTTTCCTATCCTTCTTATTCAACAATATATCTTTTTCCATCAAAGACTGTACTTATCCTCGTAATCTTGTCTACATATTTGTTCATGCTTAATGAATCCCTACTAATCCTTGTGTCACAAGTTTACATGGGTATCCATAAAATCCTTCATTGCCTTCACAAAAAAACTTTACAAATAATGTAAGCCCATTAAATTGTGGTGGCATTTGAGTTGGTGGATTAGGTGGATAAATACACCCATCAACCCAAAGATCAACATTTCTTTCCATGCATTTTTTTCTTATTGCATCCTATAACTTATTTCATCACACCTTTTCACAATTCTTTTAAATAATGGGGCTTATTTATCCTCTAGTTGGAAGTGAATATCTCTCTTTCTCTTGGTACATCCTGCACCTGCATTTTATAAAGAAAAATATATGACAATTTTACATTGGATTAACATTCAACTCACACAATTATACCCTTTTGATTCACTATATCTATATTCTTCTTTATCTAATTGAATCTTCACTCTTTCTCTTTATTTCAATCATGATAGATCCTAGTTAACCCCTAATCAGCCTCTAATGTTATCTTGTAATCAACCCCTAACAAGTCTTTAATCTTATCTTCTATTCTATCCCAAAATATACTCTCTTTCTTTCTCGCAGCAAGAATTGGTCGAGGATGATGAAACACATTTATACAATATTTGGATAGTGAAGAACAATCACATCATCTTATCTTCTGCCCAAATTTACTCAACGTCACTCTATCACTTGTTCTTGAGCTTGGCTCGTGGCATTCTCAGCTTCCCATTGAATCCCCACTCACATTGGGTCTCTTTCCCAACAGCCATAGCTCATTCTCTTGAGCTCCCATCACTACCGACTTCCCGAGCTTCTTCCCGGCCTATTGAGGCACCATCAAGGCATTGACATTGAGGTATTGCTTCAGTATTTTAGAGTTTTACTTCAGTCCATAGGTCTAGGTAAACAAGGTTTTCACAGGTTGTAGGCAGCCATACCTCACACCTCTTGGAGCTTCCTTCACCTGGATCTTGCTTCCAGCCTATCAAGGCTTGCTGAGGCTTGGTGTAGGCCTTCTTTGGCCCCCATTTGTGCCCCCTTTGGGCCCCATGTTTGACATGTGGGACAGCAGACCCCCCCAGCCAGCTCACGTTTTTTTTGTGCCTATTTCAAAATCTGGCCCAAAAATCACTCTTTATATCATATCTCGAGCATTCAGGACCCGATTCAGGCAAGGTAAGAGTCTAAGTTGGAGCTTTGTAAGTTCTTGTGGTTCATTAGATAGAGAAGGCATGCACTTCTTAGATGCATGCATGACCTTCTTAATATTTACTATGACATTTGTACCTACTTTCTTGATCCTCATTCCTCAAATTAGAATTCGCATTTTAATAAATGCCACTTGAAGGTCATTCTTCTCCACAACAATATAATTCCTTCCTTTCTGATTAGTGTATGCAATTGTTGTTCTTGTTGATGATATATGAGTTTACCATAGACTTGCCACCATCCTGATAGCTAGATACTTGAAGATGTTCTCTATATTTGTGTCAATTGCATGTGCGTAGAATCTTTTCTTCTCAACTTCATCCTAGTATCCTATGGTGATCATCTCAAAGTAACTCTTGAATTGGAATTGAGGTGGATAGTTAATATAGCTCTTAGTGGGCCATCGTGCACTCGCACCCAAAATCTTTCCATACCTTTCAGCTCCAAGTCTTGAATGACTTCTCGAAGAGCCTTATGAAAAGAACTTTTCAGAATGAGAAGATCGTATCCACGTTGGATTCTCCTTATCTCTTGAAGGGTGACAATGTCCGGTTTCCATCTCCTCTTCTTTTGTGGTGATCCTTGTGCTCTATGGGGAGCACATGTTGTTGCACTAGAGGAGGCTCCATCTTGTGCTCCACGTGGCGGGGCCTTGGCGTGAGGTCTTCTCGAGGCTGAAACGGTGATATGCTTGCTTGGTGTGCATACCATGCAAGCTCCAGGAGGGCAAGATGGAGAAGAGACAGAGGTTGGGGGTGTGAGAATGGAGGAAGCAAAGAGAGAAAGATGTGAAAATGAGAAGAAGAATAAACTTTTACTCATTTAAACCCTAAAACTAGATTAACATAGCTTCATACGCATTGTCCATTGTTTGATCATAAATTCGTAACTTTTTTGCAAGCATTTAATTTTAAAAAAAGGATTCTTGGCCACCTAATGAGTGCACAAAGTTTTGTTGTATTCCGATATAGCTTAGTATTTTAAACATTATCCCACACCAAAATTATGGATCGATTGATAATTGAGAAATCAACATCGCATTGAAAATGAAGCACTACACTCTCGTAACTAACTCCTTTTTTAATATAAAATTTGGTTGAAAAAGACTTCTTGAATGAGGAGAGAGAAGGAATCTGAGTATATCCTTGTAGATAATATAAAAAAGGTAAAATGAGATTGCAAAATTGGAGAGAGAAGAGGATTATTTTACTATTCTTCTCTCCTCTTTTCCTTGTTTTAAGGAGGAGAGAGGGGGGACTAAAAAGCCCATTTGTGAGTTCATTTTTCTTCTAATGGAGCCAATCAACTACTTATAACAAGTAGCATCCACCAAAGGAGAATTGGAATGAGCTATAGCCTTCCAATTCAAGTCCATAGGAGTCATAAGTGACTTGCATTCCTCCATCTCACCATAGTCAAGAGCTCTTGGACATACCACTACTCGGAAATAAAGATCGCCCTCGGAGTTTGATAGATCTCACGACCTAGAAAGAAGCAAAAAAATTTACATATCATATCTCAAACTTCTCATCAAGTGTTTCCTTTGTCTGCTTGACCATCTAAGTATGGTCACTTATCACAATCAAGTCCTCCACATAAAGGAAAAACAACACATGACCTCCACTTGAGGTATATACATAAAATTGGGGGTAATCTTTGGAATGATGATATCAAAATTTCTCTTGGAGGAACAAGTCAATCTTCTCATTCCGAACACAAGGAGCCTGCTTAAGGCCATAAATAGCCTTCCTCAACCTATGCACCTTACCATTTGAAGAACCGAAGCCTAGAGGCTGTGTAACATAGATCTCCTCCTTTAACTCCCCATTCATGAAGGCAAACTTCACATCCAACTGATAGATTGGCTATCTTCTTTGGCTAGCCAAGGCAAGAACTATGCGAATAGTAGACATCCGAGTTGTAGGGGCAAAAATATCATGGAAATCAATGCCTAAGCATTGTGCACTACAAGATATAGGCCTTATAACGACATTAAAAGCGACAAAAATGTAAATAACAAAATTTATCCCGTCATCGCAAAAAGCGTCATTATTGGTGACACCATAGAATAGTCGGTATCAGCGTCGACGCTGATACCGACACTCTGACGGATGCTATGAACGATGCCAATAATGATGTGAGCAGTAAATCTGCGACACTAATAGTGACGGTAATAGGGAAAAAAAAATTTGTGGTAGGGCAGCACGTTGCCTTGCCACATATAGCACTGTGTGCTTTATTTGGGCCATACAAAATAGTTTCTGCATTGTGTTCAATGCTCGTGTAAACAAAAAAAAAGTATACTGAAATCATAACACTGATACATGAAATAAATACACGATCGCATAATGAAAGTGACTGGTACAATCATGACAAGATATCACTACTACATAGAAAATGTCTACACAAATCAAGCGACCAAAAAAGAAAGGTGTGTGAGCTTCAGCGATCCAAGGGTGAGCTACATATCCTCGCCATCTGAAAGCTCGTCCCGCCACAAAGGAGTATCGAATGGACTCTGCAAAAAAAGAAACAACAACACATCAGTCCACCATACAATAATGCATTCTAATTAAACATGGTAACTACGAACAAGAAAGATGAGTGACTTCGAGGGTCGCCGCATCTATACAATGGGCCGATCAATGCAGTAAGACCGTGCCTCTCTGCATATCGAGTCTCAAGGCCGATCAGGTTGCAATTTGTAATGGAGTGTTGCAAAGAAAACAAAATACTAACTGTTAGAAACATAATTGTCAGTACAAAGAATATTTCAAAAAAATAAACAAGAAAAACAAAAAAAAACTTACAAAGTCCTCCAGATATGTCCTGTGGCCACCACTTCTAAGATGATGGACCACTCCGGCCTCTAGTCCTGTCCTCACTGCCTCATGCTGTTGACTCCAACGTCCTGAAGAATCTGTAGCCTCCTCCCTTAGTCGGCGCCAGTCGTCTGTGTCTAGCCACTCGGGCGTTGCAGCCCCACTCTTGAGTGCCTTGCATGTGTCTGATCGTCTGTGTGACATATATGCACGCATGCAATCCATCATCCAGCCCGTAGAAAATCTATCTACTGAGGTTGGAACTGAAAACTCCTCATATAAGGATGCTACTATGTAGTCCTTGCTCCCCTCTGGTATGTTCTTCCAATGATCTAACACATTGTGCCGAAAAACTTGTTGGCACAGCTCTCTCATGCGAGCCATCACTCTCCTCCCCTCATCATTCATGATTATGGCTCCTGACCTATCATTGACTAGATAGGCATATCCCCTTGGGGTATGCCTAAGATGGGTCCTCTCCCACCTGCGTCCATGCTCCTGGGCATATCCAGGAGACCCCTGTGCATCCGATGTACCAATCGTGATAATATCTGTCGGAGTGGCACCCATAGGGATGCCACCTGCAGACGGCTGAGCAAAAGTCAGAGTAACAGGAGTAGACATCCCCACAAGTGTGACAAATCGTGGAGATGACGCAACTCCAGCAGAACGAAGAGATGGAGACACCGTGTCGGTGCCTCCACAGCATCCACCTGACCCTGAGCCATGCTCCCTGGAACCGCCATGAGAGCGTGGAGTCATACCTGTATCTCGTGCTGACCGTGGGCTCACTACCTTCGTATCTGTGCAGCATCCCCCTGATCTTGAAGCAGTCCCTCCCTCTGGCCCAAGTCTGGAGCATCGTGGTGCGCAGATCGGTCGCAGATAGCTCACGTGGTGAATCCCGGAAGGTCCCCAAGAACAAAGAACTCTACCTTTTTGCACAAAAACCCATGTAAAAGCATGCACGACAAGAGGCAAGAGACAAATTGGGTTCAATCTCCCCCATGCCTTGTGTGAGCGCTTCACAAAGCATGTATTTAATGTATATTTCCAATCTTCATGCTCAATAATAGCCCAATTACAAAAATATGACAAGCTTTTTGGCTTTTGAGTTTGCTTTCTACAAAAATAGGAAAATAAAGCTAATGGACGGTGCCCATAGTGTCTGGCACGCCCAATCTCAATGTCCAAATAGAAATAACATATCCAGGCGCATAAGCGCATACAAAATAATAATAAATAATCGATGTCTCAATAGACATAACAAAATATAGGCGTGGCGCCTATCAAAATCTAGTCCAAAAGTCGAAAAACCGCTAGACTCCAATGCTTTCCTCCGCCACTGCTGCTATCTCTACACATCAACTGAAGCATTCACAATCGTTAGTAAAATAACACAATTAAACCGACAAAAGTGAATACCTAGCAGTCTTCAGCTACATAAATAAATCAACTGGTTAGAAATAAATCCTAACCTTAATTTATTACGAGTGCGCACTCTAAACTCATAAACGTTTATTAATTTAATATGCATTTTGCGGAATCACCCGCTATGGAATCACCCATGTACACACTAAATTAATGAAACACCCGAAAAGGACAGGCGTCCACATCAACTTCTCGCACAAAGAATCCTCTTTGCGTATGAGCCCCGGTCAACTAAGTTTACGGAATCCACCGTAAAACCTCACGGAATCCACCGTGGAATATGCCTCCTGGCATCATACCCCTGGGGTGGGATAGCAATTGACCTCAATTGCTATTAGCTCAATGTGGAGCTAACAGAGTGGGTATGATGCCAGGAGGCATATTCCACGGTGGATTCCGTGAGGTTTTACGGTGGATTCCGTAAACTTAGTTGACCGGGGCTCATACGCAAAGAGGATTCTTTGTGCGAGAGGTTGATGGGGACGCCTGTCCTTTTCGGGCGTTTCATTAATTTAGTGTGTACATGGGTGATTCCATAGCGGGTGATTCCGCAAAATGCATATTAAATTAATAAACGTTTATGAGTTTAGAGTGCGCACTCCTAATAAATTAAGGTTAGGATTTATTTCTAACCAGTTGATTTATTTATGTAGCTGAAGACTGCTAAGTATTCACTTTTGTCGGTTTAATTGTGTTATTTTACTAACGATTGTGAATGCTTCAGTTGATGTGTAGAGATAGCAGCAGTGGCGGAGGAAAGCATTGGAGTCTAGCGGGTTTTCGACTTTTGGACTAGATTTTGATAGGCGCCACGCCTATATTTTGTTATGTCTATTGAGACATCGATTATTTATTATTATTTTGTATGCGCTTATGCGCCTGGATATGTTATTTCTATTTGGACATTGAGATTGGGCGTGCCAGACACTATGGGCACCGTCCATTAGCTTTATTTTCCTATTTTTGTAGAAAGCAAACTCAAAAGCTAAAAAGCTTGTCATATTTTTGTAATTGGGCTATTATTGAGCATGAAGATTGGAAATATACATTAAATACATGCTTTGTGAAGCGCTCACACAAGGCATGGGGGAGATTGAACCCAATTTGTCTCTTGCCTCTGGTCGTGCATGCTTTTACATGAGTTTTTGTGCAAAAAGGTAGAGTACTTTGTTCTTGGGGACCTTCCGGGATTCACCACGTGAGCTATCTGCGTCCGATCTGTGCACCAAAAAATATGATGCCAGGAGGCATATTCCACGGTGGATTCCGTGAGGTTTTACGGTGGATTCCATAAACTTAGTTGACCGGGGCTCATACGCAAAGAGGATTCTTTGTGCGAGAAGTTGATGGGGACGCCTGTCCTTTTCGGGCGTTTCATTAATTTAGTGTGTACATGGGTGATTCCATAGCGGGTGATTCCGCAAAATGCATATTAAATTAATAAACGTTTATGAGTTTAGAGTGCGCACTCGTAATAAATTAAGGTTAGGATTTATTTCTAACCAGTTGATTTATTTATGTAGCTGAAGACTGCTAGGTATTCACTTTTGTCGGTTTAATTGTGTTATTTTACTAACGAATGTGAATGCTTCAGTTGATGTGTAGAGATAGTAGCAGTGGCGGAGGAAAGCATTGGAGTCTAGCGGGTTTTTGACTTTTGGACTAGATTTTGATAGGCGCCACGCCTATATTTTGTTATGTCTATTGAGACATCGATTATTTATTATTATTTTGTATGCGCTTATGCGCCTGGATATGTTATTTCTATTTGGACATTGAGATTGGGCGTGCCAGACACTATGGGCACCGTCCATTAGCTTTATTTTCCTATTTTTGTAGAAAGCAAACTCAAAAGCTAAAAAGCTTGTCATATTTTTGTAATTGGGCTATTATTGAGCATGAAGATTGGAAATATACATTAAATACATGCTTTGTGAAGCGCTCACACAAGGCATGGGGGAGATTGAACCCAATTTGTCTCTTGCCTCTTGTCGTGCATGCTTTTAAATGGGTTTTTGTGCAAAAAGGTAGAGTTCTTTGTTCTTGGGGACCTTCCGGGATTCACCACGTGAGCTATCTGCGACCGATGTTAGAGGTGTTCCAGACATGACGTTGAACTCCTCGTCTACTGTGGGAGAGCGGCCAAGGTGTCTAGTCATCTCTTCCATGAAGTCTTCCTTACTAGGAAAACCTCCAAAAAAAGCATTGACCCCTCTGTTGAACAAGACCAATGTATCATTCATGCGCTCCAAATCTGGGTCATTTCTAGATGAACCAAGATGCGACATCTGCAAACAAAACATAGGAATAAGACAAATTTGCTAAACTGCAATATTGTGTAAACTATACTATTATGTAATATGTTTGTACAATTCCAAAAATAAAATCTTGTCTTTTTTATCAGAGTTGGCGCGTGTATATTTACGTCTAAGATGCAAAATAGACGCGCTCTCAGACGCTTCCCTGAAGTCAAAGCCTTTGTTTTCTGAGCAAAGTGCGTGTATTCTCGTGTCTAGTATGCAAAATAGAGACGCTCAGAGATGCGGTACCACCATGGAAAAAACTGAGCATGGCGCGTGTATACTCGCGTCTATCATTCAGAGTAGACACGCTTAGAGATGCGCCTGTAGATGCGATAATAGAAAACACAGCTACGTGTCTATATCTGTGTCTGCTTTGGAATCTACACGCGTTGTAAGATACACTAAGTCGGCCAGTCTCAGGTCGACAACCGCCATGATTTTTTTGTGATATAAAAGCTTCAAATTTATAGAAAGAAAGATCCTAATACAGAAAGAGAGAGGGAGGGAGGGAGGGAAAAAGAGAGAGAGAGAAAGAGAGAGGACTCACCTTGGGTCTTTGTTGTGGACGGGTGGTGGCACTGCTTCCTTCCCCTTCTTCCTCTCCTTGGTGAGTTGTTCTCCTTGATGCTTGCTACTTGTTGTCTCCTCTCTTTGCCTCTTGTTCCTCTTGTTCTCCTCTCTTTTGTTCTCTCTTTCTTCCTCTCCTTGGCTTTCTTCTCTTTAGCTGTCTTTTTTGAATTTTGACGTTTGCATCTATTTCTGTGTATATATACGCATCTAATTTTACGTAAACATGCTAATAGACGCGTATTTAGATGTGCAGATAGACATAGACATAGATGCGTATTTAGTCGTGCTTGCGTTTTTATCATAAGTTTTTGTATTTAAGATAAGTTTTGATAGTAAGTTTTCATCATAAGTTTTTATGTATTTATGATAAGTTTTATGTATTTAAAATTGAATATCTTAGAATAATTAATATGCCTTGAAGTTTTTATGTAAACATATTAATAACAAATTTGATGTTGTCATGAGTTAGGTTTAATCATGTCATCGTCATCACCTAGTGCGGTGCATGCTAATGAGTCAATGACAACATCCTCAAGTGAGGATGAAACATTACGTCTTCATAATCGAGATGCATGGCTACGATGAAAAATTAAATGCATGTGTGATCGTTGTCAAGGGTGTATTTTTCGAGCACGTTGAGTTACAATGTCACACCTCAGCATGTATGGAGAATGGGACCGAGAAAAATCAATGGTATTCATTGTTTTTAACGCTAAGATTGCTAGTCTATGTTTGAAATATATATCAACGTACATGTAACTCCCTTTTGTGGTTGAGTAGGATGCGGTGCCACATCCTCAGATGCTCCCTCTCGGGCGTCGAGAGGCTACAAAACATCGACACGAGGAGGCAGAGTCTTCAAGAAGAGTGGAGATTGATAACCATGATAGTAGCCCTCATGAAATGCCCCATCAAGTTGTAAAGGATGAGATTTTGGACAACATGGTACACGATCTATTTTCGCAACCGGTTTGGGGAGAAGGTCACTTGACGAAGCCAGACGACCCACTATACGTAGCGTCATCTACTCTGTTGTATGAAGGTTGTATGTACTCCATTCTTCGTGTGTCCCTCGAGATACTTAACTTGCAAATAATTTATGGATGGAGTAATTTCAGTTTGAATGCGTTATTGAAGTAGGTATCAATTCAGTTTGGCTTATGAACCATAATATTAATTGTTCTATTTTGAAATCAGACACAAATATATGTTTGTGGTTTTTTAACTCACTTTTAAAAATATATGTAGGTTATTATCACAAATTCTTCCAAAAGAAAACAAATTTCCAACTAAGAGAGAGCAAGCAAGACATTATTTGTCATCTCTATGAGGCCTCGATTATGTCAAGATCCATGCATGTGCCAATGATTGTGTCTTATTTTGTGGGATTCATGAGTTCGCACGAGAGTGTCGTGTTTATGGTGTATCAAGATACGAAGTGGAGATGAATTCAATGGATATGCCTCGTAAGGTTTTGCGACATTTTTTTATTATTCCACGTATTGAACTTATGTTCAAGTGTAAGTCTATTGGAAAGCTCATGTCATGGCATGCTAGTCATCGTTCAAGTGACGGAAAATGGAGGATCCCTATAGACACAGCGGCATAGCAACATATAGACAATTTGTGGCGCATTTTCAAAGAAGAGCCAAGAAATTTGAGATTTGGTTTAGGTATGGATGGAATCAATCCATTTGGCATCAAAAGCACATCATACAGTGTATGGCCAGTGGTATTGGTGAACTATAATATTCCTCCATCCATGGCAATTAAAAAGGGATATGTAATGTTTTCCCTTCTGATTCCTGGAAAGCACAAGGTAAAAAACATGGACATTTACTTAGAGCCTTTGATTGAAGAGTTAGAAATGTTATGGGAAGATATTGAGGTGCAAGATACAAGCACATCTACATCCTCTAGAGATTTCACTTTGAAGGCCATGTTGTTGTGGACCATGCATGACTTTCCAAGATATGGAGAGTGTTCAAGTACATGTATATAACTCTATATTTGAAATTCAAGACTTGAATCAAATCCATGTTATTAATTCACTTGTTTGTTCCGGTTTAACCACATCAAGATATCATGCATATCCTATTTGCGGTCCCTCTCTAGTTTCGTCTAGGCTAGCACATTTAAGGAAGGTTATCTATGACAATCATCATCGATTTCTTCCTATTGACCATCCCAAATATGTTCTCCCTACTAATGGAATGACTCCACAATCTCTAAGCATTCGAGATTGGAAGGAGAGATGGATTAATGCCAACAGCCACCCTCCACTCGGCATGAGTCGGTAAGAAGTATATTTCTCTCGATTGACTTTAAAGTATTTAGCATGATGAATTGTTTACATAATATATTATTTGTTTATTAGGTTCTCTATATTGTTTCGTCTTTCGTATTGGTCTGAACTCAAGATCAATCACCTATTGGACCCCATACACATATTCAAAAATGTTGTATCTACATTATGGGATCACTTGATAGGGGCTCGTGATTTAGTCAATGTAAGGGAGGATTTACATAACATTGGTCACATGAGACGAGCCTGGCCACGCATTGGACTGAGAGGAAAGATTGAGCTACCCCATGCACCTTGGATGCTGTCAAAGAACGAGGAAAAAATAGTGAAGGAACAGATATGCAGCTTTCAAACACCCACAGGATGTATGAGATGTCTTAAGGGCGCCTTCATAAAGAAAAAGAAAAGAGGTGTGGAGCAACTATCTGGTTTGAAGTCCCATGATTGGCACAAAATGATTCAAGTAAGGGTATCTCTAACCATGAATATAGTAATTAGTGGAGTAACTATGTGTAAACTTTGGGATATAATGAATTTTTCCTCAACTAATCATTTGATCTATGAATATTATTTACATTCAGTTCGTACTTCCTACTAGCATATCCCATTGTGTATCCAAAGATGTACGTGATATCATTTACAAAATGGGAGAGCTTGTGAGGTGTGTATACATTGTATTTTTTCATTTTATATTGCATACATCATGTGGTGAACCTCTTTGAATTTCTACACAAAAATAAACAATTGTCAAATACATCCTGCTGACAGATATGTGAGCTCGAAGGAAATTGATCCAAACACATTGCAAGATGCTCGAGTATTATCTGTTGAGGTGGTTTGTTTGGTGGAGGAAATTTTTCATCGCTCCATTTTGACTACTCAATTACATTTACTCGTACATTTGATTAATAAGATCGCACTTTTTGGGGCAGTTCATGCAAGGTGGATGTTTTTTCTTGAGCGCTTCATGAAAACCTTGAAAGATTTTGTGAAGCAAAAAGCCTCAAGGAAAACGAATGAGTAAAGTGCTAACAAAAGAAGAACTTTGTAAGTTAAATGGTTTTTGTGTACTCAATAGTGATGTAATGAGCAAATGGGTGACACTATATAATGAAGCAAGGGCAATAAAAAAAAACGAAAGACAAGCATTTCACACCAGATATGGACGTAATGTCTCATTTCTAGATCATCTAAATGCGCTCCCATGTCATATTGATATAGATTGGTTACATGAGTAAATGGAGAGAATGGAAAAAGAGAAGGAAATTAATATATCTCAAGAAGAGTGGGAATACGCACGAGGTTGCTTATCAAAGGTGAGACATACTAACAATTAATTCGTTTCTAGTTATATTTTATATAATAAATTGACATGTTTGATCTTAATCTTTTACTACTAGTGCACATTATTCAATGCTATTTGGTGTGAGGGTAAACATATTCAAACTCAACGTATAGATGAAAAGAGAAATACCCAAGATTGTGGTGTCCTTGCTAACTTTGAGGATGCTAGTGGTACCATGGAAGGTTATTGTGGCTTGATCCAAGATATTCTGAAGCTTGACTTTAGACGATTCTTTATATATGTACTGGATATGAAGTGGTTTAAACAAGTGGTAACAAATGGTGAGCATTGCACAATCAGACGTCATCTAAGTGGTTTTGTAATCATTGACTCTACAAAATTTCCCCAAAACAAGAATGACACATTAGTACTACCTCAACAATGCAAGCAGGTATATATGTAAAAGCTAATTTTTTTATATTTATGCATGTGATACATATACACAATATAATAAGTATTTAAATTTCTTGCTTTCGTTTTTCAAATACAAGTTGTGTATCATCCAATGGTAAACAATAACCGATGGTGGTATGTCATCCCTATATCTAATCGTTCAAAACCAATATATGGTAATATTACGGACATAGAGATAGCAGATGATAATCCAACAATTAATGAAAATGTACATGATGACATCATAATGGATGATATGCCTGATATAGTACAAGATGAACCTCACGAGGATGTTCAAGGAAACACAGAAGAGGACAATAATGTGGTTGATGATGATGAAGTTATTGAGCAATATAGCAATACATCTGATAGTGGGATAAACTTATTTGTTTCGTTACGTCTTGGTAACATAGACCTAGAAGTAGATAGTTTAGCAAGGGCTGATCTCATTGAAGATGAGATGGATCATTCTGTGTGTGTGTGTGTGTTGTAATATATATATATATATATATATATATATATATATATATATATATATATATATATATATATATATATATATATATATATATATATATATATATATATATATATATATATATCGTGTGTGTGTGTGTGTGTGTGTGTGTGTGTGTGTGTGTGTGTGTGTGTGTGTGTGTGTGCTAATTGTATAATAAGGTTTGTGTCGCTTATCGCTAATTAATTATATCAAGCTTTTCAATTGGAGGAACTGCCATTCATTAGAGAGCAATGCAAAAATAATTATTAACTTTGGTATTTTTATTATATTAAGTCTAATTTTAGGTGGTTTAATAATTACACGTCTATATTCGTGTCTATGTTCGCGTTTATCTACGCGGTGTTGTATTGCTGCACATCGGAGGTGTGAAATCCACCAAAAATTTGTGTGTGTGACATTTGTTACTTTGTACATACTTAGTCATTGTGTTTGCATTTTTGTTCTGCGTGGGAAGTATAGTAGAGAGAGGGGTCTTTTGCTGCCTTTCCTTTCAGCTGGGGTTGCACTTGATAGATCCTCCTTCAACAATGGTGGGCATGCGATGTCTTCTATGGTTTTTCTTGGCTTCCAATTCCCGGGTGAAAAGAAGGAATGGATATCCACATTTTACTCCCTTGGCATTTTTATCAAGTTTGGATGCTTTTCAAAATCAAGTGCTAAATGTATGATACGAGCTGAGTTAATCATGGTTTCTAAACCTCTTCTGACATGGGTTTGCAGCATATTATAGCCAATCACATGGTATGAGAAAGCCAATCATCTTTAAATGAGGTTGAGAATTTGGTTTGGTTGTACAGTTGGAGATATGTGCACATCTATGTGATGGGTAAACAACTCCAATATGCTATTGGGAGACATTGTTGAAGGCAAAGGGCTTTTCTTATTTGATAATAGCTACAGTCATGTGCCTTTTGAAAGTTTGTGGTAATGCAGGAGCCTTGAAAATAGGGAGAGAGATGCACAATCAACTTGTTATTGATGGGCTCCAATTGGATCCTATTTTTGTAAGCACCCTTGTTGAGATATATGCCCAATGTGGAAGCCTAAATGGTGCTCATAAAGCTTTTGATAGCTTATCAACTCAAAATGTAGTCACTTGGGGTGCACTGATTGCATGGTATGCATGGAGTGGTGACTTCAGGTTAGTGTGGTGTTGTCTAGAGGAGATGCAACAAAAGGGGTTAAAGCCAGTAGAAACCATATTCACCAACATCCTTGTTGCTTGTAGCCATGCGAGACAGTTGGCAGAAGGCTGCAGATGCATTAAGTTGATGAGAGAAGACCAAGGTGTTACACCTAATGTGGAAAACATGCATTGTTTGATTGACCTTTTAAGTCGAGCAAGTTGCTTGATTGAAGCTGAAGATGTTATGCTAAGTATGCCTAGTGCACCTGGTGCTATTTCTTGGATGTCTTTGTTGAGTGCAAGCAGAACTTATGGTGATGTGAAGTTAGGTCATGACTACTATGATGAAATTGTTAAACTGGATCCTACTGATACTTCTGGTCATACAACACTAATGAATGTGTATGTTGATGCACAAATGTGGAATGCCCTTGACTCTCTGCAAAATTTGGATGATCACAGTAGTGTACCTAAGAAACCTGGAGTGGCCGGAGCGGCTCAAGGCAACTCCAACATGGTTGGAAGGTCTGAAGGGAGTATATGGCAAAGCAGCACCAGCTGATTTTCAGTCTGATTACAAGCATTGGTAGCGTGTTATCCAGAAGTCTTACATTACAGGATTGGGAATCGATTGGAAGAAAATCAAGAATGTGATGGACATGAGGGCTGTATATGGGGGATTTGCAACGGCACTAAAACCACGACCTCTGTGGGTGATGAATGTTGTAGAGTTCGATTCAGCAGATACACTGCCGATAATTTTTAACCGTGGTCTATTTGGAATGTACCATGATTGGTGCGAGTCTTTCAGCTCCTATCCCAGAACTTACGATCTCCTTCATGCTGATCACTTGTTCAGCAGACTGAAAAAGAGGTGCATCACCGCTGTTGTTGTGGAGATGGACCATTTATTGAGGCCAGAGAGGTGGGTGATAATCAGAGATACGACCGATGTGATTGAGGAAGTTTGAGGTCTGCTGGAGTCGCTCAATTGGGAGAAGGCCGCTTTTCGGTATGTAAAAACTGTGTGTGGTATGCTATGAAAAGGGGAAAAAAGCAAGTAAGTAGAGCCGTGAAACGGCTTTTCCATTCAGTGAGCATCCGAATCCTGGTTTTGGGGGTTTCTTTCTCCGTGATTTTTTTTTCGACTATTGGGCACAACAACGATCAAAGCGAGAAGTTGAGGGCCTCCAAGAGAACCGCTACCCAGTCATATTGCTACATTTCAACGTGTTGGTCTTTTATCCAGAGGTACTGAAGTTGCAAAATTAACAAAAGAAAGCTTTCAATTCCTGTTAATGGATACAAATTACCAACTGTGGAAAATTGTTCGAGAATACATCTCTGCTGCTGCGATTTTTAGGACAAAGGGATCAACAATGTGGAGTTGATTCAGTTTCTCCTTGAACTTGGATTTCATATTGTTGGGGAGAAAAAGCAAAAGGAAAGCACAGAAGATTGCTGAAAATTTAGAAACATATTCTCAAACAGAAGTATGCGGTATATGCCACTACAACAAAAAGGCCTCATAGACGTACATTTAGATGCGATTTTTGAATACAGAGAAAAACTTACGGGCGCGTCTATCCGCCCGTCTATTTGCACGTCTATCATTCCGCGTCTATAATTGCATGTATCGACGAATTTACACGCAAAAATAGACGCGCAATAGATGCACATATACACGCGCATATAGACATGCTGGTAGACGCGCTTTTACAAGCATTGATAGACGCGAACGGAAAACAAAAAATGTCATCTTTTTAAAAAAGATATTTAATTTTCTTTTTTAATTTGAATTATGCAGCGCGTGTATAAGCGCGTGTAGTCTGCATTATAGACGCGCAGATAGACGCGCAAAACAAAACTGGAAAAAAAAAACCAGAGAGCATGTGGTTGCACATGCTCTCTGGTTTTTTTTCCCCCCCTCCCATACATCAAATTGTGTATTTGGGAAAAAGACAATGTATCTTACGGGCACGAGAATTGAAAGTAAAAGTCCATGTATTCATTATATATCAAAGCATTTATAAGGGAAGTTTTGACTGCTTGCGACCTAAAGCGTGGCCGCAAGCAATAGGCTCAAAGAGATATCATACATATACAAGAAAAGAAGGCCTCATGAGGAGGTATGGTGCTCCTCTACGAATCTGAAGAGGAAACATCCTCGCTAGTACCACCATGGCTACTAGTGTCGCTATCCCCCTCCTCGCTGTGCTCCACATCCTAGTTCGCCTACACACATAAAAGATCAGGGTTGCTTACATAGACAAGGTGGAGAAAAAGTTATAATTAGTTATACTTTTAATAGGAAAGTAAGAAAAACATACCTCCTCTGACTGTCGAATCCTCATGGCCCGATTGTATTGGTCCTCAGTGATGAGACCCTCCTCATAAAAGTGAAGCCATGTCGCTGCGTGGTTATGGCCTCGATGGTAACCTACCTCTCTAGGGGTAGGTGTCCTACCAATGATGGTAGTCTGCAAAACATTTAGAGATATACAAACAATTAGACGACACAATATATTAGACTAAAATATATAAAGAATTTAAAGAAATATAAATTTAAAAGAACTAGAAATCAAAATATACTTACAAACTCTGCCTCCCACGACTCTCTGCCGCCCGATCCATAATGCGACGATCCCATTATTTCCATTTGGATCGGTCACGCCTCTGCATGCTGGCGACTCTTGCTTTCTTCTTGGCTTTCTTCCACTCTACGCGGTGGCACATAGCTGGTTGGCTGTAGGCTCCACACCCCTCCTCCAGTCTCCGTAGTGAGTCCGTGGCCCGTGTCATGAGGTGGGATCTTTTCTTGTGAAGCATATCCCTCACTTTTGTACATCCCCAATCATCCGAGAATCGCTGACCCTCAGGATTTGGGTACCTCCTATGGACTGCCCTCAACACCTCCTGCCACAAGCCGCTTTTCTGATTTTTGAAGGCAATGAAACAATCTTTATACGTCGCATGCACGACACTCCTCATGTACGCCATTACATCCCTTCCCTCATCATCATGAAAGATGCCACCGGCATCTGTAACTCTATAGTAATGGCGTACAACCTCCTCTACATGATCTCCTGGTGAGGGTGATCGCTTGCCACCTCCTAGGAAACCCCCACACAACCCTTGTCCTCCCCCTCGACTCTCCCTCCTCCCTCTCTGTCGACTGCCCTCTGCCTCGCTGGACGCACGAGCTTCTGCAGATGCACATGCTTCTGCAGATGCTTGTGCTTCAGCCGATGCACGTGGAGTACCTACAAATGGAGTACCTGCATATGGAGTACCTGTATGTGGAGTCTGGGAAGTAGTGCTAGGCAAAGACGCCAGAGGCATCCCAGACATGACACTGAACACCTCGTCCGCTGTGGGAGAGCGGCCAAGGTGTCTGGTCATCTCTCCCATGAAGTCTTCCCTACTAGGAAAACCTCCAAAAAATGCATTGACCCCCTGCCAAAGGAGGCCAATGTATCATTCATGTGATCCACATCTGGGTCATTGCTAGATGAACCAGGATACGACATCTGCAAAGAAAACACAAGAAAAAGACAAATTTATTTGCATACAAAAAATCATATATTACTTACATTTTCAAAGAGCTTTCTTTAGACATTAAGCATAACACTTAAGTGCTAATGCTTCTCTTAAACAAGAAAACTGATAAACACAAAATGGGATTGGTCACATTCATCATTGCAAAAATATATTGTTTAATATTAGAACTGGGAGACCTGGTGCGTGTATCCCCACGTCTACATCATAGGTTAGACACGCTCTCAGACGCGCTCTAGAGTTCATCTTCTGTCTAGCACGTCTATTTGCGCATCTAACATGCAACACATACGCGCTTCCAGACGTGCATCCCATGTCAATGCGCGTCTATAATCGCGTGTAGACTGCAGGTCAACCTTCTGTGCAGCGCGTGTATCATCGCGTGTACATTGCAGAGCACACTCGCCAGCACACGCACTCTAAGACGCGCTCTCAGATGCTCTGAGAGGAAACATTTTTGCGCGTCTATGTTCGCGTCTACACTGAGACGTAGATGCGCTAGCAGACGCGCTTGGTCGGACGATTTTAGGCCGACGACAGCCATTGACGATTTACATAATGCAATACATAATGGAATCACAAATCCTAAATACACAGATGGAGCAGAGAGAGGAAGAGAGAAACAAAGAAAGAGAGAGAGAGAGAGAGAGAGAGAGAGAGAGAGAGAGAGAGACTCACCTTGGGTGTTTGGTGTGGCGGGGGGTGGCGCTTCTCCTTCTCCTTCTTCCTCTCCTTGGTAAGTTACCCTCCCTTGATGCTTGTTTGCTTGCTTGCTGCTTCTTCTTGTTCTCCTCTTTCTTGTTCTCTCTTTCTTCCTCTCCTTGGCTTTCCTTTTTCCCTTATTGTGTGTTTGAAATGAAAGAAGAGGCGAGTCATGAGGAGGTGAGGCATGAAGAGACTAGGTGAGGCATGAAGAGACTGCATGTCCTCTAAACTCAAGCTTCAGAACCGCAAAAAACGCAGGAAAGGAAAGGCGCAGTTTGAAAAGAAATGATTTAAGTATGGTTTGAATTTTGACGTGTGCGTCTATTTTCATGTGTATATGTGCGTCTATTTTTCAGATAGATGCGAGTATAGACGCGTAGTTATACACGGATATAGACGCGCATTTGGGATTTATCATAATTTTTTGTTTTTAAGATAAGTTTTGATAGTGAATTCTTATCATAAGTTTTAATGTATTTATGATGATTTTTGTGTATTTAAAATTGAGATCTTATGTAAACATATGAATGACAAATATTTTGATGTTGTCATGAATTAGGTTTAATCATGTCGACGTCGTCATCACCTAGTGCAGTACAAGCTGGTGAGTCAATGAGCACATCCTCAAGTGAGGATGAAACATTGCGTCTTCATAATCGAGATGCATGGCTACGACGAAAAATTAAATGCATGTGTGATCGTTGTCGAGGGTGTATTTTCCAAGCACGTCAAATTGCAATGTCACACCTCAGCTTATATGGAGAATGGGACCGAGAAAAATCACCGGTATTCATAGTTTTTTTTACCACTAAGATTGCATGTCTATGTTACGGGAATTATATATCAACGTACATGAAACTCCCTTTTGTGGTTGAGCAGGATGCGGTGCCACATCGTCAAATGCTCCCTCCCGGGCGTCGAGAGGCTCCAAAACATCGACGCGAGGAGGCAGAGTCTTCAAGAATAGTAGAGACTGACGAACATGATAGTAGCCCTCATAAAATGCCCCATCAAGTTGTAGAGGATGAGATTTTGGACAACATGGTACACTATCTATTTTCGCAACCGGTTCAGGGAGAAGGTCACTCTACGAAGCCAGATGATCCACTATATGTAGCATCATCTACTCCATTCTATGAAGGTTGTATATACTCCGTTCTTCGTGCGTCCCTCGAGATACTTAACTTGAAAACAATTTATGGATGCAATAATGTCAGTTTGGATGCGTTATTGAAGTAGGTATCAATTCAGTTTGGCTTATATATGAATCATAATATTAATTGTTAATTCTATTTTGAAATCAGACAGAAATATATGTTGGTGGTTTTTTAACTCACTTTTAAAATATATGTAGGTTATTATCACAAATGCTTCCAAAAGGAAACAAATTGCCAACTAAGAGAGAACGAGGAAAAAATAGTAAAGGAACAAATATAGCTTTCGAACACCCACAGGATGTATGAGATGTCTCAAGGGAGCCTTCATAAAGAAAAAGAAAAGAGGTGTGGAGCAACTATCTGGTTTGAAGTCCAACGATTGGCACAAAATGATTCAAGTAAGGGTATCTCTAACCATGAATATAGTAATTAGTGGCGTAACTATGTGTAAAATTTGGGGTATGATGACTTTTTCCTCAACTAATCATTTGCATCTATGAATATTGTTTACATTCAGTTTGTACTTCCTACTAGCATATCCCATTGTGCCTCCAAAGATGTACGTGATATCATTTACAAGATGGGAGAGCTTGTGAGGTGTGTATACATTGTATTTTTTCATTATATATCTTTGAATTTCTACACAAAAATAAACAATTCTCAAATACATCTTGACAGATACGTGAGCTCGAAGGAAATTGATCCAAACACATTGCAAGATGCTCGAGTATTATCTATTGAGGTGGTTTGTTTGGTGGAGGAAATTTTTCCTCGATCCATTTTGACTACTCAATTACATTTACTCGAACATTTGATTGATGAGATCGCACTTTGTGGGGCAGTTCATGTAAGGTGGATGTTTTTTCTTGAGCCCTTCATGAAAACCTTGAAAGATTTTGTGAGACAAAAAGCATGGCCTGAAGGAAGCATGGTTGAGGGTTGGTTAGTGCAATCATCCCTTGTTTACTATCAATTAATTTGTTTCTATAAGTTTTACTTTATATAAATAATTGACATGTTTGATCTTTTATCTTTTACTAGTACTGCACATTATTCAATGCACTTTGGTGTGAGGGTAAATATCTTCGAACTCAACGTATAGATGAAAAGAGAAATACCCAAGATTGTGGTGTCCTTGCTCACTTCGAGGCTGCCAATGGTACCATGGAAGGTTATTGTGGCTTGATCCAAGATATTCTAGAGCTTGACTTCAGACGATTCTTTATATATGTACTGGATGTGAAGTGGTTTAAAGAAGTGGTAACAAATGGTGAGCATTGCATAATTAGACGTCATCCAAGTGGTTTTGTAATAATTGACTCTACAAAATTTCACCAAAACAAGAATGACACATTAGTACTACCTCAACAATGCGAGCAGGTATATATGCAAAGGCTAATTGTTTTATATGTATACATGTGATACATATACACATTATAATAAGTACTTAAGTTTTTTGTTTTTTTTTTCAAATACAGGTTGTGTATCATCCAATGGTAAACAATAACCGATGGTGGTATGTCATCCCTATATCTAATCGTTCAAAACCAATATATGGTAATATTACCGACATGGAGGTTGTAACGTGTCCCCTAGTATCATCCAGGACACGTCTTATCAGTCCATCGGAAAGGATGTCTAGAAAGCTCCACCCGGCACTCCCATGGAATGTTACGGGTTTTGCGATCTAGTTCTTCCCGCGTCTGCCACGTAGCAGAAGTATCCTGGCCGTTCCCACTTAGGATCGTCCGGAATTAGGGTTTTCCTAATGGGTCACTAGCTAACAGCAACTAGCGTCAGACCCGAGCGAACTACTTTACACAGAAATGCCAGGTCTGAAGCGGATTCACGCTGCACTTGGTTCAAGGAGAATGGGAAACGAGAGGGATGCAAAGCTCAACCTCTCTGCCATAAGGCATAGTCCCATCCCATTCCCGTAAAACAACGTAAATTGGGTAAGGCGTAACTCTAGGTCATCGTTCTCATTATTCTTTTTGATGATGATGATCATTCCGCTGTCTTTCGAGATTTATGAGAAAAGTTCCCGGCTAACCGGGACCACCCAACCGTAGGACGGACCGATGGCCCATCCTCCGCACTTTCCTCGGTTTGTTTTAGTTATGTAATTATCTAACACATTAATTTGACATATAACAATCAGCTTCTTTAATTAATCTTGTTAAGCACGGGTTCCTTCACGTAATCTTATCAGGTGACATATAAAAACAATATCAAGCAAGTTCTTTTAACATCTCATCATTTTATCTTTGAATTACAAGAAGTTCCGCCCGTAGACTTGTCCATAATCTGCCAGAAGGCTAACCAGTAATCTCCAGGGATCACTATTCCAAGCTTCCGCCCGTCAACTAGTATGCGGGCCTCGAGATCCAATCCCGAGTCGCGTTAGCCTCTTGTGCAGGACCCGGAAGGCGAGGGATTTACGGCCAGAGCCCCCCCTGGCACCCAAGCGTCCTCCTGCTCCAAGTAAAACTCAACGGAGAGACCTCTCGCGGCGGGTTCGGTCCACGTTCCCGTCGCGGTCAACAACCCCCCTTGGTTAGGGTCAGGCAGGCAGTCGGGAGTAACTGAAGCTGCCTCTCCCTTCAGGCCTTTAACTTGAAGTATAGGTACTTGTTTAATTTGTAATTCATAATTCAAACAGAGCCCTAAAATCTCTAGCAAGCACAAACATTTCCATTAATCAACCCAGTTGTATGGCAAACTGCTAAAGAAGTGTTCTTTCCTTTTTGAGTGTATCAGCAGTCGTTTTCAAGATGTCTTGTAACTTGGCAAGATCCTTTATATTCGGGTGTAGGGTATACCCAACTTGGTTAACCCTAAGGTACCTTTAGATATGCTAGTTTCTATTTTACAACTTTCCTTATTTAGAAGGATATCCAAAAACTACGTCTTTTTGCAAGATAACTTGCGTAAGGATCTGCCGTCCTTGAAGAGGGTTTTTCCCTTTTCTCCTTGTGAATTGATCACAAAATGATTTCATACATGTTGCGCAAGTCCGGCGATGGAATAATCTGTTTAGATTCCTTAAGCTGACGTATGTCAGGCCTAAGGTTTCTTCATTTAAGAACCTTAGGGACGAACCCTAGTTTCTTATCTTTATGAATTTATTGTCCATGCGGTAAGGAAAGTAGTCCAGTGTTTAGGGTATGAATGTTTCTATTTTTAGATTGGTTCAGTTATCTTTTGGAAGGTAATCTTAATCGTCTTGTCACGGTTTTACTATCCTTGTGACAATTAACTTTCCCAATCAATACAGTTTAATTTGGCATATAGCATAATGCCAAGGTGATACAAAGAGTGACAATTTCTCCTTTGGACAAAAAGGCCTAGCTGTGAAATTGGTGTATACACACTTTATTAGTCCCAAGTCCTCAAATAGCGAGGGGGGAAAGAGTGTCATCCAGCGGTTTCCCATTGCATTTTCTTTCCAAATGAGTTCGTATAACTAATTTTTATACTTGTTAATTCCTAACATTTAACTTCTGTTTTCTTTAAAGATGAACTCATGCCAAATAACAACAGTTGCCTTGCTAAGATGTGCAATTAGCAAAGATAACTCCCTAGTAATTTGAGCATCGAAGAAACCTTCCATGAATTTAGCCATTTTACCATGATTCGTTGCGAAAGGAATAAGAATTATGGTGCAAGATATAATTTCTACACTTTAGGAATATATTACTATAGTAAATGGTTAATCTTGCCTATAATTTTATAATGCTTGATGCAATTTGAAGAAAGCTAATTTGTATACATTATCGTCCATAGGCTAACTCCTTCGTTAAAAAATAACTCGAACAAATATATCTTTCCTTAACAATTTTTCTTTGCATGATTGACTTAAAACCGAATTAACACCAAGAGGAAAAACCTGGATTTGAGGGGAGATATCCACATGGATACCGGGAGATGACCCTCCCGCCGCTACACCTGGGACTTTCTTCGGCGGCATCGTAGTTCGAATGTGAGATAGCCTTTTCCTTTTTTTTCTTGGAATTCCACCGTCTTCTCCTTCCTTATATTTTACCTTTTTCCCACTCTTCCTCCTTCACTCCCTCTTTTCACTCCCTCTGCTTCCCTCCCTATCTTTTATCTCACGGCTATATTCTTCCTTACGGGGTACCATATGAGGCCGTGATGATGACTTGGATTTTTAGGACATGGGAGTGTGTGGACACCGGCTTGTTTGATAAGACTAAGAATACAAAGCTCAGCTACGAGAGCACTTGCACAAAAAGATTTGAAAAGTGAGTGAAGGAATTTATGCAAAAAATGGAAGTCTGCAAAGTAGCCTAAGGACAAAGTAAGCTTTAGATGTGTGACTTGAATAGTTTAAAGAAAAATCCGGAGGGGAAAACGGCAAGAGCTTAGGGGGGGAAAATTTAAACCCGGGGGTAATAAGGGCTTTGGAGAGATTAAAATCCGGAGGAAAAAAAAAAAGGCTTAGGGGTGGATTATACCGGGAGAGGGGGGGGAAACAATGCCTTACGGGGGGGTTTGAAAACCCGGGGGGGAGGGGGGGGGGGAGAAGAACAAGGGCCTTAGGGGGGGAATTTAAAACCCCGGGAGGGGGGGGGGAAGAACAAGGGGCTTAGAGGGGGGGGAATTTAAAACCCTAGGGGGGGGATTTAAAACCTCGGGAGGGGGGGGAATAAGGGGCTTAGGAGGGGGATTTAAAACCTCGGGAGGGGGGGAGAACAAGGGGCTTAGGAGGCCCACCTTAGAACCTTCCAAGGCTTTCTGGAAGGCCATGTGGGGGGGAAAATAGGACTGATGGCGTGATACGAAGCAAGCGACGTGCTGGGAGGCGGCTGCTGACTGGCGCAGTAGCCCACGGCTCCTCATGACGGACTGGGGTTGAAGAATGGCGATGTGGCGGAGACAGATGGCAACTCGTCTTCCTCCTCGACTCGGATTTATGGCGGCACGGCCCAGTCTCTCCCTCAGTCAGCATGCAGCACGGCAGCCTTTTTCCTCCTCACGGCTCCGCCTCCTCATGCTTTATATAGTGGAGGGAGGGGGATTTTCTCCTCCTGCGTGTCGACACGCATGTCCTCCCTCCCTCCATAGGCTCCACCAAGGAGCTTACAACTCCTTCTATTTCCCTCCCCCCTCCAGCTCGTCCGTCGGCTGGAGGGATAAGGGGGGGAATAAAAAAATTTCAAAAATCCGATTTATATTTTTCCCCACGCGGAATTTTACATTCTCTCCCCCTTGGAGGAATCGAGATGTCCTCATCTCGAGATAAAGTGGGGATATTGATGGTTGAGAGTGCCTTCATCTACCCAAGTGGCATCTTCTTCGGGATAATCTTTCCACTGGACAAGGCATTCTTTCAAGGTTCTAGATCTTAATTGTCTTTCGCTAACATCTAAGATCCTTTCTGGCCTTAGTTCAAGGACTCCTTGACTAGGCATTACAATTTGTTGGTCATGAAGTACATGATTAGGATTGGGTACATATTTTTTTAATAGGCTGATATGGAATACATTGTGAACCTTTAGGTTCTCAGGGAGTTGCAATCTATAAGCATTGGGTCCTAGGCATTTGAGGATTTTATACGGCCCACAATACCTTGGACTTAGCTTCTTGCATTCTCCTAGGGATAGAGAACTCTTTTTAGGACGTACCCGAATGAAGACCATGTCTCCTTCTTCGAAGACTCTTTCTTGACGTTTCAAATCTGCATATGCCTTTTGTCTATCCTTGGCTGCTTGTATGTCTTGTCTTATTGACCTTATTTGATCATCCATGTCCTCCAATATTTGTCTTGAAGCTTCAACTCTTAGGGTTGGATCAGAAAAGTTTAGGGGACTTCGACAATCATGACCATACAATGCCTGGAAAGGGGTCATTTGAATGCTCTGCTGGTAAGAAGCATTGTAGGCAAATTCAACTAATGGCAAGTATTGAATCCACCTCTTCGGCTCTCGACAGCAGTATGCCCTAAGCATATCCTCAATGATTTGATTCACTCGCTCTGTTTGTCCATTCGTTTGGGGACGGTAGGCGGTGCTAAAACAGAGTTGAGTCCCAATAGCTTCAAATATAGCTCTCCAGAAGTGGGATGTGAAGAGAGAATCTCGATCACTAATGATTCTTTTAGGTAACCCATGTAGCTTGAATATCTCCTTGATAAACAATCTTGCAATGTCGGAGGCTTTATAGTTTGTCTTTACTGGAATCAGGTGTGCAACCTTGGTAAGCATGTCAACCACAATCATAATGGAATTGTATCCTCCTTGGACTTGGGGTAAGCCCACAACAAAATCCATACTGATGAATTCCCATTTCATTTGGGGAATGTCAAGCGGTTGCAGTTTCCCTGGCATCATGACATGTTCGGCCTTGATACGTTGGCAAGACAAACATTCAGTGACATACTTGAGAACGTCACCTTTGAGCCTCTCCCAGTGGTAGCTCTTCCTAACTGCATTAAGAGTTTTTGCATAGCCAGGATGTCCTGCGAAAGGAGAATCATGAGCTTCCCATAATATCTTCTGCTTAAGTGACTCGCTTATTGGTATACACAGCCTTGTTCTGTAGTAGACAAGTCCATTATCAATGGAAAATTCCTGATACTTAGCTTGTAACTTCTGATTCTGCTCCTTGGTAGATATTTCTTTTATCATTGTTTGGTAGGCCAAATCATGGCATGCTTCCTCTCTAGCTAGTTCAAGTATAGGGTTGTTTGGCATAGATACCTTTGTAGCCAGATATCTGGCCGTTGATGGATTCTGCAAGATTAGGGAATTTAGGAACGCCTTGCGACTGAGTGCATCGGCAACTACATTCTCTTTCCCTGGTCGGTACTTGATTTCAAAATCATATTCCTCCAATACTTCAATCCACCGACGTTGCCTCATGTTGAGCTCGTTCTGGGTAAAAATCCATTTGAGACTCTTATGATCGGTTACTAGAGTAAACTTGTTACCCAACAGGTAGTGTCTCCAAAGCTTTAGAGCATGGATGACAGCTAATAATTCCAGATCATGCGTGGCATAATTCTTTTCACGACTCTTCAATTTCCTTGAAGAGTATGCTACTGGATGACCTTCCTGCATAAGTACACACCCCAAGGCAAGAATGCTGGCATCAGTTACTACCTCAAACTCTTTATTGAGGTCAGGAAGTTTTAGAATAGGTGCTGATACCAAACTTTGCTTCAATTTGTCGAAACTATTTTGTTTGGGAGTTGACCATGTAATAGAAGTCTGCTTCTTTAGTAAGTCTGTAAGAGGTGCTGCAATCAAAGCATAGTTTTTTATAAAGACCCTATACCATCCTGTCAAGCCAAGAAAGCTACGTATTTCTTTGACGAATACTGGTATTGGCCATTCAAGCACATCCCTGACTTTGGCTGGGTCTACTGATATTCCCTCTGATGATACTATGAATCCCAGATATTCAATCTGACGCTTGAAGAATGCACACTTCTTCATTTTTGCATACAGCTTATGAGACCTCATTGTCTCAAGGATAATCCGTAGTTGAGGTTCATGATCTTCTTCCTGTTTAGAATAGAGTAGAGTGTCATCGAAGAAGACAAGCACGAAATCATCAAGATATGGTCTAAAAATATCCTGCATTAATCTATTGAAGGTGGCAGGTGCATTTGTAAGCCCGAATGACATAACCAAGAACTCAAAGTGCCCATATCTTGTATTGAAGGCCGTTTTTGGAATATCTTCTTCCTTGATCCTTATTTGATAGTAACCTGACCTGAGATCAATCTTGGAGAAGATCTTGGCACCTTGAAGACGATCACGAAGCTCATCTATTCTAGGAATAGAATACTTGTTCTTGACTGTCGATTGATTCAACCCTCGGTAATCAATACATAGTCGAAGTGTCCCATCTTTCTTTTTTTGGAATAGTACTGGAGCTCCCCATGATGAGTTGCTAGGCCGGATGTAACCCTGATCCAACAGTTGCTTGAGCTGTTCCTTCAACTCAATAGCTTCCGGTATGGACATTCTATAAGGTCTCTTTGCAATAGGTGCAGCTCCAGGCACTAGCCTAATTTCATGATCAACTTCTCTTGGAGGCGGAAGTTCAATCAATTCCTCAGGGAATACGTCAGCATATTCCTTTAGCCAAGAAGGTCCTTCATGAGACTCTTGCTTTTGATCTAACTTGTTGAGTTTGATCAGGTA